>NW_026126423.1:3600000-4200000 GCF_943737965.1 Phodopus roborovskii | reverse complement strand
ATTGTTAAGAGTGTTTCTAGTATTCTCTAGCCATTTCTACTTCTTTTGGGAACTTTCTGGTCAGGTCTATAACCAGTTTTTAATTGGGCTATTTCCCTATTGTTTAGAACAGTTTTTCTTTTTTTTTCTTCATGTATTCTAGACAACTAATCCCCCATTGGGTGTATAGCTGGTAAAGGTTTTCTTCATTCTGTGGGCCCCTACTCATGCACGAGCATTCCCTTTGCTGCACAGAAGCTCCTTAGTTTCATGAGATCCCATTTGTTGGTCAGTGGTCTTAGCTTTTGTGCTACCAACATTTTATTCACAAAGTCCTCACCTGTGAGTTGGAGTTCACCCCCTGTAGCAGTTTTAGGTCTTAATGCTGAGTCTTTGTCCCATTTTGTGCATGATGAGAGAGAGAAGGATCTGGGTTCGTCTTTCAGTAAGTTAAATCCAGTTTTCCTAGCATCATTTGTTGAAAATGCTACATTTGCCCAATGTGCATTGTTGGTATCTTTGTCAGAAATCAGGTAAGTATAGTTGTATGGACTTCTATCTTGATTAATCTGTTTGTCTGTTTTTGTATCAGTACCATGCTGTTTTTAATTATAAATTTTTAAGAGCTAATAAATAATTTTAGCAAAGTGGTTGGATATAAAGTTAACATACAAAAATAAGTAGCCTTCTTATTTACCAGTTGATAGACATATGAAAAATATAGAAACAATTTTATTCTCAATAGACACACACACCTGGAAATAAGCCAAGGAAATCAAAGACTTTGCAATGAAAATTTTAGGACATTGAAGAAAGAAATTGAGCCACGAGACAATGGAACAACATCCAATGCTCATGGATTAGCAGGGAAAGAAAAAAAAAAAAAAAAAAAAGATTGTGAAAATAACCTCCCTGCCAAAAGCAATCTACAGATTAATCTCAGTCAGTATTCTAGTGTTCTGGAAACGTATGGGGAGACACAAAGATCCCGAATAATCGAAGGACTACTGAATAAAAATTATGTGGTGAGCAGTATCACCATACCTGACTTCAAATTATACGATTGACCATAGTATTAGGGATACATTCTTTCTGTTGAATCCCATGGAGGGTGACAGTGATGGATTCAGTTCTTAGACTTGTAGTGGACATAGCCCTGCAGCCTTGCATTAGCTGCGAAGTGACAGTGAGCCCACTTTAGATAGGATTACACGTGCAGCACTGCCTGTCTGCTCCCTGTGACGTTGCCGGTGTTTTTTTTTTTTTTTTTTTTTTTGGTGGTGGTAACTTGAAAGTGACTTATTTTAGATTTTAAATTTTTCTTAAAGGAGGGGGGAAAACCCATACTTTCCATAATGTGGAGTCTTGTTGGTATGTGGTAGAAGACAGATTCGCTTTATGGAACAGTGTTGTATGTAACTCAAGCTATTTTTATTTATTCCAGGGCTGAGTCATTCAGGTCTTTGTTGATGTGATTTCCTTCTCTTTTTCTTTTTTCTTCTTTTTGGAAATAGGAGATGAAATTACCATCGTTTTTCTTAATTACATCATTTGAGTAGTGGGTGGTGACATGTTTGAACTTAGTAAAACTCCCTACGAGTAACTTCCTGTAAGTTAGAATCAATACATTTAAACATAATTGTTATTATGTTGATATTATTAGTAAGTTGATATGTTAAAAGTTATGTTTACTTGATGTTAGTTATAGAACCTTCAAACACTTTAGTTTTCTGAGTGAAGAGCTGTAAAATGGAAATTCTGTGATTTAGATGAAGAAGAGGGCACATTTTTTTTCACTGAAGGTCATCTTTCAAATTTCTTAATATTTTAGAAAGTACTGCAAAGCTCATTTTCATTTTATTTGTTATCAAGTTTCCAGTGAGAATCTCTGTAAATGGGTCAGTAATGCTGTGTATGTTGGTGTTTGCTGTCAATATAGCTATTTGGTGTATAAATGTTATATTATAATGCTATAATATGTCCTATATTATATAATGGTTATATGTTATAGTATATAATATATAGCATACTATATAATATATAATTATACTTTATATGATTAATTTATAATTATGTATCAGTTGATATATTATGATATTACAATATATGGATATGTTGTATATTTTATAATATATAATGGTATAATATTTAATTATATAATATGGTATTTATAATGTTATAAATATTAGGTAAGGGTTCCACAGTCTGCTCTGTTTTCTCAGTTGCAAATACAAACAATACATTTTCAGCAACATGAGACAGTGAAACCTTAAAGAGTTACATACTGACAGAATGAAAAGTAGTTTAGACAGTTGACGAGGAAGTTGCGAGGCTGGAGTACCTGGGACACGTTGATGAGCCTGCTGGAATTCATTAATTTTTGCCTAGGGCTGCAGACTGCCTTTATACCAAGACACAGTGTGGTGACTGCAGACATTTATCTCGTCAACTTTCTAGTAAATACCATATTAAAGTCAGAGCGAGAGTCCACAATCAACAAAGAAGGAGCCGCTGGAGCTCAAGAGTTCACAGTATTTTATCATTGTCTTAAAGAAGTGTGGCTGTGATGGAAGTGGCTAGTGTGTGTGTGTGTGTGTGTGTGTGTGTGTGTGTGTGTGTGTGTGTCAGAGCGGGTGGAGTTGGGAGGGAGCCGAGCAGGGCTTCAGGCCTTGTGCACACACTGAGATAGGTAGGCGAGAGAGAGGGTGTGATATGTGGCTCAAAGTTGATAACAGTTATTTTGACGACTTTCTCTTCATATCACCCTTTCTATGACCCTTCTCTTATTTCTGACCTCTAACCTGTGAAATGCTTCCCAATTCATAGCCCCTGCCTCTACACCGTCTCTCCCCTGGAGTTGGCAAAGTTGTCTGTAAAGGACCAGATGGGAAATATTTTAGGCCACATGAACTGTCCACCTCTGTCATAACTGCTCAGCGCTGCCATCAGTGACCAGAGTCAGCTGACTATGGCTCTGGGCGGACCTACTGTGTGTCTTAGTGTTGCCTGTCCATAAGTCCTAGGCTTACACCATTAGTCACCAGTCTGGAGACAGGATTCACATGGCCAGCTTTGCACCTTGTATTGTTCCTTTACTACAAACCACACTACAGTTCCCATGCATGAAACAGAAAATCTTGGTCACCTATGTCTGCCCAACATGTTTATTAGTTTTAATCAAGCTAATGAAATTGGCATATTCATTGCCTCAGATATTTATTATTTTTGTATAGCAAGTACGTTGGAAGCCTCTTGTCTAGCTATTGGAAAGTTTGTGGTCCGTTTTATAGCTGTGGTCACTAGCCTCCTGGAGCCTGGTGTAAGCTGTGATGTGCCTTCAGCTGACCTTTCCACGCCCCTTCCCCTGTAACCTACTTGTCCCTTCTCTTACCTTTGTCCCATGTTGAGTCATTGGCTTCATATCCTTTTGGGACATATCCAGGTCAGCTTTTGAAAAGTGCCCAGAGTACACTATTTCCTGTCCACCCCCATCCTTGCCACAGCATCCCTGTCACCATCACCTTCAGGAGATCAGTGGCAGAAGCCTCCTGATTCTTTACTGAAGGCACATGATCCCGTTTAAGTAGCTCTGTTCAAGCCCAGCGTGCTTTCTGTCCCACTCAGAAGAAGTTTGAAAACTGAGTTAGGATGCAAGGTTCCTTATGAGCAGATGTGAGACAGTGCCCTCCCTTTTGCTGCCAATCATCCTCTTGCCTCTGGTTGTTGCATTCCTGCCTAGCTGGCCCATCACCTCGTGCTCTTCCTCTGCTTTCCCCGTGCCTTGTCATATGTCCTGCAGGAGTTACCTTGTTGGGAAAGGACATTAATGGCGTGGAAAGGGGGAGAAATGGAATAGTAATAAATTGTTTATCTGATAACTACCGAATGCCAGCTAGATGCTAGCTACCTTTTTCCATGAAGGGAATTCAATAGAAATGTAGCAAAACAGACAAAACCAAGCACCAACAAGGACACTTTCCCTCAGAATTTAACCTGGCTACATGCTCATGACCCTGAGTAGGGGGAGGAGTAAAAGTTTAATAAAATAGTGGCATTATTAAGTTGTCCGCCTCTGCTTTTATTGAACTGGACTCAGAACTTATTATTTGTTGTTTAGCCAGCTGTTTTGTGATAATTTTATTAATCGCTTATTTTGGCTTTTTGCCCCAGCATCTTGCCAGCTCCAGGTGGACCTTTCTTCCTGTGGGTTATAGATGGAAACTGTGGGTTATACTGTTAGATTCCTCCTAAGGAAATGAACATCAGTTTAGTCTAATCCACTGAGTAATGAGAGCGTTACTCTACCTTAGCTGCTGTCTGCCCGGGTGTTTGAAGCCAAGCACAATATTGAATGACATGATTTTAGCAACCAAGTATGGGTAGCTGGCATATATTTCTATCTTCAGGCTGGAGCAAGGTTTGAAAGCCGAACTAAAATGTAATTAGCATTGCTAAAAGCCTCCCGGTTCTGAGGGACATCAGGGCCTGGCTGCCGCTGCGAGCAGGGTGTGCATGCTCCTAATTGCCTTGCCTTTTCCTTTACAGAGAATGTAGCTGGCCACTACATTTCCCCTTTCCACGATATCCCTCTGAAGGTGGATTCTAAACAGGTATTGTTTTTTACTTGTCTCGGGCTTGAACAACTTCTTGTACATGATAGTACAAAAGTGGTACTTCCCTCCGGACCTGACAATTCTTGTCTAGAAATGCCTCGAAAGTAAAGACTTGGTCGGCAGGCAGGAGAAGAAACCGAGGAGCTGGAACAGGGCTGCAAGCCTCCTTTGTGAATTAAAATCTGTGGGCAGCTAGGAAAAGGGTTATTTGTGGTCTGTGAAGTTTAAGCTTTGGTAGGAACTGAAGATTCAAGGACGGTAATGTGGGACATTAATCTGCTTATGTTGAGTCATAATACAGTTAACATTTGCGGCTGACTTCTGTGTGTTAACCCATGCTAAGTTGCCATAAGCTGCCCAAGGGCCATGAGGCAGCAGGGGTTTCATTGGTTTGCAGAGCAGCGCACATCTGGCCAGCGCCAGAGCCAGGTTTGGAGCTGGCCCGTTCTGACCACAGAGCTCCTGCCCATTACCACCCTATGAAGCAGAAACATAAAGCTGGAAGAGCCCAGAGTTTCATTAGGTCTTCTCTTGGAAACCACTTGACAGTCGGAAGGATGCTGGTGAGGTAGGGTTGTCAGCCACTGCAGAAGGGGAGCCCCGAGGGCGCCTGAAGGCTGGGTACAAGTGCGCGGTGCTCGCCTTGTGTTATTGTAACCCTGATGGCAGCTACCGTTAGTTACTAGCTTACTTCTTGATGAGGTTCCACGCCTTGCCCTTGGTCCCACTTGTAGCTGTTATGAGATGGGCTTCAGTTTAGACGTAGTGCTTAGCCTGTCTCTTCAGTGTTCTGACGGACAGGGTGTTGTGAACTAAATACCTGTTGTCTGCCCAACACCTTACTTTTGGCCAGAGGTGTGCATGCATTTGTTTATCCACTTGGCCAATAGTCGTTGCACACTTAGTACCCGTGGCACTCTGTGTGCAATGGTGAGCAAGTCAGATGTAGCTCACACTCAGTGGGAGAACACAGGCAAGCCATAGGAGAGGCCAGTCAGATGGTGTTTAATACTGTAAAGGAGGATGGAGGAAGACGGATGACTGACTATGTAGTGTCCTATCTGGGGTTCACCATAACAGATGTGTACACTGCGTAACAGCAACGGTGCCAAAGCTGCGTTTGTTTTTTGGTTTTGGTTTTATTGTTTTTAATTAGGAAGTAGGTAGGGGTGGGTGTGGAACAAAGACAGACACACATCTGTGGGTGTAACATTCTGCCTATGGAATTTGAGGATAAGGCAGGACACACAGGACAACTTATAAGACACAAGGCTAGTGAGTTGTAGAGGTGCAGAGGTGTATGTGTATATGCGTGTAGAGGTGCACGGCATGGGTATAGATGGGCTTCCCTACTTTGGAGCCAGTCATGATTGGACTTTTTGCACCTTGTATCTTGGGATGTAAAGTTTTCAGAACAAGAATAATGTTTCAGGACAGTGTGACTTGGAATCATCATTTTCTGTTTATTTTGTTTTCTCCTTCGTAGTCATTTTGGTGTGTAAGTGTTACATAGACCGGCGAGCATTCGTGAATGGCATAATCTTTCTTCCCACCCCACCACGTAGCCTGGTTTAATTTAAAAATGCTTAGCGGAGACAGAGTAATCACACCTTGATAGGATTCACAGGCAGGAGGTAGAGCCAAGCACTTTCACAGCTTGTTAGTCAAGCTCCCGGGAGTTTCATTTCGATAATGAAATGACTGTTTGAGATGCGGTCACTGGAACCTGCGGGTCTCTCCCTGTCTCTCCCTGCACACTCGGCAGAGCCTCTGCCTGCATCAGGCAGACTTGGGGAGTTAGTTAGGGGGAAGAGCTTTGGACTTCCTGATACTTTTAAAGCTCTTTGATCATTTGTCCATTTGAGGGTGGGGATGCTCGGGGACAGACAGTACTAGCAGGTTGTCTGCTGAGACTGATTTCTAGACAGCACCTGATAAAGCTCGTGGGGCAGTAGGCACATTTTTGTTGCTGTGCATCCTGCATTTTTTTTTTTTTTATGAGACATTCTAATCACAATTACCATCTTTGCTCTTACAGGAAAATGGCATTCCCAGAAAGAAAGCACGAAATGATGATGAATTTAAGGTACCTTTTGTTGTTTCTTTCGATTGTTTGAATCCTTTAAAATTTTATTCCCTGTGTGTGTGTGTGTGTGTGTTGTGTGTCTGTGTGTGTGTTGTGTGTCTGTGTGTGTGTGTCTGTGTGTGCACATGAGTGCAGGTAAGTATTCATGGAGGTCAGAAGAGAGAGCCAGATCCTGTTCAGCTGGCATTACAGATGGCATTTTAGTCTGAAGTTATCTTTTCAGTGGGGAAAAATATATTGCAAGTTCTGAGTGCCAGCTTAAAATTTAATTCTTTAGCCAGGCAGTGCGCCTTTAGTCCCAGCACTTGGGAGGCAGAGGCAGGCAGATCTATGTGTGTTTAAGGCCAGCCTGGTCTACTGAGCGAGTTCCAGGGACAGCCTCCAAAACTACAGAGAAACCCTGTCTCAAAAAATAAACAAAAAATTAATTCTTGTAACACAGATTATATGTTGGGCACTGATTGGTATTTATCTATTATCTTATTTTCCCCCTAGGGGGAAAGGACTAAAGGAGGGATTAGGCTGCCCTGTCATAGTTCTGATTTGAAATAGGTATCTTTAATTGTCTGATAAATGCTGCTAGTGAATTGTTGGCCTATTACTAATGCTAATCTTAGGGAAACAAGAGCGATCCTGGCTTTGATAAATTACATTCAGAGCACACTGCAGCTGGAGAGAAGGGCATGGTGGCATGAGTCTCTGGTCGTCAAGTGTAAATGGTGACTGAGAGTGTGGCTTGCAGGCTCAAGTTTCAAAGCTGGTGCTCTTTTGGCCCTGCGGCTCTGTGCAAGTGGCTTTGGTGGGTTAACTAGCACAGTCCCCTCTGCCCTCACCTTGAATTCATCCATCTGCGTCTGTCCTTTTACAGCCAGGTTTTCAAAGATGAATACATTGTGTAACCATCTGCCATATAGTTATGTGCGTGATGCCGTGCTGTGGGAGTGTCTTCTACATGGACACACCTACAAAGCTTCCATTTTTTTTTAGCGTGAGATTCAGTAGATACACAAACTACTGTCAGTTAGCTGCAAATGTTTCTAAATGATCAGGTAACTGTTGCAGACTGGTCATGGGCCTGGGCTATGCTGTTTTAAACCATTCCTTCCCCTTGACCATGATTCATTATTGACATAAGCATAATAGCCTTACCTAATTTTGTAAGCCACCTTTAAATGTTAAGACTTTCTCTTTGTGAGGCAAGCTGTAGGCATTGTATGTACCCACACTGACCTAGTGTCTCCTTCGAGTTAAGCAGTTTACAAAATGTAGAAGGGAGAAAAAGAAGCCATGGCCCTTTTGTAATGTTAAGGAATCTGAAATCACTAGCCTTGTTTTAGAAAGGCATTTCTAACTCCTTGTAAACTTTCTAACTGCCTATAATGATATCTTTGATTTTACATTATGATGATAGCAAGAACAAATGTTCTTTTAATCATTTTCAACATTTTTTGACTACTTAATTTTTCTGTATGTGTTCCTTTAAATTGCATATCATTATTTTAACCACATTGCCGTGAGTAGAGCGGAACTGGTCTGACTTACTGTTTTAGCTGGAAAATAAATGACAAAACTCATTTTGTGCCAGGTGTGATGATGGTGCACGCCTTTAATCCTAGTACTCAGATGGCAGAGGCAGGTACACCTCTGTTTAAGGTTAGCCTGGATAGCAAGTTCTAGGCTAGCCAGAGCTCCCTGGTAAGACTGCCTCAGAACAAATAAATGAAAGAGAACAGGTCTCCTTGTCCCCAGCGTTGCCACAGCTCTGGAAAGAGCTTCCAGATGTTCAGTGCCCTTTGATGCTACGCCGCGATGGTCAGATTCGTGACGCCTCTGAGTGTTAGGTGGCCTCTCTTAACTGTAAGAAGGGGATGGATATAGAAGGTAGGCACTAACTATCTTATGTTTGGGGTGAAAACTTGTGTTATTCTTTTATTAGAGTCTACTGATATTCATTTAGCAGACAGTCCCCCAGTGCCAAGTGAAAAAAAATAAAAGGTGAATAAAAAGGTTAATGTTTCATCTTTTTTTTTTTTAACTGCAGAATTTGTTTAATATGGTTGTGGAAATACCTCGGTGGACAAATGCCAAAATGGAGGTACAGATATATTCTCTTAACATAAAATTGAAATGCTAACTTAATCGTATAAGAGCATCTTTTCTAGCTACTTGGCATATTTGGAAGAGGGATGCCAGGCTTCTTTATGTAGGATAATTTAAAATGCTCTTGTGAGTGTAGACCTTAATTTCAAGAAGAAAATGGTTTGAACTGCATATTTGTTTTTAAGAGTGTTTCCCCGTTTTTTAGGCACGCCTTTATGTCATTTTCTCTGCCCTTTCCCTGACTTGACGCCAAACACTTTCAAGTTTCTGTATTTAGTTCAGACACAAACTTTGTAGCGTTTTGTCTGGCTCTGGTGGCAATTTCGGTTTCCTGGGACTTAGTCCTTTAAGAGTTTTACGTTGCCTGGGAACAGTGCCTTCTCCCGAGTCTGGATCTTATCTAAGAGCACCTACTTTAGCCCTTAAGTTTTTTTTTTTTTTTTTTAAACTTTATTTAATTTTTTTCCATGAAACACAAAGCTGTCAGGGATCCCTCCTCTTCTTGGCATTGTCCCCATCTTCCTGCCATCAGACAAGTTTGAATTCTCAAGGGGGGCTACTTTGTTTCTTTACCTCATTGTTTAGCTTGTTTATTTTATATAGGATTTTTTTTTGCCCTTTTCCTATACTAATATGAATATGTTTGATAGAAAAATAGCTTTAAAATGGAGTCACTTGGCAAAGATCTGAGCTTGGTTTAAAAAATTACTGTAAACGAGCAACATATATTTGTAGAGTACAGATGTGATTTATGACCATGAGATAAAAATTAAGTCAAGTCGGTCAACATACAGTCTGAAATATGTTTTTTGGTTAGGTCACTTTAAAGTCTTACTCTCTCAGACATTTTGAAGTGTGTAATACCCCGGTAACTGTGTTCACCGCCTTGCACAACAGCACTCAAAACACAACACAACACAGCAAAATATTTTTGTCTAAAGTTTTTATACTCTTGGACCATCATCGCCATTTTGCTCTGCTTTTTAAAGCTGAAATTTGTTATTTTAATTCTATTTAATTATTAACTATAACATAGAAATATAAACATGATGCCATGTTACACTTAAACAGATATGTATTGTTTGAATCGCATTAGACTTCCACAGTGAACACTTTCCGGGTCCTTCTATCCCTTGAAGCGTACCCTGTTGTTTGCAGCTGTCCCCACACCATGCAGCTGCACCAGCACCTCTGCCCCGGATCAAGCTTCCCCATCCTGTCTCGCCTCCTGCTCTTTCAAGCCTCAGAGCTCAGCCTTGGAGCCCGTTTTCTTGGTCCGTTCATCAGTTGGTGGTCCTGTTTCCATCCCTTGGCTGTTGTGAACAGTGAGGTGCTATCAGGTGCCAAGTTAGCCGACTGCCCTCCTCTCCTGCGGCTGTGCGTTTGGAATGGAATGGCTTCTTCTGTCAGTTCTGCTTTTCATTTCCCATGTAATCTTTGTGCTGTTTTCCTCGAAGGCTGCACTAATTTCTATTTCATCAAGGCTATCCTCCATCAGCAGTGTACAAAGCTGTCCTCCGTCAACAAGGTAGCCTTTCCTTCCCCGAATCTTTACTACTACCACTAACTGTCTGTAATCTTCTTGGTAACAGTTTTCCTTACTAGAGTGAGGTGAACCCTCACTGTGGTATTTTGCTGCTTTTGTTAAACGTGTGTGTGTGTGTGTGTGTGTGTGTGTGTGTAAATAGGTAAATAGGTGTGTGTAAATAGACATCTTTTGGGAGTTGGTTCTTTCTGTCTGTCCTGTGTGATGTACCTGATGTCCCTGGTACTCAAACTCAGGCCTTGACACAAAATACCTTTGCCGTCTGAGCCATCTTGCTGGCCTCCTCATTATTGTTTTGACTGGAATATTCCTGATTGCTATATTGACTATTTTTTTTTTTTCTCATTGATCATTTGTGTATCTTCTTGAGAAATAAGTCTACTACCCCCATTTTTTAATTACAGGTTTTTTTTTTTTTTTTTTTTTTTTTTTTTTTTTTTGGTTTGCTTGTTTTATTTTTCTGTCTAGTTCTTTAGTTTCTTGTATATTTTGGATTTTAAGCCCTTGTCAGATGTATGATTTGAAATATTCTTTTCTCCTATGGTGTATATAGTTTTTTTTTTTTTTTTTTTAACTCTTTCGGGGGTGAAGGCTGCCACTCAGCTCCCAAATAATCCACTGTAACTTATTCTTTCTTCTAAATGCCTGGCCTTAGCTTGGCTTGTTTCTAGCCAGCTTTCCTTAACTTAGTTATCAGGTGAACCTTTACCTCCCGGCTTTTGTCTTTCTCTATTCTATATGCCTTTCTTCCCTTCCTGTTCCGATGCTTGCTGGGTAGCTGGGTGGCTGCCCCGAGGTCCACCTCACTCCTCCCTCTTCTGTTTTTCTCCTATTTATTCTCTCTGCTGGCAGCCCCACCCATCCCTCTCCTGCCTAGATACTGGCCGTTCAGCTCTTCATTAGACCCATCAGGTGTTTTAGACAGGCAAAGCATCGCAGCTTCACAGAGTTAAGCAAATACAACATTAAAGAGTGCAGCGCATCATTGCGTCATTAAACAAATATTCCACAGCTGAAACGAATGTAGTATATCTTAATATTCTACAGTAGTAGGCGCCTTTCTTTATTCAGTTGGTTGTTTCCCTTTCCACGCAGAAGCTTTTAAATTTGATGTAATTTGGTTTGTCTGTTTTTGCTTTTATTGCTTGTGGTTTTGTGGTCCAATCCCCAAAGTTTTTGTGTATACCAGTTTGTCCTTCCCTCCTGTTTTCTCATTTTACAGCCTCTGCCTTATATTTAAAGAATCCATTTTCAGCTGTCCTTGCCACACATGCTTATGCTGTTTTCCCAGTGCAGTTTCTTTAGGAGAGTGTGCTTTTCCTGTCCTGTGTTGCCAGCACCTCTGCTGAAACCCATTTGTATTCGGTCTCACCTGTCTGTTTCTGAATTTGACTTCTGCAGATTCTACCGACTTTATTACTGTGGCTTTGTAGTGTGGTTAGGCTTTTTCTTTTTGCTCATACTTGCTGTAGCTTTTTAGGGTGTGTGTGTGTGTGTGTGTGTGTGTGTGTATGTTTCCATGGAAACTTCAAGGTTGGTTCTTTCTATTTCTGTTCTTTTTAAATGACTTTGGAACTTCGCTGTGAATTGCAATGACCCTGAATTATGCTCCTTCAATCCAACACTGGACGTCTTTCCCATTGTTTGTGTATCCTTTGATGTTTTTCATCATCAACTTAGTTTTCAGCAGGAACACATCTTTCTTTTCCTCCATTAAATTTATCCCCAAGTGCTCTGAGTTGTATTGTTGTTTTGATGCAAATAGGATAGTCTCTGGATTCCTGCTTTGAGCAGTTCATTGGTAGTATACAGAAATCCTGTGGGGTTTGTGTGTTGGTTTTATATCTTGCAAATTCACTACATCCATTTGGTAATCTCTCTCTCTCTCTCCTTCCGCACTGGTGTGTGTGTGTGTGTGTGTAACCTTATGTGCTTTCTACATATATATTTGCATTGTATTGTCAGTAAGCAGCGATGACTTTAGTCCTTCTTTTCATGTTTGGATGCCTTGCCTCACTACTCTGGCAAGGACTTCCAACATTATGCTGAATCACAATGGCAAGACCGAAATCCTTTACTCGTGTGTGTGATGTATCCTAAAAGCTTTCTGTCTTGTTTGCATGTGTGCGTCCTCGGGTGCTGTGTACAGGGGCTACAGAGGCCAGAGATTGTGTTGGGTGTACTCCTCCATCGTTCTCTACTTGTTCTGCCAAGGCTGTGTCCTACTCAGAACCTAAAGCTTGTGTCTCCTCTGCACTGGTAGTCAGCAAACCCAGTGTTCCTCCTGTCTCCTCCTGTCTCACCACACCCAGACCTGGGCTCTCAGTGTTTGCAGATACCTGGCTTGTTACATGGGTTGGTTCATATGATTGCAGAGCAAGCACCCTTAACCGTGGGGCCATCTCTCTAGATGCTCACTGTCTAGTTAAACACCTTTGAGTTAGCTATAGTAGCCTAAGACTATCGGCAGTAAAAGCCGATTAGCAACAACAACAAAAATATAGATTAACTTTTACCCTCCTGTCTTTCCACTCATCTTACTGTTTCTTGTTAGAGATAATGCAGGGTACAAAAACTTTGAGCCTAACTATGTAATCGAGTGTCTTCTTTTCAGGTGGTTTTTCTTATATGGTACATGTTAACTGCTGATAAGAATTGATGTAATTTACCCTAAAGCACCTTTGATTATTAAGTTGGGATGTGAATATTTGGTCGTGCTATGGTGGATTTAAAATCTGTTCATTGTGTGCAGGGCTAACCATTTCACTCTCTCCCTGCCTTCCCTTGTGATCTGCCTAGATTGCCACTGAGGAGCCACTGAATCCCATTAAACAAGATGTAAAGAATGGACAGCTACGCTATGTACCAAATATCTTCCCTCACAAGGGCTATATATGGAATTACGGGGCCCTCCCTCAGGTAACATCCCTGTTACAATGGTAAACTTTTATGCCTTCTAAAGAAATCCCCATAAGTCCTGTCTGCTCCCTGAATTTAGATTGGTTCCTAGAGCATACCAGTTTCAGAGATTTGTGACTTAAAAGTTTTTAACTTGGCATTCAATTGTACCAGTAAACTACTTCAAACCATATATAGTCATCCCTCAGGTTCTTGGAGTCTGGCATGTAGAAGATTGACAGTTGACATTTAAGCACATCTCTTTTTTGTAGGCTTAGCTGTTGTCAATGAACAGTTCTGAGCAAATTTTATCTAGCCATTCCTTTCATATGCTCTTATATACCTTTCTACACGACTGGATGCATTTTATTTTTGATAAATCTAACAGGTGAATTGAGTTACATTACTTACAGAACCCACCGTTGTAAATCTGGAATTGTGACTGGGAAACGAGGAAGTCAAGGCGTGAGTGATGGCAAGTCCTCGTTCCGATGTGGGCCATGTTGCCACTCTTGACCCCTTTTACTGACCTCCCAATTTCCTCACCCTCTGAAGTAGCAACTCTTCCTGATTATTCAGTGAGCAAGACTCAGTATATCAGCTCCAAAGTCTGGGTTTTGGAAACAGAGAACCGGTTTTTCTTTATGATCGTAAGCCCTATGAGCTGTGTGGAAATTTGATGTTTGTAATTTTATGTACTAATTTTCAATTACATGAAAACTTACACGGGGGACTGTGTCCCATTAGATAAACACTCACATGAAAAGAACGGAAAATTGTCCTTTGTAGAGCCGGTTTCCCTCTGATGTAGCCGGACTACCCACTTGGATGCACTCTGGTACTCTTGAAATGATGGCTAGAAATGAGAGTGTACGCTCAAGTCGTGAGGGCAGTTGTCTTCACTTCTTAGGTCTCTACAGAGAAGATTCTGTGGAACCTAACAGGGAAAGGTTAAAAAACACAGGTCCATGGAGCTTAGGGGATTGTGGAAGAGGAGGATGTGGGTGAAAGGAAGGCCAAAGAAGCTACCTATTGGGGGCAAAAGCAGAGACAGGCCAAGTTGAGCAGTTCGGGAACAAACTAGTGTTCATTTCTTGAGCTGCTTCTTAAGGGCGATTTGCTAGAGGCAAGGGTATGAAAAGATGGGAGTAGGCATGAGGTCGGGCAGAGTAACGGGAGACCGAGTGGGTAGGCTCGAGAGCCTGGCTGTCACATCAGCACTGTGACCTTGACATGGCCTGCCTCTCTTCATCTGTAGAGGACACGGACATGTACTGCGCGTGGCTGTGCTGAGGGGCTGCCTGGGGAGTTTCATTAGACTAGGGTGTGATGGACAGCACCCGTTTTCAGTAGCAGTTATTTTTATCTTAACGATTAGTGCTTGGTACAGCGGTCCTCAGCCTTCCTAACGCTTCCACCCTTTAACACAGTTCTTCATGTTGTGGTGATTCGCCCTCCCCCCAACCATAACATTATTTTCGTCGCTACTTTGTAACTGTAATTTTGCTACTGTTGTGAAGCCTAATACAAATACTTTTGGAGATAGGAAGCTTGGCAAGGGGGTGCACAATCCACAGGTTGAGAGCCACAGGATTAGAGCAATTGACAGCTAAGTCACTGGTTACAATGTGGCACAGTTGGCTCTACTGACTGGTACTGATTCTATTTATTTTGTTAAGAATAACAATGAAGCAAATCTGGGCATGGCAGCCCACACCTGCAACTTCAGTATTTCTGAGGCTGAGGCAAGAGGGTTATTGCCAGTTTGAAGCCTGCCTAGGTTATATATAATTAGGCCTGGTCTCAACTCCACACCCCACCCACCCTGCTAGAATTAACAAAGGAACCAAATGCAAGTCTGCTAATGAGAAGGGGTGATGACTGAAGCCGAGAGGACCTTCTGTGCTGCTCTGGGTGTGTGTGTGTGAACTTTCAGGGTGTTCTTACCTGCCCGGGTCTAGTCTGTGAGGTACAGTTGTTCATTCTTTCATTCTTTTTGTGTGTGGAGGGGTATTTTTGAGACAGGGTTTTTCTCTATAGCTTGGGCTGGCCTGAAACTCACTCTGTAGACCAGACTGGCCTTACACTCAGAGATCCACCTACCTCTGCCTCCCAATTCTGGGATTAAAGGCGTGTCCTTTCTTAATTCAACTGAATTAAACTGGAGCCTGCCCCTAATTTACTGTGTACTGTGCACTCTCCCTTGCCTAATTTGCATACTCCAATCAGCATCTAAAATGCTGTTTTAGAAATCAAGATCTGGCTAGCACTTGGGAGGCAGAGGCAGGGGGATCTCTGTCAGTTTGAGGCTAGCCTGATCTACAATCAGAGTTGTAGGACAGCCAGTCCAATGACAACAAAGTCTGGTAATGTTTCCTCATACAAGAACCTTTGAGTGGTTTTGTATCGGTAGGAGACTAAAGGCTGAAGCTCTTAGCCTGCCCCTTGCCATGTGACTCTAAGACTCACTGGAAGGTCCCTCCTTCCCCACTTCTGTCCCTGTGGGTCCTCTGGTGTCCCCGATCTCTGGCCCCCACAGTCCCTCTTCACTCGTCACACAGTCACTGGTGCCTATTTTCCAGGGACCGTTCTTGCTATGAGGACAGGGGTAAAGGTGATAAGAATCCCCCAAGAACTTTTATTCCAGACAGAAAGTCAGACAGTAAACACAACAGTGTAGTGTGTGTGTGTGTGTGTGTGTGCGTGTGTGTGCTTCATTATATACAGCTTCACTAAAGATTGCATATATTTGTTATCTCCCACATAAAAATAACTTCATGCGATTTTTTTTTTTTTTTAAAGCTGGTTATTGATCAGACAGCTTTTAGAGGGAAAACCAATTAATTACTGGTCCCTTTGTGATGCTGTATCCATCTTTCCTCGGTGTCCTCCTTCCTTCTCCTCTCTCTTCTTTATTCCCAGCCCTCCCTTCAGCTGACTCCTTTTCCAGCACGCCCAGCTCACTAACTGGAATGTTTGCTCTAGTCCAAGCCTTTGTGATGTCTCTCAAGCTGTAAATCTTTCACCCTGCCTCATGAACTTTACTGTTCACACGAGTTACTCCCTCCTGTTCTAAATGCCCACCAAATTATAACTGACTGTAAGTTATCTTGTTTACTGTCAGTTTCTTGAAGGTAGAATGCAGACTTCATTAGCTCAGGAATTCTGTTTTATTGGTGGTTATATTTCAGTGGACCAGTTTAATTCTTGATACCCTGAATTGGTGATCAGTAATTTTGCATTCTTTTCATGAGGCTCACGGAAAATACCTTCCTCAGTCTGCCCAAGTCCTAGGATTACAGGAATGTAGCACTGTGTACAACAGTAAACGTTTTGGGGTGAATAAGTTAGTGACGTCATTGCGGGGGTGTTTGCCTCATGGTACATGTTTTAGTATTTCCCTTGCTGTGATAAAACACCAAGACTAAAATGCAAGCTGGGGAGAGAAGGGTTCATTTGACTTACACTTCTGTGTTGCTGTTTGCTATTGAAGGAAGTCAAGGCAGGAAGTCACAACTGGGCGGGAGCCTGGAGGCAGGAGCTGATGCAGAAGCCATGGAGGGAGGAGGGATGCTGCTTACTGGCTTGCTTCCCCTGGCTTGCTCAACACACTTCCTTTCTTTTGAAAATATTTTTATTGATTCTGTGTATTTCACATTAGCCATCCCTGCCCCGCTTGTCTCCCCTGTCCCCTTGCATCAACCCTCTGTGCTTGCAACCTCCCCCAGAAAACAAAACAAACGTTCTCAGTGTGGAAGCTGCGGTGGGTGTAGTGAGTCATGCAGCAAACCCTTTCGTGTGCTGCTGAGTCTTGGTCTGGCCTGAGGCCTCTCACTTCAGCTGTGCTATTGGTAATGGGTCTTCTCTGAGACCTCTTTTAGCTATCCCTGTTGTCCGTGCCATGGAATTCCTGCAGGTCTGGGTCTTCGGGTCCGGCCCCCTCACACGCTCCTACAGTTCAAAGGTCAGGTGAATGTTGGGGTGAGCCAACTCGTAGCCCTGACTCTGGGCCTGGGTGGTAGCTGGGTTGGTCAGCCCACCAGCTTTCCCTCACCTGGGTGAACTCACCCAGTGCAGCAGACAGCAAGGATCAGCGGGTGAGGGTGGGGGAGGGGGGTGGGGGTGGGGGCAGTTCTGCTCTCACGCACCTGGGTTCATCTCATCTCCCCTCGCCAGGGCCAGCTCTGCTGTTTAGCCCAGACAAGGTGCAGGGCCCACTTTCCCAATCATTGCAGGGAGCATATGGAGGTGTGTTATGTGTCTTTCTGTCTATCTGTCTGTCTGTCTGTTTGTCTGTGGTCTCCTACTCTCATGCCTTCAGGGCTGGCTCAGCTGCCCGCCCACCACCAGGATCAGCTCGACTTTGCTGCCTGGGTGAGGTGCAGGTTCTGCTCCCCCCCACCCACATAGGCGGTGAGGGGGTGTGAGGAAGGGGGAGGTGTTCTCTCCCTCACCCACATCTAGACCTCTTGCATATCACACCCCCCCACACCCCATCAATAGGGTCAGCCCTACTGGGCTACTCTGGTGAGGTGCAGGGCCTGTGGCCTGTTCTCCCAAGTGCTGCATGCAGCCAGTGAGGGGCTGAGCCAACTTTGTGTGACTCTATCCTCACCGTTTTCAGTGGTAACTGGAGTCACAGACATCAACGCAGACTATGGCTGCAGCAGGGACATGGCCCGTGGCAGCAGCCCAAGCCTGGATGACACCACACCCTGACCCTTAATTCAGCCTGCTTTCATATAAAACTAAGGACTGCACTGCTAGCCCACACTGGGCTGGGCCCTCCCCCATTGATCACTATTGGAGAAAATGCCTTACAGCTGCATCTCATGGAGCCATTTCCTCAACGGAGCCTCCTTCCTCTCCAATGAGTCTAGCCTGTGTCAAATGGACACACGGAATACCAGCCAGTCCAGCACATGTGGATATTAAGTTCATCTGGTCACCTACATTTTGTCTTGGTTGAGCAGAATATTTGTTAAGAACAGTTACCAAGCCAACTGCTTAGAAGGACATTTAAGCAGAACACTAAGTAGAAATGTTATCATCAGTGAGGTTGTGACTCAACAATATGACATCATCATCTTAGACCTCTAGCTCTCTATGGTCTCCCATGAAGTGTTTTCCTCCGACTTTGACTCGGACTTGAATAAAAGTCATCTTCCACACTTACATTTACGTTTACCCACATCTACCAGGGTCATTCCAGTAATCCCTTTCTCTAAGTACATATTTAGAACACTTGCATAGATAATACGAAAAGAGTCTCACTTTAAAATTCAGCCTTCAGTCTGAATACAGTATTGACATGTTCATTATTTTAAACTCCCTTACAAATTTGAGTCATTGACCATAGACATTAAGTAAATGGTGGTGTTTGTTATATTTAGAGCCTGAGAAAAGAGATCAGATCTCTCTAGGCTTGTTTATATTCATTTGTATGATCTTGACTCCTACCTGGAAAGGCTATTGTAATGAAGGGGGTGGTCTAGGGTGAGCTCTGTAGATGGTTCTTAACAATGTTAGCTCAGCAATTCGGCTGTTGCCGCTGATGCTACTGACAATGATAAAGGCGATAGACTGTTGATCCAGTATGATCTCAGTTGAGATGAGTAGCTCTCACTAGCTCTAATTTGGAGCTAAGAACCGTAGACGATCAACAAGAAACTTGCCAAAACCCACCTGTGTGGACAGCTGTTTCTTTTTGTTTTCAATGTTTTTCAGAGAACATAGTGATAAAAGGATATTTATTGGTTGATAGAGATTGTAAAGTAATGATCTCCAATTCCTGTTCAAAGCCAGGATTTATTTCAGGCTATGTCAATATGTATTATGATTTCATATTTGTAGATTTATAATTATTTCTTAATAGGTTGTGGCTTTCTGTTATCCTTTTCTTGGTCTCATGCTAAGATTTTTTTATTTTTAGATTATGTACTAGATCCATAGTTCCCAACTTGTGGGTTGCAACTCCTTTGATGGTCAAATGACCCTTTCACAGGGGTCGCCTAAGACCATCTGAAAACAGGTATTTACATTATGATTCATAACAGTAGCAAAATTATGTTATGGTTGGGGGTCACCACAATGTGAGGTACTACATTAAAGAGTCTTACCATCAGGAAGGTTGAGAACCACTATACTAGAGAGGCATTTGTGAATCAAATTGTGAGTTATATGCCCATTCTGCTCTACCAAATATTCTCAGATTAGTCATATAATAAGTTGTAACAATTTATACTCTTACGAACATTATATAGGGTTCCAGGTGAGCAATAGCCTAGCTACTATTTTGGGTTATCAAATCTCTGAATTCTGTGAAATAGTGTTGAAACGTACTTTTACTTTGTGGTTCTCAGATTAACAACTTTTCTTAAATGTGTAAATCACCCATATTTATTTTTTCTCTAATCATCTGTTTATGTCTTTAGCTCACTTAGTCCTGTTTGCCTTTTTTTCTTACTTAGTTCAAGAGTTCGAATGTTCCCCTCTTTATACTTCACCAGTCTGAGCCTTTTCCTTTTCTCTGCCCTGTTATGCACCTAAACTTCCACTAGAGGGCAGTCTCAAAGTTTTACATTGTTCAGTTTCCTCATCTGTTAAATGTTAAAAGTGACACTACTTAATGTACAAACTTTGGAACACAACTAAAGCCTGAAGATGTGAAATACTAAAGGCAGAAATGTGTGTGTGTTGTGTCTGCTGATATGGAAGATTGTGAAGAAACGACCCTAATATTAACAGCATTGAATGGCTTAAGAATATTTCATTATATTTTTAATTACTCAACATTAGAAACTAAGTTGATAGATAATAATGAAAGTAGTGAGGCGAGTTCAGTCAGCCAATCAACAAACAGAACAATTCACCAAGGGGCTAGAGAGATAGTCCAGTGATTAGGAACACTAGTGCTCTTGCAGGTGACCCAGGTTCCCTTCCCAGCATGCACACGATGGCCATAGTCATCTGTAACTCCAGTTCTAAGGGATTCAGTGCCCTGTTCCGGCCTCCACAGCCACCAGGCAGAAGTGTGGTGTATATGTATACGTGCATACAAGCATTCATACACATGAAACAAATAAATCTAAAAAAAGGAAAAAAAATTCTCCAAAGCCTTATTGCGTGCATGTTATGAGAAGACACCTTTGCCTCAAAATAAGAGACAAGGGCTGTAGAGATGGGCAGCTATTAGAGGCTCAGCTCACAACCAAGGTGACAACATTAGCAAAGAGTTTCTTAACTAATTATGCTTAATTAATTAATGTTGCTCTCTATAGGCTAGGTCATCCCATCAATCTGTGCGCTTCCTATTCACTGGTGGTATGCATGGAGATTATGAGTAGACACTAACGATCAGGACTCCGGATGTCAAGTATCCGAACGTTACCTTACTCGTGTCATTCTTTATATAGTTGAAGAAACTGAGGTCTGGGTGTTTAATCAGAGCTGTTGTGGTATGTAGCTGTCTTCTTTTGGCCAGCATGACTTCCTGTTCAATCCATGGAAATGGAGTTCATGCCTTAGGAAAGAGGAAACTAACTCATGGGTATTTTTGACTTTATGGTCTAGATCAGTGATTTCAGTTCGGTTCTGTGTTGGTTCCTCTGCACATGGAGACAAATGTTACACCACTTATTAACACAGCACTCTCTCGCTTACTGAGCCTTATTGGGATATTTTGTTGATGATCTAACAAATAAAGCTTGCCTGAAGATCAGAGCGCAGAGCTAGCCACACTAGTTAGCCATAGGGGCCAGGCAGTGGTGGCACCCATTTTTAATCCCAGCACCTGGGAGAAAAAGGTAGATGATCTCTGTGAGTTCAAGGCCACCCTAGGCTACATGAAATTGATCTAGTCTAAAAAAAGAAACAGAGCCAAGTGGTGGTGGCTCACACCGTTAATCTCATACTTGGGACTCACACATCTTTTATCCCAGCGCTAAGGAAGTGGAGACAGGAAGGGATATGGTTGGATGGAGAGAGGGATATAAGGCAGGGCAGGCAGTCTGAGGACAGGATTTTGTCTGAGCATTGCTAGAGGTAAGGACTCTCCAGTGGTTGGTGGCTCTGCTTCTCTGATCCTTCAGCTTTCACCCCCTGATAGCTGACTCTGAGAATTTGTGCAACAGAGAGAGCCTGCCCTATTGATGGATACTCAGTATCCAGCCTTGTGCGTGGATCCAAATGCCTGGTAAGCAGCAATAGGAAAGATGCAGAAGCGATGGGAGGACTAGGAGAGAACGGAGCTACTGCAGGAAGCACAGACATTTGTCAGAGTAAGGAAGAACATGTCAAGAAGGGAACTGGGAGGCGGAACTTGCTGTTCTTGCTGAAATGTGAGCATCGTAACTTCTGATTCACACCATGGATTCTAACCCTGACTCTGCTACTTAGAGATTCGGTGAGCTTTGACCCCTGTAAACCATTTCAGTTTATTTGTATTATGGGATGGATAATTATTCCTCACAAGGTGTGTGTGTGTGTGTGTGTGTGTGTGTGTGTGTGTGTGTGTGTGTGTTAGACAGTATCTCTCACCTATGGCCGGTACATAAGGTTATATTGATTGTTATTCTAGGTTTTTTGGTTTTAGTAGGTTTAGTAGTGGGACATACTTGCTGGGCCTGATTTTTTGTTGTTGTGTTTTGTTATTTGTTTTGTTTTTAAAAGTAAAGATGGGTCAGTAGATGTATTATAGTTAAGGTTAGAAGGAAAATACTGTTTTTTTTTTTTTTCTTTTTTTTCTGGGGTTACTTGTAAATAAGTGCAGTTTTAGTTACCTTCATAAAATAGAGAAAGTAAACTTGGATAATGTAAATGCCGGGATGTCAGTGGCTGAATCTTGAGATGGAAGTTTCTCATCCCTTCTAATGCCAATTTAAGACAATTCATTTTAGGCCATTTCTATAGTTTGATTCAGAGTCAAGCTTCTGGGAAGAGACGGTGCCTGGGAGAGATTTTAAATTGACAGCAAATGCCCATTACATTATTCATCTCCAAAACTGTGGCATATAATTTATAGCCAATAGGTTATCATCTTCCCAGTAGACCCAAGAGCTGACTTATTTGCATGATTTTTGTCAGGAGCCTGAAATTTAATGACAAAGGTTCAGACGTTTTTAAGGGAGGAAAATGGACAGAGATGGGTTGGTTTTTCCGCACTGGAGTAAACCATGCCTTGTCCTTTGCTTCTGGAGGGAAAGCTGTTTCTAGCTTAGGAGACCCTTAACCAATAGGAAGTTCATTTCAGATGTGGAAAGCGAGGCTGGGAGACTGCCACCACGTCAGGTGTAGCAGTGAGTGACAGGGCCATGGCTGAGACCGTCGTGTCGGCAAAAAGAGAGAAACAGCGAAACCCTGAGGTTTGTGAGTGTGAATTTAGCCGCTGACTAGGCTTGGAAGATGAATATTCTGAAAATGCTACCCACTTTCAGATGTGATGACACAGATTAGAGACAGAGAGTAGAAGGGCTGTAAACCTGTTGATGATTATGATGCCTGAGGGTGTATCTTGGACTGCTGTTAGCACGGAGCCTGCGTGGGTAACCTCGGCTCATTTTCCCTTTGAGTCATGGCTAGTTATAAAACGTCACGGTCATTGGAAAGGTTAGCATATATATCCCACAGTGAGTGTTACCCTACATTTCTGCCTCAGTTTTGATTGTTTTTTGTTTTGTTCTGTTTTTTAGACCTGGGAAGACCCTTATCAGAAAGATAAGACCACAAACTGCTGTGGAGACAACGATCCCATTGACGTTTGTGAAATAGGCTCAAAGGTTTGTCCTACAGACTGCCTTAGTCCTCACGTGTGCTTGCTTTATTCTCGTCATAAAACTTCCTTTTGGCCTCTAGCTCTTCTACTCGGAGTCTGAATGTGCTCGTTCCCCTGATGTTGAGACTCTTCCTTACCCTCACTGCTTTTTCCCAGGTCCCGCCTTGGTGAGCCACGCAGGGCAGGTGAAAGCCAGCCGACATCTGGTTCTGATTCCGTCTGTGACACAGCTGCCTTCCTGTGTGCCTTGTCTAGCGCTGCTCTTATGTCAGAGCAGCAGAGCTGAGGAGGTCTTGTAACAGGGACTGGAAGGCCTTCAGGGTTTGCTTCTGACATTTATTGGGAGTTTGTCAAGCTCTGACTTCAGCTTCCGTGTCATTGTCTAGTCAGAGAGTTCAGTACTGATGGGAACCAACTGCCCGAGCTGGGGAAGCGGCTCCCGGGGTAAAATGCATGACTAGAGAGTGTTCATTCAGATCCCCAGACCCCAGGGGGAAGCCAAGCACGGTGACACACCTGTAATGCCATTCCTGGACAGGAAACGACATGCAGGTGCCTGGACCTTGCTGGCCAGCTAGCTAGGTCTGTTTGGCGAAGTTCCAGGTAGCCTAAGGAATGACCCTGGAGATTATCCTCTGACCACAGGCATGTATGTCTGCACTTGCACATGTGTCTACAGATGCACACACATACACATGAAAAAAGCAAAACCCCTCCCCCGTTTTCTTTCCATATCTGCTTCCAGGCTGCCAAGTCCTGTGGTGCGAAACAAGGTCCTGTGAAATGAGTCTGTGTGCTGGTTCCTCTCAGTAGCTCTTCGGTCTGCTCGGTTCCCGTCTCTACTGCATTCACACTAGCGCACATTGCCGTCCTGCGCTGTTCCCTAGTCTGTGAGTCAAAGCGCTCGTAGACATCAGCAGGGGCGAGCTCCGTCTTCATTCCCCTCAGGACTGTGTAAGGCGGTCCGTGCCACCCCCATGGCTGCTCTAGATTTCACACTTCCCGCCTGCAGGGCATGTTTTCTTCTCCTCCCTTCTCTCCAGGGTCAACAGCCCCTCATTCATATCTGGCTTCCTATCACAGGCACCCTCTCCGACAGCCCCTTTCACAGAGCCCTGGAAGAAGAGCCTTCAGGACCCATCTCCATCTCCTTCTCTCGTAGTTGTCACTCCATTGCGAAGGTGGTTCTTCCTCCTGTCCACCATCATTTCCATCAAACTGCCATCAGTAGGGTTCCCCGGAGCTGCCGTAGAGTATGGATTTCCTGTAGCGCTCTCTAGCTGCCATGTCCTCTTCCTCCTTGAAGCAGTCAGCTGTCCCCTTGGCTTCTATTATATCACAGTACTTGGCTTTCTGTGCAAGCTTTCTGGCTTGCACATGAGTTCATTCTCAGGCACACTTCCTCCTGCCTGCCCCGTAGGGCTGGGGAGCGGGAGGAGGGGCCCCTGTTAGTTCCTGTGCTCCTGTGCTCTTCCCCTAGGTGTCCCTGGCTTTGCTCTTATAGTACACAACATCAGCTCATAGCCTTGCATTCAGCTGCGTATTAGCTGTACTCCGATGTCTCTTGGGCCTCTCGAGTTCATGGTCCAAGCTACGTTCACTTTTTCCTTTTTCTAATTTATAGCTCTCATTACTTTCCATGGGGCGTGGGGGCGAGGAGAGCGACAGAAAATACAGTAAGCAAACAGAGAATACTACTGAAGACAGCTTGGCCCCTTCCCCTCACATTTCCATACTCCTCCACTGGGAACAGCGGGATCATCTTGATGGCTTGCTTCTCTTCACCCAGCTAATGATGCAATATTGATTTTGTGTCCAAAGAGCTTTCAAAACTAATTTTTTCCTTCTTGCTGCCAGTAGTTTCGTCTAGTTCACTGTTAATGTCTCAGTTGATGTATTCCTTGTGCTAACCAGTTTCCTTGCTAAGTCACAAAATCTGCTGTCATGCTTCCTTTGGTACCTGGCTCCTACCTCCTTTCCTGGCCAAGTTATTACGTTCTTCTGACTTAGTTGGAATCAGTCGTTGGAAACTTATGTTAGCATCTTCAGGTAATAGTTATCTCTCTTTACTATTTTTTGTTGTTTCTCTCCTCTTGTTTTTAATGTTCTTCATCGTTCTGATTCCCTCTTCATCCCCTCTTAATGTTTCTGATGGGGGATGTTCTGTGTGCTGTGAATATGCTTCTCTTATTATTGGCTGATGAATGAATGTGATTGGCCAGTAGCCAGGCAGGAAGTATAGGTGGGCTACCAGACTAGGAGAATGCTGGGAAGAGGAAGGCAGAGAGGAGCTGCCAGAGAGACACCAAGTAGCTACCTGGAGTATAGGATGCCCAGCATTCTCCAGTAAGATAAGGCCATGTAGAAATACATAGATTAATAGCATTGGGTTAATAATTAAGAGAGAACTAGCCAGTAAGAAGCCTAAGCCATTGGCCAAACAGTTTATAATTAGTATAAGACCCTGTGTGTTTATTTGGGGCCAAACGGCTATGGGACCAGATGGGGCAGAAACTCCATCTGTGTATTTCCTGCCATTTGTTGCTTTTTACTTCCTGGTTTTTTTTTTTTTTTTTTTTTTTCTGTTTTTCTTTTTTCTCCCTTCAGCGTTCTCCTCACCCTCTCCCTCTCGGCTCTTCTCCCCCATTCTCTCCCTCTTGTCATTTCTCACCTTCCCCTCTTCTCATCTTCCTCCTCATTCTTCCTCCTTTTGTGAGCTGAGGGATCCTCACCCTAGTGGTAATTCTCATTGCCTGCTCAGATTTGTTAGAATTTGTGTGTATGTGACTGTTACTCTTGCCTGGCACATGTCTTCAACAGAAGTACGAACAAATTATGACTTAACTTCAAATTTAAGTTGTAGTTTTTCTGAACTTATTTTTTTTAGTATATTCTTGTAAGAGGTGTAAATGATGTTTATAAAATTAAACAGGCTACAAGAATGAAAGGAATAAAATATCCTAATGAATACCTCCTCTGCCTAGATTCCATGCTAGGCTCTTTGGTTTCCAGCCCATATCTTATTTCATAACAAGTAAAGATGGCTAAGTTAAGTGACTTTTCATTGCTGGAACAATTGTGTGCTTCTGACATGAGAAAAAATCCTCTTGTTTTTGGGGTATAACTGTTAGGGGGTAGTCCATTCATATTTAGTCAGTTTAAACCTGGTTGAATAAGAAGCTTAAACAAAGGCCCGTGTACTGTGTCACTGACCACATAATTAGTGAGTTGTGACTGGAAGAAATGTTAGCAACATTTGTAACTTATACATTGACATGACACAGTCACATTTATCTGTAAGCCAAGAATAGCTAAGAAACCTCAATAGAGGTTTCCAAGTTGTAGAATATACACCATAAAATTTAGGAATGTTAATATGTGATTTGTTAATGTATAATTACTGGAGTATGTTAACTAATTATTGTTATATTTTGCTAGTCTATTCTAGAACTTGCAATGTTATAGGCCCAACTACTGTTTAAACCCTAGGCAGAAAATCCGCCCATCCCTGGCATGGGTTCTTCTTGGTCCATGAAAACTTACATTGTTTAAGCCATTAAGTTGCAATAACTTACTACACAACAGTAGAAAACCGAGTTCACAAGTTAATATGCTTTAAACACTGCTTCCCGTTATTTTCTGTGTTAACTGTCCATGGTTGAAGTTTGCCTCCCTCAGACCTGAGTCAGCATGGAGCCTGTGTTTATAGGCCCCTCTTACATCCCCTTATTCCAGGTCCCTGACCATTGTCACTGGGAAGGTGTATTTTAATAATAAATAGGTCCCAGAGGGGGAACAATGCTCTCTGTAGAAGATCTCTTGGCTTTGAGTTTATACATCTATTTTCCCTTGTCTCTTCAACAGTATAGGGAACTGAGACACCATCTTCACTTTACTGAGACACTAAGCCCTAAAACACTATAAGAAGTAACTTGCCTAATGTCATCTCTCGGGGTTGTGGAGGACAAATTCAACCCAGCATTTACGACTGACATTCCTGCCTTTGGAAATGTCCCCACAGCAGCTAGAAAAGCCTCTGTCTGGATTTCCCTGAAACCTAGGCACAAACACCCTAGCTTCAGCATCTCAACCTAGTTTACAAACTGGATTGAGTTGCTCCCATGGAAGTGGTAACGTAGGTTGCATTCGGTCAATTCCTCGGAAGAGCAGTCCAGTTTGTTTGAAGCAAGGCTCCCTCTCTGTGTTCTTCTGAGATCAAAAGCTGGTTCATCTGATGAAACTTGACAGTCACCTGAAACTTGCTTCCTGCTAGCCTCAAAGTCTACAAAATAAACTCACTGGTTGCTATATTGCTGGGAAATCAGTTTTATGAGTAAGAAAACAAAATAATTGAGAGTGGAAGTTCTCAAGAACTTGTGTGCTGTCCTCTTCTGTAGCGCAGCTGACGTTTGAGATGGCTCAAGCTTTGTCAGGGCAGTGTGTCTCTCAGACATCCCCGTCCTCTTCCATGAGGTACTATTAAACCAAAAGGTGTCTCCGGCAGCCAGGGTCTCCTAGAGGTTAAAACTGCCTTGGTTGAGAGTTACCCAACATGACCAGCTTTTAATTGGTACGTGTACATAGCTTCAAACTCAGGATGTTTTATGAAGACCTTACAGTTCCTTTGGTCTTGTGTACCATGCCGTCCTGAAGCCTTGTCCTCAAGGGTTAATACTCTAATTACTTCTCCTGACAGTGTCCTGGGCCCTTGTCTGTGTGTCTGTCCCCCAGGTTTCCTCTGTCCTCATCCTCTTTCGAAGTGAACACCATGACTCCAGCCTGTATTAGCTTTAGCTGCCAGCTGCTGTGTCTATGAAGTGCTTCAGGGCTGAGAGCAGGCACACCCAAAGCTGTGAATAGCACCGCCTTCTTTCACAAGTATCAGCCTCTACATCTTCCTTTTGGACTTAGGGACTGGGAAACAACAATATAGACCTGAGGATAGGTACCCGAGATACTTGGTGATTTATAGCTAAGGAAAAGGGCTTGGTGGGATGGGGCAGGAAGGAGCAACATTTGATTGACACCTGAACTCTTATAGGGTAAGGTTGCTGTTTTATTTCCTTCACAGGCTGGGGTTCTCTTAGCCCTGCATTCTTCCAAAAAGAACAGCAGTGCCAATCAAACAGGGCAAAGTCATATCATTAAGATCTGCAGTTACCCATCCCTAGAGCCAAGAGTCTCCTGGGCATCCCAAAGCTTTCCCTGGGCTTAGAGTGGAAGAAACTCCTCTTTTGTGACTGAAGATGGGTTTCTTCTTCTGAAAAAAAGAAATTTTGGTATTTCCTTAATGATAGCAAGAATGGCAGAAACATACTTCTTGTAGAATTGTAGGAACTAACATCAAACATCACTTAGATCCTTGTCTTTTGGATATGCTTAAAGGTGAGCTGCTTATTTGTTTTCTTACCAGTTTTTTTTTTGTTTTGTTTTGTTTTGTTTTTGTGTTTTTTTTTTTTTTTTTAAATCCTCCCTCACATTTTTATTTACTGTGAGTGGGAAGGGGGATCTAAATCATGATTCCCTATATGAGCCCAAACTTTCCGAAGCTACCCATGCATCTCACATTGTCTCACTTTCACCTCACATGGCTGGAAAGCGCCAGAGTGGGATCCAGTCCCAGAGGTGTGATTCTGGAGGCTGTCTCTGGCTTTGATGGGGCCCCGCCTCCAGGGCTAATGCTTGTGAAGACTGATGCCCGCCTGTATCCCTTCCATCTCTGTCCTGTAAAATTGCAGGTTGGGCCCTGCAACCCAGCGGTTGAGATGTGCGATGGTAGAGCCTTTGTATTTGAGGTCGCTGTTGTGTCTTGTTTTTTTTTTTTTTTTTTTTTTTTATTTTTTATTTATTTATTTATTTATTTATTTATTTATTTATTTATTCTTTTGTCCACACCTGCAACATCTAAGTATCCCAGACAAGGTAGTAAATGCAAACAGGGATTTGTAACACGAGTAATATACACCCATGATTGATACTGGGTTCAAACTTCAAGCTGAAGATGAGAAAAGAAACCGGCCACTAGCTCTTACCTCTACCTCAGACCAAAAAGTCTGTCCTGGCCTCCGTGTGGCTGGAGTCTAATTCTCTCTCTGTCTCTCCCTCCCCTCTCCCTCTTTCCCTTTCTCTCCCTGTCTCCCTCCCTCCTTCTCTCCCTCCCTTCCTCTCTCTCTGTCTCTCCCCCACTCCACCCTTTTTTTTTTTTTTCTTTTTCGCTCTTTTCCTAACGCAGTACCAGGTGTTTCATAGATAATAGACTAGCCACGGGAGACCCTTATGTGATTGTCTGTGTGCCCTCTCTAAAGAAGGAGCCTTCAGTGTCATTCCTACAGTCACACTAATCGACTGTGTGACAGTCAGTTCGTGGACAATTCGATTAAGACTTGTCATTTTGCAAATATTTTGAATGGATTTACTTGATTTTCTGGTTTAACATCATTTTGTCTAAACACTTTTGGGGTACATAAATGACTCTGTTTTGCATACCTTATTTTGTAAAATGTAAAGCTGCATTTTGGGACCACGAGGGAATTTGTCTTCTGAAACACATTTAGAGTCTAAGCTTACAAGGCAGTTTGATAGCCGACTAACCCTTTGAAAATAAAAGAATGTAGAAAGATTTGAGGTGTTGGCAGCCCAAGAGCGCTGAAATCACTTTCTCAAGCAGTGTAGTATCAGAGGAAACTTCTGATACAGTCTGTGTCTGTGTATAGATGTATGTATGTGGGAGAGTGTGTTACTTGATGTGGCTGCCAGATGTCAGCCTCTGGTGTCATTCCTCCGCAGGTGCCATCTACTTTTGAGACAGAGTTTCTCACCAACCTCAGGCTCTTGCTTATTTAGCCACTGGGGTTACAAGCCCTACACCCAGCTTTTGATAAGAGTCCTGGGACTCGAACTCAGGTCCTCATGCTTACATAGCAAGTGCTGTGGGACTGAACTGTTTCCCTAAGCCCAGCTTCTTCTCATTTTTAATTACCCTGCACTCACTTTTAAGCATCTCGAGGAACCTGTTTTGTTTCTTTCTAGCTTTAACAATTGTTTCATTGTCATTCCTTGTCTTAAGACAATCTGTTTGATAGTTTTTAGGCATAAAAATGTAACACTTGCTGGGTCTTAAGTAACCTTTTCTTGAGGACACTTTCAGCCTCCTCTGCACTGTGTTTCCAGAGTAAAATCTTGACTCCAGTCTATGAAGCAGGGATTGTAGCCACCTCGTCCTCCTTGGTGATAGTGGTTGTTCCTTTTAAACTGTACTTTGTTTGTTTGTTTGGTGTGTGTGTGTGTGTGTGTGTGTGTGTGTGTGTGTGTGTGTGTGTGTGTGTTCGTGCACATGCGCTCGTACCGTGGAACAGATGTGGCGGTCCGGGGACGGGGACACCTTCTGGCTCCCCCTTCTGTACCCTGCAGTTGCCCTGGGCACAAAGCCCAGGCAGTTTCCATGACCCTCCTCTTCCAGTCACTTCCCTCAGAGTCTTGGTCCTACACTGCCTGTTTAATGTCTGCTTTTCTCGAAGTACACAAGGCTTTGATTGATTGTTTTGGTTATTTAGCCAGCAGCCCTTTCATGGGTGGAAGAGGAAGTTTTGAGATACTTGTTCCTAGGAAAGAGACTGCAAGACAGACTTTCTGATCATTTTCACATGGTTTATAGTTCCCAGAACTGTTACGTTTCCATTGTGTGAGTAGGGTTTTATAGTTAAACCCTCCCAAGCCTTGCAAATGACGGCATCTTTTCTCTGTAAAGGTTCTTCCTCGTGGAGATGTGGTCCATGTGAAGATCCTTGGGATATTGGCACTTATCGATCAGGATGCCACAGATTGGAAAATAATTGCTATTAATGTGAATGATCCTGAGGCTGATAAATTTCATGGTAAGTCTGAATCTTTCCAGAAAACAGAAGTAAATCAGCAAGTCATTGGAATTCTTAGAAATGAAAAGGGAAACGAAACACACTTTATATATGTAGGTATTGAACAGCATTTTTAAAACTCTTTTTACTGTAGACCACAGAGGTTAGTCTAAAATATTTTTGTATGAGTTGTGTCATATTGCTAGGAGGAGGAAGAAAAAAAAAAAAAAAAAGAAAGAAAAAGAATGAGACAGACAAATGATACTTTGCATGGGATATGAGGAAATTTCTTGTGTCCATTCCTGCTTACTGCTTTTCCTTTCCGCTTCCCTGCCTTCCCTCCCATCTTGCCTCCCCATTTCCTCCTCCTTGGTGCTTTTTACCCATGTGTTCTTAGCTTTGAGTAGCTGCTTTTGTTCCATAAGCGATGTGTTTTTACGGATAGTTCTTAATTTGTGTACTCTCTTTATTGACTTGACTTGCCATTTAAAAAGACAGGGACTTAAAACTTTCCTCATTCTTCTCTATTTTTTTTTAATATTTTATGTTTCCCCCCTCAATTATCTTACCACGTCTCAAGCTGTCTTTATGTTGGAGGAACTTTTTCCCTGGAGAGATGTGAACAGGCATCTATATCTATTCCAGGGCAACAAACCCAGGTCCATTCCACCAAAGTCCACCTGGGGGAGCCAGTGAGTTTATCAGGCATCTTCTCCCTTCTCCCAGGGCAACAGCAAACCTGAGTACCTTCCACCAAAGTCCACTGGAGAGCCATTCAGAGCATGGATGAGGGTTGTTTGCAGGCTCATAGGTGACATCAGAGCAGCAGGAAGCCATCCCTGCATGGGTGGTGACTTCCATATAGACGGATGTCCTTCAGGTAACCTTCCACATTCTGTGTGCTCTAGCCCCTCCTGAGATCACAAGGGCAACAAGGCAGAATTACACACAGTGGCTGGGAGAGGCAGGGGAGGGTGACAGATCTGTTAATGGTCCGTTTAAGATCTCTGCTGTCTTCCTTCAATGAGAGGACATCACTGGGTCCTGGTCCTGAGGACCCCTCACAAGTACTCACAACTGCTCTCCGATGGTGGGTGGCCACTCTTATGCTTGGATGCCAGCGCTATGTAAGATTTGTCACTTCGCCGACTTGAAGCAATGACTTCACACTACCCAGTGTAGAACTTAGGGTTTTTAAATTTTCTTTATCTTTCTCATCCATCACAGCCTTACTATTTGTCTGTACATGCTTAGCATGTTTCTGGAAGCTTTGTGATAACAGAAAAAAAAATGCAGTCGTTATAGCCTTTAAATATTATTTATCCATATCTGTCTCTTGGATAAATCTTAAAAGTTAAAGCTAAGTGGAACGTAAAATGCCCTTGTGTAATAGTAAGTGATCAGCTAATTGATTATATCTATTAAGTGATCAGTTCTGCTTGGGTTCTGCTCTGAACCTGCTGCACGGCCACCATAGGCCTCTCTCTAGTGTCCTCCTAGACTGTAATCTTCACGTTTGTTTTTTATCATTAATTTTTTTTATCTTCATTGTTACTACCACGTATTTTCCAATTTATTCTATAAGAACTTGTGTTTGCCATCGATTCTCAGAGTCTCACCCATGTCTGAAATGCTTTTCTTCATAACGTCTTTAAAGGATGTAGAACAGTGACCTGAAATATAAATTACCACATAGAGTTGGAATTTCTAACACAAAGAAGGAAGTGGTTTTGTGGTGATTTAAATATTGCCATCGGTATTTTTGGCATTTTGTTTTTCTTTTCTTTTTTGTTCTTAGAGAATGTCTTTTATGTATAGATGATCAGGCCCCCTCTCTACCTCTTATTCCCACTCCAGCTCTCACTAGATTTCCTTTAACATTTCCCCCTCCCAAATTCATATCCTCTTACTGTATTTTTTTTTAAACCATGCCCCTCCGGAGTCTAATTAGCACCTCTCATATGTGGGCAGTTATGGGGCTGTCAACTAGAGCATGGGTAATGGCTCCCTCAAGGAAGAGGGAACAATTCCCTCCCCCCCCCAGCAGCCATCACTGCCAGGAGCTCCTCAGGGGCAGGTGGGTCCTCAGGTACTCCTTGCCATGACTGGCTGGCTTAACCTGGCAAGTCTTATGAAGGTAAGCACAGCTGTGTAAGTGCATGTGTGTCGTGTTCAGAAGACTACATCACTATGCTCCTCCCCACAGCTTTCCTGTCCTTTCTGCTTCCACCTCCTGGATGTTTCCTGAGACTTGATGGAGGGTGGAGGAAGGTAATCATTGACAAAGATGTTCTGTCTAGGGCTGGGCACACACAGTCTCTGACCAATTAGGAGCCTCTGAGTTGATTGCTGTCTAATGCAGAAAGATGCTTTTTTGACCAAGGTTGAGAGTAGCCCATGTCTTTGTGTATCGATGCACATATTTAGAAGGTTGTCTGACGGCTTGACCATTTACCAAAAGAACAATAGCAAGTTCCTCAGAGCCTATAACCTTTCAAGTCGCAGGCTCCTGACCCGGCTTACAAATGTATGAGGTATGACATTCCCTCCTGTGGAACAGGTTTCACATCTAATCAGAAAGCGGCTGGTACCCACTGTTGCAGCGTTGGTCACATTTTGCCTATCATGTCAGGATTGAGCATGTACACGTAAGATCGTTGACCCTTTTTCTCCCCCAGCAGCCTGCACAGCACATTCCGGCACCGTGAAAGCCAGCCAGCAGGGAGGGAGCTTCCCTGTTGCTTTGATAGTCATTGTTGTCCTTTAGCTAAAGTCTGTGGTATCTTCAGCCTTACTGTACAGTTATGGGGGGAAACCAAGGACCCTGGCAGTAACCTGCATTGTTTTGAAGACCCCTGGGGCCACCCTGGCCCCGTAACTCATGGGGGAGAGGGGTAGTGACTTGCACTGAGATTTTCATTTAATAACCCATGTCTTCTGGAACGACATTGTTCACTCACTCATTGGGCACCTCATTCAAACTTTTTTTTTTTTTTAATTAGATTTTAAAATTAGCTTACTAACTAGTGGGTTTCCCTAAAGCTTTTTCGTAGACCCTTAGTTTTAGTTACTGCACTTATTACCCCCTTCCTCCCTATCCCTCTACCTCCGTCCCCACTTAATCCCTTAACTCCTACTATGCCCCCTTCTTTCGTACCCCATGTGTTCGACCCCCCCTCCTGTTACAGTTTTTGGGTGAGAGATAGTGGGTTTCCACACTCTTCTTTAAGTTAATCCTCCCCCATGTTCTCTATCCTATCCTCTCTGCCCTCAGTATTCTACATCACTAACTAACATTACTATCTATCAAGTTTCATATTCTGTAGATGTATTGGACATTGTGGAATTTTTCAAAGACTACATAAACCTGGTACTCCCTAAGGAAAAAATTGGTCTTTTTTTTTGGGGGGGGGGGGTGAGGCTCATTAACACTTGGGAAGTCCCAGACTATTTAATCAACTGTAATTAGTTTCCAGTCCTTAATGCTTCATTATGGTATCCGAATGGCTTGAAAGAGTTAATAAGACTCCCTGGGCATCTAATTGTACTGGAGATGACTGGGCCATTAGAGATAATAGTGCTGGGTTAAGAAATAATCCAGCTCAGGGCTTTCTAAGAAGACTGGAGTGTGCGTGTTAGTCTTCTCTTGGTTTGACTAACCGCCTGAGGACCTTAGTAGGGTTGGTAATGGAGGTCTCCATGCTTGGCAGCCTGCACATTTCTTCTTGTTTTGTCTTTAACTAAATGAAAACTGTTGTCTTTTGTCCTGTAAGAGCTTTTGCCTGTGAGGTGATGTTATACTTTTGAAAAATGAAAGCTTAAAAACCAAAACTTAAAATCATCGCAATTATCTTGATTTTTGTACAATCTGAATGAGTAATTTACGCAAGCTGAGCAATGCAGAACTTATTTTACAGGAGGAAGTTGGAATGCTTTCAAAGGCCAGCATCCAAATTGTCCTGAAGTTAGCTGAGGTTTTAAGTGTTTCAAGTGGGTAGAATTTTAACATACGTTTAGGAAATTTAAACATCAAATAAACTTCATAGGTCCTTTTATTGTCTTTCAGGACAGGAATGAACATATGCAAAGTGTATCCATTTGGCTATAATTTCACTTTCTATGTAAACATGTCTAGTGCTCTTTTAAAAAAATCCAGTTAGTACGTGTTTGGTTTTCTTTTTCCTAGAGCATAATTTAATATTGTCACTGGAAAACAAACTGGGCGGGGGTGGGGGGTGGGAGTAGGGGGGGTGGGCAGCATTGAAGCCCCGGGGCAGAGTGTCTCTGCTAACTGTTGTAACCAGAGGCAGAGTGTTCTGTCTCCCTCCCTGCCCTGTTGGAAGACAGTGGGGACTCCAGAAGGGACATCTGACTATCTGTCACTACTGTATTCCTGGAGCCCCAGTGTGTGCCAGGCTGAGTGACCATGTGTCTGGGAACGATGCCACAGGCTTCTCTTGGAGTTGTCAGTCAAGGTGTGCCCCCGCCCTTTTCCTTTAAATGAGGGAACTGAGCCCTAGGAGAGGGGAGAATCAGTGACTTAAACAAAGTCACACTTCAGCCATTCAAATCCTGCCTCCTTCCAGACCCCGGGAACTTCCCTGCTGTGTGTGTCTCCTTGCCTTTGTAGAGTTAGTCAAGACTATTAGGAACCTCTGGGGGAGTGACCATTCTCCCCGAGGCAGTAATGAACTGGTGATCATGAGAAGTCTACTAGAGAGGTAGTTCTTTCGATGGCTGTCCTTTTGATTTTATTAATGGTGTAAAGGTTTGGGTGTGGTGCACATCATTAGGGATTAACTACTGGGAATCTGTTGCTTCTTTTTTGAACTTTGACCCCTGTAGCTTTTAGGACTTTAGTCATACTTCTATGCTGCATTAATTAACGTGGGGGAGGTCTAAGATCTAAAATTGGAAAAATCATGTGTCTCTCATCATGTCACTCTCCCCCCCCACCCCCCGCCCCAAAGCCCTAGCGACTCCATTCTGCAGTTGTGGGTTGGTGGGTTGTCCTCTTACCCATTTCCTATTACTAAGCTCCTTTCCATGCATGCATGTGTGGTGTTTGCCTTGGGTTTTTCATATCTGTATACATTGCAGAACCTCACCCATGGGGTCATGAGAGAGTTCTTGGGAACACAGCTCACCTCCTAATCTGTTGTAGGGAGACTCTTATGTGTTAGGACTGGAGGTTTGGGGGCAGTCTCTGCTTGCCTGCCCTTGTAGCCACTTCCTCAATATGCTTCAAGTAACATTACATTAGAAAAACATCTACATTTCTCTGCACGAGGTCCAGATATGGTGTTCATTTCGGGGGATCATGCAAAGTTTCTTATTAACTAGTAATGGATACTTATATTTTGGCATAAAACGTCTATTAACTCTTCGAGACTGCTTTCTGATGTATTTAGATTTCCACAGAGACTTAGAATACTATTCATTTCCATTTCTGTGTGGCAAGTGTATTTTTTTAGTGTCGGTTTTGAGTTGGTAAGAGCAGGGGCAGGGAGGAGAATGGAGAGTGAGAGGTCAGCTCAGGGCTGGTATTGCGCCTTAGCCCACAAGCACTAGACGTCAGTGTGTGGAAAGGCCTGTCAACAGGAAAGTCTGTGGAGGCCCCGAGTAAGCAGAACAGCTAAGGAAGCATTCGCTGCATAGGAGCAGAGACTTGTGGTACAGATGTACAGATGTGGTGAGTGTTAGGGATTGACCGGTGTTCCTTTCCAATATTTCTGAGCAGCATTTAAAGCACACGTTCTTGCCTCCCGTGGATTTTGTTTAGAGGGGCTGATTGTATACAAGTCTAGCTCAATTTCTTGGTGTCTTTTTTTTTTTTTTTTTTTTTTTTTTAATGTAACAGAACCAAAGAGGTGGCATTATACATATATTACTGGGTTTTGCTAAAATATGAAAATTCCTCAGTGGGGGATATAGGCCCTCGTCTCTTGTGTTAAAGTTTGGTGTGAGTAATTTACATAAGAGCAGTATGGTTTTCCCTTCTTCTAATCTCTATCCATACAGGTGGTTCTTGGTTGGCAAGGATGGGCAGTAAGATTAAGCATAACACTCTGTGGCCACCTCTGTGTACTATCTGGTATAGGATAAGTACTAAATTTCTTAATTTTTGAATTGATACATGAGGGGATATATATGTGTTAAGAAGCAAAAATGGACATTTTGAGTAAAATATGTAAATATCTTCAAAATAGGTTTATTTTCATTGACTTCAGCAAGAGGGAAAAAAGGAAAACATTCATTTTATGCTTGGATTGTTGACATTATAAATGATCATAGTTCTTTCTTTAGTGCCATGAATGTGTACTTTACTTTTATATCTGTGACATTTGTAAACTTTGTCATCTACATGTGGTTGCTAAGTCACCAACACACAAACTATTACTGATTTTCTCATTTTGACCTCAGAAGTATCTGGAATCGATTCTTGCCTTTGCATTTCCTTAAATGGCCCTGTCTTGCTTTTCCGTCAAAGCACTGTTAACATTTCTCTTGTCCAAGCATCCTGAAACTAAAATTTATCATCTGCATTGTTTATCAAACTGATTTTAGAGAAATCTTACTTTGAAGGCAGGTAGAAAAAAGCCTTGTCACGCTCTCTTTGCAGAGAGGTCCAGATTCTCTACTTTTGAAGTCATTTGATACTTCGCCCTGTTGCCCTGCATTTACCCTGTAAACCCTCCAGCACCCGCTGTGTCCCGTCCCGTCCCGTGACACCCCCCCCCCACGTGTATGCCAGGCTCTTCTCTAGTCGGTGACATTACAGCTGCATCCCCATCACTCAAATGCTCTTTGTCTTCCTGGAAACACCTTATCTTTCAACAGCCAGGCTAAAGGTCACCGCCCCTCCATGGGACTTTGATTCTGTAAGGCAAACATAATCTTTCCCCCCACAAACACCATTGTGTTCAGTTCAGTTAAGCGTGTCTGCATCTTCCAACGCATCTAAATTGTGAACTCCTTGGAGGAGCAGGCCTGTCACTTGCTTTGTTTGATTGTTTGAGATAGGCTCTCATGTATCCCGAGCCGGCCTCAAACTTGCTGTGTAGCTGAGGATGACCTTGAACTTCTGATCCTCTCTCTAGCTCCTGCCTCCCAGATGTTGGATTTATGGGTGTGTACTACTACACGGAGTTTCTGAAACTCAAACTGGCTGCGAATAGGTGAATGCTGCTAATTGAGCTATAGCCCCAACACTACATATATTTACATGTAGTCACAGCACTTTAAATAGAGAGTTTAAGGGGTTCGCACAACTATATATGTTTGTCCCAATACCAAGTGTTTCTGTTACCCACAAATTCCCCCTTGCCTGTGGATGGATAGCCAGTGAGTCCTGCCTTCCTATCATTAGCAAACATCACTCTTCCTTCTGTCTCCGTAGTCTTCTCTGGAACTTGCATAGGTGTAGTCCTGTGTCAGTGACCCACTGGGTGTCCTGTGCTGTGAAGCCTGGCCTTTAGAATAGGACTTCTTGCTCTCGTACGTGTACTGGAGAATCATACACTGGCAGACTAGTGTGTTCCCTTTTTATCACTGGATGGAACTCTGTGGTGTCCATACACAGTGGTGTCACTGGTGAGTGGACATTTGGATTTCCAATTTGGGACTGATACAGACATTGAAGTCTTGATGGGAAATAATGTTTTCATTTCCTATGAGAGAATACATGGGTAAATAGGATAGTTGGGTCAGATGTAATCATAAGACAAGTATTGTAAGCCACTGTTGGGCTGTCCAGCTGTCTGTTCAGCTGTACTGATGCCATTTCACCAGTGTATGAAAGAGCAAGTGTACTTTTGTTACACAGTTTTTAATCCCAGCACTTGGGAAGCAGAGTCAGGCAGATCTGTGAGTTTGAGGCCAGCCTGATCTACAGAAAGAATTCCAGGACAGCCAGAGTTACACAGAGAAACACTGTCTCAAAAATAAAAAATAGAGAAACACGCACACATGTAAGGATTATTTTGTGTTCACATACTTTCCTTTGCGATACCTGCTCACTCCCTTCTGGAAGGTTCCCCCAAGTTCATGTCCCCTTCTGATCTCATCACCCTTCAGTTTCTCGTAGCCCATTGCTGCTGGTGGTAAACTTTGTCATCTCAATTTGTCTAGGTTTGCATTTTTGTTTTGTTTTGTAAATATATTTTCACTGGATATAGATAGTATTTTCAGTTACACATTTTCATTTTTTTAAGTTCCAAAACCATGTGCCTTCCCTCCCCCCTGGGCCGTCTTTCTGTCTCTCCTCTCTATTCTTTCTAACACGTTCAATAGCATTTGTGTTATAAAAGTATTGTTTTTCTCAGACCAGTTAAAAGTCTTCCTTCTTGCTTTTGGAGTGCAGCAAGGTTTTTCTGTCCTTTGCTGCAGTGCCCTTTTGTCCATGCTTTGCTTGGACTGCACTGAGCTTGCTGGGTCCTGTTGGATTTGAGAAATGTATACTGCTGGGTTTTACACATTTTTCCCCCACTCAGTTCTCTTACCTTCTGGGACGCGGGCACTTTATATCTCAGTTTACTATTTCCCAGATGACTAAAGCCATTTACATCTCATAAACTTCTGTCTCTGCTGTTTCCAAGACCAGGTCATTGGTACTGCTGTTTCCTGCGGGCCCCTGACATTTTTTATTTCACCATATCTAAGTTTGTCTGTTAAGAGCTGAGTTTCCATTTCAGATACTCTCTCACCTGGTTCTTCTTTATTTTTATTGTCTCATAGTTTCTTTTCCTCAGCTAAGATTTCATAGCATTCATAAAGTATGGTCATATTTCCAGACGGTCCTTGGACATATCCATAGTAACTACCTCATTTTTAATGACAGTATGTAACTAAAGCATATGGGATGGGTGGGGGTCCTTGGGACCAAAGGTTCCACTGTGCGTGGATTTACTATGGTGACTGGCTATGTGGGTCATTTTAGGATTAATTTCTGTCAGCTGTTCTTTACTTGATGCAGACTTCAGAAATATTCCAGTGTGTTCAGTAGAGCCCCAGGTCTGTGTGTGGCTATAGAGTCAGACCCCCACACCCATTGTTTTGTCTCTGTTAGACTGAGTTTTGGAGGGCCCTGTATCTTTCTTACTGTTTGCTGGTTGGTTTGGTTTTGTCATTTTGCTTTCTCTTCACACTATTTGTTTTACTATGAGTTAGTTCACTGCGTTGGTGTGCTAAGTGTTGTAGAATATTATTTTAAGATGCCTTACATTTGTTTATGTTGTGGAATAGTTGTTTAATGATGCAAAGATGTGTTGCATTCTTTTATGTTGCATTTGTTTAACTCTGTGAAGCTGTATTACTTTTCTTGTCTAAAATACCTGACTGGTCTAATAAAGAACTGGACAGCCAATAGCAAGGCAGGAGGAAGGCTAGGCGGGGCTGCCAGGCAAAGAGAATAAATAGATAAATAGAAGGAGAAAAGAGGACAAGGAATAGAAAAAGGGGCAAAGAGGACTCCAGGGGCCAGCCACCCAGCTGCAGCGAGACATGAAAGAAAAAAAGGAAAGATATACAGAAGTCGAGAAAGGTAAAAGCCCAGAGGCAAAAGGTAGATGGGATCATTTGAAATTAACAAAGGCTGGCAAGAAACAAGCCTTTGGGTGTGATTTATTTGGGGCTGGGTGGCTGGACCCCCTATTACAAGCAGTTTTCCCACCAGCCTGGTCCCACAGCCTTGTCAGCCCCAAATAACACACAGAGACATTCTATTAGATATAAAGCTGTTGGCCTGTTACTAGCTCTTACTAGCTAGCTCTGTCTTAAGCATTAACACATTTCTGTCAATCTAAGTATTTTCATGTGGTCTTATCTTACTAGAGAGAGGGTCCAAACCTCTACTCTCTCAAGTCTCTACATCTTGAATCTCTTCTACTACATCTCCCAGAATCCTTCTTGTCTCCTAGTCCCACCTATCTTGCTTTTCTATTGGCCAACAGCGCTGTATTCATTAACCAATAAGAGAAACATATTTACAGAATGACATCTCCTATCACCCCCCCAAAAAAAAGAGCAAAAACAACTAACAGCTAAGACATGCTTTCAGAAGCCATCTCTAATTTCTCTGAAAGTAAAATTGTCAGATAAGGAGTGTTCATAATTGCTGGCGGTTTGGTTCAAGTGCTGAGGCTGAGTAAAAGTCTCAACTGCTTTACTTATATGAAAACATATACCCTTTGTTCTAAATGTGCTTTTTAAATGATTGTTTAATTCATACTCATGCAAAGAAAAATTATAAGATCTAAATTGGAGCCTTTGAGATGGCTTGGGGTAAAGGAGCTTCCCCAAAAAAGTGTGATTCAGTCCTTGTGGCCCACATGGAAAGAGAAAAACAACTCATTATTTGTCCTCTATCTCCCATACATGTGCTACCATGGCATATGTGTACACACACACACACACACACACACACACACACACACACACACACACACACACACACAGTTGATCATGAGGATTCATTCATTCTCCAGCACTATCTTTTTAGTTTAAAAATTCATTTTGTGTCTGATCTTCAGTGTCAACAAGTAAAAGGTATTTTTACAAAAATATTTTGAATAATTATATGCATGAATAGGTGTGTTATGTGTGGCCACATTCCTTTTGTATGTGTTATTTTTAACATATGTTTAGACAGTGGTGGCTACATTGATTTCTCAGTAGCATTGTAGCCTGAATGAAGTAGCTGTTAATATTAGTTTAAATGTTTGTCATATCTTTCTAAGTCATTAATTCATGTTTTTATTTCAGAAGATAACAGAGCTGCATTCATAGGTAAAATGTTAGGATGTTGAGGAGATGAAATTCATATTTGGCAACTGATGCAATTTTTGTTTCAAAAAACAAAAGTTAAATAAGTACAGACACTAATAAATCACAACCCTCCCCAAGTGGGAAGTTAGTTTCAGGTTCTGTAATATCTGAAAGATAGAGTGCTAGGTTTTAATTAAAGTATTTTAGATTTATTTCTTTGTTTCTGTAGAAACATAACTCAAGTTAAGAGAAATAAAGCAAAGAACTTGGACTTAGAAGGAATAAGCTTGGATCTGTCTGTTATTACAGTTTGTTGTCTCTTCTGCTTTTTAGCTGGCTTCTCAAAAAAATTCTGCAGTTTTCAGTAACTTTATGTAGATGGTATGATACTTTGTAAAGCATGGTGTTATTGTCTTGATATAAAAATTCTACAGAGACAATACTTATTATTAAAGTTTTAAATTCAGATACATCTCTGTTATAAAGTAGTCATAGTTTTAGAGTGTTAAAAGTTATGACACCCTATGAGAGCTGTATTTAAAAACCTTAGGTGAGCCATGCTTGCTGGCACAGAAGGTAGAGACAGCCAGTCTTTATGAGTTCGAGGCCAGCCTGAGTTTCAGGGTAGCTGGGGCTATGTAGAAAGACCCTGCTTCAAAAAACAAGACAAAACAAAAAGACAGAAATCAAAACACTTTGGTGACTCGTTTTGCTTTTCTGTGTTTTAGATTATTACTTAATGTTTTGAGTTTTTTTGATATCTTAACACTATTCTATTTCCCCCTCCTAGGGAGATTTTTCCCTCTCACCTACTTGCTTATTCTCTACTTATCCTCTGTAGTTCTATGGATTGTAGCTTGCGTAATGAAGACTTAACAGCTAATATCCACATATAAGTGGATTCATATCATATTTATGATATGGGTTACCTCACCCAAGATAATTTTTTTCTACTTCCATCCATTCACATACAAATTTTATGATTTTTTTAACACCTGAGGAATATTCCATTGTGTAAATATACTACATTTTCTTTATTCATTCTGAGCATGGGAGATCTTTCCATCTTCTGATGTCTTCTTCGATTTATTTCTTCAATGGTTATAAATATTCTTATGTTCCTCTCTGTCCTTCCCCCTTCTCCCTCCCCCACCTCTCTTTTTGTTTTCCTTTTTCTTATTTTTACATAACAATCCCAGTTCCCTCTTCCTCCCATCCTCCAACCCCCCGACCCCCCCCATTCCATTCCCTACCCACTTCACAGCGAGGGTGATGCCTTCCAGGAGGGATCATCAAAATCTGTCTAGTCATTTGGAGTAGGGTCTACGCCCTCCCTTCTGTCTCTAGGCCAAGGGAGTGTCCCTCCATGGGGAATGTGCTCCCAAAGTCCTTTCCTGCACCAGGGATACATCCTGGTTCCACTGTCAGAGGTCCCTTAGACTGCCCAGGCCTTCTAGCTGAGACCCATGTTCAGGGGGTCTGAGTTGCTCCAATGCTGGATTCCCAGCCATCAGTCAGCTGTCTCTGTGGGTTTCTGCAGCCTGGTCTTGACCTCTTTGCTCATCACTCCTCCCTCTCTGAAACTGGATTCCAGGCTCAATGTTTAGCTCTTGGTGTCTGCTTCTGTTTATTTCTTCCTTCCTTCCTTCCTTCCTTCCTTCCTTCCTTCCTTCCTTCCTTCCTTCCTTTCTTTCTCCCTCCCTCCCCCCCCCTTTTTTTTTTTTTTGAGGCAACATTCTCTATATAGTACTAGCTGTCCAGACGTTCAGAAGTTCGCTCTGTAGACCATGCTGGCCTCCAGCTCACAGAGATCCCCCTGCCTCTGCCCTTTCAGTTTCTTGCTTCATTTTCTCCTCTGTACATGGTGGTTGTTTCTCCCCTGGGCAGATGGAGGGATGTCCCTTAAACATATATGCCCTGCCCTGAGCCATTTCAACATAAAAGGCAAAGTCCTCAGTGTGACCCCGAGAGTTGTGTGTGACAAGTGTGTGGTTGGCTCTCCCTTTTCACGAGCTGCCTTGTTCACTGAGTTCTAGCCACAGAACTTTGTTTTTCCCATCCCCGTCCTCCCCTGTAAGAACACTAATTGCAGAAGTCTGGATAGTTGTCCTACAGTTCAGAGACTCCTCTCAAGGGGCTAGAGAGGTGCTCAATGGTAAGAGCGCTGGATACTCTTCAATGGAACCACAGTACCACCTGGCAGCTCGCAACTGTCGGTAACCCCAGTTCCAGGGGATCCAAAATGCCCTTTTCATCCTCCACAGTCACTAGATATACACAGGGTGGGTACACATGTAGTTAAACATTCATACACATCTGAAATAAAAATGAAAATTAAGAAAATCTTTTAAAAAAGAGTTCTCTGGAGTGCATTTTACACGAGCTTGACTTGGTTATGTAAGATGCTTTCCCTCTCCACTGGCTCAGCAATCTGCATGTGTTGGGAGATATTTAGTTTTTCCTCTAACTCAGCTGTTTTATTACCCAGCTCTAAATTGATGTCAGATGTTTTTAGTAACCAGTTTTATTGGGTTCTTTCAGAACATTCAAAATTAATTTCACGGAAGCCAACACTTTTTGTATTAAGAAATTCACCTGCTTACATGATATTTAGTTAAATCTTTAACTGTAACCGCAGATACCATTGGGAATGGGGACACCTGAAACTTGTCAAAGATAAAATCCAACCGATGATGGGACATGTGTATGCTTCCTTCCAGAGGGTTCCACCAGACTCAGCACATACTACAGTCAGAATAGTTTGCTCAGTGAAGAATCTTTGTTAATTAGTGCAGTAAAGTAATAAGTAGAGGTTCAATTAAAAGGGCTTAATGGGTCCAGAAGAGAAACTGAGGCATATTTAGCTTGATTTTATAAATAGGTGCTTCCAGGTTCTCCTTCCTGATTGCTAGTGTGGTCCATCTCTGCAGCAAATGCCCTAACTGTCTGCATGATAAAGTTTCACATAAAATCCTAAGAGTGGGAATAAATGGGTACTAGAAATTCACTACTTATCTTTAAAATGGCATACATTATAAAAATGCATCTGATGGAGAAGTCCTACAGATGGATAGTGGTGCCAATTAGACATTGTGGAGGAACAAAATATAACTGAGTTATATCCCTAAAATGACTGCAGGGGACACCACCATGCTATGTAGATGTTCCTATAGCAGAAGAAAATGATCTGCGTTTATTTTGAACGCCTTTGGCTGGGCAATGCAACAAGAAGAAAAGCAGGTTAACAATTAAACGTCTCATGGCTTTTATGATGCAGCTTCTGTTGTACATTTCAGCAAACATGTCAAGTTCTCTTTGCTATAGTCTCCTTATATTTAACACATATGTATTCCGTGGGTCAGTCTATCGATTGTAGATACAATGCTTCCCGCTTTCAGAAAAGTCAATTCACTGAGTTGGATTTCTGGTTGGACATTTACTATTGAGATTTTAAAAATGTTAGAATTGCATGCTTCCAATTTTGTCTGAGGTCTTGGCTGTTTATGAAATTGCAGCTGTTTTCTCCTGGGATGTAATTAATTGAGAATTGGTGAGTGTAGCTTCTACTGGAGGATTGTACTTCTTTCTGGCACTGTTAAATGTTTGACATTTTTAATCACTGGTGTCTTAAAGGTCCCCTCCATGAGTTCAGAGCCAAGAGCTTCCTAGGATGAAAAGGGCATTGGCTTCTTTCTTTAAAATTGGTGGGTAAAATAAAGATAATCAAACAAATGCTTTGCACAGTGGGACAAAGACCAGTGGATTGGGTGAGGTACAGGGATGGAGTCATCAGTCAGTTCAATAAAAGATTATTTTGGAAATTAAAGTACATTCCTATTTATTCAAGTTTAGTATACTGCAATATTTTCCCAAGCGAATAAAAGAATTTTAAGTTGGGCCAACCTGAAATTAATCAGTTTACAAGGATGCTTTGTAAGAATAGGAGGAGGATATAAGAAGATGATCAATGGAAAATCCACCCTAGATATAACGTCTTAGAGAAGCAGGAGAATGTGAAGATGAATAGAATCTGAGACGGAAACATTATATTGGGTGAGGAGTTTCTTGGATTGTGGGTCTGGGCCACAACAAAGGACTCTAACCCAGGGTGCAGGGTGCATTCCTTAGAGGGTACACTTACAGAAAATTCTCTGTCTTAAGCATCTGCCACAATTACAATTGCTCGAAAAGTATATGCTGACACCTGTTAATGATGCAACTGTAATCTGCATTCCCTTCGAGCAAGTCTCTCTTATTTTCCTTTGGTTAATTGTAACGTTGGTGCTTCTTGTTTTAAAATATTTCAGATAGATGTGTGGCCTTTGGTATCATTTCAGACTTTAAGGGAGAAGACTGTCAGCAAATCGAACCTTCCGCCTTGCCCAGGCCTCTGCTCCACCACACTCATCTCGGTTATAGCGAAGCCCCCAGCCCTGGAGGCATTGAACCCCTCCCTGTATACCAGGCAAGGGGCCAGTGGGAAAAGGCAAGGCAGTGGCGCTCGTCTGTGTCACCAGCGCCCATGGAGCACTGGCGTTCCCTGTCAAGCGGGAGGAGAGGGCTTTCAACAAGGTGTGGAACCGGGGAGTTTCTGGGTTATCCCTATCTGTCGTTCTCTCCTAGTTCTAGTTATAACTTCCTAGTTCTTCAAGTTTGACCAATTCTGTGTGCTCTGTGTTGTACATCACAGGCTGATTCTTAAACATCTCCTCTAGAGTATTTTGCCAATCACTTACTATACTTTTAAATTGTATACTAGAAAGGCTGCTTCCTTGGGGACCTCACTGAATAAGGGGTTTGTCAATCTCAATACAGGAACCTTATGTCCAAGTATAGTCTAGTGAGTGTTCTCAAAACCAAATCCTGAAAAACCATGGTTGAATTAGGACAATTTTTTTTTTTTTTTTTTGTGCTATCTGTGCCCTACCCCGTTTAAATTCCCCGACTCATCTTTGCCTTCCTTGTCTGGTTTCATTCTTCTTTGGGGACTGTTTCTTTGCTGTGTTCATGCAGGGTCAGCCATGACGGTTGAGGGCGAGTGTTTTCATCTACTCATTTCAGTTTTCTCACCACTTAGAACAGGATGTGACACAAAGAAAGAACTCACTAAATATCGCACACACAAGAGAAGACTCACACAGCCTCTCTTGGCCGGCCTCAGTGCTCCGTTTTCTGGATACTGCTCCCGACCGTGTTCAGACCTTTGAGACCAGTGTTTGTAGAAACATGAATCCTGACACTGTGATTTTACTAGTTTAAACCCTTCCTTTGCCTGTCAGAAGATAGCAGTCCCTGTCGTGGTATGTGCTGTTCAGTGGCCCTTCCTTCCTAGAGACGTCTCCTCCCTCTCCACTCCTGTCTGACTACTTGTGCATGCCCTCTTCTATGGTGCTTTCTTTCACTCCCTGATTTGGTATTACCATCCTGTTCTGTGTATGATAACCTCATTGCACTTCATCACCATTTGCTGTCTGTTCCCTCTACTGTGTAACCCTGGGAACTTGCAGACAGAGAGAAACCTGTGTCCTGAAGGGACCCGGTAGATGTCTGTAGAATGAAGGAACAGTGTTTTACATAGGGAAGAAGAAGTCTGTGTGGGATATGAGACTTGTCAAGCATCACTAGCACAGTTGGTTATGATGGAAGCTGGAGTTGGCCCACATTTCATGGCTTCCTCAAGACCTGGCCTGATTGTATTCCCGAGTGTAAACGATTTTTAACAAAATGCTTTTGTTTCTTCCTTCACAGATATTGATGATGTTAAGAAGTTCAAACCAGGTTACCTGGAAGCCACTGTTGATTGGTTGAAATGCTATAAGATACCGGATGGAAAACCAGAAAACAAGTTTGCTTTTAACGGAGAATTCAAAAACAAGGTAAAGATGTTTGAAGTGTTCCTCTCAATGTCTGATAGCATGTTTCACATAGACAATCTGATATGAATATTCACATATAGAAGAAAGACACTTTACTGACTTCCATATTTAAGGGCATTAGTGTTAACATTTTTTCCAGATATTTAAGTGAGTCAACAGGATCAATGTACTCATCCCAGAAAGTAAGGGGATTCAGCAGTTTAAATTTTCCAAGCTGTGTATGAAGAAAATACCTTCATTTCCTGGTTTGAGGAGGCTCCTTTCCCATAATGTAAATCCATCCAGGATTCTCTCCTGACTAAGTTTTACACACACACACACACACACACACACACACACACACACACACACACACACACACAGAGAGAGAGAGAGAGAGAGAGAGAGAGAGAGAGAGAGAGAGAGAGTTCTTTATTGTCTCAAAGGCAGCCTGGCAAGTTTTGACTTTACAGAGTCGGGTCAGGTATCTTCTCTGTGTTCTGGTGCTTTTGATGAACATTTATTTATTTATTTATTTATTTATTTATTTTCTGTAGGTGGCTGGGTTGTTGTTATACCATTTCCAGAAATAATCATTTTATGCATTGCTTTTTACCATTGCCACAAAAGGACAGAGCCTTACCCAAGAATGTTTAATTCTGACTCTTTTTTTGTGTTTGAAAAAAATGGCTTTCATTTTTAATTCTACAATTTCCCTACCCATTTCATTGAGCATGTACTAGAATGTATTATAAACAGGATTATCTGAATAATTTTGTCCATTTCTTATCCCCTGTCTACAGCAGTATCCCCAATACCTCCTCACCGAGAATGAAGCCATTCTCCTTTTCTCAGCCTTCTGTAGCCTGGAGAAAACTATTATTTCCATAGGTTAAATTCCCATTGCAATTCATCTCCAAGCCCAAGATTTTGTTTCTTCAGTATGATAGTAATTAGTTATAATTGAGGATAAAGCTAGCATAAATTAGCTAATAAATATTCTCCAGGAAGGAAGGAAGGAAGGAAAGAAGGAAGGAAGGAGACATTTGAGGGAAGATCAGTGAAATGATTTTCTTGTACTTAGAGAGCTGGCTCATTGGTTATGAGGTCTCTCTGCTTTTGCAGGGAGTCTGGTTTGGCTTCCAGCATCCACTCAGCGGTTCACATTACCTGTAACTACATCCTAGGGCATCTGATTCCCTCTTCTACTCTTCAGGGCTCCTGCCTACATACATATACTCAGGCACACACACATACACATAAACTAATTTTGAAAAGAACGTAAAAGTGATTTTCTCCTTTGGAGACTCGAGATTTTTGCTATGTAGTATTCATTATAATATAAGAAAAGCAATGTGCAAGAGAAAGATACCATTTGACAAGTTTCAAGCAGGAGAAGAGGAGACAGGAAAGAGGGGCAGAGAGAGAGAGGTGGGGAGAACAGAGAGAGAGAAAGAGAGAAGGATGAGAGGTGGGCAGGGCCCTTTTAAAAGGGAACGTAGTGAATGTGCACAGGTGGTGTTCTTAGTGGCTGCAGCTGAGGGTGTGTCCTGTCAGAACCCCAAGGACAGGCCAGTACAGATGCCCGAATTCTAGCAGTGTTACAAGATGCACACCTAGCCAAATGTTTATTACTGCTTTTACAATTTTAGGTATTTTATGAATTGGTACCAAGAAAAGGTTGTGGCAGCTCTGAGATGTATTGCTTTCAGGCAGTGAGTTGTCAAAAATTATAGTTAGACCATGTGCACTCACGACAGTGATGAAGTAAATATGTGCTTGCTTCCTCACAAGTTGTGGACTACGCTGAGCACTTTCCTGTGCATCTTTTTATTATTCATTCATTAGCTTTGTAGTTAAGATCTGAGGTGGGCGAACTATGTCTGTCCAGGTCAGACAGTAAATATCTAAGGCTTTACAACATAGCACATGGCTTCCGAATATCTTCTCAACACTGCCATCCCATTAAAGCATCCATGGGCCAAAGACACATGGCAGCCCATGGTTGACCCACAGACTTTGATTCATCTGCCCCTTATGTAGATTGCACCTCACCCCACCTCATTGTAAGCTATTCCTTCGAGTAGGGGGTTGAGGCTTGGTGAAGTTCAGCGCCTGCATCCCAGCTGATAACTAAGAAAGGTATCTACTCAAGTTTGCCTGATTCCAGAGCTCTGGCTCTTAACAGTTACTGGTTCTGTGTAGGTGTAACACTGGTTTTGGTGGGAACTAGGTTGCAACTACCTCCGTCTGTTTTTTGATTGGAACTAGGCTTTTGCTCTTGAAGTTGTCAACAAGGCACATGACTGTTGGAAAACAATGATCATGAAGAGATGTGACCACGGAGCTATCAGTTGGTAAGAACATAGCTCTTCTGTTGATGTAATGTTAATTACTGTCAGATTCTGCTCAGCAACCAGATATTGCCCAGATCCCTGACTTTCAAAGCATGTCTCTCTTTTTTTGTTCTGTTTCAGTTTTTTGTTTTGTGTTTTTGAGACAGGGTTTCTCTGTGTAGCTCTGGCTGTCCTGGAACTCACTCTTTAGACCAGGCTGGCCTCTAACTAAAAGAGATCCACCTCCCTCTGCCTCCCCACTGCTAGGATTAAAGGCATGCGGCACCACTACCCAGTTTATAGAACATGTCTTTAACAGCCAGTGCTGGGTGCTGACTGTCACTGTGCAGATAGGAAGCCAACGTGCCTCACGTTTTCCAAGTGATTTTTATTTCAATAAGATAGACTGAGAAGTAAGCAAATGCTTAATGCAATCTTCTGGGATAGGTGCAAAGATAGAGTAAGAACAGCAGTTTCCAGTATATAATAATATGGGTATTTGTGTACATAAAAACTACAACACTAAAAATTGCTGTTTTCTTTAGCTATATTTTTTTTCATGTGCATATGTCTGTGTGTGCGCATGGCACAAATGGTGGCAGTCAGAGGACAACTTGCATGACTCATTTCTCTGTTGTAGAATCAGGGGATGGAGCTCAGGTAGTCTTCTTGTCCAGCATGACCTGGACCATTAAATGATTATGAAGAACCAGACAAAAGTAACATGCATACCTTCTACTTTAATTCGAAACACTTGAATATACACTGAGTTACCAAGCTTTAGCTATAAGGTTAAGACCTTTTCTATGTAGATTCCACGAGGGTTCTTCCCTGTGTCTACTAGCATTGTGTGAAATAGCAAAGAAAGATCCGGAAATCTGAGTTCTCAAGTGCTAAACTGGTGTTCCTTTCAAAGAGTGTCGATGTGGCTTTGTCATCCTGATGCTTAAGAATACCTGCAGTGGGTCCCTTCAGTTGTGGGGCCTAATTCCCTAGCCTCATGACCTGTCTCCCCCGGCCAGCTGTCTTTCTGTCGTAAACGTCATCCTCTGGGCTCTCACCCTCTGCCGTGCATTCCCGAGTGGACAGCTTGAGTGTTAGTTCGCTGCTGGGTGCCGAATCTGAGCTTTAGCATGTAATCGCAGGGCGTGGCGCAGAAGGGAGTCTTGACCAAGTAAATACATTTTCAATTACCCCAGGTTATGTATGTCATGAAGTTGTTTTGTTTCGTTTTTCACCTTCCTGACGGAAGGTACATTTAATTCACTGAAAATAGTTTGGTAGCACCAGTGAGATGGCTTGGCTTCCTTTGGAAGCCTGGTGACCTGATTTCAATCTCTGGGACCCACATAAAAGTAGAGGGAGAGAACTGACTGTACTGAGTATACACTGGTACCCACATGTATACTGCGACATACATGCACCTCTCCACCTGACATCCATGCACAGGAACAAGGGCACCCGTGTACACACACACACACACACACTTGAATAAATACACACATAAATAAATAATATCATTAAAAACCCTATAGACATTTAAAAAATTAAATGTTGTTCATGGCAAAAACAAAAATAAGTCCCACACCAGGTTATGATGGTAACCAGAATGAAAACCTACTGTAATCAGTGATAAATAGATCTTCTTGTGACAAATTCCCAACATATTTCACAAAGCAGTTGTGAAGATAAATTCGACAGTGTGTCTCTGTTAGGCCGTTTGAAAGAAAGTACGTGTGTTTACACCATTCTCGTAGGAGACAATCATCGCTAGTCACTTTTCCCTTTTCCCTTTGAAAAAAGTAACTAGGTCTGAGCTCCCTTCTCTTCTAGTGCTTTCCAAATCTGGTCCAACCTGTCAGCTTTTCTGTGGAATTTTTAGAAATTGGCCTTACTCTGTGTAAGAGGGCTAGTGGCCTCTACTGTTGTCTGTTGGGGGCCGAGGGTCAGGGCAGTAGGGGAGGCTTGTGTAGTGGTGGCATACTTTGGGGTCTGTCAATCAAAGAAGGGCATTGGCTTCCAAGCCCTCGCTGATTGGGGAACAAGCCTTTCTGGGCTGTCCCTGTCCAACGAATAAGAACAGTTATTTTGTTATCGTTTCTTCTTGTCCCACTCCATAGAGGATGATGTCTCCACACAGTGTCTTTCTGTATGTTGGATTTGACTCTTACTCAAGCTTAAGTGTAGTTTGTGATGTTTCTGTATACAACAGGGAGCGATTTGGGTAGTATATCATTTTAATTCGGTTTAATTGTGGAGAGTGCAGTGTTGTATATTACAGTATCTTTAGTTCTGATTTGTTTTTGGCTGACATCATACAGCCAGTGTGGACAGTTTGCAGTTAGTTTTCTGGTGATTTCTCGTTGTTTTGGCTGTGTTAACTAAAATTCTCTTTTCTTCTGCAGCATGAATGTGCAGATGTGTGATAGCCCTTTCCACTGCACCCCAGAGGAGGCAAGATCACTAGTTGAATCGGTAAGGAGCCGCTGTTCAAGACATCCTTTACTCATGTAGATCTCATGACAACGCTGACATTGGTTCTGAAATATCCAGCAGTGAAATGTGTCAAGACCTTTGGGAATCATAAAATGAAATAATGTTATTTGAGTTAGCATTTGGGGGGGGCAATTTAAATCAGAGGGTACTAAAACCTTCTGGTTTAATTCTTAAATGTGGTGTTCAGATTGTCCTCATGGTCCCTGTCCGCTGCCGTGTCTCTGTGGTCTTCTGTCTCAGGAGCTTGTCCCTCACATTGTGTCCATAGAACAGGTTTTCATGGCTCAAGAGACTGAAGAAACTAAACCCTGCCCCCTTGTAATTTCCATGTAGGTCACCTACCTCACAAGCTCTGCTTCCAGGAGCTCCCTGCCTTAATGATGATGCTGCGTGGAGGCAACTGTATTTACCAGTATATTAATTCTTAATTAGAGAGCACTAAATAAAATTAATATTTGGATAATTAGGTATGTAAAGTGTGTTTAGCAGAGATCTCAGGCTTTAAAATCCCCCTTATAAATTAAGGGCTTTTAACTAATTATGAGCTAGGTCCTTATGAACAACTAAAGTTGTGGCTGCTTTTCCTTTGTTGGATTTTCCCACCACTAATTCATCAGTTATTCAGTCACAATCTGCTCTGCGATGATTTACCAGTGCTTGAGTGCATACTAAAGAAGCCACAAAAACACACGTCCTTCTGAAAGTTACATTTTAGTTGGGAAGATAAATAGTAAATGTAGAAGTGAAGTAGACTTTGAATAGATAATAAATACGGTGATGAAAAGGGAGCAGGAAGAGGGGGATCAATTGTAGGAGGATGGGAATTATAGTCATTAGGCAGCATGCTACAACAGCCGCACAGGAAATGGGTTTAGTGATTGATTAGCCCAGGACTAGGGAAGGTGAAGGGGGGAGTGGCTAAAGGGAGAGCCTTCTGAGCCCAAGGCAGAAGGATGCCTGTGTCCTAGCCAGGAACACTGTGGATTGCTGGGGATTTGGGACTAACTCAAGCCACATACTCGATGGTTACCTGGGCAATGTAAATTGTTATGATTATTTCATAGAGTTCTAAGTAATTCCTACAGAGATGGAAGATGCTAACTCACTGTTGTGCAGTTGGCCTTCTAGATAAATCTCAGAGATATTGGTGCGTGTGCTTATAAAACCAGACAGGGAAAATCTGAAGCTAGGTATCAGTCGATAAAATTAGGGAATAAACTGTACTCTGGCACTATTGTCCTGCATGTTTATAAATCAGGGCAGAAAGAAGCCGTGGAGTTGGGTGGGTAAGGGGTAAGGACATCAGGAAATCACTGCCAATTGTGAAGAGTTAAGTGTCTGCTGCTTTTTGTAAGACCATTGCTGTTACTTTCAAATTTAAATATAATTTTCTTCATTAGTGTGGAAAAGACGTTTCTTGCCCATGACAAAACTGAGTGCCACTATCTGACTTCCCATAATGCTGGTTCTCTTAAATAGGGCTTTATGTGTTCTGAATATGTTCAACCAGTCAAGGAACCTGTCCTAACAATGCAGCAAATAACATTCTTGAGATGATCTTTAACAGCTATGTCCTGATATATGTTTCAAAAGAATTTGCCTGCTCCTTTTTTTTTTTTTTTTTTTTGCAGTGGGTTTCAGGCTAACACATTGCTCAACTGTTTTATTTTTTTATGCATCGTTCATTTTCTCTCTCTGAAAAGCTTGGTAGTACCAAGGAGAAGCAGATGTTAATTTTAGACAGGAAATTTAGCCAGTGACTTTTCCAAAGAATTTTGTAAAAATATATTGTCCAACTTACAGAGCTAGAACAAGTCAGATTATGAGTAGGTTCCAATCCATGGAAGTGGAGTGAAACGTGGTTAATTACGGGCCAGGTGTGTGTCCCATTCCACTGTAGCTACAGTCTTGAAGAACAGGAACAAAGTGACTGGAACTGCTTTGCTAACCAGCACTTGCCATACCCTAAACATCTGGACCTGGCATCACTTTCTTCCTGTGCATCACAGTCGTCCCAGGCTTCTGGTTCAGGAATAAGACATTTTATCCATATTAAAGATTTTCTATGGCAAGTGGTTTTCCTCTGCGTAAACTTTTACCCACTGTTTCCACAGATTCTCCCCCGCGCTCACATCAGCGCTCACAGGGCCAGCACCCCACATTTATGTAAAGAACAACTCTCCCTGCTTAAACCACCAGGCCTGACAACCACTAATGTCCCTCAGTATCACAAACCTGGGCCTTGGCTGTGGTTGTTGCAATGCCTACAAGGTTATACTTCTATACCTGGTCTTCCCACTCTAAGCTCTCTTCATGTTCAGTCCAGGCCATTCTCAAACTCTCAGTATCTTATTGCTGCCAACAAAACAGAACAGTGTTGGAGGTCAGAAGCTGAAACCTGCAGAGTGAGTGCCATCTCAGGGGTGGGAGGCCTGGGCAAGCCAGGTGGAAGGTACACCCCCTCCCAGGATGCCCCTACACAGCTGTGCACTGGAGTTCCGAGCAGGGCTCTTGAGGGGTTGGCACAATTGCCACAAATTGTGCTTATTGTAGGTGACCCTCTCATACATTTATTAGTGATATTCATCCCAGCATCAAAGTTGTGGACATCATCCACCAGACCAAGGAATTCTAGCTGCTTTTAAGGCTTGCGCCCTGAAGCAGACCTTTGGTCGTGTCACTGCTTTAACTGAAAATCATAAAACACTGATGGAATTCTAGAAGGATTCCGTCTATGACTGGTCCAGAACCTTGCTCAGGTAGTGCCACCACAGAGACGGTGAGCTGTTAAGTTGGGTGTGGGTGACGGTGACATTACAGGCCGCTTAGAGGCCGTTCCCGTGTGCCTTTGTGTGTGGTTGAAAGAAATCATCCTCTGTCACTCAGCTGCAGAGTGCTGGGGGCCCACTTGGGCGACTGATAGGAAATATCCTGAGCATGTTTTCTTTTGTGTGGGTCTACACCCGGGGCCTGTTCCTTAGAAAGAAGGAGCAGCCCAATAGAGCAGAAGCAATCTTGACTTTTTTGAAGTTAGAAAACAGTTATATGTCCATTTTATTCTATAATCTCATGAAAACTATTTCTGGGTTCACTTTCCATATATAAATATTAAATGTATTAATTCTTTGCTGTTCTTATCTTTTAGGTCGCAACACCTTCAATGAGTAAAGAAAGCAATGTAGAAGGTATGTTTCTTTTAAAAATTGTCATTTTAAGAGAGAGAGTGAGAGCATATACTTTTGGTTGTGAGCCTAGCCTTTAACGGCTGAGCCATCTCTCCAGCCCGAGAGCATATACTTTTAGGAGTCTGTTTTGTCTTTCCTTCATGGACTTGGGGGTAGATCTCAGGTCATCAGGCTTGGCAGCAGACACCCTCACCTTGAACTATCTCACTGTCCTGGTTACAGTTCTTGAGAGAAAAAAAAAATGTACAAATCTCTTCATAGCAGTGGAAAGCAATAAATAAATAAAATTGGTTTAAGAGTTATGAAAATTAAGTAAATGGAGTTCAGGTGGTCATTAAATTGCTCTGATAAAATGTCATTTTATTCCCTAACTTCTGGAAATGAGGATCACATTTGTTATTTTGAGTTATTTGAGCATTCCATTACATGGTGATTAAGCAACCTCCATGTGTCTTGCTTAGGCCTCCTCCATGCTGCTTTAGCATGCTGCGATATGGCTTACACAGCTCTTTCTGTGTGAGTGAAGTAAGGTGAAGTAAGCCAGCTCTGATAAACCTAGGGTAACTCCAGAAACTTGTGTTTATTATCGCTAGGATTTTTGTGTCATTCATTTTAACTGAAAGTCTTCAAACCAAAATATATCGTAGAGTTGAAACTAAGTTCCATGTCCTTGGATGTCATTATCTGAAGCCATTATTGAGAAGCAAGTAAAAGTATTCTTCATTAACAATTTCAGAATGTAAGCATACAGGCATTTAATCCCAGCACTCATGAAGCAGGCGGATCTCTATGAGTTCAAGGCCAGCCTGGTCTACAGAGTTAGTTCCAGGAGAGCCAGGGCTGTTACACATAGAAACCCTGTCTGTAACCTTCCCCTCAATATGACAAGGCTTTTGATCTTCTAGTATAAGTAATATTAGGATATTCAACTTAATGAATTTGGAGAGGAAATGAAAACAATTTCTGCATCCAGCTGTGAGATGTGTAGGATGGTGTCCCTAGACTCAATTCTGTGGGAAAGCTGGTGTAGTTCTCAACTGCTGGCTGGTCAGGCTTTCTTTACAGTGCATCTCCTTTTGGGTGTTTAATGAGCAATAGAATTTTACAGCAAAGTTTTTCTAAACCTTTCCTATTGTTGCTAGAGTACTAACTTCTACACTGTTCATTAGAGTCTAAAATGCTACCAAAGGGGGCAGGAAATAGCATGGGCAGACTCTAGAATTTTTAATGTAGTTTCATATGAGGGTTTAGTCAACTGAGAACATAGAGAGCTGGAGGCAGTATCTAATCTTAAGAGGAAAAATGGCGTGCTAGGATTGTAGAGACTTTTAAAAACATTCTAATACTAATGTCTAAATACTTCCTGCAGATCTAAACTAAACATGTCTTACTCTTTCTTCTTCCCTCTTCATTCCTCCACCTCCTCACACTTTAAACAGAAGAAAGGTGGCACTTCCTCAACTGACGGGGACACTGGAGGTTCTCCATCAAGACTTCAACCTCCGAGGACCCCTACGGTCCCTTTTCCCTTAGTGTTCTTGAGAAGCAAGCCGATGCCCATTTCATGACTTCCTGTCAAAACATCATTGTTCTAAAACTTTTTAAATACACTTGTAAATAAACACTGACATTTTGAACTTCTCTCTCCTTTAGATACTTATTGATGCAAGAAAAAGATTTCATTTTTGTGTCTAATTGGTTAAGTGTCAAAATCAAAAATTTCGCAATAAAATTTTTACCAATACTATTACTATTATTTTCATATCTTCTTGTCTCTTTTCAAGCCCATCACTGATAAATACTTTTTTAATCAAACTGTCTGCATAAATGTGCTATACGCACTAGAGCTCTTTTCTCTGATTTGTTGTTTCAGAGGCCCTTACCCCTTCCAGCTTTCACTCCATCCCTTTGATTTTAGTTCTCATCTCCATGGAGATTTAAGATCCACAGAAGGACTTTGCTTAGACATCTCTTTAAATGCCCTGGACCCCTCTTATCCCAACTGCTGGATTCAGTTCCCCCCTTGAAGTCATACTGAACCCCACTTTATTCATGAATGCCCCCTGTATTCCTTCACACACATTCACTGTCCTCGTTCATTGGGCATCCCCACCCACACTCCAATCTCTTCTGTGGGTCTCTGTTTTGTCCACATTGCTCTAGCTCAGCTTCATGCTCAAGCCTCCACACCAAGTGACTATTCTCTCTGGCTTTGCTCCAATCTCATCTTCCATATTTCCAGCAGTTATTTTCTTAGTTTTTCTCAAAATACATTCAACAGCTCTTGTGTTCCTGAGAGTAAAAATTAAATTCTCATTTACTTCAGAGATTCACTCTCTCCCCTCTTGCTACCCATACTCTGTAGACATGTATTCTCACACCCACAACTTGTTAACCTGTTGGCAGTGCTGGCCATACCTTTTTCTCCTTTTCCTTTCTATTGGTCTCCTGATCATTGCATTCACTAATATGTTTTGTGGTTGGCAAAACACTGTTTTGCATTACAAAACCTTTCCACTTACTGAACACCTTTGGCATATCGGGATGTGTGTTAGAAAGCCACATGCTGTATGCATGCTATAAAGTGATGTCACATGCTTCATATCTGATATCCTGAGATACTCGTTAACTTGCCCAACATCACATAGAGCCAAAATTAGAACTATTGACTCTCACGCTCTACATTCTGTGGATTTTCCAGCCTGTTCTGCACAATGCATCTCGCTTATAATGAAGGCAAAATAGCATCAGACCATGAGTAAATATGTTCTGTGCATGTGTGTGGAGTACATGTGGAGGTCAGACGACAATCTCAGATATCATTAATCCACAGGCATCATTCACCATTTTCTTGGAGACAGGATCTGTTGCTGGAACCTAGGACTCAGTGAGCCAAAGAACCCCAGGAAGCTTCCTGTCCTTGCTTCCCCAGCTCTGGGATTCCAATCACATGCCAACATGCTAAGCTTTTCACCTGGGTGTTGGGAATGGAGCTTAGGTCCTCATGCTGATACAGAGCCCCAGCAGTGTTTTGGGGAATATGTGAACTGTGTTGAGAGACAGCAAAGAGCCCAAGGAAAGAACATATTTTTAATATGATAATGCCCTGCCTGGTTGTTGTTGTTGGTGGTGGTGGTGGTGGTGGGGTATTGCTGGGTTTTTGTTTGTTTCGTTTTGTCAGCTGAAACAAGCTAGAATTATGGGGGAAAGGTCAGAAAATTGCCTCCACCAGATTGTCTGCAGGCCGGTGTGTGGTGCATTTTCTTGCTATTTGATAAGCGTGAGGCAGGGGGCAGTGCTACCCCTGGAACACGGTCCTGGGGAGCGACAGAAAGCAGGCTGATCGGGCTGGGAGAGTGAGCCAGTGAGCCGTGTTCCACCATGGCCCGTGCTTCAGCTCTCTGCCCTGACACAGTTGCAAGCTAAAGTAAACCTTCTCCATAAGTTGCTCTTTGGTCAAGGAATTTGAGTACAGTTGTAGAAACCCAACAAAGCCCTGACTTAAATTGTGAAAATAAAACTTAGGAAAAGAGAATAAAGAACACGTAGTCTTGTAATTTAAAAAAGGAAGTCGAGTTTCCAGGGAGGGGCTAGACTGACAATTGGTGAGAGCAAACTGCCTTCTGTGTATTAAAAGAAGCTTATCTAGGCGAGTCCCCTTCCCCTGGCGGGCAGTACCCAGATGCCACCTACCTAACAAGCCTTTTTCAGAAGGTGACACATCACTGACCTAAGTTTGCTTCACGCTGAGTTTTTTCATAAATAATACATAAACTTGAATTAAAGCATTGTCATACCAGGCAGTGGTGGTGCACGCCTTTAATCTCAGCACTCGGGAGGCAGAGGCAGGCGGATCTCTGTGAGTTCGAGGCCAGCCTGGCCTACAGAGTGAGTGCCAGGAGAGGCTCCAAAGCTGCATAGAGGAGCCCTACATCTAAATAAATATATATATAATATATATTTATATATATAATAATATATTTATTATAATTTATATATTATATTACATATAATATATAAATATATTATAGTATATTTATATAATTTATAATAAATATATAGTCTTAATCGCCTAAAGCCTGAAACGGACAGGGAGACGGGGTGGGAGGTGGGTGTGCAGTTGCGGCCCTGTACTTGATGGCCATCCAGGGTCTTCTCCTTCCTGTAGCAGGGCTTCACAGATGGAGAGTAGAGCATGGGCGCTGGGAATCAGGCCCCAACCCCATGTGTCAGCACCTGTCTGTCTTCAAGGAGACAAAATCAGCCAAGCTCCCCGGGGAGCCAGCTAGTGAGCTGCCCCTTGCTGTCAGATCCGCACTGATCTGTGCTGTACAGAAGTGGCTCCCTGCCTATTTGGTGTGCGAGGCTCCCCGGTGGTGGAATGCAGCTCTGGCTGCAGCCACGGAGACCACCCAGTGCACGTTCCTGCCGTGTCCCTGCTGCTGCATGAGCTGCTTCTGATCCTTAAACTCCAATGTGGCCTCTTCTGAGAGCTTTCCCCAGCCCTGCCAGGGGAGGGCAGTTCTTGTCTGCTCTGTGGCTGATGAATCCTGCAGGCTTGTTTGAGAACGGTCCATACCATCTCTCCTTCTGCATTATAAAACACTGAGAGTGACTGGGACAGTGTTTAAAGAGTTTGTTCTATGCATTAGCAATTCCTGCTTGTTGAATTACACGGATGCAGTGCCCTGTGAGAAAGATGGATCCTTTTCCTGTTTGACTTATCATATTCAGTTTATAAAGGGAAAGTGGAGTGTTGGAAATCACAGGCCCTTCGTACCTGGTGTGTCCTCTGATGCTGCTGTTCAAAGTATTGAGAGGAGTTTCCCTCTCTCATTCCAAAAGCCCATGTCGGAGCTCTGAAACGGAAGAGCCCATTCATGTGAAGGGCACCCCTCCCCCCCCAATGGAAGTTTACCTCCTTAAGTGTCAGGGTCTTAAACTACATTTATTTATTTATTTATTTTGTGTGTGTGTGTGTGTGTGTGTGTGTGAGAGAGAGAGAGAGAGAGAGATGGGTAATCAAATACCGGTTGTCTAGCTTGGTGGCAAGCTTCTTTACACACTGAACCATCTTGCCAGCCCTCTACCAGTTGCTTGAATGTAGCTTATTTTAATGTGCATGGACGCATGGATTCCATTCCAAGAGTCTGGAAGTTCCTTCACTTTAAGATACAGTAATAAATATGACTTTTCTTTTTTCTCCCCAAGTTGCCTTATTCTTAGCTACAATCCTACTCACCACTGCGGGCTGGTTTAAAACCCTTTGTAAATGCCCCCCTTTGCTGTGGAGCCCAAGTGGATGTGGCAAACCCCTGCCTAGTCTGCCTAGTGTCAAGACAGACACAACAGCATCCCTGCCCTGTTCCTTACATGTCACTTGGACCTTCTTAATGCTGTCTAGGACAGTATGCTGTCTGCACTGGGCTTATTTCATGCTACACTACCTACTGGGGATTTTCTCAGGGGAAATTTTTCTAGCAGTTTTGAGAGTTCTCACAGGCATGTGCCTGGGAGCAAAGCTAGTGTCCAAGACTGCTCATCATATATTTGCTGCTGCCTTTTGTACAATACAAACAAAAATAAACGCGCAATACTTAACACTAAAAATAGACTCAGACTTGAAGGCCAACCTTCCTCCAGAAGGGCTTTCTTCATGAGTTTGGGTGTAGTTACCAATAATGACTTCCATGTTTAAAATGTGACCTCCTGACCTGGAAGGAGATTTTTTTCAGATCAGAAATAATATGAGCAGCATGCTAAAAGGAGGCGAGTAACCTAAAGTGAGTGACTGGGACAGCACTAAGAATAATACACGGTAAAATTGAGAGGGACATACCCCATGTGGATATAATAGAAATAGCTCAATTGGTAGACTCTCATAAACAGTTTTAAAGGGCTTCTGCTCCACTCGGAGCTACTTATTCCGAGCTACTCCTATTTCACAAATGTTTTCTCACAGAAAAGTCACTTTTCCTCTCCTTTCCCACGGTATCAAATGTCATTTCTCTGATATCTTTGTTCCACTTACAGAAATACTTAAAAATTCTTGGGAATATTTCAGAGCTCTTGGCTTCAAACCACAATTTCATTTTTCAATCCTTACACCCTCCACCTTTCCAAACAGTGTCCTATCCATGAAAGTTATAAAAGTCTCAGTATTGTCTCTAGAATGTGTTTAAACATTAAAGTTTACGATATCAGAAACTCTCCGTACCATCACCAGAAGCACACTCACACACGAACATGTTCACACATGTGCCCATGCACATACGTGCAAAAGTGTAGGAGCTGTCGGCTGTAAGTTGCCTTCTCTGTTTCCTTTTTGAAGACAGGGTATCAGGTAGCCCAGGCTGGTTTTGAATTCACCAAGTGGCTGACCTTAAATTTTTGACCCTCCTGCCTCCACTTAAATGCTGCTATCATAAGCATGCGTCATTCAGCCCACCTCATACAGCTGCCTTTCTAACTCTGAAAGACGATTTGGGATACAAAACTTTTTTAAACAGTTAGGAGTTTCACTTGTAGGAAGGGGAATATAGAATGCACAAAGGTTGGTTGCCTAGAGCCTCCCAGCCAATGACAGAACTGGCCTGAAGCACGGTGTTCTGAACCAAGTCTTGGCTTGCCTGATTATCCTCCCCTCTGTGCTCCGCCTCCCTTGTGCTGTGTAGGTGTGTGAACAGCATTGTGTGGCAAGCAGGCGCAGTATCATGTCCCTACAGTTCCTATCCAGAAACTGTTCAGGAGGCTGAGGCAGGAGGATACCTTGATAGCTAGCCTGGGAAACACTTTGAGACTTAATTTAAAAAAAAAATACTGAGTGTGGCAGTACATGCCTGTAATTCCATACTCCAGTGGCAGAAATGAGGGAATCACTGTTAAATTTGTAAACACAGCAAATTCAGGCCAGCCAAGACTCCATAGCTGTTCAGCCAGGCATAGACTGGTACTGGTCTGTATCCACAGCTACTCCAGAGGCTGAGGCAGCAGGATGATTAAGACCTGCTTGGACTAAGAGAAGTTCAAGACCCATGCCCTTTATTATTTTCTACTTCTTGTTATTTGTTTCTGCCGTAGTCAAAGCTATTGAAAACACTGATAGTTTTAGGATCAGATGACAGTCATCATTTGGAGACTCCTTTCTGTGATGACAATTGCTTATTAGGTTCGTTTCAAAATACAATTTTTACTATGAACCAATTTGGTAATATTACCTGTAATTTAGATTAAGAGTTTAAAGATTGAATGTAAATCCAAGGATATTATGTGTGGCTTTTCAAAGGGAAGATGCTGATAGGGTATGGTTCAGCAACATGTGGGAAGGGGCCACATTAGTGTCGTCTGCTTTGCTTTTTTTGGTTTTTTTTTTTTTTTTTTTTTTTTTTTTGTCTTAATCTGGTAGCCCCTTTGCTCATCTGAGGACTGGTTGCCGTGGCCCCGGGATCCTGTGCTGGAAAAGGAGATTGATGTATGCATGCAAATCCGTGTCTCTTTCCTCTAATTGGACAATGACAGTGGGTGTGGAACCTCAGTTGCCGTTTTAAAAACGTATTGGTACTTTAAGCAAATGGAGGACCATTACATTGAAAAGAAGTCAATATTTTAACATCTGTTTTGTGTGGATACTTTCCCGTGATATACAACCACAAGTGTAACAGGTTAGTTTGCCAGTCCTTAGTACTTCCTAGAGCACACTGAAAGAAAGTTCAAAAGACAGAGCTCCAGAGGAAGCAGGGATGTGCGAGCTGGAACTGGCATTAGCCAAATCCTCTGTGGCAGATTCATTCTCTCTGATCACTGGTCCATTCTGTGAAAACTTTTGCAACTTCTTGCTAAGAGCATATCAGGTGTTTGAAGTTGCTTTTCAATGAAGGACTGAGGTGAACATGACCAAGAATTTCCTGAGACTTACAAACCAAGTATCTGTCTTTAGCATGCATTTTCACATTAGATGACTATCTCTTGGAGAAAGGAGATAATTTGTGTGTGCTCAGGGCCTTTACCTCTCATCCTTTTCACTTCCCAGGACCATCTAACTCCCATTATCATAACTGATGGCTTATACATGTGCATGCATATATATGGTTTCTTATGGTTTCTGGGGATAGAAATGTAAAAGCCAGAGTATAGGAAGGAAGGCTGTATAAAGCTGTCTTCTGCACATGACATGGCTGTTACACACATGAACTCAGAAACTGTGGTTACTAGCACAAGATCTATACAAGATCAAGCTAGTTAAAAATTCCAACACTGAGGTGGGAGGGACATCTGATGCCCCACCCATAGCTGAGGTGCTAATGACAATTGATGGCTGCAGAAAGGTGGGGGGAGTCACCATTCTTTGGGGAGGGTAACCATCGGTAGGTTGTCATGCCCAGTGGATAGCCATATACACCTGCATATATGAGCAATACTAGCTAAACTCGGTGAGTTATAAACAACAAACAAGACATGAAGTTGAGGGGGAGATGGGTGATATGCCAGGGAGGCATAATGGAGGAAAGAAGTAGGGAATGGATATGACCAGGAAACACTATGTAAGTGAATAAAATGTTTAAAATATAAAAGTAATTTTAAGAATTAAAACAGGTAGAGATGGCTCATGGGTAAAGAGTGCTTACTGTTCTTGAAGAGAATGAGGAATTGATTTCAAAGCCCTCTGTTGGCCTCTGTTGGCAACAGGTACATACATGTTAGTATTCAGGCATCTGTACTGGCCTGTCCTTGGGGTTCCGACAGGATATGCACTCAACTGCAGCCACTAAGAGCACCACCTGTACATATTCACTATGTTCCCCTTTAAAAGGGCCCTTGAAGACAGAGTTTCTGTTCTGCCTGGCCACACATTTCGACCATTTCTGGTCCAAAATGAACACACAGAAGCTTACATTAATTATAAACAGTTTGGCCTATAGCTCGGGCTTCTATTGACTAGTTCTCTTTTAAATATTAACACATTTCTATTAAACTATGTATTGCCACAGGGCTGTGGCTTACCAGTAATGCTCCGGGATGTTACTCTTTTATGGTTTCTTGACATTTCCCTGGCAACTCCTTGTCTGCCTTTCCTCTTCCCAGCATTCTCCTAGTCTGGTAGCCCACCTATACTTCCTGCCTGGCTACTGGCCAATCAGCCTTTATTCATCAGTCAATAAGAGAAACACATATTCACAGCATACAGAAGGATATCCCCCATCAGGCCCTGCCCATCTTTCTCTCGTTCTCTCCCTCTCTTTGTCTGCCCCCCTCCCGTTCTCCTCTCTCATGATGCTCCTGTCTCCAGAGGCCAGGCTTCTCCCTTCCCTTTCACTAATTAAAAACAAAACAAAAAACAAGACAACAACAGCAAAAACATTCTGCTTGAATCATGTGGCATCTTTCTCTTGAGCACCACTTTTCTTAAATTACAACAGTACACACATGGTCCAAAGATATACATACAGGAAAACACTCATGCACATTATTAAAAAGTAAAAAACAAAACAAAACAAACAAAAACAACCACTTGCTTTCATTGGCCCATTTGCCCTTCCTAGCATGGTAAGCAAGGAATTTGCAACTGGTGTTGCTTCTAAGATTAATGCAAATAGTCTGAATCACATAAAAAAGATAAAATAGTTTCCTTACAAAAATTGCATTAGATTTACCTTAAGAATTTTGTCACTTTGTCATGTATTGATGAGTAAGACAAAATGTGATGACTCTAAACAACATTCCTTTCAAATATAGGCCGAGCTTAATTGAGTTCCATATGTAGGTTATACCAAGGCTTGACTGGGAAGGGCTTTAGCTCCTGGGCTTAAATGTAGTGATTAAGAGAATTTCTATTTGTTGTTCTTCCCTTGTCACACTGTCCTCTTCATTGTGGAGTAGTTTGCTTTATCAAGTGTAGAAACCAAGAAAATTAAAGTCTCCCAGCAAGACAGCAGCTGAAGCCCTTGGACCGTCATTGTGGACATGATTACATATCAGCTTTGCTGTAATCCGTTGTTTAAAAACACGACACTAGGTTCAGCGTACAGTCTATTTAAGACATTATACAAGGGTGGAAGCCAGGAGGTGAGGGGATCTGGGTACCACTGTAAGGTTCCTGCTCCAATGGGCATTCATGTGGGTCTGCAGAAGACTTGTGTTTGGAGAGATATCAGTTACCATGTTTTGAGAAAAATTCATGAAATTCACCAGTCAAAACCATGATACATTATAGGGAATGCTTTTCTCTGAATATTCTTGAGGTAAAGACTGTCTGTTCAAGGGGAAATGTGCTACATCGAAAGAACAGGGCAATTTTGAGTAGTTAAGCCATGTGGTAAGGAGTTATGTCATTTCAATTATGAATTTTTGTAGGTCTCTTAAGTTATGGAATATATGTAAGACATGAAGGAATGAGTGATTTAGAATTGCACAGAAAAATACATTTACCTGCTTATTTAGGAGAAAGTCTGAACACAGTGGAATGTGGTAGCAAATGTCTCTAACTCCAGCACTCTGAAGAACTGATGTATTCAAACCTGAGTGTTAGCTGAGGTGGTCCTTGTCCTCCGTTAATAACCTAAAATTCAGGCCGTGAGGTGTGACTCAATGCCTTGCATGGCCAAAGTCCAGTGTTTGACCCATCACAGTACCAAGAAAACCAAAGAGAAAGAAACTCAAGAAGGCCAATACAAAGGAAAATGAAATGCACAGGAAAAGAGGTTGCAAGATTCCTAGTGTTTTGAGTGTCTTAGGTATATTTGAAGCTCAGGTTCATTCTTGCTTTATTTTCTATCACTTGTACATCCCAAGAAATACCAAAAAGCCACATATAGAAAACGGTAAATGCTTAGTGTATGACAAAAGTTCTGAGCCCACATCCAGATTTGAAAAACTATCAAAACCCACCAATCCTGGAGCTCAAAATTCCACCACCATGGACATCTCCACCCACAGAAAACTCCTCCCCCAAGAAGCCCTATATAACTGTCTCTTGATCAGTTGCTTCTCACCTGAACAGAGGCAGCCACCTTACTGTGTCTTTCCCAATAAAGGCTTTGTGTAAGGTCAGTTGTGCAATATGACTTTGTGGTATCCTTTGGCTCCCGACTGCCAGAATACCTTTCCCTTCAGAGCTGTAACACTTGACTTGGGGAGACCTCTCCCCTCAGAGCTGTAACACTTGACTTGGGGAGACCTCTCCCCTCAGAGCTGTAACACCTGGCTGTTGTGAATGTCCCGTGGAAGCAGGAGGAAGTGGCAACTGTGAAGAGAACAGGCTGTCACTGTGAGAGGAATGAGAATTATGGGTGTCAGTGAATCGAGGGGCAACGAGTGCTGCTTAGATTGCTGAAGGAAGCTAAGGTCAGGTGACTTCAGTTACTGGAAAGGGAACTTTAAGGATGTGTTCCATTCTCAGTAGACTAATTATACTGCATTCTGTGGTGCTTCCCTGGAACTTGACACATTTACATTTCTAGTAAATATTTGCTGGCACATGTTTTGCCTGTGCCTATACTCAGTTTATACCTGCCATGTAAAAGTGCCAACTGCATGAAATCTGTGGTGGTTATGGTTCAAAATAGCCTAATCTCTTATTGGCAAGGTGACTAACTCTGAATCATCCACTTAGTCTCGAGTATAGGAAATGGCCCAGGAGCAGCTGGGCCTCCCTCCATTGTGACCCTTAGGCACTGGCTGTCACTCAAGCACCTGAGCAGCAATTCATTGTGGTCACAATAAAAAGCAAGAAGGTCCTTGTGGCTACAGGAAGGGCTTTCCACAGGGAGAGGGCCCAGCTCAGAATGAAGTAAGCCCCAGGAAGACAGTCCATCAGAAGTGGGCTTTTTTGAGAGGAAAGATATATTCTAAACATGTGGACAGGGTGCTATGTGGCTTTAGAAAGTTGGTAACAAAATGGGAGCTTACACAGCTTTTGTGCACTTGAACTTGATTTGGAAAGGTTGAAGCTGAAGGATGAGTAGCACAATAAGAAACCCTGGGTACCACTCCTCATCCACCCCACCCAACAGTATAAGCTAGTCTTATACTGAGGGTCCTTGTGCTTGTATTTGACTTTTATTGGAAATGCATTTGCATTTTATAAGAAATCAAAAAGTGTGTGTAAGCATATTATAAGAATAAGTAGTAGGTTTTTAGTTGTCCAGGATTACATTTCTCTGGGCTTAAATTGCTATCAAGAGATGCCTGGGTCCAGAAGTACCAAGAAACATCAGAGAGAACTCCAAAATATCTAAGAGCAGAAGGACCTGAAGTGCTCCTGAGTCTCAGCTGATAGTGGATAACTGAAAATTGTACCTAGTAGATCCTCTGGAAGATGTTTGGGACCTATTTGGTGAAAGTGTGAAGACATACAACTTTGAACAGCCAGAGACAATGGTGCTGCATGTCCCTTTATGGCCTGCATTGTTTCCTGTATGAAAAATCACACCAGTGATTCTCAGCTGAATTTTCTGTTGCTTTTGGATGCTATTCATGAAGAAAGCTCCCGTCATCTTCTGTCTGAATTTCTGCCAGGGAAGATGGATACATGTGGAATCCCTATCAGGTAAAAGAGTAGCCGGCTACATATTGGGAACTAGTTTGTTTTGGTGGTTGTTTTATAAATTATTGTTGATAATATATTATTATGAATATATAACCAATTTATTAAAATTTATGTGGTTTATGTAAAGAGTGGTATTTTTTGCTTGTATTACAGTGAATGCATCTTATCTAAGCTGTGCAATTAATCGTTGAGTCAGAGTGGCCCAAACCCAGGTTCATGTGAGGCAAATAGTTATATAGTGGGATACAGTGATGAGGTCTCATATCCCAAGACAAAAGCAGGGGAGCTCACACACGGTAACTGGAATCACTTCAGTGAGCTTGCTTTCTCCATAAAGGACACTGAACACTCAACATGAACGGCTAGGGAGTTCCCTGTGTTACTCTGGGCTCGTGTCTAGTTAGGAAGAGAAAAGTACATGTCAGTTTCTTCTGGGAAAAAAATATATGAAGATAAACAATAGAGACGGTCCAGTGATGATAAATTATGCATGGAAAATTGACCAGAGAACTCAAAATTAGAACTCATGAAAAGATGAGTCCAACTAGCTAGAAACTAATAAGATCTGCAGAAGCCAGTAGATTGGAATTTTTGGAAGAGCGTGGACTCAGTTGGAGAGCAGGAAACTTCATGTCTCAGACTAAAAATACAGATGCTTGATGTCTGTTGCCTGTGAGCACTTGTTCTGGATCTGAATTCTAACTAATAAGAGTAATAACTTCTGAAAATCACAAAGTTTTCAACACACTCGACTGAGATGACTGTAGCAGAGAACATGTATTGCAAAGTGTGGAACTAAATCATTCTGGTAGTTGAAAAGCACAGTCAGTCACAGAGACATGATACACTGCTTGTATCAAGTCTCTATTTCCTTGTGAATAGAATGAGGATAAGAATATTTTCTTGAAGACCATATTAAGTAGTTACCTTTAGGGTGTTCTAGGTAATGTAAGAAGAGAGGAAAACTCACTGTAAGGACACAGAATTCTTTAGAATTCTGCATGGAAAGAGACTGTGGTGGCTGCAGAAACAAGTGCGTGCAGGAACGGAAAGGGAATGGCAACTCTGAGTCAGCCTGCAGCACAGCCAACTTAGCTTTGGCCTTAGAATAATGTCATACTCTGCAGAAGCTTGCAAATGGATCCCACACGGTTCCTCCCTTAGGGTATTTGGTGGTTCTAATGTTTTATGTACAACTAAGCATGAATCCCAACAAATTGGAATGGTATTGTCATAGCTTCCCTGACATCACCTGGCCATCTCTGATCCACTTCTCTGTGATTTAGTGGGCCAGGCTTTGATCATGTGATACTCTGCTCCTTGCTGGGGTGATGGTAAAGATGCAAATAGGATAAAGTAAAGGTGATGGGAGTCCCTATAACTGCACTCAGCCGAGATGAAGGTCAATGGGGTGTTGTATAGAAAACATCTTGGATACCAGCTGCCTGATGCATGCAAACAGTCCAGAATACTGTCTGTATCACTTAAAGCTGAAAGCCATGGCATGACACAGCTGATGGGCAAAGGCCATATGTCCTCATCCACTTCATCTTTGTAACCAATATTTTTCTGCACTTGTCAGAGGAGGACAGTGCACAGAACTAGCAATCTTGTGATATTTATGAAACAATCTCCCCCAGACCAAAATGACCACAAGTTGAAGGAGGTGTACCAGCAGCTGGTGTTTCTGTGACCCCCATCCTTTCCAGCCGGATTCTGGTCACCTGGTCTCATTGTGCTTGCCGCACACCCTTACTGGCAATGAGGAAATAACCAAATGGAATTTGAAAAACGACCTAGCAGAATGACTACACAAACCAAATTTTAAGTCATTTCCACGAGTGTAAAAGACTCATGGTTACTAACCAATTTCTTAAACTAAAAATATTCCCCTCTTGTATTAATTTTGATGAGATCACTGATATCAGGGGCTAGGAAGTGTGAGTGGAAGATCTGTGTTGTAGTGATGAAGTCATATTTACTCTTAGCACCTCTTGCCTGCCCAGGAAAAAGTGCCCTACAAGCAGAGAGAAGGAGTAACTCTTCCCTAGAGCCAAGCGCAGGTAAAACCCAAGCCACTACCAAAGAAGTGTTCTTTCCCTCCTGCTTAAGTTGGGCTATGTTTAGAGTTTAAATATCCCCGTTTAATTAGGAGAATGAGATAAATTAGGCATGAGGACAGTTTTGACTTTATGCCGCAGCAGTTGCTAATGTCTACAGAAGAAGAATTATCCCAATAAGCCTCAGTTCTAGTTATTAGATACCAGGTGACTTTGAAATTTTTTTTTAATGCTGTTTAGTTTTTCTTTTGATATTTCAAGTTTTAATATATCAAGCTTTTAAACTGTCTTCACTAGCTAGGGGGATTTCAAAACCAAAAGTTATAAAGCAAACTTCTCTCTGGAAGATTTTTGACTGATTTCACACAGGTAGGAGACATTGTCTCTCTTTTCTCTCTTGAAGTTTTTTACACCTTATCCTTTGACGCTAACTTTTACTTTAGTCTCAGGTCAGTGTTTGCTTTAGCAGTAAGTGCACTAGCCCTGTTGCTGGACAGTGTCTCATGGGAAACCCTGCTTTGGATGTTGTGAGAAGAAAGGCGTGTTCTTGCACCTTGGTGAGATGACCGAGAACCTGCACCTAGCAGGCTTGAAAACTGGGGTTGGAGAATTTTAGTCTTCAGCCTCACCTTAGCACAGCATCAAAAATCTATATTCATCCTTCCTGGATCCCATCAACTCTACTACTGACTGCATGAAATTGCCCAAATTGAGCTTGATGTGACCAAATCCTCTTATTCCTGCTGTGAACCCATGGTGAACACACCAGTTCTCACTGGGACGTGCCAGTCTGTCAGTTGAGTGGACATTGAGCGTCTGGGCACAGTTCCCTTGTGGCAAGGGTTGGATAGAGATTGCATGAAGGAAGCAACCTTACTGCAGATACTGGAGGAGGCTGCTTTGGGCATTGCACAAGTGTTAGTTCGTTATCCATTCCATCGTTTTCTTAGTTTAAACTTCTCTCCTCAGCTCAAGGCTTATGTTCAGCTATCTTTCAGACCTCTAACCTGTAAACTACATGGAACCAGCATTTCCGGCTATGAAACTAATGGCTTTTCCTTCCCAAACTGTGTTTTCCATCTATACAGTACTGTATTCTCCTACCTCAGCCAGAAATCTCCTAGTTATCTTAGTTATCTGTACTAATTCCTGTTTTATGTCCAGTTCTATCAGATGATGTCAATCAAACGTGCCTGTCTGCAAATCTTTTTTTTTTTTTTTTTTTTTTTTTTTTTTTAAGACAGGGCTTCTCTGTATTGCTTTGGAGGTTGTCCTGGAACTTGCTCTGTAGACCCGGCTGGCCTCTAACTCACAGAGACCCACCTGCCTTTTCCTCCCAAGTGCTGGGATTAAAGGCATGAGCCACCCATGCCCAGCTGTCTGCAAATCATTGTCTTTGTGGTTTGTGCTATTCTTGTACTACCTAGAAGAAGTATTTCTTTTGGCTCCTAGTCCTAGGACGATGGAGTACATCATGGTAGGGAAAGCATGGTGCTGGGAAGCCAGCTGATCACTTCTGTACTCAGGAGACAGAGAACAGTGAAGCCAGCTATAAAATCTCAAAGCTCACCCTCAGTAAGGTACTTCCTCCAACAAGGCTCCACTTTCTGCACATTCCTTATCGTTTCCTAGCAACAATACCATGGGGATTTAATGTTCAAACTTATGAGCTTAAGGGGAACATTTCATTATCAAAATACAGCAGTTACTCCCCTCCAATTGTTAAAAATATATGCAAACAAATACATTTTCTTTAAGAAAAATAGCACTGTTGGAGCATTCAAATGACTTGGAATATAATTCATGTGTAGAGTGGTTGTCTACCATACAAAAGCCATGGACTTAATTCCCAGAACTCCATTAAATTGGTCATGGTGGGGCATGTCTGCAATCATAATATTTGGGAAAAGGAAACAGGAAAATCAGAAATTGAAGGTCATCTATTTATTGAGTTCAAGGTCAGCCTTGACTATGAGACCCTGCCATAAACAGAAAAATAAAAGTATACACATTCAAATTGCTAAGTTATTGGCCACATAGTAGTAATGGAAATAGTATATAAAAGCTTATAGAAATATACGAAAGATTTCAGCATAATTAGACTCAAACTTTAACGTGCTTAGAAGTCTCCATGTAATCTGTTAGAATGCAGGTTCAAACTCACTTGGCCTTTCATGGAGCCCGGAGTTCCGTGTTTCTAACAAACCCCGAGGATGCTGATATTTCTGATCCCAAAACCATGTTTTCAGGAGAAGACTTGAGCTTAAGAGCTCATCTGCACCTCAAGCATCCCTTGCCCTAAAACTTCTCTCCTATAGTGAAGTTAGACTCTGGCCCTTTAAAACACTGTTATTCACAACACTGTGATGATGAAAGGGGCAAAGCAACCTTTTGGAGAGGTGAACCACCCTTGTTTATTCACTGTAGGTGATAACCTTTATTTTTATACCAGAGACAAAAACTTCAATTTTCTAGAAATCCCGTGACATTAAATGACCTTTGATAGACATGGAAACTTTTGAAAGGTTAGATGAAGAGATGGAAGAGGAAAAGAGAAAATAACCCTGGAAATCGACATATACAGGATAGGAAGCCTAAGACCAGTTCACAACATTTGAAGACTCATGCTTCTTTATATATGGCTGCCCTTAGCTTGTGAGCATCTATTTCCAGCAAAGGACGACAAAGAGGTCATGCTATAGTAACCACATTATCCTGGAAATAATGCATTTGTTTTCCTAAGATATTTGAGCTTTCTACCATTTAATTTTTAGAATATAGAGTAATACTCTATGAGCTGTAGAATTTGTTGTTTTCCTTACACAAAACCATTCATAAACTTCATTATGTGATAAAAACGATCTGTATGTGTGACTTCACCTTTTTCTTTTTACTTTACTCTAGTTTTGAGGTTCTTCATGTTCTCCATTAAATTAATATTAAAACAAAGATTAATATTTGGTATGGCTTTAAGTTATTCTGCATGGCTAATAGTTCTTAAATGCTGTCTATAGACTATTAGAAACTGCTTTATAAACCGTATTTCATTATACCCTGGGACACAATTTAATATAATGTCCTGATGCTTTAATCATGAAATGTTCCCTCCACAATCTCCTGAATTCAGTGCCTGTTTGGTTCTCAGCTTATGGTGATATTTTAGAAAATACTGGAAGCGTTAGGAAGTTGACCCTTGCTAGAGAAAGCAGGTTACTGAGACCGGGGTCATAGGGGTCCATTACCTCCTTTCCTGTACCTCTGTCTGCTTCCTGTGCACCATGAGTCCAGTAGCTCCTGCCACGTGTTCCTACGACTATGATGCTCAGTACTGATATAGATTCAAGCAGCTGTCTGCGACAGGCTTAACTTCCTGGAACCACAAAGTTGTTGTTTCAGGTAATTGGTCACAGTGTCACTCATCCAGCCCTCACTCTAGGGCTTACGGTGGCTTATGTGTCCTAGTCTTTACACTGACAAAAAAAAAAAAAAATCCTTTATTTCTTATTAATTGTGATTTTTTTTTTTTAAATGATTTACTACGTGGTACCCGAACTTAGTGACAGAAGAATAAACAGCTGTGCACACTTTTTGACATTGCAATATGATGCCATCACCTGCAAACTTCATGCTCAAGAACGGCACAACCAAGTTGCTGGGCAAACGCACAACGATTTCACAATGTTTTAAGTAAGCTAGCAATTTTGCACAGAGCACCAGGGTGTGGGTGTGAGGGCCACAGTTGCAGACTGGACATGCCTGCAAGAGCATCACCTGGGTACAGAGAAGAGTGGACTGTCAGATTTGACAGCAGCTCAGGGAAGTCACCAACTTCAGCATGGTGATAGAATGCTAAAAATGTTCGAGTGAAAGGGGAAATCTTAACTGATGGCTTCAGGTAGACACAGGCAGAACTCTGCAAATGGAAATGGAAAGGTGTCTGGGAGAAGGGAAGGCACTTCTGTAAACAGCCATATTCTTTAGCTTGAGGACCTTCAAGGGCAAGTCCTCTGTGATGGTCAGAGTCTGCTATCTTAGACTTTCCGGTGGCGGCTTCTCTTCCATGTGTCGCCTTTGTCATCACCCCGTCTCCTGTGTCCTCTGGGCTGCTCCCACTGGGCCTCGTTGGCCCCGTCTCCCTGCTTGCTAACCTCTGCCCCGGCTCACCCAATTCACTGTTCACACAGGCAACAAATCCCGATTTAAAATGCAGATCTGGCCTGGTGTACTGGTTACTTTGCTGCCGTGAGAAAACAATTGTAGGAAGGAAGGACTTGGCTCAGCTCATAGCTCCAGAGTATAATTCCCTATAGTGAGGGGAGCATGAGGCAGCTAGTCACATTGTATCCGCATTCAGGGACCAAAGCAAATGTTCAGTTTGCCTTCTCCATATGTTCAGTCCACGCCCCCCTACACACACACAAGCATGGTGCCACCCACATTTAAGGTGGGCATTCTTTCTTCATAGTCTCCCTTCTGTCAATATTGCCACAGACACACAGAAGCATAGATGCACAGAGGTGTGTTTCCATGGTGATTCTAAATTCAGTCAAGTTGCCCAGTAGATTAACCATCACTCCTCATCGTTGCTTACACATCATCTCCTTCTGTGACTATGCCATGTTCAAAGACTACACCCCGTTCTCAGGCTTTTCTTGGCAAACAAGTTCCCCACATCCTGTCCCCTCTTTTCATCTTACTCCTGCTCTAACCCTTGGCTCTTTGCTCCAGAGATGCTGTAGCGTATTTAGATCCTCCCAGATGCTAACCATCCACATTGGGGTTGGTCAGTGCAGATACTGTTATCCTTGACTAAAGTCTCTAAACCACTGTGGACTCTATGAGTGCAGGTATGATCTGTCTATCTTCACCCCCTTCTTTTCTTCCTCCTCCTCTCTGAACCCAGCACAGCCCTTAGAAATTGCTATGCAACTTGTATTGAGTAAATAAATGCCCCTTTGTTTCTTCTTCCACTTCCTATGGTACTCTTAAGGTGTTTGATTTATTATACTTTGATTATTTAGGTCTCTATCTTCCCTCACAAGATAGTGGAAGGGTTGGCGTGTGTAAGTAAAAATACATTATTTTTTTATATTTGTAGGATATTAAGTAAAGGGCTGAAATATTGCTCAATAATTTTAATTGATGATGATGATGATGTGTGTGTATGTGTGCACATGTGCCTGCCCATGTGACTTTATATGCACCATATATGTGCAAAAGCTTGCAGAGGTCAGACTAAGGCATTGGATGCCTTGGAACTTGACTTACATTTATTTGTGAGCTACTATGTGGATGCTGAGAACCAAACCAAGTCTTTCCTAAGAATAGTTAAACTCTTTTGACCACCTGAGCCAATCTCTCCAGCCCTTCAAGTTCTTAAAGAAATTCATTTTATGGCTTTCTCTTCTATTTACTTATTATATTGGGCAAATTCCACAAGATGGGAAACCCTCAGTCAAAATGTATAAACATAGGCTGAGTTCACAACGCATGCCCCTGCCTGCTCTTGGGGCTTCCAGCCCTCGGTGTGATGCTGCAGAGTTGCAGTAGCTCGTGAATGTATTTGACTTTACCCCATCCCTCACACACTTATATCCTTTTAGTACTCATTACTTCTAAGTAATCCAGCAGGATTTTGTGTATGCCAAATGTTGGGGCACTTTGCTTCAAAATATATTTTCTTACCTTTTCTAAACTACTACTTCCAAAGGAGGAAGCTGGGTACAGCGGAAGGACGTTCCAGACCGTCTCAGATGGGACGCCGGCTCTATCGTGCCAGGCTCTCTAACCATTCATCCCTGGGTATATGTGAATAGAATCAGCCACTGGTATAAACTGAGCGAAAGGTTTCTCACAGATAAGTTCAATCCAGGAGCGACTTATCCTTCTGTGGACAGATAACTGACCTGGAGACTTCTAGACTTCCCTTGAGCTTATCAAGCAGTTTGGCAGTTTACTCGCCCCTGACTTCTGGCTTAAAGCAGTTGCTACATCTTCTGGGCAGTTGTCTCAGCCAGTTAAGTCCTCTGTATCTCTTCACTGTCATCTGTTCTGTCAAAGTAGCATCCATCTATGCAGCACGGGTGTGGAAACATTGCTAAGTAAAGGAGTGAGTGGGAATAGCCTACAGGGGTTGCCTCGCGGGTCCTCTCCGAAGGGATCCTGGCCCATAAAGAAATGGGCCATCCGGGACCTGAGCTGCCCAGGCAAGGGAAAATGAAGCGCCAGTGTCTGGGTTTTAGGTCTCATCATACTTTCTGTTTGGATAACACATCAGGTTTGACTTAGCCACTGAAGCAAAATCCTATATTTAATGAGCCAATAAAAAGCCTGGAGCATTGGAGGCTGAGGCAAGGGGTAGGGGCTTGATTTTCCACTGAGCTAAAAATCCGATAATTGTGCCAGCATGTCCCGATGAGACCTGGAGATATCTGCTCAAAGAGCTCTGGCTTTAACACGTTTTCCTTCCTCCTTTCACATGTAACAGCTTCGGAAGCACACCCAAGACTCGTCTAGAGAGTTAAGTGCTATCGCCTAAACTGTTTCTGACAACCCTTAGCTTACTGACACCCCACATTGGCACTGATTCTTAGGGGTAGATCGTGGGAAAGGGAATCACACAGTTCCAAGGCTGGGGGCCTGAGCCTGAGCCTACTCTGCTGTTCACTTGCTTGAATAGGAACAGACCTTTTAGCTTCAGAAACACACAGGGAGAGAAAAAGTTTAGCAAAAGCCATTTTGTAATATTCAAACGAATCTCAAGTAAGACCTTTAAAGGCCAGATTGCTTTGGTAGGGGTATAGTTAAAACTTACTGATGGGACACCAACACCACTATCACAACCAAAAACCATTTTCATAATTATCTAACGTCAACTGGATGTCTTGAAACCTCAGTTAAGTAAGGCATTATGATTGACTAGTTTAATTAAAGTATGGACCAATAAGACCAGCATTGTGGTGCCTTTGGGGTTTGTTGTCCCTCCCTATGGAGGGAGGTTGTGAGGTATCTGAGTTTAAAGGTATATGAGATATACTTTTGATTCCTAGATCAGGTATATAATCTAGTGTGCTCTGCCCAAACTTTAAAGACGATGCAAGTCCGAGTGAAGAAGGCTGGTCTAACTGAGCTAATGAATCATATTACATTGAGGGTTGAAACAGCTGTCTTCTATTTTGCTATTTTACTTGCAAGAACATGTTCTGCCGTCTTATTCTTTATATAGCAATGACTTTAAAGCACTTCATATAGTCCTGGGGTATGAGAGGATGCAAACGAATCTCTGGCCTGTGTTTGCACCGTATGAATGTGTAATCTGGCTAGTTGGGAAATGAATTCTGATTTGTTTCCGCAGCAGCTCCTATGTTCTTGCCTCCTCTTGTTCACCACATAGTCTGCCACACAGATGCCATTTCACTTGAGACTTACACATCTGGAGCCAGGAAAAACAAAAGAGTAAACCAAGGGGGCAAATAATAACACTACAGGGATGGCCTCTAGGGGGCGCTGCTCAGACTTTCAGAGCTATTGGCTGGCTGCACATGAAGGAGAATCTGCGATGCCACACTTGGCTTCATGTGTATGTGTCTATTTATTGGTGCCTATATGTGTGTGGTGAAAGTACATGTCCATGTGGGTGTGTCCGTGGACATGGCCAGTGTCAACAGTACGTGCCTCCCTCTATCACTCCCCACCTCACTTCTTGAGACCAGGTCTCTCACTGGATGTGGAGCTCGCCAATTGGCGAAACTGGTAGCATATGAGTGCTGGGGACCCGCCTGCCTCAGTCTCTCCAAATGCCGGGATTTTGTCTGCGTGCCGAGGGTTAGAACGCAGGTCCTCATGCTTGTGCAACTGACACTTTATCAGTTAAAACATGCTATACACCTAAAACATGCATGGGAGGGCATGATTAAGAACTCCTTAGACTCCCTTTCCAAAAGGTACATATAATTACTTTGCTTTAGAAACAAAATTGAGTTCTGGAGAGAGGGCTTGGCAGTTAAACGCACGGGCTGCTCTTCAGAAGGCTTGGGTTTGATTCCCAGAACCCTCATGGCAGCTCACAACCATCTACAACTCCAGTTCTAGATGGCCTAGTAACTTCTTCTGACTGTGTATGGACAGTAGGTAGACACGTGGTACAAAGATACAGATGAAGGCTAAAACTCCGCACATGAAATAAATAAAATTTAAAGACCCCAAACCTTCTCATTAGTGTCAATTAAAAATCCAACTAGGTCTCATCGCTAACACTAAAATTAGCAACAATTTATAGTGAGTGTCTAAAGTTTCTATATGGAATAGGCAGAACTTTATAAATATTCTACCAAGAATACATACAATTAAACACCAATTAAGGTGCAGCTATGAAGGGATTTTGCAGATGGCATTAAGGCATTTATCAGGTGGGTGTAAAATCAAGAATTCACCCTGACTGTACCGGTGTGCCCAATGAAATCACTAAGCCTTTAACAGAGGTAGGCTGGAGTGACTGAGGAAGGGGCTAGGGAGATGTGGCTGGGGAGGAAGGGTCATTTTGCTCTTGCTGGCTTTGAAGATGGAGGAGAAGGTGACAAGCCAAGAAGTACAGTTGACCCTTAGATGTAGAATGACTCCCTTTGGACTCAAGGAGACAGGGACCTTGGTTCTACCAACAACAGCTCTGGTGACCTCACTGAGCTTGGGTGTGGTTTCATCTACTAAGCATCTGAAAAAGAGCTGCCCCATGAAGGATTGGACTTCAGTCTGGTGAAGATAAACAGAGATGTACGTGACTTCCGGAAGCTGGGAGGTAATCCTTTTGTGTTGTTGAAGTCATGATAGGACAGAGACAGAAGATCCGCACATCTGGGAATACTCATGTGCTTGGCATACTATTTGAAAATCATTGCCTGATTGAGACTTTTGCAAGTCCTCTGTTATTAGCAATTTACAGACTTCTGGAAAAGTTGAATTTTATTTATTTATTTATTTTGGTTTTGATTTTCAGAAGTAGAGAAAAAAGGTGGATGGTGTTATCATTGTTTAAAATATATAAAAAATACTTGGGATGGTGTAAGCTCCTACCAACTATTCAGTAAATAGCAGTTATCTTGCATTTATCATTTACTAAAATGCTATATGACAGGTGTTGAGCTAATTATCCACTAACTGTCCCCATCAGTGTTCATAACAACCTTGTGAGATGGACACATCATTTCTTTGAGACTCAGCAGAACTATCTAGAAGCAGAAAGTCACTAAAAAAGAACAGAGGCTAGATGTGAATCTAAGTGGTACAATTCTACTGCTCATGCTTCGAGACAGTTTTTACTGACTTAACTCAGGCTGGTCTTGAACTTTTGGACTAAAGTGATCTTGCTACATCAGCCTCCTGAGTAGTTAGGACCACTACTACATGCCAAAATGCCTAGCTCAATCTAGACTCAATTGCTATTAACTTCTTATATTATTTCATATCTGGTTATCTTATTTTTTCTATTAAGTATCCATCATACTTTAGCAAAATGGTACAATGAAAGCAATATAATTTTGCCAAAGTTTAATGAACTTTGTTTAAAAAAAAACATAACTGTTTATTCAGGTGATAACCATTGAGTTCATACTATATGCTGCCCTTAAATTTTTGGTTTTATTTATTTACAGACTGATACACCATAAATTGCTAGTAAAATCTGAGCTAGTATAGCATCGCCATGGTCATTATTTGACATAACCCTTGCATTGTTAGAGATAAAAACCAGAGTGGAAAGATATATCCAATAAAATGAATTTGGATATCAGATAAACAAGAAATATTTCCAGTATTGGTACATTTTAAAATATTGCACAAAAACTATACTAGAATGTTATCCAGTTCCTTGACCACAGAATTTTCAGTTCTCTTATTTGCAGCTAAATAATAAATGCAGCTAACTAAAAGCCAAGATGCAGCCAGGTGTAGTGGCAAGCTCCTTTCTTCTCAGCACTTGGAGACAGAAACAGGTGGAGCTCCGTGAGTTCAAGCCACACCAGGGGTATGACATAGTGAGACATGCATATCAAAAAATTAAAAATTAAAAAAGATGGCTATTATTTGCAACTAATCAACTGAAAAAAAGCTCAATAGAAGTTAAGTTAAATGCTGACTATAAGATATAATCTTTGTGTGAGTGTATCTTGGGTTTTGTTTGCTTTCTAAAGAGAGGGGCAAAAAAAGAACATAAACTTGGGTGGGTAGGGAGGTGAGGAGGACCTGGGAGGAATTGGAGGGGAAAAACAGGATCAAAATATAAGAACCATGTCTGGGTGTATGGTCCTACCACAGCTGGGATCTGTGTTGATGTCTGTGGGCTATGTTGCCACCAAAGGCCACGTGCATGCCTGGTATCCAGGCTGCAATGTGTGGTCATGTTGGTGGTGCCTAAGGGCCATGCCAATATGAGTTGCTTGTGCTATCACCTGAGGCCATGGTGTCATCAGGGCCAGGGCTGCTGCTGAGGGCTGTGTCTGAATCTGTTTCCCTATTGCAGAACTTGTGTTGATGTTCACGGCTCCTGGTACCATCAAAGGCCATGCTGAGACCAGGTAGGTGTTCTGGGCCACCACCTAGGGCCGTGTTGGTGTCTGAGGGCCAAGCTGCCTGGGGAAGGGTGGGGAGGGAGAATGCTGATCTGAATGGCTGCCACCAGGTTCTGAGTTGTTGTCCATGGCTCCTGTGGGCTGTGAAGATGCCTAGAGTTTGGTCAATAGCTGAGACTATGCCTTACTCCCACTGGAGCCTTACTGATCTGGGTTTCCTGTGCTGCCACAGGGACCATGCCTAGGGCCATGTCTATATTGGGGTCTGTGTTGACATACATGGTCCATGTTACCATAAGGGGTCATAGGAGCCATGCATGTTAAAATCCAAGGGCCTAGGAGAGCTGGCTCTGTCCTTCATCTGAAGGAGGAAGATCTAGTGACCCACACTGACCAGCTCAGCTCTCACCCAGACCCACATCCTGGGCTTTGGGTTGGCCCACCCTGACATCTACCCCATCTGTGAGCTGCTGGAGTACATGAAAGTACAGGTCCTGCAGAAGCGCTGCAGGGTCTCCATGACGTGGGGCAACATAGGATGTTGAGTAGGAGTTTTGGTGAGGGTCCAGTGATGATGGTGTGCGAGAGACCTTGAACCAGACCAATATCTCATTGTGATGACCATTTTGTTGGCGGTGCTGATTGGACAAGAGGGTATACTGTGTGACACACCTCAGCTCCCAGTGCCACTAGAATGGGTGAAGAGGTGTTGGAAAGATGGAGGAGCGAGGTGGGTTTTTTGTTTGTTTGTTTGCCTTGTTTTGTTTTTAATTAATTTGGGGAGGTTCTTTTGTGAGGATGCTGCAGGGGTGAGGGGCAGATATGAAGGGACTGGAGGGGAGTGAGAGTGGGGTGTATGATGTGAAATTCCCAAAGAACCAATAGAGAATCATATTATTAAAAATTTTCAATTAAAAATGTGGTTTATAAATAAGCATGAATGTAAGGGATAAATAATTGCTTTATATGTGCAATATTGCTGATCATATAGGACATTAAATAGGAACCTGAACCAATTTTTCCAACAGCAGGAAAAAAAATACCTAGAGCTCTATTGGTTTTACAGCTATTGACTGAAGCTCATTATAAAATACAATGAACCAGATATCAATTGAATATAAAGATGAAACTTGCTCAGAAATGCATGTTGTAATTAGGGGGGGAAACACATAAGATGTGATAGATGTGGGAGGATTCTTGAATACATGTGCAGACACATTGGAAGTTCAGATTGCAGTGTGTGTGTTCAAGGGTTGAATGCTTGTGGAGGCCAGAGAGCAGGTTCTCTCCACCCACCACATAGGTCCAGGGGATTAGTCAGGCTTGCCAGCCCATTGAGCCAATTCCCTGCCCCTTTGTTTATTTCTTTGTTGGAATTGCATATTGCTGGAATTGTGTATTTATTTCTCCTTGGTCAGTCACTAAAGTGAATGATGGTAGAGTGTGTAAGCTTCATTTACTGGGACCCACTCTGCTCAGCCCTCTAGGGGCAGTGGCTTTCTCAGCTGGCAGATCTGTGTTTCTCTTCGCTGCTTGTGGTTGGGTTTCCCTTGGCAACTGTGAGAAAATGAAGGTGCAGTGGTAGGTGCCAACCTTGAGTCTGGCTGCTCACCTTGGGTCCTGTCTTGACTCCCCTTGTCCTTTCATCATCATCCTTGCTGGGCCTTTTGGGTGAGGAGGGTTTGTGGCATCATGACCTGGGGCACTGCGAATTCAGTCTCACTTCAGCTACCTCGTTCTGTGCTCATTGGCAGTACCCGCTGTCACTTCTTCCTGCCCAGGCAGGCTTGAAAACCCTGAGAGGCAACCACATGTGTGGCCAGGTGGGAACCTTCACCAGCTACAGGGCTGGCTTTGCCACACCTTGCCTCAGCGAACCTCTCCAATACCCTCTCCTTCCCTTCGCTGTTCTGGTCATCTCCTGGCAGGTGCCCAAAAGCATCCTCAGTGGTTAAAGTTGGCTGCATAGTTCCTTCTGTGTACCGGAGCCACCAGGACCTGTCCCATCAGCTGTCTCCACACCCTTTCTCCTTCACCGACCCCAAGCCTCAGGTTCTCCACCTCCTTATACTATGAAGCTACTTCTTGAGCATCATTTGCTGGACCATCTGAGGATGCACAAACACATTTTCCTTGATGTCACTCCAGTTGGAGACGCTATATCCATTTATTTCAGTGAGCTGTCTCGCTGTTCAGCAAACTTTTGGGAAGATGTCCTGCCAGGCATGCGTTGTGAACAGAAGATGCCCTGTGTAGTGCTGGCTGCAGTTAGTGACAGCCTCAGTGGCTACACCCCTGAGGTGGTATGGGAGCAGCAGACAGCTGCCGTGCCTCTGCCTTGCTGTTCTGCATGCAGTGACAGTGACTGGAGCAGCTGCAGCTGCTGCTGGATGCTTCTAGGATGTGAACCAAGTGGTGGTGGTGGGGTTCTACACATCTGTTCCTCTTACTGATCACACTGTATGAGTTTCAGGCACTCGAGAGATATAAAGGGTATAAAGCATATGGACAGGTTTACGTGGGAAATACACAAATCTTATGCCAGTTTAAATAAGATACTTGAGCATATGAATGTGTTTGGGAACCCGGAACTAATCTCACATGGATAATAAATGACAACAGCATTATTATATGACTATTAGTGATCACACAGGCCTACATTAAAATGAACTTCAGTGTGTAGTAAACTTTAATAGAAAAGCGTGAACTTATTTAATGCAACTGTACTGTTGATGATGGAGCCTTTTTGTTGATGACATTGCATGACATCATAAGGGTGGCATCCTTTCTGTAGAACTTTGCGTTCTTATGAAAAGGGACATCAAATATCTCTTCTATATTGTTTAATCTTCTAGAACAAAATATGCTCCTTTTATAATCAGTGGAAATATGAGAACGCATTTATTTGGGGGCAAGGGGTACCTCTGGAAGGTAATTTCACTGTAATTTCATTTCTCTTTATCTTTCTGGCCTGCCCCCTTCCCACACTATGTGGGTGGGTTGGCTTTCATTTAATCATTCTGCTAAGTTAAGCACATTTTGAGATGATGTCATAGAAAGTGGTTTCAGACACAAGAGTAGCTGATAGCTTCAGAGACTGTGCCAATTCTCCATGGGTTATTCCATCTTATTGAGTGGACTTGGATAGGTGCAAAGATGCTCTGTTATGAGGGTAGAGTTACCTTCACCACACTTTATGTCTTGCTCAAAATAATGCTGATTGTTTTTTAGGTTCTCTCTTAGTGACATATTTGATTCAGATGTTATTGATGAGTTGACGTTTTATAAACTTTAACTATAGTTTATACTTTGTGTGGGTATAAGGTCAAGTACCACCCCACTGAACTCATTGAGGCAAATTATCTTCATGGATAGAGGAGCTTGCCTCAAGGCCTATGTAACCATCTGTCTTAAAGGAAATACTTTACTTTCCCTGGGTGTTGGTTTAGTGATAAGCTATGAACAAATTAAATAAGTTTCATCTCATTTCAACATATTAACTCTTTATAGATCATCATACTTATTTTGTAATAGACCAGGGATGCCACAGTTGCAAAAAGGGAGATAGATTATAAATGACAAGTGACAGTCGAGGTTCATGTGTTTTGAAGGTCTGAGTGAATTTGGTTCAAGTTCTCCCTTACCAGTTGGCATGCCTTGAGATTCTCTACAGAATTACAGAGACTTCCAAAAATTATTTTCTTACAATCACCCATACTCACCTGGCTTAGCAAGCCATTAGAAACTGTTCATGTCCATTTAAAGATTTGGAAATTTTCCCTACTTCATTTTTTTTTTTTCATGCAAAGCCCAAATAGATAGGAATGTTACTGAGGATGGAAAGTCTCAGGTTCCTCCAGCTTCCATGCAAGCTGTCACTTTCTAAGGGCCCAGACCTCTGACACAGATTGTCTTGTGATTCTCAGGCACCAAAAGTAGTATGGTCCTATTGGTTTGACTCATTCTATAGCAAATGTTCTTCCCATGTTATTCTGTCTCCTGCTACCTGGAATCATAGAGAATGCTGTCTTGCCCTTTTACTACGTGGATGACAATGTAACATTATTGATATCCATGCAGGAGGCAATGGTAGTCTCAATTTGTTAAATTCCCCCTGAGTACCTATTATTATACTAAGGATGCAAATGTGAAGGAATGTGGCAGGAACCCTTGCAAAACTTTCTGTGTAGGGAGTTATACTGTAAAGTTATAGATTTGGGAGGCTCTTGGAAATCATTTATTTGAATTTTTCATCTGCATCCAGATAAGATACAGATCAGGGGTAGAACATGTACCTAGTATATATGAGGCCTGGGTTCAATCCCCAGTGCTGCCAAAAAAAGAAGAATGGAAATATTTTATTCTCTGAGGTGTCTAAATAGAAAAGCACCCATCATGAGAACACATGACTGCTAGTTCTCCAGTACTTCTCTTACCAGAGTATGTAAATGTCTTTGCATGTACATTGGTAACTTGGGTGGCTTTTAAAAGATTATCACATACAGTGGATAAAAATATATGTAAGCCTAAGTGGAAGGTAGACATTTACAAATAGAAAACAAAACCATGCCTCTGAGAAATTAGAGTTGAGCCTTCACAAAGGAAACTGCTTCCTCTGTTGTGTAAGTCTGCATGTTCTTTTCATCATGGCTTCTGTTTTTTTTTTTTTTTTTTAATTGAAAATAAATTCTTTTCTCATACCATATATCCTGATGATGGTTTCCCCTTCCTATACTCTTCCAAGTCCTTCCTCATTTCCCTTACCTCAAGATCTACTCCCTTTCTGTCCATCATTAGAGAAGAACAGGCTTCTAAGAGATAACAGCCAAACGTGACAGAACAAATCATAAGATGAAGCTAAAATTTTCCTGTGGAAGTTGGACACAGCAACCCAACAGGCTGAAAAGTGGTCCAAGATCAGGCACAAGACTCAAAGACTTTCTCATTCTCACAGTCAAGAATCTCGTAAACTAATACCTATAATATACACAGAGAAAATATGATACTGACCCATGTAGACCCTGTGCTTGCTGCCTCAATCTCTGTGAGCTCATATGTGCCTTGATTAATTGATTCAGAGGGCCTTGTTCTTCTGGTGCCCTCCATTCCCTCTGACTTTTACGATCTTCCTGCTTCCTCTTCCCTGAGCTCTGGGAGGAGGGATTTATTAGAGACATCCCATTTAGTTTCTCTCTTCATAATGCCTGACTGTGTGTCTCTGCATCTGTTCCATCTTCTGCTGGAGGAAGCTTCTTTGATAACTGGATAAGGTGCTGATCTATGAGTACAGCAGGGTGTCATTAGGGACCATCTTTGTTTGTTTGTTTTGTTTTGTTTTGTTTTGGTCTTTTTTTTTTTCCAGTCATGTTTGGTTTTATCCTAGATATTTGGGCTATCTAGCCCTTGGTTCTTGATTACCCAAGCAGTCCTTCTTGTAGAGTAGGACTTAAGTCAAATCAGACATTGGTTGACTATTCCCACAAGTTCTGTGCTACATTGCCTTTGCATATTTCACAGGCAGGATAGATTGTAGGTCAAAGATTTTGTAACTGTGTTGGTGCTCACATTTCTCTTTTTGTAACCTTCAGAGTATGTTGCCATACCAAAGAGACTAAAACATAGGTGTGAGGGCTCTATGCAGGCACCAGCTTGATTTCTCCATGTTCAATGAGTTCTGTAGATTTTTATCCTCAGCAATGGGGCCCTGCTGTTATTTTTTTTGGAGAGAAATCCTTTGTCTTAGCATCAACCTTGGTTGTTTGGGCATTTCCAAGGGACCCCCTTGGTCAACAACTCAATTTAATGCAACTCAGATCCCATCACTGGAAGAGACATCCATTCAAGGCTCTATCTCTCCCTTTAGTAGGCGTCCTCATTAGGATCACCTTCATTGATTCCAAGAAGTTTCCATTGTATTGGTTTCCATAGTACCCTCAAAATTAACCCCTCCCCATTGCAGCTACCTTTCCCTGCACCCTCTCCCTCCATCACATCTTCCCCTAACCTGATTCTTTCCACTCCTATCCCTACCCATCCCCAGTCTACCTGCAAAATTTATTTTATTTCCCCTTCCTCAGGAGATCCATGTATCCCAAACTATAGCCTTCCTCTTTACCTAACCTACCTGGGTCTATGAATTAAAGATTGCTTATCATTTACTTAACAGCTAATATCCACTTATTAGTGAATACATACCATATTTGTCTTTATGGGTTTGGGTTGCCTCACTCTGGATGACTTTTTTCTAGTTTAATCCCTTTGCCTATGAATTTCATGTCAATTAAAAAAAAAAGCTAACTAAAAACACACCACATTTTTTTTTTTTAAATCCACTCTTCTGTTCAAGAACATTTAGGTTGTTTCCAGTTTCTGGCTACTATGAATAAAGTGTCAATGAGCATGTTTGAACAAGTGTTCTTAGGGTAGGATGTAGTGTCCTTTGGGTATACGTCCAAGAGAGATATAGGGAAGTCTTGAGGTAGATTGATTCCCAATTTTCTGATGATTCACCATGTTATTTTCATAGTGGCTGTACAAGTTTACACTCCCATCAGGAATGGAAGAGTGTCTCCCTTACTCCACATCCTCACCAGCATGAGCTGTTACTTGTGTCTTCTGAATGGCTAAGATGGAATCTCATAGTAGTTTTTATATGTATTCCCCTGATGGTTAAAGATGCTGAACATTTCTTTAAGTGTTTCTCAACTATTTGAGATTCCTCTGTTGAGAATTCTCTGTTTAGATCTGTGCTCCATTTCTAATTGGATTTTATTTTTTGATATCTAGTTTCTTTATATATTTTGGTTATTAGACTGCTGTTCGATATGGAGATGGTAAATATCTTTTCCCAATATGTAGGCTGATCTTTTGTCCTCTTGGCAATGTCCTTTGCCTTACAGAAGCTTTTCAGTTTTATGAGGTCCCATGTATTATCGCTCTTGGTGTCTGCACTATTGGTGTTCTGTTTGTCTCTTGTGTCAATGAGTTCAAGGCTATCCCCCACTTTCTCTTTTGTCAGGTTCAGTGTATCTGTTCATGTTGAGGTCTTTGATCCACTTGACCTTGAGTTTTGTGTGGGGTGATAAATAAGGGTCTATTTGCATTCTTTTACATGCAGACATACAGTTTGACCTACACCATTTGTTGAAGACGCTTTCTTTGTTCCATTGTATACTTCTGACTTCTTTACCAAAAATCGGGTGTTCATAGGTGTGTGGATTTATGTCTGGATCTTTAATTCTATTTCATTGATCAATGTGTCTATTTTTATGCAAATACTATGCAGTTTTTATTACTATAGCTCTATAGTACTATCTGAAATCAGGGTTGGTGACACCTCTGGTACTTCTTTTTTTATTATTCAGTATGGTTGTAGCTATCCTGGGCTTCTTGCTTTTCCATACAAAGTTGAGAATTGTCTTTTCCAGGACTTAAATGGTTTCATTAGTAATCAGTGATGCTATGGAGTCCAGCTCTCTACAGTCCATCTTCTCATCCTTGTACTCATCCCTATGCTACTGATTCTATACATTTTGCACCGCATATTAAGAATCTAGTTTACCATGTGTAGCTCTACGTTTTGTTACTCAAGTCAATGTGACAGGAATCATGACTGGCCTGAGGTTTAGCTCTCTTCTCAGTAAGAGAATATGGTTTGCTGTTCCTATGCAAGTCCACAAGCCTTGACCTGTAATCTAGGTTCCCTTTTTTATGTTCATTGTTTTGATTCTCTTTGATCTGCTAGCATTTCCTTGGTGTCACATGTAGTTGAACATAAACTTTACTTTCTGTCTCATGCATAACTTCTGGTCCTTTGACATGACACTCACACTCTCTCAGTGAGAACATTAGAATGTCTAATATTTGAGATTTAATCAGGCAGGACCTGTTAACAGCACTAGACATGTTTGGTTTTTTTCTCTTGTGCTGCAAATGAACACAGCTACAATTCGTGATTTTCTATTTGTTGATTATTACTTGATCCAAACTTTTAGAAAGGTTTAAAGGAGGTATGTATAATGGAGCTTGATCCATTAAATAAAAGCCAGGGTTAGAAAGAAGAGAAATAAGATGTTTTTCTGTACTAAAGAAGAGGAGTTAACTGGGGTGAGGGGTTACTTTATTTCTTTCTTATTTATTTCTTGTCTCTGGCCTTATAGTATGTTGTGAAATCATGAAATTGCATTCTCTGTTTTGTGGATATGAGTTTAAAGGAAGGCATCACTCATGCCTCTGGGTAATGTCTATGGGGTTTGGTGAGCCCTAATGAAGCATCCTATTGATTACATGATGGAAAATCAATTCCCAAATCACCCAGGTCCTTTATTCCAGGACGTGTCCTGTAAGTTCAATGCTGGCTCTTCATCATTGTGACTAATGGCCAATTACTGGCCTGGAGAGCAATCTTCAGGGAATAACTGTGCTTTCTTCCCTTGGTTTCATGTCACCTGAGGACCCTCCCATTTCCTTTCCCATGCTAGGCAGCAAGGGCAAAGCACAACTCCCTTGTCTACTAGATTGAATCTGTGTCCCCATCCCTTTAAGAAAGCCATGTCCCACAAATGCTTTGCAGTACATCCATGTCTGAAGATGCCCTGAGAAAAAGAAGTGGGGGCAGGAAACCCTTCATTTCCTTTGTTTGCCCTTAGCAGACTTGGACACTAAAGTCACAACTCTCTCCCAGGAAGGGAAGAATGAACTAAAAAGGATAGAAGGGGGTAATGGAGGAGATGTGTCAGAAACCTGTGTGTGCAATTTGAAAGTCATTAATAAAATGCTTTGAATCCAATAAATTTCCTAAAAGAACATAGGACATAAGCATTTGGGTTACCAATGCCTATAATGTAAAAGTCAGTAGATGCCTGGTCAATTTTGAATGTGTCTTAACTAATGCTCCCTAATTCTCTTTGATCTGCTAGCATTTCCTTGGTGTCACATGTAGTCTTCAAATGTGTGAAGGACGAAGGAGAAATAATGTGAGTATATACTTTTTAAATTTTTTTTTCTTTCAAATAGTTCATTCTGCCATACATACCCCTAGTTCTCTCCTTTTTTTGAACATTTCAAGATGAGAATAGAAAGTAGTGTCTCAGAGCTGTGCTGGAGTGCTGGTGGTAAGAGACTCTCATTCAAAGGTGGGATGCCCAGGTTATGGTTTATTGTGTAAGACCTGCATCCAATTTAGCCAGTCACTAACTCCAGCATGGATGGGAGAGTTGGTCAGGAGTCACCACCCCTAGCTGGGAGTAATTAGCTGGGAGAGGGAAGTTGTTTTTCCTCAGAGATGTGGCCACTGGTGTGTTGCCCGAACTCATGCACGAGTACTGATTCGATTCAGTGGCCTATTTAAATAATAACAAAAAGAAGAAAAAAGACAAGGGAGAAAGGGTACACACTGGGACTCTGGAAGAGTGAGAGGGAGAATTAGAGGCAAATATAATCAAACATGTTGGGTAAGCGAGTATCTGGCTGTTCTTATCGCTGTAGTTCTCTGTAGTAGAACTTAAAATAAGATATGGTGATACTTACTGCAGTATTCTTTTTGTTCACGATCATTTTGGCTACCCTTCATCTTTTGTGTTTTCACATACATTTTAGAATTGTTTCCTCTGTGTCTATGAAGAATGGTCCTGGAATTTTGAATGCGATTGAATTACATATGTAGACTGCTTTTTGTTAAGCAAAGACTTTCTGAATAGGACTCTGATAGCATGGGAAATAAGACCAATAACTTATAAATAGGATCTTATGAAACTACAAAGCATTTTACAGCAAAGGAAACACATGTGATCTAAAAAAGTTAAATCATGACCATATATGTATGTATGTATGTATGCAGATCTATGATAATGCAATGAGATTGAAAAAGTAATATAATTGTTCCCTACAAAGTGCCCAGGCAACTGGTGAGATGGCTCAGCAGTTAAGAGTTCATACTGTTCTTGCACAAAACCCAAGCTTGCTTCCCAACTGGGAGGCTCACAGTGGCTTGTAATTCCAGTGCCAGGGGGATCTGGCACTTTTGGTCTCCATGGGCATATACACTCTGCACTCGCATGCACATAACCGCCACACACATACATATGACTAAAATAAAATAAATCTTAAAAAAGGGGGGGGGGAAATCTCAGGATCTGATGGGTTTACTGCTGAATTCTCCTAGACATTTAAAGGAAAGCTGACAATATTTTTCAACATCTACTAAGTAGAAAGGGAAAGGACACTGTCAAGCCCATTCCAGAAAGCCATCGTTTCTCTGATACAGAAATTCATTAAATATATGCAGAAACAACAACAACAACAAAAAAAACACACTATAGACCAAGTTCCATGTTGAACATACATGTAAATGTTCTCAATAAAACCCTTGCAAGTCATGTTCATATTCAAGAGCATATTAAGAAGATCATACACCATGAGCCAGTTGGTTTCATTTCAGGGATACAAGACTGTTTCAGTGTAAGCATATCTCAATGTAATACAGGCTATATTTAAAAAAGCATAACCAACATAATATAAAATGGGGGTAACTGAAAGCATTTCCTTTGAGATAAGGAACAAGACAAGTGTGCCCACTCTTACCACGATTACTCAATATTGTGCTTGAATTTTTATCTAGAGCAATAAAATAAGACAAAAGGGACACAAACAGGAAAGGAAGTTGCGTGCAACACGTCCTGTGGTTACAAGACCATAAAGACCCCACCAGAAAACTCTTTGTTCCCATGAGAGGAGATAAGTGCTTTTAGCAAACTAGATGGGTATACCAGTAAACGAACTTGTTTAGAGAAAAATAAGGGGCAAAAATATCCACCCACATAGCGTCTTATATGGAAATAAATCTAACCAAGTAGGTGACTTGGTTACCCCATTTTTTTTTAATTTGCTGTGGGATCAAATTTATTTATATCAAAACTTTCATATATATATGACAGTTCCCTCTTCCTCCCCCCCTCCCATGTCTCCTGACCCCCCTCCCATCCTATCCCCCACCCCCACTCCACAGGGAGGGCAATGCCTTCCAGGAGAGATCATTTGATGATCTGCCAGGCTACAGAAACCCAAAGAGACAGCTGAACAAGGGGGACCTCATGGACCCCCCAGACTGATAGCTGGGAAACCAGCATTAGACTGACTCAGACTCCCTTGAATGTGGGTCTCAGTTAGAAGGCCTGGGCAGTCTAAGGGACCTCAGACAGTGGATACAGGCTGTATCCCTGGTGCATGAAAGGACTTTGGGAGCACATTCTCCATGGAAGGATATTCGCTTAGCCTAGAGGCAGGAGAGAGGGCCCTACATGAGCAGGCATTTATTAGAGTAGTCTACAGATCGAGTTCCAGGACAACCAGGGTTGTCTTAAAAATCCAAAAAGAAAAAGAAAATCATTTTAATCATAGATCCATTTTATCAGAATAATAGTATTGGGTTCTCCCCTAAGGTTGTCTAGCCACATCTTCTTGATTCCGTTAAGAGTTCTATGTATGGGTTCCATTTCATGGAGTGGGCCTTGGATTTAACCAAGAAGTGATTGGTTACTCTCATAACATTTGTACCACTGTTGTGCCAATGAGCATATCTTTTCAGGCTAGTCATTGTTACATTTTTAGGGTTTACAACTGAGTGAAATTGATGATTACTTTTCTTCTCGAGTCATATTCGTAACACTTTTCAGTATTATAAGAGGTAGCTGGTAGTAGGATGAAACTTCCCCGTGTTCTGTGAAACAAATATGTGATAAAAACGCCAATAATCCTATGTCAAATTCTGGATAGTATCCAAGAGTGTTGATAATAATGTATAATGCTCAGGTAATCTATGGGAACTAATTGGCCAACAACTCAATAAAAGGTAATCCATTCTTGGTACTGAGGTCTTATTTGCTAGCAGGAGTCATCTAATGGTATATTGTGCCCCTGAAGTATGACAACTCCATCAAACTCTAATAACTATGCATATGCATATGCTTCAGGGAGCTTCTATTGCTGTAGATTTCCTTTTGGCTTTGTCAAAAAGCTTTTAGTGTTATCCCTCCCTGCTGTCTCTTCGCCACTGTGCTCTCCCATCCTCCACCCTACTTAATTCTTCCTGTTTTGTTATTCCTCTCTAACCTTTCAAAGTAACTGTGTTCGATTTCCTCTCCCTTGAAAGCCCATTTCCTTTAGCCCCACACAAAACTCTGGTTTTCATGAGCATTTTAAATGAAATATACATATCTAAAGAGTAAAAGCTAACCTCCAGAAATGAGAGAAAACATGCAGTTTGTCCTTGTGATTTTACATTTTTTTTTAAAAGCTTCATTTACCTGCAAGTCTTATAAGTTCATTTTTCTAGCCAGCTGGGTAATGTTCCAGTTTGTAAACTTGCGTTTTATTATGCATTCACTAATTGATAGGAATCTGGGATGTTTGCATTTCCTGGCTATTGTGAATAGAGCAGCAATGAACACAGATGAGTAATATCTCTATGATTAGATGTAGAGACCTTTGGTTATATGCCCAAGTGTGCTATACCTGGATGGTCTGTTAGCTCTATTTTCTCACCATTTTGAGGAATCTCCATGAAGATTTCCCTAGTGGCTGTTGAAGTTTGCACTCTTATTAGCAGTGAATAAGTTAAATGACCCCTTTCTTGCAACCTCAGGAACATCTTCTTGTGTCTTTTTTTTTTTTTTTTTTTAAATCTTGGCCATTCTGGTTGGGGTAAGCTGAAATCTGAAAGTAGTTTCAATTCCTCTTATGACTAAAGATGTTAGCATTTTGAAAAAATATTTCTGTTATTTGTGTTTCATCTTTTTGAGAAATCTGTGTCTAGCCCTTTATTTTCCTATTCCTTTTCTTATTTTATTTTTCTTTGTATATTCTAGATACTAGCTCTCTAGCTCTCTGTTAGAAGTATAGCTGTAGACTTTACCCCCATTCTTTGGTCAGCCTTTTTACCCAAATGATGGTGTTGTTTGACAGACAGAAGCTCTGCAGCTTCATGAGGTCCCATTTATTAGTGCCTGTGTTATCAGTGTCCTGTTCAGAAAGTACCTTCCTATGACAATGCGTTTGAGACTGTTCCTTACTTTATCTTCAGTCAGATTCAAGGTGTCTGGACTCTTGTTGAGGTTCTTGATCCATTTGGAGCTGATTTTGAGCAGTGTAATATTAATTCTCCCTTATGCAGCCAATCTAGTTTAACATAATATTTGCTGAAGATACTGTCTTTTCTCTGGCTTCCTTGAAACAAACAGACAACAACAACAAAAACTTGAGTGCCTGTAGGTGTGTGGTTTTATTTCTATTCCGTTAATCAATGTATGTATTTATATGCTAAAACTGCTTTATTACTACAGCTCTATAGCATAGAGGTATGGTGCTACCTCTAACTGTTCTTTTATTGTTTGAGATTGTTTTGACTGTCTTGGGTAGTTTGTGTTTCCAAATGAAATCAGTTTTTTCTTTATTAAAGATTTATTTATTTTATGTATATGAGTGTTTTGCCTCTGTGCCTGGTGCCCACAAAAGTCAGAAACATCAAATCTCTTGGAACTGGAGTCGCCGATGGTTGTGAGCATCCGTGTGGATTCTGGAAATGGAGTGCAGAACCTCTGAAAGAACAATGAGTGCTTGTGCTCTTAACCACTCCAGCCATCTTACCAGTTCCTTGATCTTTTTAAAAAAATTTCTGTGAAGAATTGCAATTTTGATGAGAATTATGTTCAATCCCATGCTGTTCTGGGTTAGATGGCTGTTTTTGCAATATTAATCCTTTGATCCATGAACATGAGAGGTCTTTTTCATCTCTTGGCATTTTCCTCATTTTCCCCATTAATATCTGAGCAGTTTTTTTTTTAAACCTCAGTCCTATTTATTTATTTTCCAGTCTATTCTAAATGTGATTGTTTATGTAATTTTTTCAACATGCTTATCATTTTTATATAGAAAGGCTACTAAGCTCTTGTGTTAATTTTGTATTCTGACACTTTGCTGAATATATCAAGTGTAGGAATTTTCTGGTGATACCTTAGGATCTTTTATATAGAGAGAATTATATATCTATAAATAAAGATGATTTGGCTTCTTTTCCTATTTGTATTTCCTTTATTTCCTCTACTTTATTTCCGTGTGTGTGTGTGTGTGTGTGTGTGTGTGTGTGTGTGTGTGTGTATAGCTAAGGCTTCAAGCACTCCATATATTACACAAGAATGGAAAGAGTAAGTATGCTTGTGTTGTTCCTTTTAGATATGTTAGATCCATTTGATTTATGATGTCATTTATCTCTAGTTTCTCTGTTTAGTTTTTGTCTGGATGACCTGTCTATTGATGAGAGTAGAATGTTGAAGTTATACACTTTCACTTGTGATGTGGTGAATCTGATCCATTTTTATTTATTTTGAGACGAAGTCACACTGTGTATCCCTGACTGGTCTGGAACTTACTGTGTAGATCAGACTGACTTTGAATTCACAGAGATCCACCTGCTTCTGCCTCTCAACCGCTGGGATTAAAGGCATGCACCACCATGCCCCCATTCAGTGTATAACTTAGATCTAATAATGTTTGTTTTATGAAAATGGGTGCTCCCTGTGTTGGTGTGTAAATGTTAATGTAATATCCACTGTGTGGATTTCCCCTTTAATGGGTATGAAATGTCCTTCTCTTTCTCTTCTCACTAGTTTTGATCTATTGTGTCAGATATTAGAATAGCTACACCTACTTTTTTTTCTCATTTCCTTGTGTGTTAGAATTACTATTGCTGAGGTCAAACACCATGACCAAGGCAACTCTTATAAAGAATGCATTTAAAAGGGGACTTACAGTTTTAGAAGGTTAGTCTGTGATCACCATGGCAGGCAGCATGGTAGTATGCAAGCAGGCGATGATGCTGGAGAAGGAACTGAGAGCTCTGCATTCTAATCCACAGGCAGCAGGCAGAGAGTGACACCAGGCTTGGTGTGAGCTTTTGAAATCTCTAAGTACTCTCATTAACACATCTCCTCCATCAAGGCTATACCTGCTAGTCCTTTCCAAACATTTCACCGACGAAAGACAAAGCACACAACTATATGAGCCTATAGGGATCATTTTCATGCCAGCCACCACACCTCGGATACCTTTCTCCACCCTCTTACTCTATTATTTATGATGAGATTTTATTTTTGGAAGCAGCAAAAAGATGAATCCTGCTTTCTCAACCAGTCTCTTACCTGTGTCTTTTTTATTAGTGGAATTGAGACCATTAATATTAATATTGAGAGTTATTATTGAGTACTATTTATTCCTGCTATTTTGTGGTGCTGGTGTTTCTTAGACTTCTTTTAAACAAAACTATTCTGGGATTATATATTTTTGGGTCCTCTTGGTGAAGTTTAATCTTCTCCTTAGAACTAAATATTCCTCCTAATATCCTCTATAGAGCTGGATGTTTTGGTCATAAATTTCTTAAATCTGTTTTGATTATGAATAGTTTCTCTTTCTCCTTTGATTATGACATAGTTTTATTAGGCATAGTATTTTGAGCTGGCATCTGTGGTCTTTCAGAACTTGTAAAATATCAGCCAAGGCCCTTCCAGCTTCTGAAATTTCCATCAAAAGTCAGGTGTCATTCTGATATTTCTGCCTTTGTCTGTGACTTGGTCTTCTCTGTAGTCATTCTCAATGTTCTTTCAAAAACTAAAAATAGATCTGCCATATGATCCAGCTATACTACTCCTTGGTATATAAGAAGTGGATTCTAACTAAACACGGAGGTATATACCTGTACATCCATGTGTACCGAGGCACTATTCACGATAACTAAGAAAGGGAACTGGCCTCATGCTCATACAAAGATGAATGGATAAATAAAATGCAGTACACACACACACAAAGATATTTTCTTCAGTCATAAAGAAAAATGAAATCATGAGGTTTTTCAGGAAAATACATGGAACTGGATTCTTATGATAAGACAAAATATAATGACACAGGTTTGAAAATGTTGAACCTCACTCCATAGACCAGGCTGGCCCTAAACTCACAAAGTTTCTCCTGCCTCTGCCTCCTGAGTGCTGGGATTAAGGGTGTACACCACTACTACCTGGCTGAAAGTTAGTTATCTTAAAAGTAGGGAAGACTTTGAGTTGTAGTAACTGTGACAAGTTTTGGTGATATTTCCAGTACTGCTGGCTTTGTTTCTCTGAGAACATATTGTCAATCCAGAACATGGAGGATAAAATTGTTGGTTATGTCCCTCAGTGAGCCAAGTTATCAGCTGTGCTTCTGGGAGGTGAGAGTCTTTGTGGGTAAGAGACAATTTCAGATGTGTATTTTCAAGACAGAATTGCTGACCTCATCGGGTAAAGAACCATGAACTATGATTGTACTACTGAACTGTAGAATTTCCTGTTTTTGTCTACATTGCCATTTGAACTGATGAAGGGCACTTCACCCACAATTTAATGTGTCCATGTGGACAAATGTGCCACGTGTGATTTTGTATGATGGCTTGAAAGATAAGATGCATAAAGGCAACCAACCAGAGAGCATAGGGTTAAATTTTTTTCTTTTTCAATGGAGAAAGAACCCTCTTAGATTCCCTTAATGAAGGCTTCAGTTTAAAATGAGAGGCAGCCAGGTCAGTGGGAGGCAAGACAGAGGGCAAGGAACAAGGTAGGCGTGACAGGACACACGTGTTTAATAGCATGACTGGTGACAGGTTTGCACTAAGTCAATAATTTACTCTGAGTCATGAATGTTGTTAGATGCTGTGTGTGTCTCTGTGTGTGTCTCTCTCTGTGTGTGTCTGTGTATGTGTGTGTGTCTGTGTCTCTCTGTGTGTGTCTGTGTGTGTGTGTGCACACACGTGTGTATCTATGTGTGTGTAAGGACAGGGAGATTAGATGTGTCTATGCTGACTCCAATTCACCTGGCAATGCATTCCTGATAGAAGAAATTAGCCCCCAAGGGCAAAGAGGGAAATAGGTAAAAGAAACACCTGTGTCCACCTATTTAACAAGAGTGTTGGATCCGTATTTGAGAATAGTACTGCCACCATGAGGCACATCAGATGTCATTACTGAACGCATCTAAATCCCTTCCCAATTACTGAGATGTTAACACCATATGCATTTTTTTTCCTTGAGATCAAGATGTTACACTTCAACTTCCTTGGAATCTCTGGGGCATCTGTGGAAATTAATTGCCTCTTAGACTTGGATCCTTTGGGTTTGTGATTGTGAGTTTGGAAGGCAGAAGCAACAGTGAATCTCAATTAAGGAAATATTTGCTGCAAATATATAGCTTCAGGGTTCTCTGTTTGTTCTTTGGCAAAACTAATCCAGCTAGTGTCTGGGGTTTTGCTCTGATAAACTCATTATGGATTGTAGATATTGTAAGAAAATATGCATTTAATGTACCTACCCTGTCTATTTTAGTGATGTACTGTACTTCAGAATGTCAGTTATTTTGTCACAATTAAGTGGACTGAACTGCCTAACACCATGAGAGAATATGGTGTCACAAATTGCAAGCCTGGGGAAGTTGCAAGTTCTAAGTCTGCTTTTTGTTTTGTTTTGCTTTGCTTCGCTTTGTTTTGTGGTGTTTTGTCTCTCTGAATGCATAGCATTTGGCACCACTTGGGAATGTGTCAAGACTTGTAAGTCAAACCGTGACACATTAGAGGAACCTCTTTACTGGAAAACATTGGTTCACCAAGTTTCGATGGCTTCCTAAGATCTGAAAAACCAGAAAATACGAACGGGGAAGTAGTGGTGCACGCCTTTAATCCCGGCACTCAGGAGGCAGAGACAAGCAGATGTCTGAGTTTAAGGCCAGCCTGGCCTGTAGAGTGAGGTTCAGGACTGCCAGCGCTACACAGGCAGACCTAGATTGAGATCCAAGAACTTCTGGAAATAGGGCCCTAATAGTCTTCTCATTTTCACTCTGAGCCCTTATAACGTGTAGAAAACTTTTAACCTGAACTACAATCTAGAGAACACTGTTACTGCCTTTGCCTCATAGGTTTCTCTTTAGTCCTGACTCAGCACTACTCATTTACTGTCTCTTATCATCCATACACTTAATATTTTATATACCATATGTCAAATGTCCTATATAAATGTATCTGTAAATGATGTCATGATATCCCCCCAAAAGTATCTCTTTGGACATTGGAGCTCTGTTGGGGATTAGAGAAGAAAACTGGGTAGGTTATAATGGAACAGTTACTGCCATGGTGTGAAAGCCAATACAAACAGAAAAAGAACTGCTGTCCTAGTAGAAGTTAACAAGATCATCAATTCTTCCCTAGATTTATTACAAGTGACCTTCCAGCCAAAGGATAGAACTATTGGATGGATTTGATCCCATGCATATATCTTAAACAGAGAAGGAATTCAACAAGAGTACAGAATAAAATATGCCCCTTGACATTGTCTTTTTGGGTTGGTATTCATGTTATTCTAAGGTTAGAGAAGTGAACTGTTTAAAGCATTCACATAAACTTAGCCATTCACATTAGTACTGTGCTCTGACTCATAGGCAGTGGCAGTCAAGTTACTCTATTTGAATGTTGTGGCCTATCCCCTTTGGCAAGTGCCTCATACTTGCCAGAAAATGTCAGAAGAGACAGATACCATCTCTCTGATGACATTGGCCTCAGAGAGACAGGTGCAAACTCCAGGTGCCAGTCCTGAGAGTGTTTGGAGGACAGATATAGACCTTCACAGGCTGTGACCTGCCTGCCATTCAATACTGAGGTCTGCCTATGCTGGAAGCCCAGTCTGGGAATCAAACCAGGCAGGGTCCATCCCCATGGGTACATGCCCCAACTCAACAAAGGGGAGGACTCCAAGGATCTCCAAGCCTCTACCTTACAGGTAGAATTGGCTCCTGGATCAGAAGTAACATCCCCTCTCTGAAGGTGAGCACAAATGTCCCCACATACATGAACTGAAAATGTCTGTGCTTTCTCTATTGGTCTTGTCTAGTTGACGTGCCAAGAGGAGAGAGCTTGGTGACTCTAAGACTACCTGCCGAAAATGACAGGGAATTGGACAAGGTGGTTCATGTTATTAGAGACCAAGGAAGGAGGCTCACCCACGGTTCAAGGTCAGCTTGGTTCACAGTGAATTCAAGGCTGTTCTGAAGTATGCAATAGTCTCCATCTAACAAAACTAAAAAGTTCCAGGAGACTGGGGGTCTTGTTATGAGGTGTTCAAATCAATGTGTGTTTTCACCCACCTCTTCCTTTTTCCCTCTCATAAATTATTTTCCTACAATGGAAAAATATAGAAGAGAACTCAAAAATTTCAAACTGTGAGTTGCTCTTGTCTAGACTAAAGCTTCAGTTTGGTTTTAGTTGCTCTTTGGTGGGGGAGGACATAGAACATGAAGGCATAGGAGGTTTTACTTGTGATTTAAAAAGAAATGCAAGAATTTCATTCTAGCTTGTTGTGTCATTCACTGTTGCTAATTAATCTGTGAGCATACCTTTATTGCTGTTTTTCCCCTAAGGGCTAGCACAGGTTCATTCAGGTTATACCCTGACAGATCCAGTTTGAATCAGGTCTGTCTGTCTGCCAGGTTGCCAGTGTCCTTGGGGGGAACACTCTTGCTTTCTGTAGTGGGATATAGTATTCTTCACTGGTCTAAGCACTAAACACCTAAAGCAGTTGCTCATGTTGGAGTGACCCCCAACCATAACATTATTTTTGTTGCTACTTCATAACTGTAATGTTGCTCTTGTTATGAATCATAATGTAAATATCTGATATGCAGGATATCTGATATGTGACCCGAAAGTTGAGAACCACTGACCTAAATGGATGATTTACCCAACAACTTGGCCACAGCAGATTAGAAGCATCTTCTAACAGTGAAGCAAGTATGAAAGAGAACGGAGGAGGAAGGGGATTAGAAATGGCCGTCTTCCTGTGGGGAAGCCAAGAAGGTAAATGTCCCTCATCTTGGAACCTTAATTGGTACCCTGAATCCAGCTGTGTGAGAAAGAGGAGGAGGAAGACAGCACTGGCCCACTTGGATTTGCTCTGCCTGGCTTTCCAGCATAGGTCTGGATTAGAAAGACGGGTTCCTTAATACTAGAATGACTCACTTGAAGCTCAAACCAGAAGGAATGCTGCCCTTCTGTCTCCAGCCCACTGAGGATGCTGGCGGTATCACTGAATAACTGCATCTAAGAAGATCATCTTAGACAAAAGGAGCTTCTACTGTTTTCTTCTTCTGTGCCCGGGGCCCTCCCCTCGCCCTCCTTGTAATGAACCCATTTCCAGGATCAGCAGTGCTCTCTTGAGTCATCTTTTCTGTTCCATGCGGCTAACTTACTGACTCAGAAAAGCTGAGTAGCCTTCTTTTCTCTGAATTATCTCAAGCTGATTATATGTGTGGCTTCTTTCTGCCCTTTCATTGGAGAGTCATTCTGGGTAGTCCTGGGTTTTCCCCCTTTTCTTGAATTCTAGTTTTGAATGGCTGCCGTGAAAGCAAGTGATTTGACAACTCTCATGTATTGAGCCATGGGCGAGAATGAGAAGTTCCAGAGACATCTGTTGCTGCTCCGTGCTTGGAACCACACCACACACAGGCACATGCACATGCACACGCACGCATGCACACACACACGCACGCGCACACGCACGCACGCGCACGTGCACACACACGCACGCGCACACGCACGCACGCACACACACCTCCTCCTCTACCCTGTAGCGTCATCTGTAGCGTCACGGTGCAGGTTCCTACTGATGCTTTTCAGGGTCAAAGCAGCACAATTAGGACTTACAGATGTATGTGACACATACTTAAATGCATGTGACACATCTAAACAGAGTCACTGGAGCCAAGTTCAATTAAAAACACTTTTTTTTTTTGACTTGGCAGTTTCATATATTTATATAAGCACAATTCCTCTCTCTCCTTGCCCTCCCTCTTCCATGATACACCCTTCTGACAAAGTCTCCCTCCTACTTTTCAAACCTTCCTTTGTGTGTGGAACACTGAGTTGAATAAGAGTCACTTTCCCGAGCCCGGGTGAGGGGTTATTTAGTAAAGAAGGTCAGTTTTTCAGTGATTATACCACTAGAGAAGGCAACCCCCTCAGGAGCTCCGCTTTGGGCCTTTCTTCTTACTAAAGTTTTGTCATGTACCCAAAACCTTTTGCCAGGAGACAGAGAAATAAATAGTGGTTGGCAGATGTTAGCTGGATATGACCCACAGGACATGATGATGGAGCCAGATGAGATGAACACGCACATGGCCAACCTAGATCATCGTAAGAACTGGACAGCTGATGGCTGGGCTGTAGCTCAAGTGCTTGGAGTGAGATGAGATGCTGGATTCAACCCCTAGACTGAGAAAGAAACAAAAGCTAGCTGGATAGAAACTCACCTTCTGGGCTCTGGTGGGGCAGCCAGAGGCTTCTTTCTCTAAAATGAAAGGAAAAAAAAAAAAAAAAACAAAACTCCTAGCTCCCTTAATTTCTGAAAAACTTTGAAGTCATTGATTATTAGTGCTTTGATCTTCAGAAAATTATTTAAATTCCATACTGTAATTTTTCTCAACTATAACTTGGAGATAATATAATTCTCCTTACTGGCAGTTAGGGAAAATTAAGGTTAGCACACGCACGCACACACACACTCAAAGACTCACAGACTCATACACACTCATACATGCACACATGCACACACACATACACAACCACTTGGATCAGTGTTTGGTCCCTAGTAAAATCTCTATAAATGATAGTGATTAGAAATGTCTCAAGAATTGTATAATTTTAGCTGCTTTGTCAAATATCAGATGCTTGTAGGTGTGTGGTTAATATCAGGGTTTTCAATTCAATTCTGTTTGTTGGTCTACCTGTCTATTTTGTGCCAATACCAAGTTATTTTCAGGACTGTAGCTCTATAATAGAGCTTGAAGTTAAAGGTGGTGATGCCTCCAGAAGTTCCTTTATTGTAAAGGATTGTTTTGGCTTATCCTGGGTATTTTGTTTTTCCATATAAAGTTGAGTATAATACTTTCAAGGTCAGTGAAGAATTGTGCTGGAATTTTGATGGTGATTGCGTTGAGTTTGTAGATTGCTTTTGGCAAGATTGCCATTTTTACTATGTTGATCCTACCTATCCAAGTGCATGGGAGAGCTTTCCATTTTCTGGTGTCTTCTTTAATTTCTTTCTTGAAAGACTGGAAGGTCTTGCTATATAGGTCTTCCACTTGTTTCATTAGCATTACCCAAAGATATTTTACATTGTCTGTGGCTATTGTAAAGGGTGATGTTTCTCTGATTTCCTTCTCAGCCCCTTTATTGTCTGTATATAATAGGGCTACTGATATTTTTTTTTTTTTTAGTTAATCTGGTATCCTGCCACTTTGCTGAAGGTGTTTATCAGCTGTAGGAGTTCCCTGGTAGAGTTTTTTGGGTCACTTATGTAAACTATCATATTATCTGCAAATAGTGAAAGTTTGACTTCTTCCTTTCCAATTTGTATCTCCTTGATCTCCTTTTGTTGTCTCATTGCTCTAGCTAGAACTTCAAATACAATATTGAAGAGACATGGAGAGAGAGGGCAGCCTTGTCTTATTCCTGATTTTAGAGGCATAACATTGAGTTTCTCTCCATTTAGTTTGATGTTTGCTGTTGGTTTACTATATATTGCTTTTATTTCTAGGTATGTTCCTGTTATCCCTGATCTCTCCAAAACCTTTATCAGAAGACTGCAGATAGATCCGTATCTGTCACCATGCACAAAACTTAAGTCCAAATGGGTCAAAGATCTCAACATAATTCCGGCCACACTGAACCTCTTAGTAGAGAAATTGGGAGGTACCATTGCACAAATTGGTACAGGAGACTGCTTTCTGAACATAAAACCAGTAACACAGACACTGAGATCCATAATTAATAAATGGGACCTCCTAAAACGGAGAAGCTTCTGTAAGGCAAAGGACACAGTCAACAAGACAAAATGGCAGCCTACAGAATGGGAAAAGATCTTCACTAACCCCACATCTGGCAGAGGGCTGATCTCCAAAATATACAAAGAACTCAAGAAGCTAGTCACCAAAACACCAAATAATCTAATTAAAAAGTGGGGTACAGAACTAAATAGAGAAGTTTCAATAGAGGAATACAAAATGGCTGAAGACACTTAAAATAGTGCTCAACATCCTTAACCATCAGGGAAATGTAAATGAAAACAATTCTGAGATACCATCTTACTCCTGTCAGAATGGCTAAAATCAAAAACACCAATGACAGTTTATGCTGGAGAGGATATGGAGAAAGGGGAATATTCCTCCATTTCTGGTGGGAGTGTAAACTTGTACAACCACTTTGGAAATCAGTATGGTGGTACCTCAGAAAAATGAGAATCAGTCTACCACAAGATTCGGTAATTCCCCACTTAGGCATGCACATTCATGGAAAAAAGACATCTTTTCAATTGTGTTCATAGTAGCACTATTTGTAATAGCCAGATTCTGGAAGCAACCTAGATGCCCCTCAACTGAAGAATGGATAAAGAAAATGTGGTTCATTCACACAATGGAGTACTACTCAACAGAAAAAAAAACAAAAAAAAACAAAAAAAAAAAAAATAGAATCTTGAAATTTGCAGGCAAATGGATGGAACTAGAAGAATCCTGATTGAGGGAACCCAGTCACAAAAAGACAAACATGGTATGCACTCACTCATATATGGATTTTAGACATAGTGCAAAGAATCACCAGCCTACAATCCAAACTACCACAGAAGCTACGAAACAAGGAGGATTCTAAGAGAGACATACATGGTCCCCCTAAGGGGAAAGAAACAAGGACTTCTGATCACATTGGGAGCAGTGGAGGAGGGGAGAGGGAGTCAGGAGAAAAAGAAGGAAAAAAGAAAAGGGGAGAGGAGAACATGAGGGAGCAGGAAGATTGATTCGGGGGAAGAACAGAGGAAACCAACAAAAGAGAGACCATAATAGAGGGAGCCATTACATGTTTATAGAGAAATCTGGCACTAGGGAAATGTTCAGAGATCTACAAGGATGGCCCTAACTAACAATCTAAGCAATAGTGGAGAGGCTACCTTAAATGCCTTTCCCTGATAATGAGATTCATGACTACCTTATATGTCACCCTATAGACTTCTTTCAGTAGCTAAAGGAAGCAGAGGCAAGCAGCCACAGCTGAAGGCTGAACTGAACTCCTGGAATCCAGATGCATAGAGGGAGAAGTGTTGGGCAAAGGGGTAAAGACCAGGCTGGAGAAACCCACAGAAATAGCTGACCTGAACAAGGGTGAGCTCATGGACCCCAGTCTGATAGCTGGGAAACCAGCATAAGACCGACTCAGACCCTCTGAACATGGGTCTCAAGAGGCCTGGGTAGTCTGTGGGTGGACCTCTGACAAGTGGAACCAGGATGTATCCCTAGTGCAGGAATGGACTTCTGGAGCCCATTCCCCATGGAGCGATATACTCCCTTAGCATAGAGACATGGGGGAGGGCCCTACCCTAAATGACTTGACAGATTTTGATGATCCTTCATGGAAGTCCTCACCCTCTCATGGATCGTCAAAATCCCCTCCTGGATAGGGAAAGGGATGGGCGAATGGGTGAGGGGCATGGGAGGGATGGAGGGAGAGGGAACTGGGATTGATATGTAAAATTAAAAATATTAAATAATAAAGAAAAGAAAGTAGAAATAAATGTCTTGACTAAGCCTCTTGGTTGAGACATAGCTAAAATGCAGGTCAATAAGTACTATCACAGCCTACCTGGGAGATGAAAACACAGCCTTTGAAAAGCCCTATGCCTTGAACAGATCAACACAGGCCATCATGAAAATAACCATCTTGAACCATGAATGTTGCTCCACTATGATTCTCTGTAGTCATAGTTGCTCCTGAAAGGAAGTTTGTAGGACCAGGACCCTGTTATCCATTTTTTCCAGGCCTATCTATACTATATTACAAAGTTGAGTTATGCTGTAGATGCTTGATGGCATTGACATTGAAGGTCACTCTTGAATCTACCATGAAAAGGCCACATCATTTTTTGAGAGTGTTATTTTCTAACTTGGACTAACTTCAAATTTATGACCTTCCTGCCTCTACCCCTAGTGTGTTGGGTCACTGGCATGTGCCAGCACATCTGGTTCTGAAAATGCTGCTTTTGTTTGGCCATGCAGAGCTGGTTTCTTTGTAGCATGATGCAAAATGATTTCAGACATCAATAATTCTAGTACCTCCATGCTTACCATGGTACATGTATCCTAGTATGCATGATTTTCTTGTTTAAACGAATTCTATTAACTGGTGGTGTGTTAGTATTCCTTAAGAGATACATATAAGCATGTACTCACTCAAGACAGGGCATCCGTGGCAGACCAAAGCAATGATTCCATCATGCCAGGGACCTGCCAGCCTCTGCCTCCCCTATGCTGGGATGAAGGCATGCACCACCACACCTGCAAAGTCCAATGGTTTTTAGTCATTAGTCTGTTAATGTTATCTATTACTTGGGCTGACATTTTAAAGGTTGAACTATCTTTACATTCCACAATTACATCACACTTAGTGGAGGTGCATCACTGTCTTTATATGATATTGGAATTGGTTTGGTAGACCCTTACTGAGGAGTTTTACAACTATATAACAGCTGCTTTGGTGTCAGAGCAATGTTGGATACAGAGTGAGTTATAAATCACTCTCACATTTATTTTGATGAATGTGAGACAAGTGACAGTAATTCTTCAAATATTTTGTAGACTTCTACTAAGTCATCTGGTCAAAGATAATTTTCTGTAGGGAAAGTCTGACACTTATTAAATTTCCCTGACTCAGTCTAGATAGGTTACCTGTATCTGGGAATTTATGTATTTTGTCAAATTTGTTGACACACATTTGTTTAATAATACTTTATTTTTTTCAATAGACTCTTTGGAGAAGACAGCTCATAGACATGATGTTATGAGACAAGCAACCCCAAAGATGGTGATGAGCTTATTTTCTTTTGGCTGTCTATTGCTAGACATGTGGGATTCCCTTAAAAGTAGTTTGTTCCCCAAGTTTGGAGGAAAATAAATACTCATTTGCAAATGGTTATCAATTGGAGATTAGTTCTGAATTTGGAATGGGAGCTTTTGTCTACTTCTTTCAGCTGTAGACCCTGTGCATGCTGCTGCGGTCTCTCTGAGTTCATATGAGCACTGATCAAGTTGATCTGGTATGAGTTTCATCTCATGGAGTTTCAAATCAGATACTGATTGATTACTTCCACAATTTTGTACCGCTGTTGCACTACCTTGCAGGCAGGACACTATTGTAAATTGAAAGGTTTGAGACTGGGTTGGTATGTTCAGTTTGGTAGTGTTCAGGGTACCTTCGAGTATCAATAAATTCTAGAATGAAGGAGTGAAGGCTCTATGTAGGCATTTGCTTGATTTCTCCGTGTTCAATGAGTTGTGTAGGTGTAGTCTTCAGCAATAAATCCTTGCTGGCAGTTGGTGGTGAGCAATCTATATTCCTGTCAGCAGCCTGGATTTTTTGGGGGGCTCCCATGGGACCCCTTTGGTCAACAGTTCAATTAGATGTAACCCATTACAAGTACTGGAAACTTCATTTGGTGACAAGAGATGGACAGTAGGGACTCTGTCTTCTCTACTATTTGGTGATTTCATTTAGATTGCTTTCATATATGTTTGTATTTTATTTTTAGGAAGCATTTACAGTATTGTGTTTCCATACTACCCCTCAAATGACCTTTAATTTTAGCTGTCTCTCCCAGTGTTCTTTCTTTTATCTCCCTCTTCCCTGTCCCTGCTTGATTCCAGCCCTCAACCATTCATAATTTCATAACTATGTATTCTATTTCCCTTTTCTTAGAAGATCTATCTGCCCCCCCCCATTCCCTTGCTCTATACCTAACCTCTGTGATTGTAGCTTGGTTATCATTGCCTTAACAGCTAGTATCTACATATAAGCAAAAAACCAACCATATTTGTCTTTCTGGGTCTGGTTTATTTTACATTGGATCATTTTTTTTTTTTCTAGTTTCATCTGGTTACCTGCAAATTTCACTTTTTTGAACAGATACTCTGTTGTGAAAAGGTACCACATTCTTTTTACATCCATCTGTTGAAGGATGTCTGAGTTGTTTCTAATTTTGGCCAATTAAGATTAGAGCAGCAATGAACATGATTGAGCAAGTGTTACTGTAGTAAGATGAAGCATCCTTTCATTGATTTATTGTATTGTTTCTGCTGTTTCTATTTCATTGATTTCAGCCCTAAGTTTCATTATTTCATAGCATCTACTTTCAGGTGTGATTTCTTCTTTTTTGTTGTAAGAGCTTTCATGTGTGCCATTAAGTTGCTAATATGAGCTCTCCAATGTTTTTATATAGGTACTTAGTGCTATGAGCTTTCCCCTTAGAACCACCTTAATTGTGTCCCATAAGTTTGTGTATGTGGTGTATACATTTTTATTCATTTCTACAAAGTCATTTCTTTCTTATTTCTATCTTAACCCATTTTTTTCATTCAGTAGTGAGTTATTGAATTTCCATGAGTTTGTAGGCATTTTGTTGTTTCTGTTGTTGAAGATATGGCTTTCATCCATGGTAGTATGATAAGATGCAGGGGTTTATTTCAAAATTCTTGTATTTGTTGAGACTTGCTTTTTGTTAAAATATATGGTGAAATTTGGACAAATTTCCATGAGATGTAGAGAAGAAGGTACATTCTTTTTTGTGAAGATGAAATGTTATTTTCTGTGGTTTTGTGGGTGTAGTTAACCTTCCAGTACCTTCTGTAGGACTGGTTTTGTAGATAGATATTGTTCAAAGTTTAATTTGTCATGGAATAACTTATTTTCTCCATCTATGGTGATTGAAAGTTTTGCTGAGTATGGTAATTTGAGCTGGTATCTGTGATTTCTTAGTCTGAAAGGCAGTTGTCCAGGCCCTTTTGGCTTTGAGAGTTTCAATTGAGAAGTCAGTATAATTATAATAGGTCTGTCTTTTATATTACTTCGCCCTTTTCCCTTGCAGCTTTTAATATAGTCTCCCACTATCAGTGTGTGATGGTCAGTATGTGATTTAAGTTGTAATAGTGTCTCTTTTATGAATGTGTTTGGGGCACTGATAATAAGAACTGCCATGTCCTCTTGGAAGATCTTTCCTTGGCATATGTAATGCACTTCTGTGTTTAGTTTTGGTTTGTATCTATTTTGTCAGATATTAAATACTAACATGTCTACTCTAGTTTGCTTCTTATGGTCATTTCCTTAGGCTATCTTTTCCTCATCCTTTTACTCTGAGGTGAGGTCTATCCTTGATCATATGGTTTGTTTCTTGAATGCAGCAGCAAGTTGGCTCCTATCTTCCCACCGATTCTGTTAGTCTATGTCTTTTTATTGGGGAACTGAGGCCATTGGTATTAAGAAATAATCAATATCTTTCTTTTCCCAAGAGTCATCTCATCAAATTTACTAATTATTTTCTGTGGTTATATAAACCTACTAGTGATTTGCACAGTAAATTCAATTTAATTGTCTTTTTTTTTAACTCTAGAATTTCTATCTGGTGATTTTTTTAACTTAATTTTCTTTCATATTCTTATTTTGTTCATTTGTCATTTTTCTGGTTTTCTTATTTCTTTGTCCATCTTTTGTTTCCTCTTTGAACAAATTTAAGACATTTGTGTTTATTGTGGCGAAATACGCATCGCATACAACATTTACCAGTGCATTTATGGTTCCAGAGAGATAAAGGACCAGAATGGCTGAGAGGCTTGGCAGCAGATCGGCATAGCGGCTGCAGAAGTAAGCTGGAAGCTCACATTTTCCATGGCAAGCACAGAGCAGAAAGAAAGGCTGGGAATGACAGGAATACTTCGACACTGAAAGCCCATCTGCAGTGACTGCAGTGACACGCTTCCTCCAATAAGGCCACGCCTCCTAATCCTGCAGTGACACATTGCCTCCAATAAGACCACGCCTCCTAAACCTGACCAAACAGTGCCACCAACTGAGAACTGAATGTTCAATCACATGGACCTTTAGGGATATGATATACTCATTCAAGCCACCACAGTCCCTGTGGATTTGTCTATCCCTGTTCCCTTGCACAAGTGGATTGAACAGATACACACACTTGCTTATTGTGTGTTCTCTCTCTCCCTGTCTGTGCTGCAGATAGAAGCTGCAGTCTAGTGCACGAGAGACCAGCACTCCACCACTGGGCTGTATCCCCAGTGTTTGTCTTAATTCACTTAGGATAATATAGTCAAAGTTCACGCATATTGTAGTCAGCAATTCCCTCCTTTGGAAGCTGAATGATATTTATTATATGCATACAGAGCAGCTTATTCATGCACATTTGGGTTATGTCCACCTATTGTGCATAAATCTGCTATACACGCTTATGTATACTTGTGTATTTTATTTTGAGTCTTTAAAAAATTATATCTTGGAGTATATTCTCCAAAGTAGATCACAAAGTAGTAATTCTATTCTGTTGCTTTGTTTGAGGAGCTGCTCTGCACCTTGCCACAAGAGCTATGCCAATTTGCATTTTTTTTTCCTCAGTGTACAAAAGATTCTAACTCCTCCATATCCTCAGCAACATGTCATATTCATTTTGTTTGTTGTTTGCTTTTTTCCATCCTAATGGATAGAAACCCACATCTAATTGTGGTTTTACATTTCTCTAGTGACTCTCGATGTTAACCATCTACTCACATGCTTATTAGACATATTCATGTAATTCCTTGAAATTCTCTGCTCATTTTTAGTTGGGCTGATTGTTGAACAAGAGAATTGTTTTAAACTCTATGTGTGTGGTGGGGGATTGCTGCTCAAAATTAATTTTCTTTTTTTAAGGATACACCCATGCTGTCTTATTCATTTGGATGAATTATGAATTTCTGTTGAAATTTAGGTATTTGAAAAAAAAAATCACTTCTCAGGTCTGACTGACTGGGTCAGAAGTTTTTAGGTCTTTTCTGGGCTTGTATGTGACTTTTAAAATATTTCAGATTTTATCAATTATTACAGAAATTCATTCACAAGTACAAAGTGATTTTTATTATATCCATCCACACTTCCCCCAGCTTTTCTCAGATACATGCCTTCCACCCTTCCTAATTTCATGCTACTCTTTCTTTTTTTATATATAACCCACTGAGTCTAATTTGTGCTTCTCATATGTCTGTGAGTATGAGGCTGCCCATAGGGTCATGGCCACATGGCTACAAGGAACCTCACCCTTACAGAAAATTGACTCTCCCTCCCTGAGCAGACGTTGATGCCAATAGCTCCTCAACTGCGTGTAAGGGCTTCTGGTCCCCTCTACCTCCGTGCTAGAGTGCAGACTGGCTGGCTCTATTGCAAGGCTTGTGTAGGCAACCGTAGCACTGTGACTCGAGTGCAGGGGTCCCATTGTGTCCTGAACGCATTGTCCCTGTCCTCCCCAACCTCTGCCTTGGTCCCTGAGCCTCAAGGGGAAGGGATGAGAATCGGAAGCAGCATTTAGGACTGAGCACTCCGCAGAACCTTTTTCTCTCTCTGCATTTTAACAGTTTCTGCTTTAACCACTGCTCACTGGGGAAAGCAACTTCTCTGATGAGGTCCTAGAGATATGAATTGAGAGAACAGTTTGATAGTGTTTAGTTGGTCACCCCTGGGGCCTATGAACTCCATACTTATCAGTTCTTGGCCAGATTTATAGTATCAGACATTTACTTTTTCCTGTAGAAAGAATTCAGTTGCTTACTCGCATGTCTTTCATGCTATTAATACACTCATGGACAAATCTTTTTTAAGGTTTTTTTTTTATGTGTATGAAAATTTTGCCTGTATGTATGGAAGTACACTGACTATGTTCCTAGTGCCTGCAGAGGCTGGAAAGGGGAGCTAGATTCCCCTGAATTTGATGTAACAATTGTAAGCTGCCATGTGGGTGCTGGAAACTGAACCTGGGTCCTCTGCATGAGCCGTAAGTGCTCTGCTGAATCATCTCTCCACTATTACTTTTCACCAAATATCATTTTTCCATCCCATGATTTGTGTTTTTACTTTCTTTTAATTTAATGTATGTCTGTGAGTATTTTGCCCTCGTGAATGTCTGTGCATGATGTGCATGTCATGGGCAAATCTTACCAAGCCAGCTATTATTATAGTTCAAAGGGGTCACAGCTGTGTTGATGACTTTTCTCCCGCAGAAGCTGGCATAGCTCCTTCCTTATTTTTATCTTTTTAAATTTATATGTATATGTGTTGAGTGAGGGCCATGTATGTCTGTGCGCCCTTGGAGGCCAAAAGAGGATTCAATTTTCCTGAAGCTGGAGCGTATGGGTGCTGGGAATTGAACAGGAGTTCTCTGTAAGAGTAGTAAGTGCTTTTAACTGCTGGGCCATTTCACAAGCTTCCTGCTCCTTCCTATGCTACAAAACTAGCCAACAAGGAAGAAGCTTCCCCATTTGTACCAGGCTGACATCTCCATGTCCTGTGACCAGCAGGACTCTGTTCAGCAACAGAGTCTTATCATCGATTTCTGCTGGGCAACAAACAGCAACAACAATACTTTATATTGTTTGGAAGATTTGGGGACACCCCTGACGAACAACTTGGGGGGAAGTATACCACCCCCAGCACTGAGCTTTTTATTTAGCAGCCTAGGTTTCTGGGGGAAGCAAAATCTTGTGTGTAGGATAGCTCCAATTAAACTCTTTCATATGAATATGAACACACATGCAAACATACTGTGAACTTATGAAATAGGTTTCCATGTGGCTTTTCCAACAGTCTTGGTTAGTTATCCCATTTAAGATCACACACAGACACACATGCATATATACATGAGTTTGTTAAATGTTCTACTTGCTTCAAAGAATATGATGGGAGATGCCATTAAATCTAAGCATCCCAGAGCCTTAACAAGCCACTGTGTATTCTCACCATCATTTCTCACTCCAAGTAACTGCTGGTCTTACTCTTAACTTTCCTGAGCAGGGCACTGCTGCTCACTCTAAGGTCTAAGTTAGAAAGAACTAAGAACAGACTCTTCAGGGCTTCAGATCCTCATCATCTGCTAGAATGTTGCTGTCAGTGAAGCTTGCTATGTGAGTGGGTGAGAGATGAATCAAACATTAAACTTTCCTCCCATTTTGGATGTGGATTTTTCTTGACAGTGCATTTGATCAATTGCTGTTGTTCCTTGACTATTTTTCTAGAACATGCATAAAATTATTTTAGGCAGTTTGTTGTTGCTATTGTTTTATGTTTCCATGGGGAAGTGAGGGCTTGAAGCATTTAAATCTTCCATTTGTTGATGTCACTCATCAGTTTAGGGTTCAAGGGAGTAGTCTGGGGGTCTTAATGGAAAATGAGTTTTTAAAATGCTCTCTACTGACTTTTTAAGAAGGATTCATTTTGGGATTTCTGAAGTTTGAAACCATGAAAATAACAGGAAGCAAAGAGGACTTGGAGAATTATATTTGCAATTAGGAAAAAAAATCTTTGTTCTGTCTCCTACAAAGACATTACTCAATGGATCAATGTGTGGTTTGTGAGATCCCAGGGGAGTTTTTTTTCTCTCTTCTCAACAGAGTTGATAATTCATAAATACACTCAGTCAGGACATGTATCAAGTCCGTTTGTCTCGTGAGAAAATAAATCTTAATAGACAAAAGCTGAGCTAGCACTCCTCCGCTGCCGCCCTCACCGGATACTAAGGTGCTTTTGTAACTTAAAGCATAGCTTCTAGTTACCAGGCCCCATGCTGCCACAATACTTCTTAGAACACGGAGGGTGTTTGGTAAATGGCTGTAGAATGAATGGAAAGAAGGAGGTTGCTGCCGGTAACATGAGTTGGAAAGCAAGGACTTTATCATTTTAAAACTCGTCAGTGGATTTTATAATGAAACATAATATGCATGAGCATAGGGAGCCAGTCATAATTACAGGTCTGTGGGTTTTGATAAGTAAATCGACCTTTGTATCCAGCTTCTACAGACAGACGCAAGATTTTCAGGACACTGGAAGCAAAATTCTCCCCATTTCATCCTCTTTCTCAGTCACTACCCATTGCCAGACCTCATCTTTTCCCCTAAAAGTTAACCGTTGCCACGGCTTCCCAAGTCTCTGGCTTTGTCTATTTCAAATTCCCCGTGAGGCAAATAACACAATTTTTACTCTTGTTTGTCTTTCCTGCTCAATATTTTGTGAGAAACATTCATGAGTGAAGTTTTAAAGGTAAAAACAAAACAAACAAACAAAAACACCTCCTGACATTAATCAATGCCAGGTAAAACCTCACATTTTATAAATACACCCTCCAATACATACCATTTCTGAAGCGCACAGTGGCAGCCATGATCCCGAGAACACAGAAGGTGTTACTTCATCCTCTCACTCTTGAGGAGTAGATGTCATTGTTTCCATTGTATTTATAAACAAAGAGGAGCGCCTTGCTAATGAATAACGAGTTAGAATTAATACAAAGCTCACTGGAACCCACGTCCCTCTAACCACCGCTCTACTCTACTCTGCCGGTCCTGTGCAGGGCTCCTTTAAACTATTCTGCATGTCTGTGCACACAGATGATGTAGTGGAAAGGAGGGACCGATTTAGAGATGGCTGTCCTGCACAAAAGTTTCCCAGAGCCTCTCTGCTGTCTCAACTGCATGTATAAAGACATCCCTGGACCCCTTGCCCGAGGCTGATTCAGGGCTTCTGAGCCCGGGATTTGGCCTGGTTTGTGCAACACACATGTGGGTCTGAAGGAACATTCAGGAAGGACTGGCTCAGCCATGTTCTTTTTTTTTTTTTTTTTTTTTTTTTTTTTTTCCTTCCCTGTGATCCCTGACTATCACAGGGCACAGGTCCAGCTCAGGGTCAGCTTCACAGCAGCTGGTATCGATTTCTTCACTGGAGGTGACGACCTTGCTTTGAATCATCCACAGTTGAGAGTGGACTCCTCTGGCAGCCTGTGAATTCTGTCTGGGGAACTCTTCTCCAGAGGAGAAACTCCCAGCCTGGGATTTACTGTTCCTGGCTGTTCTTCACACACCACTTAGAGAGAAGAGGCCCTTTTATTTACGCAGCTTTCTTGGATCAGCTTTTGGGCTCCTTCACTTTTGTGAGCCTTGTGTCTTCAAGGCTCGCGCTGATTTTCTTTGCCCCTCTGGTTTCCACAAGAGTTTCACGAGTAAGGATGGAGGCCGAGGCTTCGTACCAGGAAACACTCTTCTACTACTGTTCGGCCATTCACTGCAGTTTTGTCTTTCCTTTGGGTCTGTCTTTTCTCATCCCCTGCTGCTATTCCCTGAGAATGATTTTGGCATGTTTTTGTACAAGTTCAGCCTCTGGCCGTGTGGAAGAGGCAAGCACCCTTTGCCCTGGGCTTCTTACTGGCCTGTTTTGTACATCTAGCTGGTGTAACCCTCACAGCCAGGGGACACTGCTGCTGGCAGGAGATGAAGTTTTGTTACAAAGTGCATGGGGTTAGGTGTGGTATCACAGGCCTGAAATTCCAGCGGTTCAGGAGGCAGAGTCAGGTTTGTGAATTTAATTTGGGCTACAGAGTGATCTCGGTGCTAGCCTGAGTAACTTAGCAAGAACCTGTGTCCAAATAGAAATAAAGAAGAGGCGGTGCCAGGCCTGTGGCTCAGTGGTAGAGAGCTTACCTGGCATGTACAAGGCCCTGGGTTCAGTCTCCAGCACTGCATATTTGTGTGGCTTATCCAAGGACAGAGCTGGTAATCTCTTGTAATTCTGTTCTGTCCCACCGCTTCCAAGGCCTTCTATACACTGTCCCAAGAAAAGGGAGCCCCTCTCATAGTCGGCTGGCGGGGTGTGGGGGTGGGTTCCCGCTCAGGTGTCACCTCCTCAAGACTTGGTGGAGAATTGCTCTCTATTGGTCCCTCTCCCCCCCCCCATTTGCCATCCACTGATGGGCTCTCCTTCATGCCACAGGCATACCTGACCCTCCTCCCACTTTAGCCTCTCAAGGATGCAATTCCCTCATGTGATTTTAGTTTCTAAACTGCCCTGGAACATAGGCTACATGAGGAGTTATGCTTTGAGGAACCAAGAAAAACATATCTCTGGGTGGTCCTGTAGACTCTGGCTGTTCTCTGTTGTTTGGGTCCTGTATTTACGCTTGCGCGCGCGCGCACACACACACACACACACACACACACACACACACACCCCACCCTGCCATCCAAGGACTTACCCTTGAGTTCTTCCTTCTTCCTCTAGTTGCTACACAAAACGGCCTTTCTGCCTTCTTGGGGGCTCAGTTGTCACCTTTTCAAGCTGGCTTATTTCACCATATCTGATTCTATCTCTTTTCTTAAAAATGCTATAATTTTGTTTTCTTTGTGACCAAATAATACTCATTTGCGTGTGTATGAGAAAGAGAGAGAGAAGACAGAGAAAACATACAGAGACAAAGTATGCGTGTATGTGTGTGTATGTGAGAGAGAGAAGACAGACATAGAGATAGTGTGTGTGTGTGTGTGTGTGTGAGTGAGAGGAAGAGAGAGAAGACAGACATAGATAGAGACAGTGTGTGTGTGTGTGTGTGTGTGTGTGAGAGAGAGAGAGAGAGGAAGAGAGAGAAGACAGGCATACATAGAGTGTGTGTGTATGTGTGTGTGTGTGTGTATGTGAGAGAGAGGAAGAGAGAGAAGACAGGCATAGATAGATACAGTGTGTGTGTGTGTGTGTGTGTGAGAGAGAGAGAGAGAGAGAGAGAGAGAGAGAGAGGAAGACAGGCATACATAGAGTGTGTGAGTGTGTATGTGTGTGTGTGTATGTGAGAGAGAGGAAGAGAGAGAAGACAGGCATAGATACAGTGTGTGTGTGTGTGTGTGTGTGTGAGAGAGAGAGAGAGAGAGAGAGAGAGAGAGAGAGAGAGAGAGAGAGAGAGAGAGAGAGGAAGACAGATGAGACAGAGAAGACGGGACATTGGTCTTAGGTTGTTAGGGTTGGAGGCAGGCACTGACTGAGTCATCTCACTGGCACTTTAGTCATTATTTCTTGAGATATGTGGCATTCTAATCAGGTCTACAGACACAGCAATGAAGACTTTCTCTGCCTTCCTCCAGTAAGAGATTACTAATTTATTCATTCCTTTTATGTGTGTGGTGTTTGCTTCCACATATGTCTCTGTACCCAATGTGCATACATACGGTGCTGCAGAGGCCAGAAAGGGAGTCGGATGCCCTGGGACCAGAGTTAGAGTTGGCTGTGAGCCACCACGTGGGTGCTGAGAATCAAACCACAGTCCTCTGGAAGAACAGCCAGTGCTCTTGACCAATGAGCCTTCTCTCCAGCTCCAAGTTTTACATTTTGTATCAAGATCTTTGATACATTTTTTGAGTTGACTTTTGGAGAGAGAGTTTCATCTTTTGCATTTGGATCTCTCAGTATGATTTGTTAAAGTGCCCATCTTCTCTATCATATTTTTGGCAGTATTGTTGACCATAAGATGGCTTGAAGGTTGAAGGTATGTGGGTATCTTTTTAATTTCTTGGTTCTCTATTCCATTCCATTGGTTTAACATGTCTTTTTGCTTTAGATAAAAAAAAAAAAAAAAAAAGGAAATCAAAACTAGTATAATCTGAACTCACATATAAACAACCAGAACTCCTGAATTTCCTAAGACTTCTTAGGCTCTTTTATGCTTCCATGTGAAGTTTAAGATTGGTTTTTCTAGCCAGGGGTGATGGTGCATGCCTTTAATCCCAGAACCTGGGAGGCAGAGAAAGACTGATGTGAGTTTCAGGCCAACCTGGCCTACAAGGCAAGTTCCAGGATGGCCAAGACTACACAGAGAAACCCAGTCTTGGGAAAAGAAAGAAAAAGGAAGGAAGAAAGGAAGGAAAAAAGGAAGGAAGGAAGGAAAGACAGAGGGAGGGTGAGGGAGGGAGGTTTTTCTATTTTTCTGAAGAATACCATTGGAATTTTGATGGGGACTGTATTAAAGATGGAGACAGAACAATTTTCACAATATGATTTCTGCTCACCCATGAGTATGGACTATTTTCCATATTCTTTATTTTGAAGCTTCTTGTTAAGTGACTTCCACTTCTGTGGTTAAGTTTATTTCTAGTTGTGCCTCCACCCACACATCTTAGGAGCTATTGTAAATGGGAGTATTCTCTTGATTTTGATGTTCAGTCTGTTCATATTAATATGCACAGAAATTATTTATTTTTGTAACTTGGTTTAATACCCTGCTACTTTGCAGAAAATGCTTTCAAATGCAGAGCTGAGGGTCATTTAAGTATAGGACCATAGGCTTCGTAAACAGGATAATTTTCTTCTTTCTATTTTCTCTTTTATTTTTTTCTTTCTCTTGCCTTATTGCTTTAAGTCTTTGAGATGTGAATAAAGAGGCCACAATCACCCTGATACCCAAATCACAAATTGACTCAACGAAGGAAGAGAATTATAGACCAATTTCTCTCAAAAAAATTAATGCAAAAATACTCAACAAAATACTGGCAAACTGAATCCAAGAAGATATCAAAAACATCATCCATCATGATCAAGTAGGCTTCATCTCAGAGATGCAGGAATACTCCAATATATGAGATATTTGTCTATGTAACCCTCCATATAAACAAACTGAAAGAAAAAAAAAAACCCAGTTCAAGGTGATTCATTGTCCTCTTCTACCTTCTACAGGCATCATGAGTGCACATGGCACACACACACACACACACACACACACACACACACACACAGAGTAATTCTAAAAAGAAACGAGGATTTTTTTCTGGTTCCATCCATTTGCCTTCAGATTTCATGATGTCATTGTTTTTAATAGCTGACTAATACTCCATTTTGTCAATGTACCACATTTTATTCATGATTTATTTGGTTGATGGACATATAGGTTGTTTCCAGGTTCTGGGTATCACAAATAAAGCTGTTATGAACATAATCAAGCAAGTGTCCTTATAGTGTGATTGATTCTATTGTTCAAGGAGTCATTGTCTCACAAAAACTCCCAATTGCATGTGAGTATTGGAAGCATTGTAGCTAAGGATAGAAATGACTTTCTCTTTTTACCAGGGACATCTAGCTTTCAACCTGGTTTCTCTTTCCTGTCCCCTGCTGGAAAGCCATGTGGCAGGAGCTTTGTTAAGCTTGCTTTGTTTTAGTTTGTTGCTTTTGTCTCTGTACTGTTTGATGCATGGTCTTTGTTGCTTTGAGTCTTCATGAGCTTTAGAAGCTCATTTTCCCTCTTGGGAATGGAGACTTTTTCATTTCCCATTTTCCTTCTCATGATCTCTTGGACCATGGAGTAGCTTTCAGTGTGCCATTTCACCTGGCCCCGAGTTCACCTCTATTTGAGGTTAAGACTTGTTTTCTACACCTTCTCATGCATTCAAAATAATTATCTTTCTGGATGGAGGGCTATCTCAGCATCTTTGCAAGGCTGCCGGTCGTCATTAGTAGCTTGGATATAATACAGTTGTTAAGCATCTTTTCTGCCTATTTCAGTTTAGAGGGTTCTAAGCATTTCTAGCATCTGTAGCTTTCCCAAACTTTGGAAATTCCTGGTATTTTATTGAATGGCCATTACATGCCCTTTAATAGTTTTTTGCTTTTAGGTATTGCAGATTTATTTTTCATTTACGGTTCCACAAATATCTTGAGCTACATTTTCTTTTCCTGTTTTTCATGTATGCCTGGTTGCCATATTTCATAATGCCTGTCTTCCAATTCTGATTGCTTGATCTAGTCTGCTATCATGACTTGTTTCCCCCACCCACTGTGTGTGTGTGTGTGTGTGTGTGTGTGTGTTTCAGAAGGAAGGTCCACGCATAACCAACTGCCCATGTAAAGGCCAGGGGACAACCACAGGTTGGAGTCCTTACCTTCCACCTGTTTGTGATACAGGGACTTTCTTGTTCATTGCTATGAAATCCCAGCTAGCTGGCCCACTAGATTCTCTGAGTCCCATGTCCCACAGTAGACACTAGGATTCCAGATGCTCACAGTATTTAGTGTGTCTTCTGCCTGCGTTCTAGGATCTGAACTCAGGTTACTAGATTTGCATGGCAAGTGCTACAAACCCCCACTTGGCCACATCCTCACTCAACTTTATTACTTGACGTAGTGAGCTCTTCGTTTCTAAGTTGTCTGTTAATTGTCCTTTCAAAATGTCCATTTCATTGCTGAATTTCACATCCATATTTGCCTTTGTCTTCTTAATTTGTGCAAGTGTTTATCTATTTTCTCTTGGATCTCATTGGAATGTTTTATGGCAGTTCATTTTAAAATATTATTGTTGAGTTTATGTGCTCATGTTCACTCGGCTGTCATGGCTTGCATTGAAAGGCCAGTTTTTCCTTCTACCACAGGTTCCACAGGTTAAACTCAGGTTGTGTGGCAAGAATTTCTACTTGCAAGCTCTTTCTAAAATTCTTTGTCAGATTTTTTTCCATTTGTCTCTTGTCATCTGTTGATGGGTGATATCCTTCTGTATGCTGCGAATATATGTTTCTCTTATTAGATGATGAATAAATCTGTTTGGCCAATGGACAGGTAGGATTTAGACAGGCAGAAAATCCAAACAGGGATAAAGAAAGGTGGTAGGCAGTCAGAGAGATGCCATGTAGCTGCCAAGGAAATGAGAGATTCAGGCATCACTGGTAAACCAAGACCATGTGGAGATACACAGATTAATAGAAATAGGTTAATAATTAAGAGAGAGCTAGCTAATAAGAAGCCTGAGCCATGGCCAAACAGTTTATAATTGATATAAGTCTTGGTGTGTTTATTTGGGACTAAACGATTCCATCTACAATCTGTTGCTAGACAATTACATCTTTCTTCTTCCTCTCCTCCTCCTTCTTTTTAGGTTTTTCTAGACAGAGTTCTTCTTGGTTGTTCTTGGAGGCAAAACATTTATGCACATAAAATTTTTTAAAGGCCACTGTGGTAGGGCATGGTGGCCCACACTTTTAATCCCAGTACTTGGAAGGCAGAGGCAGGAGATCTCTGAGTTTGAGGCTAACCTGGCCTACACAGTGAGCTCTAAAACAGCCAGGAATACATAGAGAGATCCTGTCTCAAACAGTAACAAATGGGCACTGTGAGACGGGTTAAGGCAGTGATTCTCAACTTTTGTAACACTTAGACCTTTTAATAAGTTCCTCATGTTGTTGTGACCCCCCAACCATAAAATTGTTTTTGTTGCTACTTCATAACTGTAATTTTGCTGTTATGAATTGCAATGTAAATATATTTTGCAAATAGAGATTTGCCAACAGAGTTGCAACACACAGGTTGAGAACCACTGGCTTAGAGCATCATATTAACACACATTTCTCCTATGCAAGGGCTATAAGCAAGGTTGGTTTTTTTTTTTTTTTTTTTTTTTTTTTTTTTGCCTATGAATCCTCAGGCCTGGGAATTCAACCCATCTGGATGCATCTAGAGGGGAGAGGCAGCAAGGTGCTTTTCTGTAATTAGTATTTCACCCAATACCTAAGTAGAACTCTCATTTCAGCTTGAATTAAGAATTGATTAGAAAGTGAAGTGTCAACTTGAGTAGATTAAGCATCATTGAAGCTGCAGAAAGAGAAGCTGCCAAGAGCATTTTCATCGCACGTGTATGTTAGGAAGAGCGGCCCCTTTAAAGAAATCGCCTGGTGCAGACAACCAGAGAAATCTGTGAGAAATTACCTGGTAAGAAGGGTATTTAGACAGGTGGCCTCAAATGTATCTGAACAAAAGAATCTTTGTTCTGAAGCACACTGCTAAAACTGGAATAATGTAAATTGCAGTTAATTCCTTTCTAAGTATTCTTTGTGTTCATTTTCTCGTGGAGGGAAGGGAGGAGGGAGGGATGTAAGTAAGCAGAAAGTACATGGGCCCCCTGGCCAGATGAGTGACAGAAGTCAAGAAGGAACTGTGTCACGGATCAGGGTCAGCCCTAGTCTTAATTCTAGAGAGAAATGCAACCCCATCCTCCTTTTCTGACAGAACACTCTCCTCCAGATGGCTTTTTAAACCAACAGCACCAATTTAGAGCTCTCGGGGCATGACTCTTTTTAATCAAATCATTTCTCACACGTCATGGTTCTCCTGCAGATTAGGCAGGAGCTAAAGCTAACGTAGAATTATCCAGTGGGGGGAACTGTTGTGTCTTAAAGCAGCTCGAGGCTCAGGGAGGTAGCAGGTTCTACTCTAAGGGCAGCTTTGCACAGCTTTGTTCTTGGTGGTTCTAGGAGAGGCAAGCAGCTAATAAAGCTCCTTGACAGCTTGTACATCTGTCATTCCCAGCTGTCCATCCTTACAAGTCCTCTGCAAGCTCAGCTGCATGCCTTCTGCATTGTGCTGACGACACCCCCAGCTTCTGAAGGTCAGGGGGATCAGGTGTGGAGGGAGCTAGCAGGAAAAGCATTGAGGTGTGTAGTGTCCCATCACTCCTAACCTTGCAAAGGAGGACAGTGGGGATTTGCAGAGGTTTAGATAGATGATGGATCATGATAGTGTATGCCCAGAAGATTCAACTTTTAAAACTGTGATGGGCTGCTGCCTGCTGGCTTGGAGCAATCCTGGAGGCATCTGTTAGCGAGCTAAAGGTTACTAGGGGCCTTAGCTTGTACCACTTGAGTCAAATTTGTTCCTAGGCCAACAGAAAAGAAATATGAAAGAGGGAATTCCTTTATTAAAGGCATGATGGAAATGAGTGCCCTCTAATTTGGGACGAGGTAGGCTGTAAGACTCTCCTGGGATCTGGGAAGCATTGCAGCCAGAGTGCATGGGGACTGCAAACTGACTCACAAGCCTACAGTAGACGGGGCTGAGGGCAGGGTTGACTCAAAGCCCCTGGAAGCCACACGGGACAGGTGCATCTGGTACTGCTCAGGCACCTTCCCTGTAGCAGACCCTTGGAGGCCTTTAATAGTCAGGAAGTGGACATTTCAGAGTGACCATAAACAGGCTGAGATTACAGACTGGGACATAAGCCTGTGGATATGGATCAGCTGATGGCTGAGCTAAAATGACAACCTAGGACCAGCTGCTGTGGTCACTCCATTCTTAATTACCCATCTACATGTACAAAGGAAATAGGCTGGAAATGAGCAGAGAAAGGGGTGATGAGGGCATCTCCTGACTAGAGAAACAGCTTTGGGTTATCCATTTCGACTTAGTTTTACACGGGGAAGAACTGTGTGGAAAAGTATCTGTAAAACAACAAAACCCACTTCTATTTGTGGGACAGAAACTTCAGCAGTGCTACACTTTGAGTGCATTAAATAAATATAAATTTTATTAAAAACACTCACATAGCATTATTAGGAATGATATAATAATAAACAGCTTTCAAATAGCCTGCATAACATTACAATACTTACAGTATTTATAACCGTCCTCAGGTTTTATAAACAAACCCAACATCTCATGAATGAAACTAAGTTAAAAAAATAAACCATAGAAAAATGCGCACCGAAGTTCATTATCTTAGTGTCAAACTGCAAAAGATTTTCCTAACAAGTTAAGCACTACCTTGTAAAGTGAACTATACATCACTGTGCGTCAATCAGGATGAAAAATTCATTCAAGTAATGTTGACACCATGCAGAAGCACTTTCAAGTATGGCTCTGTAGTCAACCTATTCCTATAGAAGCAAATCTCTGATCTGCTTTCCATTTGCTCTGAGAGAGGCTGGGTGTCATTTAATTGCCTCTCTTCCTACACAACTCATCCTCTCAAAAAAAAAAAAAAAAAAAAAAAAACCACACTTCCCTGCTCCTGTTCGCCAGCAGTTTGACAAATGACAGTGGGTGACATGTAAAGCAAACATTCCTTATGGATGGCTGGCTCAAGATTGCCAAACGCACCTGCAGGAACCTGATGTCATAGATTCAACATCATGGTATGGAAACCATTAAACTTGTGGTTTTGTGTGCAAAGCAGACATTCTGAAACTTCTAATGACAAAATGTGGCCAATAAATTACAAAGTTCTCCACTGATCACAAAGCTATTTCTTTGAAAAGCTAGTGAGCAACACTGTATTTAGGCCACAATGTAACAGAGTCCTATTTATTGCACAGCACACCACCAGGTTCCAGGACTGTTTGGAGACACTCATGGATATGAACCTGTAATCATTCCTAGATCAAAAACCTCTGTGGATTTGGCCAACAGCCCTGTACTGACCTTTTACCTCACTTACTTCACAAGTTTCCCTTTATCAGGTCAGTGCACTCTATTTTAAACTTTTTACTTTGTTAAAAAAACATCAAAACTTTCCAAACTTTAAAAATGCTTTTCTTTATAATTAAAAGCTGACAGGTTTACAAAATTAGTTTCAGTTATCATGTACAAGCAAAATGGGAGGGATTCAAGAAAAAAGACTTAAACCCCTGAAAAAAAAGAATATATTAACTGACAACTTTACATAAACACAGATGATATGTTGGCATAAGGAGAACGAGCTGAATATCCCTGAATTTTTAGAACAAAAAGTTTGAAATTCAAGTTATACTTGCTAAGAAATCAAGTATTGAAAACGGTATGCTTTAATAATAATAATAATAAAAAAAGACTTTTAAAAAATGGTGGTATACAATGCTATAAGCTTTCACTTAGTTCAATATCCCATTGCCAAACTAGTGTTGAGGTATATGACAAATAGGAACATCACTCAAACTTTTAATCAATTCTTAGCTCACATTGGCATCTTATTTGTAGCAGTCTGAGTAGCACCATCATGATGTGAATTTTGCTTCAATCTCATATATATATATAACATATATATATATACACACATATTGTATATATTTAATATTTTTACAGTACTAAAATACTAAAGCATTGCATTAAAAAAGTTTTGTTTTACAATTTAATTTACTATACAACTCTTTCATCTTTTTATACAAATTTATGATTTAAAATCACCACAGCAAACCAGCTGCCTGTTATTTAGGGTTTTTGTTTTGTTTTGTAACTGACAGATTACGGAACCCTGTCTGCTCATCTTGTGCAGGCATCAGTCCACTCTAGCTTCCTGGTTAGGAGGGGACTTAAGCAAAGCAATGGCATTGCAATGCGTGAGTAACCCAAAGGCAGCCTGCTGTCCTGGACATACAGATGCACGGCAGTGTGGACTTAAATGGACAACTTGGCTGGGTCTGTGGCATGCCGTTAGTTATTGCCTGCAGTTAAGGGAGAATCCAGCTGTACACACAGAAGCAATGAGCTTGTCATCCCGTTGTTTATAGTATAGCACGGAAGATAAGCACCAGGGAGCATGTATTTTGTAGACCAACACATCCATTCACCTTCGGTTTGGATTTCACAGGCCGTGTCAACAATGAATACTGCTCATGAGCAGATACATGGCTAAAAGCAAATGTTTTAAAAGCTTTCCTTTTTTTTAAAAAAAATAAACCTTTAATCCTAAATGAAAGTAAACTTTTTTTTTTTTTTTTTTTTTTTAAACATCTCAGTACCTTAGCATTGTTCAAGTTGCCAAAGCTTAGGTAGGCAAAGTGCTTCTAAAACACCACTTAAAATATTTCAATATACATATATTTGCACATATAAAAATGTGTATATGTACACATAATGTTTATAGTCCTACAAGGACATCACTGGATGAGCACAGTCCAGAGGCCTTTAAAATGTCCACATTTTTAAAAACTAAGCTGTATAAGAATAAGTAATTAAGACAGAAATGTAAATGAAAGGCGCCCTAGCTCTTCAAGGGCACCCACTGCACTGGCCGCATGGGAAGAAGGCATTGACTTTTCAGCTATTAAAGACACCATTTTTGTAGCACCATTTCACGTCACACCCAAACAAATTCAGTGTTTTGCCATTATTCACTTAAACTTCTTGTAGCTACTTTGATAAATAAGTTAATATCGAGATTACAGTAAAAACTGCATGTTAAAGAGCCATAATTCCAGTATTCAGAACATTGGAGATCAGCACCAGATGATTCCAGCAACCGTACGACTACAGAACTGTGTCCCATGACTCTGCACACTTGGTATTAGAAGGGGTCACATGTATGGAGTGTCGAAAGAGGGAGCATCTCACACACATATGACATCAGCCAGTAAGAGAACCAGTGGTTTTGAAAATATAAACTGTGGAGCACTTTCTTTCTGCCTTCCCTTTGCATAGGATGCTTTGGTCTTTTTCCTGAATGCCATCAGTGACCGCTTGGGAAGTCAGTAGAGATTAAGTGCAATGGTAAAATTAATCCCTATTTTGCTGGTGAGCTGACACCCTCCCCCAAACACACACGCACCCAACCACACACCCACACCCACCCACTCCCACACACACCCACCCACACACAGCATTTGTCGTGGATGCTGTGACCTGTCCCAACTGCCCATGCCAAGAGAACTGTACTACTGACAGGATGTTCTTAGTGGCCTGGCATAAAGGACAGCATCATACATATCTGTTGTAAGGCCCCGTGACCTGAGTGAAGGCATATGGAGATGTAGTCACCGTGGAGTCTGTGGTCAGGGACACTGTGTTCTCAGCAAGAGACTGGATGAAGCGCAGGTAACTGGGCTCAGAAAGTTCCTGCAGCTCTGTGGGCTCACGTTTTACCCTTTTGCCATGGCTTTTCTGAGACACATGGTCTGGTCCATACTTTTCATACTCTTCCTCTTTCTCTCGGGCCTTTTCAGCCATTTTGGCTTCCCAGAGAGCCAAGCCATGCTTTGGCTCATTCAAATTCTTATGCTGGTAAAATACAAGTGAGATCCTGGTGGGATTAGCCCGGTCGGGATTATTTATTCGGGTTGTGGCATGAAGCTCTCGCTTTGCACACTCAATGAGAATGGATCCGTGAGCTGGAGCCACAGCCACCCCTCCAATGTTAGGATCCAGAAAGCTCTGCTCACTGTCTGACCAAACCTCATCATTGTCCTCCACGGAAGAAGCTGCACCCTGGCCTGCTGCCCCAGGCTGCTTCTCCTGACTGCTCTCAGTCATATTGTGTAATAGACTTTGGGCAGGAGCAGTGCTATCATGATTAAGCCCAGGAAGCACCCTTGATAGCCCATTAGCTGCGCGGGAGAGCATGTCAGTCTCCTTGTTGTGGAAGGCTTGACTGGAGCTGGTCGTCAAGCCCGAAGCTGCAGGGGGGTAGCTGTGGATAGTGTGAGAAGGTGGATGATGCTCGCTGTTTCTGTAGTCTGTGTTTGGATTGCTCATGCTGTATGGTAATCTGGAGGCAGCTCCCATGAAATGGCCATCCATCTCGGGGGTGGGGTAAGGAGGAAATGTTGCTAGGCGATGTACATTCGGTTTTATGGTACAGTCGCTGAAGGCATCTCGATGCATGTTTTGGTTTCCGTAACTTAAGTACTTAGAGGGACTGTCTCCAAACCTCTGTTGGTAAAGTGTGTGGATGGGTGGTAGGTTCAGCTTGGGGAGATGGTTCTGGCTTGGATATCTATACAGATCCCTAGGCTGAGACTGGGGGGAGTAAGACCCTAAGAACGGAGAACAGTTGTCTACTGACACATTCCCATTGCACTGATATGCTGCATATTGGTTATTCTGATGGAAAAGCCCAGGGTAGGGGTTCATGGAGTCAGAAGAACTCAAATATGAGCCTGCAGCTTGAGATGAGGTGGGATAAAGGTTTGCATGGTTGGTATCTCCATACATATCTGCAGTGTGTGAAGAACTTGGATAAGGATTAAGCGGATTGGGCCGTCTCATGTATGGGTTGGTGGAGTAAGAGCCAACGGACTCAGACTGAGAGTTACTGGACAAGATATGCTGTGGCTGAGGTGGCCGCTGCACTTGCTGAAGTTGCCTCTGGAGTGGCTGTGGCTGCTGTATGACAGATCCTGAAGGCCGCAATTGTTCTAAAAAGAGAGCAGGGACAAATGCATTCATTGTTATTTTAAGAACTCTAGTGGATATACTTAAGTATATGTAACAGCATACTCAATCCCCCTAGCAAGGATAATGGGAAGCCAGGGCTCTGAACATAGGCAAGCATAATCTGTTGTGTTTTAAGTATTAGGATAAACACTGAACTTTTAATACTACATTTTGTAAGTAAGGAAAATGTAAATCCACCAGAGTCATTCAAAAGGCCTCTCTGACTATCTCCCTACCCTTCTTCAACTTAGCCCATGTCCTTCCTCATCTTCAATGCAAACATAGTTTGATAAAGCAGTACTGTACTGTTGAGTGCCTCCCTTACCTCTACTGTTCCTAGAGGAGGGGACCTGTTTTGTTTTACTTCTCAATTGTCTGGCATATGACAGAACTGGTTACATAAATAAAATGACAAGAATGTCATTCATCTTTACCTAAAAAGGATCTTATACAATTGGTCAGTGGACTAAATATTGTAATTATAGTTTTTGCTTAATAACTTAATAATTGCTATGTTAAAGTTAAAACCCTTCTTTTATTTAGACAGAAAAGAGATGATGGGGAATGTTCTGTATACGTCTTATTGGCTGATGAATAAAACACTGGTTGGCCAGGCAGGAAGTGATGTAGCATGGCAGATACTTCCATTAGCTAACCATAGAGGTCAGGAGGTCTGTACAGACAGGCAGGAAGTGACATCTGGGCAGAATCAGAATATAAGCAGGGACAAAGAGGAAATGGCTCTCTTCTCTGCAGAGATGTAGCAGGCAAAGGAGATGCAGGTCCGGCATTCCCAGTAAGCCAAGACTACATGGAAATACTTAGATTGATAGAAATGGGTTAATATTTAAGACAGAGCTAGCCAATAAGAAATGCTAGTAACTGGCCAACAGTTTCATAATTAATACAGAGTCTCTGCGTGTTATTTGGGGCTGACACGGCAGTGGGACCAGGCTGGCAGGAAAGTGCACGTAACACTACTTCATGAGAACATCTCCTAGGGAGGAAGTTTACACAGTTATAAAGAGCACCTTGTAGAAAGTTCTGGCTTGTAAGCTGTAAACTGTTAAAACAACCTGCAGATTCCGAGACACAAACAGTTTTCCACCACAGAAACCAGTAAGAAGGGGATTTTCATCTCTCCAAGCAAAGAGGACCATTTGTAAGCAAATCTGCGGTAAGCTAAATTTAAAGAACATTCTTGTCATTGAGGGTCAAGCCTATAAATATACTTTGTAAAAACTGGATTTCTTTTTAGTAGCTCTAATTGTAGGCATAAGGCAAGGGGCTCTGGGCCTATTCTCTATTATTATTACCATAGACAGAAACTCTTCTGGTGAGTGTGGGTCCTTAGCTAACCCGATCAAACTTGTCTATGAAAAAAATATATTCAGCTTACCCTCTACCCTGTAAAGTGTACTTTCAAACACATTTCACTATAGTACTATTTAATTATCTAGGCTTAATGACTTGGAGTCATCCTAAGATTTCTCTCTTTTCTTCTACTGTTTTGCATTCTGAGAGGCTTTACTTGCATAGTTTCTTACATATTTATTTAACTCAAAGTCTTGTGATCCCTATCGTGCTCAAATGCTCCCTTCTTCAACTTGGCGAACTGTCACTGCGTGATTTACATAACTTTTGACACATAAACGACCAGTCTAAATGTTTTGTTATTTGTTACATATAGAACAACCCCGATGTCTCTACTCTGAGATAGATGGTTCACCTACTCTCTGACAACTCCAGTACAGCCTGAACCAGGCTACTTGGGGGAATATTGTGGTAAAGACTCAGACCACGATGTTAACACCCCCCCCCCAGGATTCACCCAGCACATAAGGCCACAAATGTCACACGGAGTTCACCTGGCAGCTGTTTCATTTGGCTTGTAGTTTCCATCTGCTTTGTTCGTGAGGAAGACTTCTCCTTTTCATTCTTATTTGAGCAGTTCTCCAGGGAAGAAAGCTTTTCAGCTGCAGCTCTCTTGGCTTCCAGTTTTCTTTGTCGGCAACTCTTGACCGGCTCCGCTAACATCCTCACTTTCCTCCGAAAAGAGTTCAGGACCTGAATGGACCCCTTTCGTATCTTTTCCTCCTGACCTTCAGTGCTCCCAAACTCATCCACAGGAGAGATTTTGTACATTGGTAATACATGCAACTGCTCATCCTTAGGTTCTCCTCCAATTTCTCGATTGTCTTCTCTAGTGAGGGTGCAGACCTGATGGAGGGGAAAGGTTCCAGGCTCAATGGCAGGTCAGGACAAAGTGTGGACATGCTAGGGTTTCTCCCTGCATAGATCAGGGACATGCGCACTATCAAAACCAGACCCGCCTGTTACTAATGAGGATAATGTACAAGTGGAGGACAGAGAGAAAACACAAGCTCCCCCTTTGTACTTTCCAAGTCAATCAGCAGTCACCGAGAAGTGACTGCCCTGCACTTTTAGCTAGAACCAGGGGAGGAAGACATACTTCTTCCAGATGAAATGATGTGATCTCCCGTTTCACACATATTAAACATGCATGGCAGATCATTTCTTTCAAGAAGCTACAGCCTGCTTCTAACCATGTGACCACCATGAGCAGTGGTGTGAGGAACGGTGATAGCTCAACACAGTTCTTCTTCCCTCAGACCCGACTCCTAACTGTCCACATTTAAAAAATTTCCTATGTTCAAGAAACCTTACAGCTGGGCAGTTGTGGTGATGTTTTGTTTATGATCTAACAAATAAAGCTTGCCTGAAGTTCAGAGTGCAAATTTAAGTGCACTAGTCAGCCATACAGGCCAGGCGGTGGTGACTCACACCTTTAATCCCAGCACTAGAGAGGAATAGAAGGCTAGATGAGACAGGAACTCTCTCTTCAGTCTGAAGATTTTGTAGAGGTGAGAACTCTCTAGTGGTTGGCTGCTTTGCTTTTCTGATCTTCAGCTTGAACCACAATATCTGTCTTTGGGTTTTTATTGTTTGTGCTATAGGCACTAATGGCACATGACTTTAATCCCTGAACAAAGAAGGCAAGTGATCTCTATGAATTTGAGGCCAGCCTAATCTGTAGAGCAAATTCTAATACTGGCAAGTCTACACTTGAACTCAACCCCCATGCAAAAAAAAAAAAAAAAAAAAAAAAAAAAAAAAAGAAAGAAAGAAAAGAAAAAGAAAAAGGAAGGAAGATGAAAAAATTTACAAGATGCCAAATAAAATAAAATGAAATAAAAATGAAAAATGATCTGGTCATGGATATAATTCATGCATAGTTGCACATATCCTCTTTTGCTTTAATACTTTAAATGTAATTTTCTTTTGCTAAATGATAAATGAAGAAAAGAAGACCTAAAAGACAAGTAGACATAAAAATGAGTAGGAGATACCCTCTAAAAGGAATGTGATCTTTCCAGATGACTAAGGAATTATGAAGCATGTTTCCCAAACTCATGTCTCTGCATACATTTCTCACGCATATTTATCACTACTCAATTCTCATCTAGAGTGCCTTTCCACCTTGCCCTGTTCACAGGTGGGCTGACTCAGTTCCCACTGCAATCATCTCACTAGAATGAAAACTTGGCTACATGACTGAGCTATTGTTTCTTCCAAATGTCAGAATATAGCGGCCACCAATGGCTGACCAGGGTGATGAGCAGATTGTTTTCCTGGATCTAAGTGTGTTTATGACCGAGGACATATTAATCCAGTGTCCACTGTAATATGTAGGCACGATGAGCTCCTTTGGACTCCTTGTACCTGTGCCGTGAGCATGACACTGGGTGTCAATTACTTCCCACCTTAGTTTTGGGGTAGCAGAGTATCTATCTCTCTCACTAAGCCTGAAGTACACTGATCTGCCCGGTTGGCTGGATAGCAAGCCTTAGAGATCCTGCTGTCTCTGCTTCCCCTATGCTGGGATTAAAGATGCCTGCTTTTTCCCATTGGTGCAGGGGATCTGATTCAGTTCTTCAGGCTTGAAGGCAAGTACTTTTCTGGCTGAAGAGCTTCTACAGCTATCACTGTGGCAGTGATAACACACTTTTCATTTGTATTTCAGTAGTGCACCCATGTGTGTGTTTTCTTTTCCCAGTTGTTTCGTTATAATTCACTACATACCTAAAGTCGAAATTTGATTTTTTTAAAAAAAGATTTCTAACTGTATGTACGGATGTTTTGTTTTTATGGACATGAGTTAGCATGACTACAAAAGCCAGAAGAATGTACCAAATCCCTCGACCTAGAATTACAGGTGGTTCTGAGCCATGGGTGCGGGGATTGGAACTTAGGTCCCCCACAAGAGTAGCAAACACTTTAAACCACTAGCCTGTCTCTCCAGCCCCAGTTTTAGTTTTCTTGATAAGTCCCTGGAAATAACAATGTGTAAACCTGATTTAGATTAATTAGTGCTAGGATGTCCAAACTCTCTTGAGGTTGCCAACATTTCTACTAACGCGCCGCTCTGTTAATGAGCATGCTAGTAGTGACCAAGAGGGTTACTTTGGAACACAATTTACATCTGTCCTGAGCCGGCCCCACACAGCCCATGCTTTTCACCTGCAGATGCTGCTAGGATCATGGGTGTCACTTACCAATGTGCTGCCATTTGGCATGTTGTGCAGGTCTCTGTGGGCGTGAGCACAGAAGTCCATACATGCAGTGACCCCTGAGAATGGTCGGCCTTCCTTCAGACCCAAACGGCACTCTGGAGCTCTATGTTCATATTCAATCTGGAAAAAATTATGTGCGAGTGGGAAGGTAATTCAGAACAGTTTTTACTTTTGCCCTAGAAACTAATACCTAGGCATTATATCTAGGAAATGATGGAATGACGACAAAAAAATAGAGTATACACTAGAACACGGAAAAGTTTCACGTGACAAGATTACTGAGGAAGACATCCATGGGCATGTGTGATGCCAGGGACCAAACTCAAGGCTTCACATGTTGAAGTAAGCACTCTACCACGGGCTTACCCTGCCAGGTCCCAGATTTCCCCCTTCCCCCTCCTTCCTGCTCTTCGAACTTCAAGGCCTGTTTCCCACCAATTCTCAGTGAAATATATACACACATGCACACAATAATAGTTATCGTAGCATATATTCCTAACTGTAACCTTCCTGCCCATGAGCGGATGCAAAGTGGCATTTAGGGATCTATGTATACCCACGTAAACACTGCTATAAACAAAGCCAGGCCCACACTCTTCATTCCCTGAAGTTTCTGCCAGTCTCTGGGGTTTTCCCACCTGCTTTGGTCAGACCCACCATACAGACAAATGGGGATTGTATCACGTTTAAAGTCTTCTATATAATCAAGGAAGCAACCCATGTAAAAAAGAAAATGTACGAGATGGAAGAAAATCTGTATAGATGAAACTTATAAATATAGATACTATCCAAAATGTCTAAGTTTTTTCAAAAATAAAAAGCCAGTCACTTCATACTTCCTTACCTGCAGCACAGAGTTGGAGCATGAATGGTCCCTACAGGCTGATGTCAGGAACAGTTTTCCTTCTATGTATATCTCTCCCTAGTATTTATTATGACAGTTGCTTTTTGTGTTTTATTTCTAAACACATAAAATTTACCCTGATCTCTTTATGTCTCTGTGTGGTCATAAACAGGTCTCAATTTGAGTTCATTGAACTGATTTTGTTGTGGGAATCAATCTGGAGCAATTTCTGACATCATCACCTAGCAAACTGGGGGGTCTAGTACTTGTATAATAAGCAAATGCACCATGTTTTTGCATTTGACTTTTTTTTTTCTCTCTCTCTTAGAGACAAGACTTTCTAGGTAGCTTTGGAGCCTGTTCTAGGACTTGCTCTATAAATCATGCTGGCCTCGAACTCAAAGAGATCTTCTGCCACTGCTTTACGAGTGCTGGGATTAAAGAATCATCACTATCTGGCTGTATTTGGCTTTCCTCATGGAGACAAAGTCTAACAAAAATCTGACATCTGAACCCATACATAATAAATGTAACACACAGTTTATAGATATAGAGATAGATAATCCTGTGAAAGCAGACGGCATACTCAAGGCCATATGAATTAAATACATTCAACAGAATCTTTACCTGAAGATAAATTAGTAGATAAAACATCGGTTAAGACTAATACTTTGTTTTTAAATCTGAAAGGACAAAAAGAATGCCTTTTTGATGGAAAAATTCATACACTAGAAACAGCTCTTCAAGTAGTTTTAACAGTTAAGAGGAAAGGTGGGCTGCAGAGGCAGCTCAGCAGAGAAGAGCACTCACTGTTGTAGAGACCCTGTACCCACATTGTGGTTTACAACTGTCTGTCTATAACTCCAGTTCCAGGGGATGCAATATATAGCATGCATATATAGGGTAGCACTTGTAAACATGAAGAAAAGGAAAAATGAAACTTACAAAAGAAGGTTAAAAAGAAATCACTCCTTCAAAAATACTTGGGGACTCAATAGGCTACAAATAATGAACAAAGTCTGAATCACCAATAATCACTTAAACTTACCTGATTATTGTATGCATCGGGTGCAAACTTCTTGTATATTGGAGCAATTAAAGTAGACAGGTTTTGCAAATGAGATTCTAGTTTCTCTTCCTGTATTAAATAATTCAACAAATTTTCAATTAAACATGAATATGTAAACCTGTGTGTTTAGACACAAGTCAGTTGTATTATTTCCAAGTGTATAGTGTTTTCCTTTATATATAGTGACTAATATGAATGTGAGGCTATCTATCTGGTAGCCAGTTACTTGGGCTTTGGTAAGATGGACTGAATCTCTGCCCTATGCTTGTGGTGTGGTGGTAAGCCAGACAGTTCACAGGAACACATTTGTTTTCATTATTCAATTGTTCATTAAAGAAGATGAACACCTACATTTGTCTAAAAACTGAACAGTTTACTTGAAAGGGAAACTTTTTTATGTTCTCCATACCCCACGCTTATAAAGAAAAGGTTTTCAGATAGGCTTCCGAAGTGGCATAAATTCCCACTGACATACTCAGGAGACAGGGTTTCCCTGTGTAGCCCTGGCTGTCCTGGCACTCACTCTGTAGACCAGGCTGACCTCAAACTCACAGAGATGCGCCTGCCTCTGCGGTGCTGGGATTAAAGGCATGCGCCACCACTCCTGATCAACACATTCTCATTTTAAAATTACTACTGTTAAACACGATTTGGGAAGCTGGAGTGATAGCTCAGCAGTTCAGACACCGGGGCTCTTCTTGGACCCAAGCTTGGCTCCTCTCACTATATCTGGGCAGCTCACAGCCACCTATAACTCAGTCCCAGTTCATCACATGCCTTCTTCTAGACTCCATGGTACCTTCATGTATGTGGTGCGATACACACTCGGGAGCACAATATACATAATAATTATGCTGCCCACACAAATGCATGGCACACACATCAGGAAATGCAGACATCTCCTGTAAATATAGGTAAGTAGATGGCTGTGCCACATTCCTGCCTGAGAAAGGATCCTTTGAGAAAACTTAGATTATTTACCTTTAGTTAATATTATATCCTCCTTTTTAGAGGAATATATTGAATTTAATAACCATGCATGTATTTTAACTACACTTAACATTCAGCATAGTGTATGGAATGAAATAATACACATGGGCCAATAGATTGAGATTTTTAAATCATTTGGCAAACTTACACACAGATTCAAACGCTCTTATATCCTACAATCTAAAATTATGTTTTTCAAAGAATCTGTGTTTTAAGAGATAAAAAAAACTTGATGACTTCAATGAGAAATCAACGCTCATTTTATTTGAACAGAACATGTATACTAAAATTGACCCGTTTTAGTTACTCAAATACATCTATTACAGTAACTTAAATCTTGTGACTGACTAGAAATAGTATAAGCATGCCTTCCATAATTCAGACTTGGAGAGAATGACATCACAAATCCCAATTTAGTTTCCTTTAAAATAAGTCATCCTTGTTTTAAAAACAGTATTTACATACTATCTATAAACCCACAATATTTTTGTCCTTCCTTGTCAGCATGATTCACATTGTCACAGTAATTCCCAGTATATCAGACCTTCAAGCAGGACAACTTTTAGTATGCAAATAATTCTTATCTGTCCTAATATATTATGAACATGTATGTTCTTGTCTAATGAAAAATAGTAATGTTAAATGGAAGCTCATCATTATACATATCAACAGTGTAAATTTACATTGAGAAATCAGATATCATAAACATCAAGAGTCTATTGTCTGCTGAGTGGTGGTGGAGCATGCCTTTAATCCCACTGCACACGGGAGGCAAAGGCAGGCAGATCTCTGTGAGTTTGAGGCCAGCCTGGTTTACAGAGTGAGTTCTAAAACAGGCTCCAAAACTAGAAAGAAACTCTGTCTCAAGAAAAAAAAAAATCTATTGTCTAAGCTGGACATGGTGGTACACACCTTTAATGCCAGCACTTGGGAGGCAGGGATAAGCAGATCTCTGAGTTCCAGGCCATCCTGGTCTACAGAGTGAGGTCCAGGACAGCCAGGGCTACACAGGAAGACTTTTTGCCTATATGACAGCCTTTTCTTTACAGAGCCAACTCTTTAGCCAAGCTAGCCTAACCTAATTTAGTTTTCACATGGGTATTCTGTAAAGACCTATGTGCTGGCTAATTTTTGTCAACTTGACATAACCTAGAGTCATCCTGAAAGAGGCAACTTCAATGAAGAAAATGGGCCCCTATGGGCATTTCTTGATTGATAGGGGAGGACCCAGCTCAACGTGGGCAGTGCCCAGTTGGGCTGGTGGTCCAGGGTACTATAAAAGAAAGTGATCCAACCAAGCCATAGGGAGCAAGCAAACAACACTCATTCATGACCTCAGCAATAGTTCTATGCCTCCAGATTCCTGCTCTGATCTCCCTAGATGATGAGCCACAAGCTTTAAGGTGAAGTCACACTTTCCTCCCCAAGGTGATGTTAGTTATGGTATTTTTAATCCCAGTTGTAGAAAGCCTGGCTAAGACAGCTCACAGGAAGGAATGATCTATGCTGCTATACATAGTCATTTCAGACTTATAAAATAGTTTGTACTTATAGTTTAGCCAGAATTTGTAGGTTCATCTGAGATGAAATTCCTTCTGTTAATGACAGGTCATCCATGCCCATTAATTCTATATGAGAAATAGGTTATATATTAGGAAACAAACCAACCTCTTTTGGATCATCTCCAAGTAGCTTAAATTTCCTTGGTATCTTGCTTCTGGCATACTTACATCCATTATAGTACATGCTCCAAGAACAACCAAAAGAAAAGGAGGCACCACAGGTCTCTGGGTCCAAGCCCTGACAAGCACAGGTTCTCCTGAGATCAAAGGACACAATGCAAGATTACAGATACCACACTGTCTTCTCAAGGGCATCCCCTAGTGCCTCAGTCTGGCAAACTCCACCATCGTATCTTCTGAGCCATGGAGCCATTCTCATGTCTTAAAGAGATAAGGATTACTCTACCCTTTCAACCTTTAATTGTGTAATGGGTGTCAAAGATAACTGTTTCCATGTTTTGTTTGTTACAATGTTGGGTGCTTCAATGTTCTCACTTATTTTTGGTGTTCTAAACCTGTTTGATTATTATTTGTCATGCTCAATTAAAATGCACTTGGTCCATTACTTATAAATGTATTGTTATATACCCAGATTTTGATAAGGTGGAGGGACATTACCAAACTTATTCTACAATTTACCCTGACACCTAAAGTCAAAAAAGACACAACAACAACAACAAAACTATTGACCTAATTTCCCTGATGAACACAGATGGGCAAAGCTTGTACACCATACTGAACAACATATGAAGATATTCAGCTTGGCAGAGTTGGTTTCATCTCAACATTGCATTGGCTCAACACACAAATAAGTACAGACATTACATGATCTCAACAGACACGCAAAAATATTTTGAGAAAGTTCAACATTCCTGAATGGGAAGTGCTAAAGAAGCTAGGGATAGAAGACCTATGTCAAACACAATAAAGGGTACACAGTAAAGTCAGAGTCAACATATACTACACGGGGACTATTTCTTCTCAAACCAAAAATGAAGCAAGATCCTATATATCACTATTCTTATTTAATTCAATGCTCAGTCTTTTCAGGAAAGTACAGAATACAAAAAAAGAAATATGAAAAAAAATTCAATGGATTTTGCAAATAGCACATACAGATTTAGTTGCTAGTACCCACATTAGGTAGCTCACAATTGCCTATAACTCTAGCTCTAGGGGTATTTAACACCTCTGGCCTCTGTGAGTACTAGGACTCACATGAAAACACCCACACAGATAATTACAAAAAAAAAAAAATGTCAACAAAGAAATTTTCTCAACTCTTTTATATAGCAGTAATGAACTTGATAAGAAAGAAAAAAATCACAAGTTCAAATAATGTAAAGTACAAATGAATAAAATTAACCAAAGAGGTGAAAGATCTCTATATTAAAAAGCTCAAGACAATTAAGAAATTCGAGATCAGTATTGTAGAATGGCTATATTAATAAAAATGATCTAGAGTGAAAGCAATCACCAAATTTCCAATTACATTCTTCACACCCTTAAAAAAATTATTCCCAAATTGAGAGGGAAGCAAAAAGCCCCAAACAGCCAAAATAATCCTAAACAGAAAAAAACAACACCTGGCCTCAGACTATACTACAGAGCGATAGGAACAAACCATTACAGTATTCATACAAAACCAATTAGACCAATGGATAAGAACAGAGGACCCAGAAATAGAACTACAGCCATCTGACATTTTGATAAATGTAACAAGATTCAAATTTGAGAAGTCCTTTTGAAAAAAAAATGGTGCTGGGAAATAAGTATCCACGTGCTATAGAACAAAATTCACTTCAGTGTGGATTCCAGCTAGGAGAGGTGTAGCCCAATTAGACTGGGTCTGTGTACCCCAATTAACTCTATCTATAGAAAATCCCTCAGAATCATGCCCAGAGATGTCTCCAAGGTGATTCTAGATCCTGTCAAGTTGACGAACAATAAGCCACCACCTGAGGTAATCTTAATGACAGTGAGATTATATGGCTCAAGAAAGCTTTTGTGGGGAGAAAATCTTTACCAAGTAAATTGACAGGGATCAAATGTAGGCTATTTAAAGAACTGCAAAAACCACTACAGAGTAGAAAAAATGACTTCTATAGAACTTTTACAAGCCTTAAAATGATTTTATTTATAGTAAAGCCTAATTTTGCTTACTAAAGTGGTAAAGCCACATTGATCAGGAGTGCCAAATTATGGCATGAGAACTAAAATAAAAATCATGGTAACACTGAAGCCACGTGGGTGCAGACACCGAGATATTACCAGAAACTGCTGCTGAGTAATGACTTACGGTCTAAGTGCACAGAATATCCCTAAAATTCCGCACGAATCATTCCTTCTAGCAAACCATACTATGAAATAAAAGTGATCCCCACTTTATCAACAGACAAATTCGAACCCTGGTTGAAACGGAACTACACCCCTGGAGGGTAGGAAGGGTCTTAGCTCCACTTACTCTTCATTCAGGGCACAGCGGCGAATAGTGGGGGCACCGTATTTACTCAGGGTCTCTTTAAGATCTGAGTAGAGTTGGTCAGCCAGAGGCCGTGGGATCCCTTCCCATATCATGATGAGGATGACAATCACAGCAACATCACAGCTGTGGCCAGCTCGCTCTCGAACCAAACACAGGAGCTTCTCCTCAAGGTTGTCTCTCCGAATCACCTGTGTGAATCAATAGCCCACGCAAACAGCCCCGCCCCACCCCAGACAGAACAAAGGTCAGTTGGGTCCAATCCATATCCACTTGCATATACATGCATACTGTTGTGTCTGGATCAAAATGATCATCTAACCAACTATCACAAGAAGTCATGGTACAAAAGTATTCCTCAATGGCTAGCAGACCATGCCTGGTTCAGTGTGGGCAGTTAAATGCTGCTGCTGTAGCAAGAACCGCACAAAAGTTCTTAGATGAGGTTTCCATTAAGTGGCATTATAAATATTGATGTGGCGCTTAAAGGGTTAAGGACTGTTTCTTCACAATCTAAGGACTATGCTTTAGACCACTGGTTCTCAATCTTCCTAAGGCCATGGCCATGTTGTGATGACACCCACCCAATCACAACTGAAATTTTTCTACTGTTATGAATCATACTGTAAATATCTATGTTTCCCGACGGTCTTGGGTGGCCCCTGTGAAAGAGCTGTTTGACCATCCCTTCCCCAGGGCTCTTGACCTACAGGTTGAGAACTTCTGCTTCAGACCTCTACTACTAAATTACTTCAACTTAATGGTTTGTTCATGATTTTAGAACTACTCAACCTTAAGGATACAAGATGACACACAGGATATGTTCATCCCAACTGGCAATGCTCTGTGACTTGGCCAAGCCAATTCTTGAATCAACCAAAATGAGCAAGACAGAAGGGTAAGACGCACTGACAAGTCACACTTACCCATTTGGCAATAGGACATCCCTGAGAGCTTTTGCCTTCTTTACCAGTATAGGTGACTCTTTCAATCCTAAGAGCTTTACCCTTCTGTCCAAACCTTAAAGAAACACACACACACACACACTTAGTAGACTACTTCAAAAGGCAATCAAAAATATCTGGACATTTAAGTGTAGTTTTTTTTCTACAACCACATCCTAAGAAGTATAGGGTTTAATTTATTCTTTAAAAATTGGTGTAAGCCAAGTATAATGGTAAGTCTTAGGTCTTTCCTTCAGTATCCAAATATACCAAAAGTTATAATGAATTATTCTGTAATTATATATTGAGTGAAAAAATGCTGGAAAGGCTATCTTTATATACAAGGTACAAAATAAGTTAGTTTGCTAAATTCAGTTTTTGAAACCATATACTATTTTATTATCATCCTTTACTAAATTTATCTTACAACTTGGAGAATTGTAAGCTTTAAGAAATCTTGTGTTTCTAAAGAAATCTGGGAAAAAGTTAGTATCCAGCTATTTTGAAAAAGTCAGAACTCTAGAAATAGCTTGTATTTCCTGTACACCAAATGCTGTACGCTGTTAACAAAAGAAAGTGCCTAGAGAAATTCACTGCCTCTGCCAGGATGGGGGGGAGGGCTCCATGGTGGATTTCTCCATAATAAATTAGAAGTGCACAATCCACAAATAAAGCAAGGATGGTACTGTGTGCAATACCCATGCATGCATACACACACACACACATATATATGTGTGTGTATGCATGCAAATACATTTTTGTAACATGGTTGCTGCTTAAGAGCTCAGAGCTTTAGCTATAGGGAATAGCCTTCTGAGTCTTCCACATAAGGGAATTATGTGTAGATACCCTGGCCTGACAGTTTGGGAAAGTAAATGGAGTCTCTCAGTTAACCTTTCACACTTGCTTTCTCCTGTAAGAGAAAGAATTCATTTGCGAAGCTAAGAATTTAAATCAATAGTCCTGACTCCTACTGCTTCCCCCTTGTTTCTTTGACACATCACCAAGTAAGGCGAAATGGAGAGTGAGGCCCCTTTGCAGCAGGTTGGCTGGATGATTTTTGCTTGCGCCCAGGGTTTTCTAGCATCCATTTCCAAGTGGGCAGCCTATGCCAGCTAAGCAACTATTTGTCCTGTCAAATATTGTGACTATGCAGTGAATAGCAGTGTGTTGGGTTGGCAACCCTGGAATAGCTAAGCCTACTGATAATTACTTGATTTACAATTGTTTACTGCTCTGTGTGGGGGGATTGGAAAAACTGGGGTATACAAAGGATAAATGTTAATCTGCCCTGTGCCTTTGAGTTAATTACCTTTCTTCCATGATTGTTCTAATAGCTGCCACATTAGGACCAGCTCCTAGATGGGTATAAAAAGGGCCTTCATCTTTTTCATTAACTTGTTCTGTTGAGATAATAGAAGATTATTATTTTAGACCTCAATTATACTAAGTATTAAGGCTACATCCAAAGATTATCCCCCAGCTGCACATTAATGGCTCTAAGTAACTTTCATTCTTTTTTTTCCCTTTAAATTGGAGTACATTGGTGGCTTGGCCCTTTAGAAAAATGTGCCAAGTAATACATACACAATGGTCCCTGGTGAATTATCACTACATTTCAGATATAGCATAAGAAATTATTTAAAATCAAGTAATTGGAACCAAATAGAAATAAAGGAATTAAAGTATATATAATAAACTACAACAGTTTTCTAACCAGAAAAAAAAGAAAGAAAGAAAAATCCAACAAGAATCAGGCTTGTCATTTGAAAATTACAAAGTTTAAAGATGAATCTTGTCTATTCCGCTCCAGATTACTCAACAGGTGAAGTCCTTTTATTCTGTTCCCATTTGCCCTCAACATTTTACAAGAACTATTTTCATGGCACTTTGGAGCTATCTTGGGAGAGCATCCTAGAGAGTCCAGTAAAAGGACCAGCTGTAGAAGTAAAGGTTGGAAATTGGTTCTGTCTATATAACATTCGCTACACATTAGCTCCGTGAGGCAGCTTATTAGCCACACACAGGACAGAAGGACTTCAAGTGGATGGTGCAATACAGTGAGGACACGGGATGGGTGGAACACTAGACAGTAATGTACCCTGTTCGTCTAATGTCTTCATCTACACCTGTAAGGGCCAGGGCCAGTCACTACAGGTATCTCCAGCTGCACATCTACACCTGTAAGGGCCAGCCACTACAGGTATCTCCAGCTGCATGTCTACACCTGTGAGGGCCAGCCACTACAGGTATCTCCAGCTGCACATCTGTACATAACACAAACTTAACAGGTGGCATTTATTTTTTAAAAAAAAATACCATTTTTATAAAAAAAATAAAACAAACAAAAAGGAACACAAACCAACACAAAGCATTTCAGTGGGAAAGTACTCACTCTAAGTGTTCCTAAGGGAGCATCTGCAAGTTCTCATTGCTCCAGTACCAAGGGCTAACTTACAGTACTCAGAGCCTTGTAACTAAGTTAAGTACTCAGAACTTTGGGACTGCAATTTTCCAGCTCAAGATTAAAGATAGTAACTCCCTCAATTCCCAGAAATCTACTAATCTTTAACCACAGACATGGGTTTATGGCACTGTTTTGGTTTAAAAGCTACATGAGTTGGAGGAAGTAGTTATTTTTTTCATGTTAACAAGTTTTCCTGCCTATATGCCTTCTCTAAGAGATAAAAGTTAAAATAAATAGATCCAGGCTGGGCATGGTGATACATGCCTTTAGTCCTAGCACTTGGGAGGCAGAGGCAGGCCAGCCTGACCTACATAGTGAGTTACAAGATGAACAGGGCTGGGAGACCACGTCGTGAAAACCAAACCAAACCAAATTAAAGATCCAGGGCTGGAGAGATGGATCAAGCAGTTAGAATTCCCAGTACCCTTATGTTGGCTCACAACTGTAGTTCCATGTGATCCTATGCCTTCTTCTGGTGTGCAGACAGACAGACAGAATTTCAATTAATACAAACAAGTCATTAAAATGATATAAAATACATTTATACTTCAAGATCTTATTAGTGGGGGAAAATGAATATATTCAGTTGGTTTTGGGGGGGAGCAAATGCAAGTGAAGTTTTCATTTTGCATGGCACAAATGTCTGAAATTTAAAGATAAAAACATTTTTTTTATGAGCCTTTACAATTGGCTCCAGCTTTAAAAAGGAAGAAAAGAAGTCTTAACAGTTTTGTTTGTGAGCCTAGCCATTAAGGGCTGAGACATCTCGGTGATATCTGGCAACCACACAATTACTAGAACCATTCCTACCTGAGTGGCAACACCCTCTACCCAGAGCCAGAATGTCATCTGGGACTAAGCTACCACTAAGGGCCATGTATGGCTCTATGGTCCAGCCACAGCCAGGGTCTGCGTTATGTCTGTGGTCAGTGACATGTCAGGAGGCTTTGGAAGTCATTTAAGATGAAATCAGAGGGCTAGAATGAGCCTGTCCTGCCCTTTGCCGCCCTGGGAAAACTGCCCTTACATCTCACTGCCCACTACAGCAAGAGACTAGTTGGCCCATATACTTGGGATAGAGGACCTCCACCCCTCACCACTGGCAAGGGTGAACCTACCGTGAGGGCATGCATGTAGGGGAGCTGATTCCACCACACCTGAGGTGGGTGGCCCCAATGTCTTGATCTGACCTAACTGGCTCACAACTGGGCCTTGGGTTGACCCACCCCCCCCCCACCTTAGCATCTACCTCATCTGGGTCCTGTTGGAGCTTGTGAAGGGACTGGTTCTGTGGAATGATACTAGAAAGATCTCTAAGACACAGGATACCCCAGAAGAGCTCTGGTGAAGATCCAGTGAGGAAGGAGTACCAAAACCCAGAGGCTTTGAACCAGACCAATGACTCATTGCAATGGACAGTTGTTAGTCAGGCTGATGGGACAAAGGGACATACTATATGACACACCAAAGCCTCCAATGACATCAGGATGGAGGGGAGGTGATGGAAGGGAGGTGATGGAAGAGAGGTGATGGAAGGGAGGTGATGGAGAGTAGGTGATGGAAGGGAGGTGATTGAGGGGAGGTGATAGAGGGAAGGTGATGGAGGGGAGGTGATGAAGAAGAGATGGAGGGGAGGTTATGGAGAGGAGGTGATGGAAGAGAGGTGATGGAAGGGAGATGATTGAGGGGAGGTGATGGAGAGGAGGTGATAGAGGGAAGGTGATGGAGGAGAAGAGATGGAAGGGAGGTTATGGAGGAGAGGTGATGGAGGAAGGTGATGGAGGTAAGGTGATGGTGGAGAGGAGATGGAGAAGGTGATGGTGAAGAGGTGATGGAGGGGATGGGAGAGGAGAGGGGAGGTGATGGAGGAGATGATGAAGGAGAGGTGATGGAGGAGGTGATGGAGAGGAGGTGATAGGTGATGGAGGGAAGATGATGGAGGAGAGGTGGAGAGGCAGGAGGGAAGGGGATAAGAGATTTTGATGTTTCGGATGTGGTTCTTGTTCTATATTGATTTAATGTTTTTTTTTTTCTGTTTCTCTTTTTCTTTGTTGTTGCTTTTATTTGCTTCCTTACTTTGTTTTTTGTTTTCTTTCATGAAGGGGATACAACAGGGATGAGGAGACCAGGAGATGAGCAGAATTGAGGTGCAAAGATTCAGTAAAGAAGTTAAGGAAGGAAGAAACTCTCAGATACGAAGACAGTTAGCTGATTTGGGAAACAGCCTGTGCGTCAGTATGTTACTTGTACTTACCTACACATCTGCATGATGCGATATCATACTGAGTCTTGACAGGCGTATCCAATAAGTTTCTTATGGGAAGTTTTAGGAGTTTGGAAGGTGAGTCTAAAAAATTGTTGAGAGCAGAGCCAGCTGTCCTTTTGGTTGGTGTCTTTTCCGCAGCTGGGGTGTGGCTCTCAGGGTCTACAGTGTGGACATTGGTAGATAAAACTGTGATGGCCCCCGATGTCTCCACTCTCACTGGTTCGTGTGAGAGAGTCAGGGACTTATGGTTAAAGAATGAGTTGAGCTGAAACTGCTTCAGATGCTGCTCCAAGGTCTCAATGATGCTCTTCGGCTGCCCGTCATCACAGCTCAGTGGGGAAATCTCTTGCTTTATCCTTTTGGACAGTTTTTCTTGGGGTGCCGACATGGGGCGTTTACAGGATGAGGGTTTGGACCCAGGCTCAGTCTTGATTGGCCTGTGCATCTGATTGTGACAAGGGTCAACCTGGAACTGCTGTGTTTGCTGCTGTCCTTGCTTCTGTAAGAGCAGCCACCTTAGGGCAGCATGTTTCTGAGTGTCCCTCGGAGGAGGGGTCTGCATCTGATTTCCTCCCGGCTTGGGCACAGGGAGTGCCTTTGCTTGATCGGGCACCAAGTACCTCTGCTGAGCTACTTCAGCTAGTTTTGCTGCCTGCTGCTGCCCAGGCAACACATCCTGGCTTCTGCCTTTAAATCCCTGCAGGGTGGGAGCTTCTTGAGGCTTCTGTTCTTGGACTGGAAAGCACCTGTGATGAATATCCTGATTTGGGGTCACATCATTTGGAAAATATTGCATGTTCTGCAGGCTTGGGGTCTTATTTCCTGCAAGTAGTTCAGGATATAGAGTTTGTTCTCGAGTCTCAGGAACCGGGTGTGTATCATTTGAACAGGGAATCTGTGATTTGCTGGGATTCGATTTGAAGATCTTCATATAAGGGTAATTGTTACTACTCACATTCTGTACTTGCTCCAGCGGCCCTTGGCTATTGTGAGTTTGGAAATTACTTGATTTTGAAAACTGGTTTTCACCACTATAGCATTCTCCCACTTTAATCCGGCCAGAGCATGGTCCTTCTCTTTGCTTCTCATTGCTACCTTGGAGATGAGAAAAGATCTGGGGCATTTCTTCTTTATTCTTCCTCTGTAATTGTTGCTGCTGGCAGTTTTGAGGGAAATTTGAGTTCTGGGATGCTTGTGTTTGGGCTGTGTGCATAGGAGGTTTATGCTGTAAAAAGGTTGAAAATGGTTCGGTCTCTGCGGCCTGCTGATTCAAGTGCTTCTTAGTGGAGGGATCCACTCTTTGCTGGAAATGAAACGGAGGCGCACTCGGTGCTTGCCCGTGAGCACCAGGAGAGGGGTCTGCCTTGGAGATGCACCCCTGGTATGAAGTTTGCTGGAACGGTAGCTGTTGGTCCCTCATACCTGGAGAGTGTCCTTGATTCAGCTCCACTTGGTACGCTTGTGACTTCTGCTCAGGCGGAACTGTTTTCTGGATGTAAGGTAGCCTTTGGAATCCTCCCAGCACATTTACATTTCCCGTGCACCATTTGGAGGGCATCTGACCGGAAGGGCTGGCCTGATAGCGAAGGACTGAGTGAAACATCGCATCCTTACATTGCGGCTGATGGTGTGCTTCACGAAGCCGAGAGGTCTTCAGTTCAATCCATCCCGGTTTCAGGTAGTGCTGGGCCGCCAGCAGCGGATCTTGTGCTGGTTCCCCATTTTCATCCTTCAGAATGTCTTGTTCCCTGTGTCCCATCAGATGCAGGCTGCGCTCTTGTAAGTCTCCACTGCGGCCATGATTCGGGGGATAATACTTGAGATATTCTGACATTGTTCTTGTTTGTTCAGAGCATACTGAGCCACGATTACTCTGATGTCCTTCTGGAAGCACCGACAAGGGGTTGGATGTGTGAACAGATAGATTTGGACTCTGGCAAGATGGTGCCACCTTTGGTTGATGTTCCATTTTCCCTTCCCGTAAGAGAGTTGTGTTGCTTAAGTGACGGTGCTCTTCCAAGGCCTCATCATTCAGAGAACCTTTTCCCTCCGAAGGAAGCGGAAGAACGGGACGGGGACAAAGAAGCAACTGTGGTGTTGGAGTTACGGCAGTGGCAGAAATGGACTCTTTAGTGAACACTGAGCCTTGCCTGAAGTAAGCACCATTGATTTCCTTTCGCTGTAAATACTGTTCGGAGCTGCCACAAGAAGCTTGCAAATCACTGTTGGAACTGGAACCGAACTCTTCAGCAAACGGCTTCATGTTTCCCTGGATGTTTCTGTTTTCTGCAGGAGATGGGCACGTCTCCAAAACTGAATTTTGTTGGTGTTCTGGTTTTGGGAAGGGACAGGTACCTAGCACTCCAGCTGGTTTGCTGGCATTATCAGCATCACAGACCTCAGTCACCGGGGCAGCTGGCTCCGGAGGCAGCTGGGAGCCTGAGGTCTGTGGGGAATTGATCTGCTCTGAGGTATGCGATGGTTGAGTGATCTCACAAGACAACTCATTAGTAGCCCGACTGTTGAGGGCATTCACATGAGATGTGTTATTCTGCACTGCAGTGGAAACACTATCTGGACAACACTGAGATGGTGTTCTTTCCAGGACTTCACCACGTGTGTTTTCCACAGAAGGGGCAGAAACTGTAGCACCATTAGGCATTAGCACAGCCTTGTTTTTAAGTAGTAAAACGTTCCTGCCATTTTCCCCTTCCTGCTCCTCAAGAACCGGAAACTCTGTGTGTTCAACTCCATTGCAGTTACGAGTCGGGAAATCTTCGATGGCTGTCCCTGCACCTCCCTGGGTAACAGAGGGCACAGCATCTCTGTTCTCTCTCACACTGGAGACATTTGGCTGACGGCTGCTTCCACCTGGGTTTCTTTCTTGGCTTGCCCTGAAGTTATTACCTTCTCCCTTAGCTTTTTGGTCTAGTTTCAGTTTCTTGTTTAGATGGAGCCCAGAGAGAGATGGTTCACTAACAGTGCGTTTTATCCCTCCGTTTTGCAAGCACCCGGAATACCCTCTGCCTTCGTGTAAGAAGTCTGGACTCTCGCGACTGCTCTGGCTGCCTTTCACATGGGGTATTCCATAATAGCGTTCGAAGGTCTGCCACTTAGTGCCTCCATTCACTCCTTCTGGATGAAGTCTCTCTGCTAACAGGCTTCCATTCTGGAGCTGTGGTTCTGTCTGGCGAATGGGAGAAGGTGATGGTATCAGGAATGGACTCAGACTGTTGCCCTCAGGATGGGTGGGTCTGTCCTGTTCCATCAGGCTTGCTTCGGGGCCATCCACAAGGCTGTCCTTTGAATGAGTCCTAAAGAATACAGACACAAAAATTGAAAAGGCATTACAACACCATCAGTACCTAGGTATAACAATTAGATACTCATTTTCATCTTTTAGCCAACAGCTTCCTCTTGTCTTCCTAGCATGCAGAAGAGGAACAATGGAATCCCAGCTGCTTTGAGAAGTTCACACTTCACCAGCCAGTAGTATCAGAGGAAAAAACCCTACATCCCCTCTCCCAGCTCTTACTGTCATTTCTGGTTCCTGAGTGTTCCTTGGATCGTCTGCATTAAAATTCACTGTGTTCTATTTTGTCTCATAATACCTGTAACAGCTCCTCAAAAAATAAATCCTCCCTCAAGTTCTTCCAGGCTGCCTCAAAGATCAAAAAGAACATTCTAATGATCTAATAAAATCTAATCCTGGTATCTTTCAGCCTTATCATACCTGATTAATTCTGCCTGGCCTGTATCAGTGCTTTTCAAACTCTTTCATGGGACAGGAATATCATATTTCATTTCAGTGATGCCAATATGCAATGGATGATATGGTGAATGGCATGGCTCTAAAATACCCATTTGGCTAGGGACTTAAGTCAGTGCAAGGTGATATGTGCAGCTTGCAAGAAACTGTCCGCAGGTTCAATACACAACCACTTCCAAACATGCACCACCTCCAAGCATGTCACTTCTAGGTGATATTGCAACAACAGGTAGACCCCCACTTTAATAAAGATTTCCTGTCTAGGGTGGATGAGATGACTGAGCAGGTTAAGTAAGGGCACTTACTTGTCACCAAGCTGACGGCTGCAGTTTAATTCCCAGCGCCCAAGTGAGAGGAGTGAAGTCCTACGAATTGTCCCCTGCCTGACCTCTTACAACTATCATGGCACATGCATACATATATAATACATAGAATACATATAGTCATACATAAATAAATGCAATTTAAAATTTTTTAAGCCTGATAATTGGTTTCATATGCAAATATCTATCCTTTCTGCCCCAGCAGTGACAACCTATAAAAACCATCAGTAAGTGCCTTCAGCTCAAAGTGCTTTTGCTGGTGTGTAACAGGAGCCCTCTACATCTATGTCAGCATCACCTTCTGCTAATTCAGTTTCTTCTACATCTTGAACTTCAACTGTAGGTGGCCTGCCTCTATTATGTACTGCTTAAACATAAATCTAATTCATTTTGGTGCTTAATCTGATTCATTTTGGTCCTCATCCACTAAATTTCACTAGGATGATTCAAATTCTAACTTATTACCACTATTATCGATTCAAACATTTTTCAGATTTGTTAAAAAAAAAAAAAAAAAATTCAAAGCCCTAAGATGAAAAGGCTGGAGGTGGCGGAGGGGGTGGGCATTTAAAAACTCATCTTAAGGGCTAGAAGAAATGGCTCAGTAGTTAAGACCTGTGTTTGGTTCTGAACACCAATGTTGTGGCTAATCTGGTCTTCTACTCTGAACACATGTAACTGCAAAACATGCACACACACATGCACATGCGTGCGCGCGCACACGCGCACACACACACACACACAAAGTAAATCGTTTTTAAAACTGTAAACACTTCCAGATTCATTTAGTCATCCTCTTCATCTTTCTCATTTAAGACTAATAGTGGAGGTGGGCACTATTTTCTGTCTGGATGTAAACAGTGCTGTATTAGATTAGTACTTAGTTTTTAGACAAGACAGAGGAAGAAATGAGATAGAAATGCTGAGAAACAACATTAAAGTTATTAACTTTAGCAGGACACTGTTGCTCGAACTTTTAATCCCCTATGGGAAGGGGATGTGTCTACAGGAGTTCTAGGACAGCCAGGTGAGACTCAGTCTCAAGAAGATAGTGATGCTGTACACTGATCAACGAAGAGACCAGCTGAAACGCTGTCATCATTTCTAAAGATTTAGTAAAGTGGCCCCCAAAATGCAATTATATCCTCAAAACATAAAAGCAATCCCAAGCTTTCTGGAGATAAAACATTGTAGTTGTAACAGAAGAAGTAAACTCAAAAGCTCTATGTCTATATAACAAGATTGCAATAGGGAAGGAAGAGACAAGAAAATATAACACCCAGCTAGATGTTCTGAAAAGGATGGAGCCAGCCTGGTGGGCAGCAGTGTCGTTCTAGGATGTCCCAAGTTTCTCTCCAGTGTTTCTATAGTGCCTTACTCATTTCAACAGTTACATGGCTGGACTCCATGGTTATCCCAACAATTTACATATGGTCTCTAACCTTTTGCTGCAAAATACACAGACGGAATAATAACAGCAATGGGAAGAGGATTGCTTTTAATTGTCTTTTCATACTTTTAAATGTGCATTACTTAATAAAAATTTAAATTGATAAGATACTTCTCACTGCACAAAAAAAAAGTGATGTCTTTTTCTACATTTCAAATAACAGGCGAGATTGACATCGCCCAACGTAGACATGAATATATGGTTACATTCAACTACTGCACCCTTGCAGTAGTTGCTACTTTAAGTTGAAACGTGCTACAAGAAAAGAACCACTGGATTGCAGGCCTATCTGAAAAAATAATGTAAATCTCTCACTTTTAAAAAAATATCCATGATGGGCTAAGGACGTAGTTCATCTGGTAGAGTGCTTGTCTGGCATGTACAAAGTCCTGGCTGACCTCAGTCCCCAGCACCACATTAACCCAGGCAGATGGCACATGCATACTAATACTCCAAAGGAAGACGCTGTCAGAATAATTGAGGACAAGGTTGTTTTCAGCTACATTGTGAATTTAAAACCAAAACGTCTCAAAAAATTAAAATAGTAAACTATGTTGGATGACAGGAAAAAAAACATTTATTTTTCACTTTTGGGGAAATTTAAAATTCCATATCATGTATTGCATCTGATTTCTTTTGAGTTGCTCTTGGTTTTATTAATAAAGGAGAGAGAGAGAGGAAAAGAAGGAGAGAGAAGAGGAAGGAAAAGATGCATCTTGGTAACTTTACAACCAAGCCATATATATATATATATATATATATATATATATATATATATATATATATATACCAAATGATATTTATGTACATTTCTGATGTTAAAAAAAATTTTTTTTCAGGCTCTGTATACAGTGCTGTCCTACCGAATTTTTACCTATGAATTGTAGTATTTTAAGCAAGCAATACATTATGATCCACTCCACGTAATTTTTGGACAATCTTGAAAGTGTCAAGGTAAAAATTATAATGGATGAAGCTCAAACACACTTTTAAACATAATAATAGCTCTTAAGAGATGACGTAACAAAATGCAATTTATATTAATATGGATGTTTAAACACAATAGCAATTTTAAGTACCAATTTAAACAGAAGTATTCTGTGGCAAGAATTCATTTTCTGGGTAAAGCCAATAATTCAGGGAAAGTTAATAGTTCAGGGAATTTAAACACTGTCTCTAGAAACCACACTCCCATGTCAGAGAGTAAAAAAGGAAATGTTGCCTTTGGCTTTAGTATGTATGTCCTAAACCAAACTTGTATGAATACTCATAATATTATAGAGCTCTGGACCCATTTGTACAGTACTTTTGATATGTATGCTTGGCATTATTTGTATTAGAGAGAGAGAATAAAGATGTTTCCATGCCATAGTTGTCAGGTTCAGGGAGGGTTTTTCTTTTTGTTTTTTAAGCTGACAAAGTCATGGTTGAAACAGAAAGAATCTTTGGGTTGTATTTGAGATAGTTATCTAATAATCAGTTAAGATATAAGGTTATTTTTTTTTCAAATTTAAATGGCTGCAAAACATTTTCAAAAACTATAAATTTTTGCTGGAGTTATTTGTGCATGATTTTCCTCAGTCCACTTCCTATTGCTAATAGCACAGGGCTGGGCAGGTTGGAGGCTTATTTTGGCTCTTCATTCTCAAGTGGAACAACCTTCCTGCTGTTCTTGTTTGAAGGCAGAGCAGGGCAGGATGGCAAAGTCAGAACTGTGTGTGTGTGTGTGTGGGGGGGTGTGCTGGTCTCTGCCTCTTCATTATGAAGCCCCTTATTCCAAAAGACCTGGGCTGAACCCTAAAACTCACATAGTAGAAGGAGAGAAAAGAAACCTCTGCAAGCTGTTATTATGGGTTGATGACATGGGACTCACATCATGGGGAACCCACCCCATGATCCCAGTTTTAATCACCTCTGAATATCCTACCTCTAAATGCCAAGTTTTGCCCTCTCAGTTACCCAGTGAGGATTCAATTTCAACCATATTTTACAGGAAAATTCATAGCATTTCCTTTCTCCATTGAAATGGACTTTTGTTTTTATCTGTTCTAATAAGTGAATGATCAGAAATAGAATTTTTTTAATTTATGAGATTAGACACTTTTAAAGTAATGTAATTACTTGAGATTCATAGATGGTAATCTGTGCTATAATTGTTTGCCGCATGAAGAAATTTTTCATCCAGACTGAGAATCAATGCCATCTTCATCATCATCCCTAAAAATTTGAGACAGGGTCTCACTCTGAAGCCCATGCGGGAAATCACATCCAGCTTGAGCAGCAATTGTGTAAGAGGGATTAGCCAATGTCACTCATGAGGACATTGACCAATCAAAATTAGGGTGCTATAGTTTAAAAGCAGTTATTTTGTTTATATAAGAGCATAGGCCAAATGTCCTTCAGGAAACCTGCAAGCCTGACTGGCTACTGGCTAAGCTTCCCTGGGATGCTTTACAGGACACCTCACTGTAACAGCTACACTTAAAACACACACACACACACACACACACACACACACACACACACACACACACACACCAAACAGACAGACAGACAGACAGACAGAAAAACAAGCCCAAACAACCAGTTTTAAACACTTAAACATTTAAAGGTATTGGCTAATTGCAAGCTATTGAAATCCATCACCAATCTCAGGAATTAATACATAGGACTAATGAAAAATCATCAACTATTATATCATTTGGAAATCAAATAAGTGTAAATACCCTCAGCCAATCATGTACTCAGGACTCAGGCAGCCATTCTGACTCTCAGAAGTATGTTAGCAAAGAGCTCAGAAACACAGAACGGCACTTCACCTTTGAAAGACTAACAGGACTTTAAATGACATTCAGATATGAGGGAGGGCATGTGACATTAATAGTCCAATGATGTAGGAAGCATTGCAAAGCATCAGAAAGGACTTCATTGTTTTCCCACTTAACAGATGTGAATGCTGAGAAACCGCCTGAGTTTATTATGCATGAAAATTGTGGCTCCTGTTGGGGCCATGCAGAGAGACAGCTCCTTGAAGCACGTTCCGTCATATAGCACAAATGAAAATACATGATTTAGGGATACTTTATTTTGATCTTAAATTCCTACTTTGCCTTTATTGAGCCCATTTGCATGCTTAGTATTAATACTCTAAAAGGCAGTTTGCTACATGTCTATAGACCTGTAGTTATTGACAGAGTTATGGGTGTTACCTTCAACCAGGGCCCTGTTTCCTTATATGGCTTGAAGTAAATAAAATGTAAACACTCAAAGTGTGTCATATGAGGTTCCTATAGAGTTATTGTGATACTCTGTTGAATTTAAGATTCCCCCATGCCACCGAGTGTGAGGATTACAGGTGTGCACCATTGTAGTGGCTGCGGATTCCCTAAAATATGATGGTTCAAACGCTAAGAGCACAAGCTGCTCTTCCAGAGAACCTGGGTTCAATTCCCAGCACTCTCACAACACACCTCACAACTGTGTATAACTCAAGTTCCAGTGGGACTGACTCCCTCACACAGACATACATGCAGGCCAAACACAATACACAACACACACACACACACACACACACACACACTTCATAATTTAAACTCCACCAACCATATTTTTAATGTTTATCCTTTTGAGTATTCTATTACTCTTCACAATGTGTGGCTGTCTGAGGTAGTGGTTATAGCAACTATATAAATACATCCCTTTTGTCATTGAAAGTTTAAGGGTAAATTTATAATAGAGTAATTTGTCATAAATAGGAATGTGCAATCATTTTATGGCCATTCCCATTCCATGGTATTAGCTAATGGCACAGACTGACCATTGCGGACTGTGTCAGAGGCAAGAGTTTACAAACCATCTTTATTCTGAGCATGGTAGCACACCTTTAATACTGCCACTTGTCTACATAGTGAGTTCCAGGACAGCGAGAGAGATGCAGAGACCCTGTCTCCAAACAAACAATAAAAACCAAAACAAAGGCCAAACAAAACAAAACTTATCTCCATTTAAAATACTGCTCTTTTGAGGGGGTAGCTAGCAATTCAGTTTTTAGCCATCGCAGATTTTCTGAGTTTAATTTTGTGCTTTCTCTTGCCTGTGACAATAATTAATTATAAATTCAAGTCACATCGACAGCATCTGTGAAACAATTACTGCACGGAGGGCTGACTCTGCAGTCTAATCCATCATAATTATGACAGTCCTCTTTCAAGACACTGTGATGCATGACTTAAAAATAGCACATTAGTGTGCAAATGGATCGGCATCTCATTTCACCAATGTGCATTTAGAGCTGTAATGTGGCTCGGCACCATTTGACTCTTTCTGAATCACTCAGAGGGTAGCCATCCCACACCATAGAAAACTGTAGATGATGCTCAAAATTTGGAGGGTTTTTTCTTTTGTTTTCTTTTTGGCCTACTGGTTTTGTAGGTGAAATGTATTTTCCAGCTCTAAAAACAAAAATACATTTAAACAATAAGGCAGCATTTTTTTTTCCTATACTCCTTTCACTCTTTATCCTAATATTACACACGCTGGCATGCACACAAGCACGCACGCGCGCACACACACACGCACGCACACACACACAAGCATGCACGCACGCACACACACACACGCACACACACGCACGCACACACACACACACGCACGCACACCCACGCACGCACACACGCATGCACGCACACACACACACTGCCATCAACTGGTGAATCATGTTTGTGTGTGAATCTATTCAGATTAGTGGAGGTAGACACTTAATGGCTGGTTATGGGCAGGGAAAGCAAGTCCATGTTCCAGCATCAGACTTAGGGGATCACTGCTTGTCACCTTGTCACTTGTAGTGACAAGTTTTATACCTTCTAGTAAACTCATTGTTAGGAATGATTTCTTGGCATGGAAAAACAAAACAGAAAGGGGTACATTTGATTACATTTCCTACACACATGGCAATGATCCCCAAAATAAACATTATATTCTCATTACCAGAGTGGAACACAATTTTTAGGTCAACCACACACTAATTTCAAGACATGCTCAGTGAGCCGTCATCCCAGAACCTAAGAGTGAGGCCTCCAAAGCTCAACCTGAATCACTTAGCAAGCCCATCTCAAAGTGTACAGGACAGTGGACATTATTATGCTAGTCTACTGAGTGTCCTTAAGGACAAGGCTCCTGAAACCCGAATGATGCTTTGGAGTCTCATCTTCTAAATCTATGAAATGCCTATTTAATTGTCTTGCTTTCCTTTAAAAGATTTTATTATTTGTATCTCTATTTATTTATTTACTTATTTAGTGCATGTGTAGGGGTGGTGGTGGGGTGTGTGTTTGTGTTTGTGTCCGCTCGCATGCGCGCGCGCACATGTGGTGTGGTATGGTATGGTGTGTGCAGACCAAAGAAAGAATGCCAGGGATCTATTCTATTACTTTCTATCTCATTCCCTTGAGTCAGGGAGCTGTATCAGAGTTAGTGGCCAGAAAGCCCCAGGAATCCTGTCACCACTTGCCCAGCACTAGGGTAATAAGCATCAATGCAAATGCTGGTACCCAGAGGCCAGCAGAGGGTATCAGAGTTGTAAACTATGAGTTATAGGTGTTGGACACCAAATTCTGGGTACACTGAACCTCTGAGCCACCTCACCAGCCCTAGTTTAATTTTCTTAGTTGATGTCAGGATAGTTCCTACTTTTTTTTTTCCTAAGAAAAATGTATGGGACATATATGAAATCAATAGCTACCTCTATTTATCCCCATGCTGGCCTTGAACTCTGTATAGCAGAGGATGACCTCTTGCCTTCCCCTCTAATATTACAGGCGTGCACCATCACAGCCATTCTAGGCACTGCTGGGTAGTCAAGGACATCTCCTACCCCTTTTATATAGCGAAGTAAGTTCCTGCTAACTTTTCAAGGCAGGCCTGGAACTTGCTCAGTAGCCTAGATCGTCCTTGAACTTTGTCCTCCTGCCCCAACCAAGTAGCTGAAATTATGAGCAAATACGAACAGGCCAGATTGTAGTTTGATGTATTGATGGGTAAGGAGAACATGAGGTGAGGCTGATTTTAATATCACTGCTCTTGTAAAAAGCATTTAATATTGAAAAAATGGAATGTAATCCATCTCTTGAAAAAGGATGTGTGGGGCTGTAGATAAGAGCAAGGGCTGTTCTTCCAGGACACAAGTTCATGTCCCAGCACCCACATGGCTAACAATCTTCTTCATCTCCAGTGCCAGGGGATCTGATGCCTCTTCTCGCCATTGCAGCCACCAGGCACACAAGTGGTGCAGATATACGTGCAGATGGAACAAACACAAGTTTAAAAAAAAAAAAACAAAAACAAAACTTAATTTAAAAAAAGAAAAAAAATCAGAGAAGGTTCTAGACTTTCCAAAGACGGTTAGTCAGAGCTCTCTCCTCTCTCTCTCTCTCTCTCTCTCCTCTCTCTCTCTCACACACACACACACACACACACACACACACACACACACACACACACACCACTTGCACCCATTCTTCCCGAGAGTCAGGATTTTTAGAAATCCTCATTGGGACCCTTTAATGACCATGTTTGAAATTTAGCAGTACAGATGATGCATTTTAACAGCACTGAGATTATTTTCAAATGCAGGGAGTGGGGATGTGACTAATAGAAAAACAAGAGATCGCTTCACTTCAGGTTGCATCAAGAAGTAAGTGTGCACCACCCCAGCCATGGAGACTCCAGAGAACTGAACTAGGCCCTCCAGGTGTGGGTGTCAGCAGGACCAAGATACACACCTGGTGGTACAGGAGCTAACTTGTTGGAGCCCACTCCTTAGGGTGGGATGCCATGCTCGGTCTTAATGCACAGGAGAGGGGCTGGGCCCTGCCCCAACCTATTGTACCAGACAATGTTGACTCCTCATGGGAGCCCTTACCCGTGAGGAGGGGTGGACTGGGGTGGGCTAGGGAAGAGGTGAGGGAGAGTGGGGGGGAGAGGTGGGAGGGAGAACTGTGGTTGGAATGTAAAACAAAATCCAAAAAACAAAAAATGGAAAAAGAAGTAAATGTGCCTGTAGTTTGTAAAAACTAATCAGGTCCAAGTGGGAAGATGAGCATGATCTTGTCAATTCTCCATTATCCATACACCAGTTAATCCGAGAATTGTTTCTGACTTATATTTGGCCCTTTTACAGCTCTCAAACTGTTAAAAGCTGGGAGGAAATGAAATTTAGTTGAAATTGTCACAAGAATATTTATAATCCATAAACTGAGTCATTTTTTTTTCACCCCACTCCTCACCAGAATCTAAACATAAGCACGTTATCTTTGCACTGAGACACTATCTAGGTGTATTCTTCATGCAATGCTTGGAATTTTCAATTAAAAAAAAAAAACTGAAAGTACTGTGAGCAATTTTGCTGATAGTTTATCTAGAATCTTTCCAAGGGAGAAGGAGCCTCCCCACAGCAGAAAGAGGCAATGGAGTGGACTTGTGGGCAAAGCTGAAATGCATACTGACATGGTGATGAACAGATACAGGGGAGAAAGTTCTGCGATACCAGGGACATCCTATCTTAAGAGTCTGTGAGTGAGACAGGAACTGGATTTGGATGCCTATCTCCCAGAGGACATCCAATAGCTAACAAGGTCTTGCCTCCTGGTTTACACAAAAATCTACAAGTGCCTTTCAATTCTCCTTTAGGCCTGCCCTGTCTCGAGGGATGATGCTCAAACAGAAAGGGAGAGGACACAGTCAAAGTGAGACCGATTTTTAAGTGATGGAGTTAATAATGTGCAGATATTGGGCCTGGGGCACAAGCTTGAAAGGAAGTTTGAAACATGAAATGTCAAAAAGTCAAAGGGAGAACAGAATAGAGGAAGACCATTGTAATATATTTACAGGACAACTAGGCACATATAGCTCAGGGAAATCCAATATAATGGTTTCTAGTAATACAGTATTAGAACTCCGTAGGTAATTTCTAGCATTTCATTTTATAACCATTCAGTATTTATAAGCAATGACAGAATTATCAGAGGTAACCAACCTATCATGATAGCCATTCTTTCCCCAATGACAAATATTTATTGAATAGACAGACCCCTTTGTCAGGCACTGTTGTAGCTACCGACATATCACTGAAACAAAGAGATAAATATCCTTGCCTTGTTAATCTGTTATTCGAATGAGAGAAATAATAAAGTCAATGTTGAGAGAGTCCTTCGAGGGAAGGATTTTGTGCAGATTTAGGTATATCAGGGAATAGTTACAGGTTATTAAATACTATGTACTTAGAATACTAAGTATCATTAATATAGTGAAATTTGAAAATATCTTAGAGGCAATTGATAGTAAACTTTTAATTAACCAGGATATTACAACAATGTGCTGATTCTTTTAACATAGGTACCATCCCTTACTTTCTCCTTAAGTCAAGGAAGGAATAAAACAAGGAAGGAAGGAAGGAAAGGAGAGCTTATTTTGGTGGCATACCTATAATCCCAGGACTCAAGATGATGGCAGGATGATGCAGTTCAACTGTGCTACATAGCAAATTTGAGATGAGTAGGCTACCTGAAAGCCTATCTTCAAAAACACCAAGACTAAAACACAAAAGCCAAAATAACTAACAAAAATGTAGAAAGTGTTTGAGTTAACTGAATTACCATTTCCAAAGTGAGCTTCAATTTAAATGTGAAATGTCTCTGGTGGTTTTCTTCCTCCCCCCCCCCCCCCCCCCGCGGGGGGGGGGGGGGGGGGGGGGGGGCGGGGGGGGGGGGGGGGGGGGGGGGCGGGGGGGGCCCCCCCCCCCCCGCGCGCCCCCCGGGGGGGGGGGGGGGGGGTGTTTCCCGGGGTTCTTCTTCTGGGTGGTGGTTTTTTCCCCCCATTAACCATCTATCCCCCCTTTTTGTTTTTCCTCCCTTTTTCCGCTTGTCTCTTACTGAAAAACTTTATAGCACATAGTTGCAACTTAGGCTTTTGGGGAATTACACTAGCATGCAATTCATCTCATACTCATGAAATCTGCTTTCTCAGAGATGTTCTGCCTGCTGTACTGCCTCAAAAGGCATGCCATTTGTGTGTCTCAGAAGTTCTGTCCAAACCCGAACAGCTCCATCCTAGTCATTTTCTTCTTCCTGTCTTGGAAAATGATTACCTGCATCCATTAAGGCTTCCAGGTCTAAGGGCTACAGAGTGATTCTTGAGAATAAGAGGGACATTCTTAAGGATCAATAAGAGATGTCAATAAATCATTGTCCATCATGGGCTATCAGTCTGAGATACTTACTACGTGCCAATCCTAAGGAATCCAGACAAAACAGGCCAGGCACAGTACCTGTCTAAAACCCTAACGTTCCACTGAGGCAGAGGCAGAAGCATAAATTGTTCAAGGTCAGACTAGACTAAGTGAGACTTAAGACTGTGTTCATGTTACTCTATTCAGAGAACTGGTGAAAGAAATCCTCTAATGAGCATAGGAAAACAAAGATCTTGGGTTACCACATGTCCAGAAACAGGTTCCCTGAACACTTAAGACAATGCTTTAACTTGAAAGGTCTGATAAACATTTCAAGATTACCTAGTTATGTGATACCTTTTAGATGGTATCAATAAAACAAAACAAAACAATAATAACAGAGGTAGGCGGATCTGAGGCCAGCATAGGCTATAGAGCTAGTTCCAAGACCAATGGGACTACACAAAAAGAATCTTGTCTCAAAAAAGAAACACACACACACACACACAAAGAGTGATACTTTTTTATTAATTAAACTTTGTTAATTAATGATTCAGTGGTTAATAGCACTTGCTGCTCCTCCAGTACCCATGATATATATATATATATATATATATATATATATATATATATATATATATATTTTTTTTTCAAGCCCTAATTTAGATGAGTGCCTTTTGCAGTTTTAATGAACTGTCTTTGTGGGATGGGGGTAAGACAGTCTCACTATGTAGCTCTGCCTGGCCTGGAATTTCCTATCTAGACCAGAATGGCTACAAAGTGGAGACCTGATTGCCTTGGGCCTGCTGGAATTCAAGCTGTCTTCACTGTAGCCCAAGATGATCTGGAAGTCACCATATAGCCTATGGTAGCCTAGAACTGACAAAAATTTTGCCTTAGCTTCCCCACTACTGGGAACAGACAGGAGCCACCATGCCTGGTTTAAATTTATCACTCCTGAGGAGCTGAGAATCTATGGATGAGGGGAATATAAATTGTCACCATTCTGAACTTAGATGGAAATGTACCTATGTAAGCTTATTGTTTAAAAAAATGTGGTAGAAAGTTGTCATGGATTTATGTGGTGTCCTAACTTATTTAATTGTTTTGCCTTTAACTCAGTATTTCTATCTTGGTCAAGGGATACAAACTGGTCAAACTTTTACACATAAATAATTTTTGAAATAATAATTTTTTTGAGATAGTGCTATGTAGAAAGCGCAGGCTCTGAGAACATAATTAATTTTTGGCTTTGTTTCATTAACTCATTGTTGTTTTTGTTTTTTGAAAGAGGGTTTTTCTGTGTAGCCCTAGCAGTCCTAGAATTTCCTTTGTAGACTAGGCTGTCCTTGAACTCAGAGAGATCCACCTGCCTTTGCATATGCCACCACAGCCAGCTTCAGGTTTTTTTTTTTTTTTTTTTTTTGTCTTTTTTAATAACACTAGTTAGTACAGCAGATATTTAGTTAAGTGCTAGTGTGATTTATCACATATACATATTTTAATTTTAAAAATGAATGAGAATTTATCACTAACTTTATATTCGCTACACCCACCTACCTAGACATGGTACTGCCCATAGTGACTGGACCCTCCTACATCAATTAGCAAGTAAGAAAATGCCCCCACAGATTTGCCTCACAGGCTAACCTGATGGCAGTAATTCTTCAATTGAGGTTCCCTTTTTCTATGTGAATGTAGCTTGTGTCAAGTTGATAACACACACACACACCTATCAATCTTATAAATATTTAAAAGTACAACCCTGCTCATTTAAATGTTAAGTAATAGAAATTTCAATGCACTAAATTAAGAACTTGATCTTTTCAGTCAGTAATAAACATGGGTCAAGTGTCAACATTCAAAAATCCCCTTCATTACTTTCTAATACAGGCTGGCAAGTAGTCATAAGATTGTAGAGAAATGGTACCCATTGGAGGGAAATTACATATCATAGTGTCTCATGGAGTGCTTCATAAACAGCAAGCATCATATCCCATGCATCACTATATAAGGCAGCCTTATGGTATACTTGACACATATCTGAACTGGTTCAATGTAACTGTTGAACTGTTAAGTAATATAAAACAAGTTTATAGCTGGGTGGTAGTGATGCATGCCTTTAATCCCAGCATTTGGGAGGCAAAGGCAGATGAATTTCTGAGTTTGTTCCAGGACAGCCAGGGCTACACAGAAAAACCCTGTCTCAAAACAAACAAACAAACAAAACCCCCAAATAAAAAACAAAAACAAATCACACCAGTGTGGACTACTGGTCAGCACCTTCCGAGCTTTCTTCAAATTAGAAGTAGAGCTGTCAATCATGTATAGTCATGCCATCAGACCAAATAAAAATGGAACCATGAAGATTCACAGTAGCTGTCAAGTTTATTGGCAAGTGATACTGAATAGACAAGAAAATCATTTCAACAACTGCAACTAGCAAAAACTATTGTTTAACAGTTGCATTTTAATAAATGTAATTGCACTAGTCTATCATATTTCACAGATACATGTCTGTAAAGATAGTACAAAGCAAACCAAGATGAGAAGATAATTTTCCTTATGCTTATGGGTGAATTCAGCTCTAAACATCTGTCTAACCCAGTGATTCTTGACCACCCTAATGCTGAGACCTTTAATACAGTCCTTCATGCTGCAGTGAACCCAACCATAAAATTACATTGCTGCCTTGATTTTGCTACTATAATGAATCGTAAGTATTGATGTGTAGGATATCTGATGTGGTCCCTGTGTCAGGATGTTTGACCCTGGGGGTCATGGTCCACAGGTTGAGAACCACTGCTCTAGGGTTTCCTCTATTATTGATTCTATTCCATATTGAGAAGGGCCTCCCCTGCTGGAAGCCTGTGGGGAGGAGAGGCCTTCTACCCTAGACCCTCAAAATTATTCCACGAAACAAAAGGAACATTGCCCGGTTTGTTTTATGAAGCCTTGTGTTACCTTGATACCCAAACCACATAAAGCCCAGGAAAATTACAGACAATTTTTCTCTATGAACATGGATGCAAATGTTCTTAATAAAATATTTACAGACTGGGCCTGGCAGTGATGGGCATGCTTTTAATCCCAACACTTGGGAAGCAGAGGCAGGCAGATCTGTGAGTTCATGGTCAAAAGAGTGAGTTCCAGGATGGTCAGGGCTACAGAGAGAAACCCTGTCTCATTAAAAAACAAAACAAAAACAAAACAAAACAAAACAAACAAACAAAAGAAAAGAAAAGAAAAAGTAGTCCAGGGGAGATTAGGGATACAAGAGACATACCTCAAATTGTAAAGGTAGTTCACAGAAATCCCATAGCCAACAACTTAAATAGAGAGAAACTCAAAGCAATTTTAAGAATCAAGGACAAGGTAGTTCACTCTTTTCATACCTATTCAATCAATATAGTACTCGAAGTTTATCTAGAGCAGTAAGTAAGACAACTGATGCAATATGGAAAGGAAGAAGCCAAAGTATCTCTATTTTCAGATGATGATAGTATATATAAGCAATAAAATTCTCACTCAGGGAGCTCCTATTACAATTGAGAAATGGACCAAGAAAGAAATCAGGGAAATAATACCTTTCACAATAGCTTTAAATCATTAACATCTTGGAGTAATTCTAACCAAGCAATTAAAAGACTTGTATGATTAAAAAAACAAAACAAAACAAAAAAAAAACTTTGAAGAAAGTAAAGAAAATATCAGAAGATGGGAGTATCTTCTATGTTCATGGATCAGTAGAATAAAAATAGCCATCCTACCAAAAAACAATCTACAGATTCAATGCAATCTCCATCAAAGCTACAACACAGTTCTTCACAGATACTGAAAGGACAAACCAACTCTGTATGGAAACATGCGCACAAAACCAGGATAGCTTAAAGAATCCTGGATAATAAAAAAGAACTGATGGAAATATTACCATCATAGATATCAAGTTGGACTACAGAACTATAGTCATAAAAACAGCATATTGACACAAAATAGATGTGGATCAATGGAATTGAAGGCCCAGACATAAATACATACTCCTATGGACACCTGATTTGATAAAGAAGCCAGAAACATACAAATGTTAAAGGGGAAACCAAAGAATGGGAAAAGATTTTTACCAACTCCACATCTGACAGGAGGCTAATATCCAAATATGTAAACAACTTAAAAAAAAAAAGTAGGTATCAAGAAAACAGATAACACTATTAAAAACTGGGCATGGCGGCACATACCTACCTTTACTCCCAGCGTTCAGGAGGCAGAGTTGTGTTTCCAGTAGCTTTTGTTTTCATTGTTATCAAGTGCCCTGCTGTCTTTTGTTATGGCAGATCACCATGTCATGTGGAGAGTTCAAGGAGACACCTATGCTATATCCCCCCCCACCCCAGCATTCGTTGGAGACCCTACCTGCTTGCTTGGGCCTCCGGTTTCACCCACCACCACTTGACTGTTAATCTCTGCCAGGAAGAGATTGGGCAGGCACAGCCACCAAGACTACAAGATTCATACAACAAAATGGCCAAATAGACACCCTCATTAGCTTTAAAAATGTATTTTATGGTAAAAGTCTAGTCTTTGTGCCCTTTACACCTAAAGGAAAACAAAAGAAAAGAAAACTAAAAAATGAAAAGTAAGTATGAGGGGGATCCCAGCGACTCCCCTGAGTTGTTTTGTGTTTGGGGGAGTAGTGATTAATAGTGTCCGTTTGAATGTTCATTAAGGACATCTCCTATCATTTTACCACATTTCCTACCATTGCCACCACAATAATAATAATAATGCATTCAAGAACACCACAAAGTCAAGACATCTATAGTGATGTCCCCAGAAGAGAGCAAGCAGCTGGACTCAGTTCCTCTTTATTTTCTTCATGCGGACGTGTCATGGAAGTTGTGTCTCAAACAACGCTCATGGTGTGCTTTGCGTCATGACGCCTGCAGGGGTCTGCCCCACAAACTCTTCCCTCTCCCACACTTTCCTATTTATGAAGTCTCAAAGTCAATCCTTGCCTTAATTTCCATACACGTTTTTAACCCTTGGAGATCTGGGATCTCAGAATGCACCGAGTCACCCCTCCCAGAAAGGTTTATGTAAAATTTCCAGATTGCTCATAAATGACTATGTATTAATGCAGTGGTCCTCAACCTCCCTTAGGCTGAGACTCTTTAATACAGTTTCTCGTGTTTGGTGACCCCCAACCATGAAATTGTTTTCATTGCTACTTCATAACTGTAATTTTGCTGCTGTTACGAATTGTAAACATCTGAGATGCATAAATAAAAATATAAAATGTGACCCCTGAGAAAGTGTCATTTGATAACCCCCTTCACAGAGAGATCGAGACCCACGGGTTAATGCCTAAACCCCTTATGGTTCAGTTCTTAACTCTGCAGCTCTACCTAAGAATTCAAATGGAAGCCAGCTGTGGTGGCTCAGGACTTCAATCCCAGCACTTGGGAGGCAGAGGCAGATGGAGCTCTGTGAGAGAAACCCTGTTTGGAAAAACAAAACAAAAAAACGAGGCAGGCATGGTTGCATACCTTTAATCCCAGCAACTTGAAATGGAAAAAAAATACCGGCGAAGGAACTGGAACTGGTATGTAAAATAAGAGTGTTTTTGATTTAAATGAAAATTTTTTAAAAATGTAAAAAATTCAAAAACTTCCTACAAGAAGACCTCGCTTATTCTGTGTTTGAATCTAGCTGGATCTCACTCGAGGCATCCTTGCTGGCCTGGGATTCATTATGTAGACCAGGCTGTCTCTAAACTCACATCTACCTGCCTGTCTTCTACTGAAGCAGATGAGATTAAAGATGTGCACTCCCCTCCCCCGCTTCCTTTACCTTGAAAGCAGGCCTTCTATTTTAAGTTTCTTTGAAAGCAGGATCCAACAATAGAGCCCTTTCATGTGCTTATTTTTTTACATCCATGGATAAAATTAAAGCATAGAGGAATAGAACTATTTTAAGCACTTTAAAATGATTGAAGAAAAACAAAAACACATTAGTATTAATAGATTCAATACTAGGTGACAGTGCAAGCTCAGGTTCAAGGTTCTGAGAGTTTTTAGAAAAGTGCAGATGAGTCCAATCGTGAACGCTCCTTTAAAGCTAGATAGGGATTGCTGCAGAAAACAAAGCTGTCCTGTCTTATCACCCCTTATCTGAAGAAGAGCTTTTCAGTTGGAGTAAAAACAACAACAACAAAAAACCCAGCAATCAAAGGCCACAGTCACGGCGCAGCGGCTGAGAACATGCAGATGCCATGTGCTATCCCTGAGTCACCGTCACATGTAGGATGCTAACCCAGGCAGAGGGAAGGTGTCTTCCCAACCAGAGGCTCTCACTGTACGGCTAAGTACGAGGTAAGGGATGGGAAAAGCTGGAGAAATCAATGACTTTCAACTCTAAGTAGCCAAAGGCAGCAAGTGTCCCATCTGCCCACAACATAAGTGAAGCTACTCCGGCTTCCCTGGAAGGACTCACTGTGATGGCACATGAGTGCTCATTGTTTATTCTGGTAAGGCTCACAGAAAGGGAGATCCGCTGTGCCAGGCTTCCTCAGCGTGGTGGGCTGAAGGGCCTAGAGAACATCGTGCATAACCAAATTATAGACCTGGACAAGTGAAGAGGACACAACGTAAAGAGCAGCGGAGAGGCAGGCAACAACTTCAAAAGGTTTTTGGTGATCATTTTGAAACACTCCCCATAAGTGACTTTCTCAGCTACCTAGATTCTACGACACACGGGATAGGCGAATCCTTCTTCCCTCAGAATATGTGAACAGGGAGAGAAAATTTCAAATTCCTGGTGCTGCAAATCTGTCCCTTCTCTCACACTACAACCAACACAGAAAATGTATGTGACCCACATGACCCACGAGCATCTCTCCCCTTTAACAAGTGGCCCAGGATGCAGACTGGTGGGGGTGTAACATTGTTTTCTTTTGAGATAGACTTCACCTACTGTGTATACCTGACTGGCCTAGAATTTTCCATAGTCAAAATTAAACTCTTTTAGCCTTCCAAGTGCCATGACTACAGGAATACAGCGTCATGCCAGCCTTTTTTTCAATTCCCATAACATCTATATCTGGACAGAACATCAGGTCTCAGGGTAAGAGCTCAGGCCTAAGACAGTCCACTCCGTCAGGTCCCCCATTAGATGCCATTTAACTGTACCAATGGGCTACAATCATTCATTTGCCATTTTCCATGAAGGAGCTATGAGAAGGACATAGAAGAAGTGATGTGTAGATTGAAATAAGAGAAGGAGCTTGAGCTTCCCTACCTTCTTCAGACACCACACACTTCAGGGACTTTCTTCAGGACACCACACACTTCAGGGACCTTCTTCAGGACACCACACACTTCAGGGATTTCTCACCCTCAGCTGTGGCATGCTAGAGGACACTGCTCTTTATAAGAGCATGCTAATGGACTGGGTAGGAAAATCCTCTCCGGCATCCTGGGCCTCTCCCACCTCCATAGGGCATGAGTGGTAGTAATCCCATTCCTCAAGAAAGAGCAATTTCTATGACCCGCCTCAGGGGAATAACCTCAACTTTCTATGGCCTGCTTTGAGATGGGAGTTATAAGCCAGAAACCAATTAAAAGTGACATTCATATATCTCCTAATCTCACAGACAGTAAGGGAAAATGAAATTTCAACCAAAATAAGAAAATAAATATATTATTCGACAGTCGAATGACATGTTTTGAAGTAATTTGCTTGGCATCCTATAAATCAATTATATAGACTTCACGTGTTACCCTGCCAAAGAAAGGTTTGGGGCTGAGGATACAGCAAGGTGGTAGGTAGAATACATGCCTACAGGTCCAAGTACATGCACACAAAGGCGCGCGCACACACACACACACACACACACACACACACACACACACACACACACACAGACATGCATGGGCACACAAGAAGAAGTTTTCATATATACTTTGAAAGGCATGAATGTCAAATTTGAAGATTTAAATTAGGAAGAAAAAAATCACATTAAGTACATAACTTAACAAATTATTCTAGAAGCAGAAAATTTTGTTTCGTGACATGTTCTCACTATTCAGTTCCCAGGTCGGCCTTAACCTAACTATGGTGACATCCACAACCCTAGCACTCAGCAGGATAAAGAAAGAGGGTTTTGATTTTGACGCTTGGGCTCAAAAGCAGAGAGGGGTGGCGATGACAACAGTTAGACAGAAAGAGGGACAAGAACATGAATGAATGCATGAGTGAATGAACAAATGAATGACTCTCTCCTGTGCTGGGATTATAGGTATGTGCCACCACACAGCCAGCCAGCTACCTAGTTCCCTTTTTAAAAGAACAATTACTGTGCCAGATGGGGCATGGCAGTATTCAATCTGGAAGGTTAAAACAGGCAGATTGCTGTGAGGCCAACCAGTGTTACATAGTAAGACCCTGTGTGTGTGTGTGTGTGTGTGTGTGTGTGTGTGTGTGTGTGTGTGTGTGTGTGTGTGAGAGAGAGAGAGAGAGAGAGAGAGAGAGAGAGAGAGAGAGAGAGAGAGAGACAGAGAGAACAAATAAGTAAGCTATCTTAATGTATAACTGGCATTCTGTAGAGTCTGAACATGTTTTCCAAGGCTGGCATTGTCTAGAGCCTGGACACATTTTCCAAGGCTGGCATTCTGTAGAGCCTGGACACGTTTTCGAAGGTTGGTATTTGCTAGAAATTGGACACATTCTCAAAGACTTGAATCTGTTTTCCCAGATTATAATCCTGTTTAGTCTCAAACAACATTAATCTTTGTTTTTGACTAAATTGACTTTATTCTAGGTCAATAAAGCTAAAAAGATTTCTGTTTCCTTTTCCTGTGCAACTCTTTAGACAGGAGAAAGTAAAACTGTGAAATAATTGCCTGAAAATGGTAAAGGAGCGTAGCACATCTCAAAATGCAAGAAGTGCATGGACTTGAGTCTTAAAATCCCAGAGGAACAAAAATAAAATGTTGATATTCTGATTCAGTAGCTTAAGAGAGAACTAGGTGTGGTGACACGCGTGTGTGCACACACACACACACACACACACACGTGCCTGTGAACTTTATCACTTGGGAGGTACAGGCCAGGGAATCAGGAGTTGAGGTTATCTTCAGATATAGTATCCCAGCCTGGACAGCAAACACACCCCCCCCCCAAAACCATGAAATTTGCATGGAACTAGAGAAGATCATATTGAGTGAGGTAAGCCAGACCCAGAAAGCAGAACGACAACTGTTACATGTTCTTCATCTTAGTTCCAAATCTCCAGAGTTGAGTGTATACATCCTGGAGCAACTGCAGAAACCAGTAAAATAAAAAGGACCATTGCTGGGGCGGGGAGCAATAGCAGGGTACATGTGACCTACTCAGGGAAATGAGAAGGGAGCGCTCTAATGGCGGGGAGATAGAGGAGGAGAGGGGAAGGTAGAATAACAGTAAGGCTGTCTTAAAGTCTGAAGGACTCATACCATCGACTATCTACTGTAGATAAAGCTGCTATAAACGGGCTGAAGAGAGGGCTAAACGCCGAAGAGCATTTGCTGCTCTTGCAAAGGACCTGGTCCAGTTCCCAGCACCCACGTGGCAGCTCACAATAGTCTGTAACTCTAGCTCTAGGAGACCCAATACTCTCCTTGCCTTATGTGGGCATCAGGCATGCTTATGGTGCAAATATGAACATTTTGGGCCAAACAGTCACACATAAAAAGGTGCTCTAAACATTTGTGCAGGTTTTTATGTGGATACAAAAGTTCACTTGGGTAAATATTCAGGATAAATACTAAGTTGTTGTTGTTGTGTTTATGTCTAAATCCTCAGCAAGATTTAAGGACAGTGTACTCTTTGGTTAAAAGTTACAAAAAATCTTAAACACACACACACACACAAACATTCACTACAGGATCAAAAATTCTAAAAGAAGACTATTATTAGCTTGATCTTAACATTAAAAAAAAATAAGGTAACACCTAACATCTCCATATTTTGATAAACAATCTGGTTAACACCTGAAATGATGAGTAAACATTCTAGAACCTTCATTGACACCGTGACTTTCTTTTAGAATACAAAATGTTTTCACCAAGAAGACTCTCGTTTCTGCTTAAAATATCCCATGAGATCAATAGAAGCAACTGAGACTTCACTGGAAGAGGAAACTGAAACACAAGAGTGATGAAAATGACGTTCTCAGGGCTGCTCTATTTTAGGCAGTCTACTTGTTCTAGATGCAAAGGACATATCACACGTGGATACGTAGTAATGCAAAACTGTGCCCAGCTATTTGTGAATTTAGGGATTGCCAAAGTTCTCCTATGACAGTGTGCATGTTCCCTAACTCAGTCCCCTGTGAAACACAGGCTTCAGAGGCTACTCTGGATAAACCATAACAGGGTTCTGCTTTCCCATAGTTCAGCTAGTGCTCAGGCCATGCTGTGCCAGGGTAGAGAAAAGAAAGAAATGAATATAGGACTCTTGAAGGCCGACAACCAAGCCTCCCAAATACACTTCAGCTGTTCATTTACTAAACAGTTATATTTCTTTTTTTAAAAATTAACTAAAAAAACAGCGATAGCAAGACAACCCAGAAGAAAGGCAGTTGAACTTGATGAGCTCCATCCCCACCACACACAAAGTAGTGTACCATGGCAAACTCCTGCATGTGTGCGCGCGTGCACATACACACACACACAAACACACACACACTAAAATAAATATAACAAAACTTTTAAATGAATGGGAGGTTAAAAAAATAATTTGTAAACTGGGGAACACTACATGAGACAATCTGTTGCATCCATTTTTGTTTTAAAATCCTGTGGTAGCCAGATGAACCTATAGTCAAGCTAACTGGGAAGCTGAGGCAGGAGATTACTTAACTGAGACCAAGCAACATGGCGTGACCTCATGTCAGTAACAAATAACAAACTATCCCAAGATTCAAAGGACAGATTGATGAGGGTTGTTAGACAAATGACTTACAGATTTCAGTTCATTGGGATGGTTTGGTTTGTGAGGAAGAAACACTAAAATCTTCATTTTAAGATCCAGGTAGAGACTGAAAACTGTGTCAAGAACATCAGATAGAGTTGTTTGTTCCTAGTGAGTCAATGATTTTATAGGCCATTAAGAAAGCCATGCACTTCCCCAAAAGAAAACAGAAAATAAACACATCCTTAAGAACACCCATTTTAGCTAGGAGTGGTGGCTCATGCCTTTAATCCCAGCACTCAGGGAAGTAGAAGCAGGTGGATCTCTGTGAGTTCAAGGTCAGCCTGGTCTACAAAGAGATTTCCAGGAGAGCCAGAGCTATTTCTCGGAGAAACCCTATCTCAAAAAATAAAATCAAAACAAAACAAAAACCCAACCATTTCTTATCAAACTGCTAAAGGAGGAAAGATGACTTTTATAAACAAGGAACCTTCAATAAGTATAAGTAGAGGAAAAAAACGCAGAACTCCTGCAAACAACTTTTGCATTATGCTGGCATTTACTTGGATTTTAATATATGGTTAAGAGACTCCTAGAAACTTATTCAACTCATTTCAAACTTTATATGAACGTTGAATTCAAATATGCCCCAATTTGTCCTTTGAAAACAATAAGGGAAAATTTTAAACTAGATTCCTCTGTCTCCTATGCGCAACTAGCATCAGAATCCTCTCGATTATTCTTTAAATATATCAGGTCTATTTTTCCTTTTCATTCCTATCTCTTGGCATAACGTAGGTCCTCCATTTCACCCCCGAATCACTCCCCCATCTTCCCTCTACTCCTCTATATTTGCCAGAATCACATCACTGATGATGAGTTTGCCTTGCTGTCCACTGTGGCATGTCCAGTATTTGCAGGGCAGGGCGCAGTAGTCTTTAGGTTGATCTGATCCTTTTGCTGTTTCTGCCTGTTCTCCCACCATCTGCCGGCAGGAGCTCTACAGAGGGCGGTATCCCCATCCAATCTCAGAGTCCACATCACCAATACACTCCATCATAATGTCTGCCCTCCACTTCTCCACTAGGATGTGATTCTAGCCCTCTGACTTTCCCGGGCCCTCATCCATTCCCACTTACCTGAGGATGTGGACAGATATTTACTAATGGAACTTCCTTAAGCTGTAGTGCTGTAGTTATCTTTGGCTTCCTCTGAAACCCTTTTCTTGTTCTTTGTTTCTTTTTTCTATTACTTAGAATGTCTTGCCCCATGTAACTTTATGGTTTGTTTCAATGCCTTTACCTAATCTTCTCAACATGACTTCTCTGGCTGCTGTGTCTTCAATTAACTATCTCTTAATCATGCTGATATATGTGTGAGTCTGTTTAGGACACAGGGTCTTGCAAGAGTGCCCAGTCCCTCCTGCCTGGGCCTCCCAAGAAACTGAAAAGGCGGGTTTAGAACATCACATCTAACTTTGTGCTTTATTCTATGCTTAGTACTTCTTGGTATTTAGCATACTGCCTTCTTAAAACTAACATGTCTTGTGTTTGTCTCCTTCAGACTCCTACGCTCACCAAATACAAGATTTCTGGCTGTTTCCTAGAGGTGTGCCTTGTATTTGATAGGAATACAAGAAATACTTTACAATAAATTCCTATTTTAAAAGGTTTAAGGAGAGGCAAGTGTATAGCTTTGTAGCAAAGCACATGTGTAGCATGATCAAGGCTTTGGGTTCTATCCCCAGGACTGCATATAGTGAGAAACACACGTGTGGCCCCACAGTCAAGCACACATTATGCTCTTCCATAGGACTCCGTCCGTTTCCCAGCACCCACCTCTGCTCAGATGTCTGTAATTCCAGTACCTCTTTTGGTCTCCCAGGACACCAGGCATACATGTGGTACACAGACATCCGTGCAAAACACTCATCCACACAGAGAATTAATGAAAGAAATATTAGGATGAAACAAAATAAAAAACTGAAGGAACCATGAAGATTGGTGATGAATAATAACAACAGTAACAGTGATAACAAGGAAAAATATGCTGGTATAAAACTGGGAACTCACATTGTGCCTGACCCTACAGACGGTATCCTGAAAACAATCCTGTTGTCCTTGCCTATTCTTTCCTAATTGCCAAGTAAAGCAAGCCTTAAAGAGCTTAGACATACCCTTAATAAATGAACTCAAATTCTCCCTAGGCTTATTTACCACTGAAAGTTAAGTCCTAGGCTAATTTGACCCAACTGAAAATGCTAAGTGTGAACTAAGATGGGGGGGGGGGTTGGGAGAAGGGCCCCTCAGCAAGCCACTTCTCAGACAGTGAACATTTTAACTGCTAGTCCGCTTTAGTTATTCCTCTTACCCTTCCCCACAAACTTGTTCACTCCCTTCCTCACCCACCCCTTACCTCCAAAAAGAGAGTCTCTGAATAATGCTATGATCTCACTAGAGAGATTAAAAACTCCACCTTCAAATACCCGTTCTCACTTCTCATGTACAGGATCAGAGCAGAACGAGCAGCCACAGTTGGCACCCAAGTGGTGAAGTAAGCCGTCATGGAGTGAGGAGAAGAAAAGTAGAGAATGCTTTGTTCATAATTACCCAAGATTTTCCAACATGAGCAGGGAAAGAGGAAGTCTAAGAATATTAAGAATCAAGAGGGAAAAATCTTCATTCTGAGAGTCCCCGTTAATGACCCGAAACCCCCAGGGCAAAGAGGTAATCAAGGCAGAGTACTGGGCTCTGAAGCCACAGGGGTGGAACCGAGGACACTAACGAGGACTTGTGGGCGTCAGGTCAGCATCTCCAAAGTATTAAGTAGAGGTGCAGATGCTTATATCCCCAGGCCCAGAGAATGAGGGCTGAGATTACAGCTCTCCCACCTTCGCCAGTGTTCGTTATGCCGAATGCAGAAAGATACACTGGAGATGAACTACCTGCTGAGAATTACGGAGGGGAAACTGCCTAATCTCCGCTTTCTCTATCTGACCTTCGGGGCTGGCCCACAACACCCACCCGGAAAACCTCAGCTGCCTTCTCGCACAGGCAAGCATATATGCAGAATGCATTCTTGTTTTCATTTTCTGTGGGGGAAAATCCATTTGTTCCCTGCTTCTAAACATTCGTACAAATGCATGAAAATGGTTTTATAAAAGAATCCTTACTTTGGGGCCAGAGAGATGGCTGTGGGTGCCCATAAAGATGGCTGCACCCCCATCTTAGCACAAGGACAGAAAGTTCACCGCTATCCTCAGCAAGTCATAAGACCTAAAGGTCAAAGGTGTGGCTACAATAGGGAGTTTGGCTATCTTAGTCTAAATAACAACAGACCTGAATCTGACCTCAAGGCTAGGGAAGGAGAAGTTGGAGCTAAGGTGTGGTCACTGAACTCTTCGAATAAGTGAGGAAGAAAAGTCTGTTCCTTTACATGATACCATGTTCCCCTTTTTGGGTAAGGTATATATATGAATGGTAAAAGATAAACTCGTGGCATTCCAGTATTGACTGATCTGACCTTTATTCTGTCTCTCTGTCTTTATTGTCTATAGCTAGCCTTTCCCTCATCCAGACTCCCCCCACTCATGTACAGACTTGGGGCCACTCTGCAGGCTCTGATTGCAGCCCTGCAAAGACCGTCCTGATGGCTGGCTGGCTTAGTGGCTAAGTGTTGCTGCTGGCAAACCCGACAGCCTGAGTTCCACCCCCAGGGCCCACATGGTAGAAGGAGAGAAAACACAAACACAGTAAATAAATAAAAAGTTTTTAAAACAAAAAACTAAACTCAGTTTAGGACTAGTATGATAGATAGGTAAGGGTGTTCGCTTCCAGGGTGACAACCTGAGTTGAGTTCCATCGGCAGAACACACATGGTAGAAAGACAGAACCTACAACAAATTGTCCTCTGACCTCTACACACACACATTCATCCACAGACACACATACATACACACACACTCATCCACAGACACACATACATACACACACTCATATACACATGCACACATATACACAGAGACATACACACACACATATACACACACGATAAGGAACTTCTCCTAAGTAAATAAATACAATTTTTCTTTTTTTTTTAAGTTTGTTTTAAAATTTTCATTTGCATTGCAACCAGAATTCTCCCTCCTACCCCTCCTCCGACCACCCCTCGCCTCCCTCCCAGCCCACCCCCACTCACCCCTCCCACAGGGTAAGGGCTCCACGGGGGTTGACAAAGCCTGGTCCAAAGCCTTACTTTGGGAAACTTACTAAGAGTTTGATGCATTAAAAGCAAACCAGCCTTTATTAAGAACAACTTTAAAGACACGGGGGTTATTTGGGTTTTCCTCCTCTCATTGCCTACAATTTGTACTCTCAAAGCCACATGAGCACCCTCTCAGATCTGCTGTGCGTGCCTTATTCTCTGCTAGTGCTCAGATGCGAACTGTCAACACTCCCGTGACAGAGCAGTGAACAAATGCATGCAGCTCTAACCTGTTCTTCATAGGACTGAGGAAGGTGACCACATGTGAGTAAAAAACGGAGGCGAGGAATAACGTGGCAATCAATAACACTTCTCCATGCTTGGTTATATTTGAAGCCTATCTTTTAGTAAAACTCAGATATTAAAAAAAAATCTGATAAAAATAACAACAATCCAGAAAAATACAGATAGGCATAAAAGTCATACAACTTTAGAGTCAAGTCAAGTCAAGCATCTACCGTGCCCCATGCCTTACCAGCAGACCTATCCCTCACTGCTCCTCCTGGATCATGTCCTGTTGACCGTGTGTGAGCCCATCTCCTGCATCCAAGCACCGCAGCGGAACAGGACAAGGGACATGGAGAGTCTTGGGAGGGTAAGCTGCTGAATGTTTACCAGCCTGGAGAAGACAAAGTTCATTTGTTCTTAGTGTGCCATTAGGATCGGGGTGTCTATGCCTAGTTCTAAGATGTGATGTACTTTTTAAAAAGCTATCAGAGGCCTAGAGCTGTTGTCTTAATTACATTGCTGACTACTAAAGTACTGGATAGGATTAACAGATTTTTATCAAAGCAGTGAAACTTTCAAATATCTCCACCTGCGTAGAGCTCTGAACAAGCATTCTGCTTCTAAATCCTTGCATCGGTCAGCCCGGTTCCCTAACCACTGACTTATAATACTTCCGCTGTCAGGCTTAGTGCCCCTCAGCCCAGGGGGCTATAAAAGCAGCATCTAAGTGTAAGGCAAAGCCCTCCACCTGAGAGTCTGACCTGTTGGACTGGAAGAGCTCTGTCCCCACATGATTCTTTGGAAGCGGGCATTGGGGATCATCTGTTAAAGCGCTGGCATTTATTGAGATGAACCCTAACTTGACTCATGGCGTTAATTCTGCCTACACCGTGTGAAAAAAGTGTGTTGGGTGCTATGGGAAGGGGAAGGCAGGCCCTGTGTTCCAGAACTTCCATTTCCTCTAATATGCATTTTTAAAAGGATTACCCAAGACGAAAAATACTTTGAAATCATAACCCAATCCACCAGTCAAAGACACAGTAAAGTCTAAAGTGCTACAGAACACAGAAAATTTAGAGTCCTAAGAGGAGGGTATATTTAAGTGGGAGGAAAATGGAGAGTAAGGAAGAGGAGGAGCAAGACAGTATGGAGCAGGCTGGGGATGAGGGTTACCCTGAAGGAGCACTGGAAGAATGAAAAACATTCAAAACAGAACCCAAGAGCTTCAGCAAAACCCTACTGTGCCATTATCCTGAACACTGGAGATGACCGTGGGGCATCCCAACACAGTGCCCCCAGTACAGCTGCTGAAGCCATGTTCCAGGGCTTTTAGTGAGGCCACTGGGCTCTTAGGAACTCGGAGGCATCTTGGGTCATTTGACAGTGTCATTGCTTTGAACAAGAACCGTCAATCATTTTGTTGTTGTTTGATCAGGAAGTGCTAAGCTTTCTTGCAACAGGGCTGCCACCTTTTGGCTTCTCAAAAGCAAGTCTTGGGGTTCCCACTTTGCTACAGCCTTCCCAGCGCTTACTATTGTACGTCCTTTTACTTATATTTGTCCTCATGAGTGGTAAGTGGTAGAAGATTAGCGAGCTATAAATAACCACAGGGAAGATATTTAGCTCTTTAGCTATGCATGAAGTACTGAGTCTGAAAGACAGTGGCAGAGGAAATGACCATCTGGGGAGATACCAAAAGTAAAGAAACACGAGATTCAGAGACATTCTTTGGGGGTGAGTGACTGTATCAGTGATGAGATCAACCATATAGACAAACCATTCCCGAAAGGAAAGCTGAGGTGAAACACAGACCCTTCACCTTAGTACACTTGAGGAAACCTAGGAATTTCAAAATAAAGATGGAATCTAGAAACTCTCCTGTCCTCCTCACTGTACTTCCATTCCCCCTCCGCCTCTCCTTGAGGAAATTACAAGAGGGTTTGGGGCATTGCCTGACTCACACACTTGAGGTCCCTTTAGCTGAGTTCAGCCACTTATAGACAGAATACTAAAGAAGGCAAAGGGGTTACTGCCTTTCTGTTTTCTGTTTAAAATGTAAAACAATAAAGCAGTATCAGGATTTCTTCTGTAAGCCTCCTGTGATGGATGGGACAGTGGTACCCTCCACTCTCGGATAGGCATGCGTGTGCTCAGAGACACTTTCCTCCAAGGCCTGGAATAGGCTCAGGAGTCCTGGAGCACTGAGTGTTGCTACAGCTTAGTTATCTGGTTGGCTGGGAGTCCAGATGACAAACTGTCAAAAGGCTCCAGTTTCCTGCACCCAAAGGGAAAAAAAAATCTCTTAGCAAAAAAACTCTACTACTGACAAATGCAGACGAATGACACAGGCTTTGTAAAAGTGTAATCTCTGAAATTACATAGTTCCTAGAAGTATTTTCCCCTTAAATCAAAATCTACTCTAATTTTATCCTTATTAGTTATTCAGGGTTTTAAAATAGATTTCCTAGAGGGTAAAACTTAAAATAAAAAGAATAAGTAAAAAAGCTATAATCTACTAAAGGCATTTGGATTTATTTGGTGTTCAACATAGTGTCTGCTGTCTGTAGGTGGCAGGCCCCAGAGCCTGTACTCGACCCGCCAGGCTTCAGAGTCTCATTTTGATAAACACCAACAAGCCCCTATTTCAAATCCTAGAAGTTAATTTCCTTTCCTCCCTTTCCTTCTTTTCTTTTCTTTCTTTCTTTCTTTTCTTTCTTTCTTTCTTTCTTTCTTTCTTTCTTTCTTTTTTTCTTCCTTCCTTTCTTTTCTTTTTTCTATGTATGGGAGGTATGCATGTGTATGTGCACATGCTCCAGCAAGTGTGCATGTGTGTGGGGGGGGAGTGGGGGGGGCTGCGAACATCAACCTCCATTGCTCTCCATTTAGTGAGGCAGGGTCTCTCACTGAACCAGGAGCTCTTCAATTCTAGCTAGTCTAGCTGGCCAGCTTGCCCTGGGGATCTGTCTCTGATGCTGGGATTCCAGGCAGTTTCCAGGCATGCTTTCATGTGGATTTTGGAGTCCTCACTCTTGTGCAGTAAGCATTTCATCCACCAAGCCACACACCCACCCACAGCAGTCCTGTTTAACAAAAGAAAAAGAAACCTCTAAAAGCCAGTCACTCAAACCACAAACTATATATATACTGTGTGTAGGATCTTTCTTTTGAAATCCTCCCTCCCTTCCTCCCCTCCCTCCCTCCCTTCCTCCCCTCCCTCCCTCCCTTCCTTCCTCCTCTCCCCTCCTCCTCTCCCCTCCTTCCGTTACTTCCCTACTTTTCCCTCCCTCCCTTCCCTTTCTCCCTCCTTCCCTCCCTCCCTCCCTCCCTTCCTTCCTTCCTTTCTTTCTTTCTTTCTTTCTTTCTTTCTTTTTTTTTTTTTTAAAGCATTGTCTCATTCCATATCCCAGTCTAGGTAGATCAGACTGGCCTCGAACTCACAGAGATCTGCCTGCCTCTGTCTTCCAAGCACTGGGATTAAAAGCATGCGACACCCCACCAGGTAAGAAACAAATTATGAGCTGAAGCTCAGGACAGCTCATAATCTCTAACCTCAGAAGCAAACTAAGGAGAAAAGGTCCAGAAGGGATACTATAGGAAAGCCCATCACCTTCTAATTCTTACCCTGCCCCTTTATAACTTTATGATATTCAGCTGAACTTTTAAGGAAACCGAGTACTAAAGACGTCCATCTATTGTTTCCTTGTACTATCACTGCTCTAGCCCAGCTCTAAGGCATTATGAGTTTATGGATTAGAGCAGTGGTCCTTAACCTTCCTAATGCTGCGACCCTTTAATACAGTTCCTCATGTTGTGGTAACCCCAACCATAACATTATTTTCGTTGTTACTTCATAACTGTAATTTTGCGGCTGTTATGAATCGTAATGGAAATATCTGTGTTTTCAGATGGTCTTAGGTGACCTCTGTGAAAGCATCATTTGACCCTCAAAGAGGTAGTGACCCACAAGTTGAGAACCACTGGTTTAAATGTTGTCCAATTTGGTCCTGGTATGACAAATACATATACCAAATAAACAGCCAGGTGTGATGGTATTGTAATCCCAGCACTCAAGAGACAGAGGCAAGAGGATAGCCACAAGTTCAAATCCAGACTGAACTACATGGCATGTTATAGGTAAACAGTGTTATCTAATGAGACCATATCTCAAAGTTGAATCAGGAGCAGGTAATATGTAGGAATATGAGGTACATTTTACTGATGGAACTATCTCAATTTATTCCCAATTACATGTCACACACACACACACACACAAAATGATTGTTGAGACAGTCTCATGTCTCTCCAGCTGGACTTGAACTTGCTACACAGCCAAGGCTGACCTTAAACTCTGGATCCTCCTGTCCCTACTTCTTGAGTGCTGGGATCACAAGTATTTCCTACCATGCCTAGCTTATGTAGCACAAAAACACCAAATCCAGGGCTTTTTTTTTTAATGTTAGGCAAGCATTCAGCTAGCAGAGTTATACCTCTAGCCTCTATTAATACATGTTTTACAAAGAATATTCCCTAAGCTGAAATGTGTAGCCATAGTCACCAAAAACATTTCATAGCAGAAGCTCTATTAGTTTAGATTTGGCAATTTCATATCATACAGTGCTGTGGTGGATTCTGGAAGAAGTCTATTTCTAAGGTTCAACCAGACTGAATTGCACCAATTCTAGTGGCTACACATTAAGGATCAATAAGCAGACCATATGTGGTTTATAAAGCTGCTTCAAATTGGTAACACGACTCTAGATATTAAAGCTAGTTTACTTTTCCAATATTTTGATGAAAGTATGAGGTTTATAATAACCGCACCTTCCAATTTCTTCAAGACAGATGAAAAGGCTAAATGTTAAACTACTAATTGTGTCATAAACAACTCGTAGTCTTGCCTCTGAGTGAAGCCACTGAAGCTTATGCTCACACGAGGGAAGACTTAAAGTCATTACAGTAGCAGCGTCATTCCCAACTTCAAGCGTCAACTATATTAACTAAGGACTGGTGAGATGCAGAATCACACACGAAGTGCGATTTCCCACCCTACTACGATACTGGAAAGCTGGTGAGCTTTGATCTGTTGCTGTTCTCTTTAAAATAGCATCATACGCCTGGAGAGGCTGCTTGGCAATTAAGATCACATGCTGCTCTTGCACAAAATGCTTATTTAGTTCCTAGCACATAGGTTGGGCAGCTCCCAACCAACTATAACTCCACCTCTAGCAAATCCAAAGCCTTCGGGCTCCTACAGCACCTGTATTCACATACCACACACCACTGTGCTACACATAATTAAAAACAAAGACCTTTTAAAACATTATCTTAAATAGTATCACTTCAAGAAACAGTATTTTGAATTTTAAACAACAAGCAGTTTTTTTTTTTTTTAATCAGTTCCTTTTTGTTTGTTTCAAGACAGGGTCTGGCTCTGTATTCCAGGCTGTCCTCAAAGACTGTCACCCATCCTGGCTTCAAACTCCCAATCCTCTTTCAGCATCCCTAGCAATCAATTCACAGTTATGTAACACCACACCCAGGTAGATTTCATCAAACCTCACTTCCAATAGAAAAGCAAATGGAAGATTCATAAAGACATTAGATCAAACAAGACAGCTCTTATATCTATGTTGTTAAAGCAAATTATGCATTTTACAAACTAGGAATTTCATTTAAGATGAAATAAAAATAATTCTATCACAATCCTGCCACAGTGGTTCACAACTGTCATCCCACAACTTAGGAGGGAGCAGGAGGTGGAATTTGAAGATTAATTCTTTGTGTGTATATGTGTATATACATACATTTGTGTGCACTGATGTACGGTACAGCTCCCAAATAACAACAAAAAAAACAAAAAACAAAAAACAAACAAACAAGAAAAGGAAAACTCTGATCACAATATATCCCTATTATTACTATCATTATTATTATTTAGACAGGGTCTCACTATGTAGCTCTGCATGGCCTGAAACTTACTATATACACCAGGCTGCTTCAAACTCAACATCTGTGTCTCTATCCAGAATGCTGGGATTAAAGGGGTATGCCACCACACTAACACAGATTTTATAAAAGGCACTGAAGGGTCAGGGCTTTCAGGACAGCGTGGGTGGGCTACATGGCAAGATTTTGTCTCAAACGACAAAAGAAAAGGGGTAAAAGCACTCATGAGCTTAAAACAAATAAATGATCCCTCTTGCCAGACACCAGTGGTAAACAAAATGTTTAACATCTGGCATGCCAAAGCATGGGTCAAAGGATGGAGGAGGTCGTGGTGGCCATCTACAGCCCACCAGTAAGCCATGCGTTATTTTAGTTGAGGGCAGCAGGGAGGCTCAGAAGTGGCAGGGAGGGAGACACAGTGGCTGAGGCAGCAGAACCTCCAGCCCCCTTGGAAGCACTTCAATGAGCAGGGACACAGCCACTCTCATGCACCTGCAGCCCACGGGCTCTGCTTCCTCGCAAGGATCTTAAGGGATAAAAAATAGACCGACTGTTGTTAAGTCTCTTTGAATCTAACATTTGCTGGGGGCAAATGTCACTTTTCCCTGTAGTGACAGCTACAGAGCAAGATGAGGAGGAGGGACCTTTTACACAAATATAACAAGCTTTAAAAAATACTCTCAAAACTATACATAAGATTATATTATCAAGCTTCAATGAAAATGGAAGCGTGCGCTAAATTTTCAAGTTGTGGCCAAGTTAAGTGAATTTAAATGTATTTCCCCCTTAGTAAAGATGGCAAGTGGCATGCAGAGGTATAAATTCAGCCTGGCATACTGGTCCATAACTCTAATCTCAACATGTATTTACAAATTTTAGGACAGTCTGGGATACATAGTGAGACCCTTCTGAAAAACAAAGAAAAAATAAAACAAAACCAAAAGCCAAGAACTCAAGCTCATGTTATACTTAGGGTTGGATAATCACATGAGAAATTTAAATGCTTAAATAACAAACATGGCCTATTTTAATGAAAGCAATTATTCCAGTGTTAAACAAAGGGAGTATAACTATTACTACTTAGACACAATTCTATAGACATTTAAGAAACAACAGCACAAATTAGAACACAAAAACAAAAATGGAGCATGATGAAGATCACAGGACATGGCCACACAGAACCGCACTGTGAACTTTTTGAAAGAGAATGGCTTATTTTATGTGTGTGGGTGTTTTGACTGCATGCATGTATGTGTTCCACCTGTGTTCCTGGTGCCTGTGGAGGTCAGAAGAAGGTGTCAGATCCCCGGAAACAGGTGGTTTTGAGTCACCATATGGGTTCTGGGAATCAAATCAGGTCCTCTGTAAGAGCAGCAAGGGTTCTTAACTGCAGATCCATGTCTCCAGCATGCAGAAATTCTTCTTACATGCTCAAATTTGGGCACATAAGATGATGGGGCTCAGGTGACAAAGTGCCTCCTGTCCAGGCTCACAATCTGAGTCTGCTCCCTGGAACTCACGAAACAATGGAAGGAGAGGGCAAGTTACAAGGAGCTGTCCTCTGACCTCTATACCCATATATTCCCCAATAATCCTTTTTAAATGTTCAAAATCAATTTTATTTGCCAAATCTCCCAAGATGGGTATCAAACCCTAAAGAGACAAAGAATGTGTGGCCATTGATTATCCTTTGTTAGAGAAGGTCAAGTCACCTGTAACTTTTGTGTTGTAGAAAGCAATGTAAGAGTTGTTATCTACAACCATGCTACAGGGAAGAGTGCAGCAGGGCAGAAAAACAGAGAGGATGCTCGACACTTCCAACCAACTTCATCCCAGGGCAACCTGAATAGCACCAAGACATTCTCAGGAGGGGAAAACTGTCTTGAAGAATAGTAATTGTGACCAAATGGAGCATTCATGAACTACATGAAAACTGATAGGCACACACATAGATTCTCCTAAATGCAAATAACAAAGATACAGGCAAAGGCTAAACGTTCCTGTGGCTTCTTGACCTTTGGCTAAGATCAAGTGTTGAGACCATCTTAAGAAGTGGTGCTCAACAGTGGAGAGGTTACCTTAAATGCCCTTTTCCTATAATGAGATTAATGTCTACCTTATATGCCATCCTAGAGTCTTCATCCAGTAGCTGATGGAAGCAGAAACAGACACACATAATTAAAACACTGAGCCAAAGTCCTGGAATCCAGTTGCAGAGAGAAAAAAAAAGTGATAAGCAAAGAGGTCAAGACCAGGCTGGAGAAACCCACAGAAACAGCTGCCTGAACAAGGGGGAACTCATAAACCCCAGACTGATAGCTGGGAAACCAGCATAGGACCCACCCAGACCCCTGAATATGGGTCTCAGTTAGGAGGCCTATGGCAATGGAATCAGGATGTATCTGTAGTACAGGAGCCCATTCCCCGTGGAGAGATACTCCCTTAGCCTAGAGACACCAGGGAGGGCCTAGGCCCTACCCCAAATGATTTGGCAGACTTTGATGATCTCTCATGTAAGGCCTCACCCTCCCTGAGGAGTGGATGGGAGATGGGTTGGGTGGGGGAGTGGGGGGAGGCATGGGAGGATGAGAGGGAGAGGGAACTGGGACTGATATGTAAAATAAGAAAATATATTTCAAAAAAGAAAGAAAGGAAGGAAGGAAGGAAGGAAGGAAGGAAGGAAGGAAGGAAGGAAGAAAGGAAGGACAGAAAAAGAAAGTGGGCATGAGCTGACCTCTAATCCCAGCACTTAAGAATCGGAGGCTGGAGGATTTGTACTAGTTCAATGCCAGCCAGAGATACAAAGCAAAACAACAACAACAAAAAAATAAGTTAAGGAAATGGAAGAAAAGTCTTATTCTTCAGCGAGAGCCCAATAAACTGGGAAGACTTGTGCTTTACAGGCAGGCCTCTCTGCAGACAGCCCTCCAGGGGGATGTCAATCTTCGAGCAAGGAGCACCGATGAAGTTACTTAAGGCACCAGGTGTGTGCCAGGTCAGGGTGCACAAGTCACCTCCACTCACTGCCATGGATGAAGTCATGTGTTATACAGAATGCAGGTCAGAGGCGTCGTAAATCACCGGAGAGTCACAGCTGTCGACAAATAGCTTTCTATTACAAGAACTCACTTTCAAATGAAGACGAGGTGAGGCAAGGAGAAAAGTAAGAACCACACTGGACACTTTCGTTACACTACGTGTGTCGTGAGTAGACACACTGACTGGCTTTGTAGCCTTTGTACCATGGGCCCTGTAAAACGATAACGGAAGAAAGTCTACCGTCTTCGGGGGACCCTGGCAACCCCTTCTTTTAATAAAAGGTCAGGGTTAATTGTTCACTATGAGTAATGCTACGGGTCAATTAAGAAGGCCATTGGGTTACTCACTGTAGCCACAGCTGGGGCTGGGGGCCTGGTGGGGGTAGGGGTGGGATGTTACCCCTCTTAATGGGCCTGAGCTGCCTGGATTCATAATTGTGTACCGGATGTTCATTTGAGACGTCTCAGGCATTATCACATTTCTCTTTCTGGGATTTCCATTTTGCAGTACAAGCTTTGGAGCTGTTGTGCTGCTCTCCAACGGAGTGTTTTCCTTGCCATCCCTAGCCCTTTTCCTGTTTGCGTTTCAGCTTCTGACTTTTCCATTCCCATCTCTTTGAGCTCAGAGATTCTTCCTTTACTTATGCCCAGCTTCCTACTGAGTCCATCGAAGGCATTTTCCATCGCTCCTGTTGCAGCATGCTTGCTATTCGACAAGTCTTTGGTTCTTTCTCAAAGTGTCTACCTCAGTGTTGACATTACCCACCTGGTGTTCTTACATCTGTCTGCATTTCCACTTATCCACTGGCATATTAATCATCATTAAAAAGACATTCTGGGGGCCAGTGACATGGTTCAGCTGGTAAAAGGCATTTGCTGTTAAAAGCAACACCAGGGTTTTGTCCCTGAGACTCACATGGTAAAAGGAGAACTGTCTCACACAGGTTGTCACTCTAGTGCATGTGTATACACACGCACACACAATCATTTAATACAAATGGGAGACAATCTTGATAATCCCCAACATCAGCACTGTACATGATTCTGTTTTAAATACTTGCTTTTTCGATTTTTTTTTGTATGCCCTGTAATTTTTGTTGTTGTTGTTGAATGACAAACACACAATATTCTTGGTAAAAAGAATTGCCCTCAGCAGGACTTTGATAAAGTCCAACACAGACAGAGACAATTTCAGAAAGAACCAAAGACCTGAATATAGCAAGCTCACTGCAACAGGGATGCAACCCAGCATTCTGCACTCCTAGGACTAGAGTCTGTACCTTGTACTATGTGTGGTAATCCAGGCAAACTGGGTCCCGCCTCTCACCCACCTGTCCATGGCAGGTGTATGTACCCTGGATCTTTAAAAGAAAGGCACCACCCACTTCCGCTCTCTTTCCTGCTGTTTCCCTGGGGCAGACAGGGCTTTTCCTGTCTCTCTCTTCTGTCATTCTGTCTCTGAATCTCTTTACTGTATTTTCTTACCTCCCCCCTCAATAAAACTTTCCATATGAGTCACATCTACAGGTCTCTGTCACTCTTCCACATGCAGTCTGCCACCCACCCCAGGACGAGACCCACAAGGTCCCAGTGGGACCGGGGACCTGCCACCTGTGGTCCCAACCCATGCCACATTATTTCTAACACTATGGACGTCACCAGCGTTGTTCACTGTTATTTCCCCTGCTGGGTAAGGTTGTATTGAGTGGTCCTGCAGTTGGTTAGTCCTCTTCTTCAGGTTAGGGTTAGGTTAGGGTCTGAGAAAATTCCAGAAATTGCTAAGGTGGTGATGTCTTTAATCCCAGCCCTGGGCAGGGTGGAAGGGCTGCATCTTTGTGAGTTCAAGTCCAGTCCGGACAATGTAGTGAAACCTAGCCTCCAAGAGAAAGAAAATCCAGAAATGTAGGCTTTGTTAAATAGTTTTTCAAAGTCAGGCCTTGGCAGTCTAATGAAATTCTCTGGCATATTTCCCCTCCCTCGCCAGAAAGCATGTGGTGGTGTACTACACGATCCACTTCAAGGAGCTGGGGGAGCTGGTGGCACAAGAGGCGCGAAGTGGGCACCAACACAACTGGATGATGTAGGAGTCTTCGCTCCGTAGCCACGCTAGGCCTCCAGCATGCCCGTACTAACTGCTCAGGTTTCCCCGCTCTGACAAGTTCCAGAGAGTTCTTCCTGTGGGTTGCTCAGACAAGCTACACTTCTCTGCATCTTCCTGCACCTCCTGAGGACTGGGGCCATGGTTTCCCTCTGATCACCTCCTTTTGACAGAATCAAGAGTGTTGGGTTTCATCTTATTCGATGTTTTGCTTGTCATTAGGATGGAGTGGTGACTTCTACATTTCCTACATGACACTGCAAACAGGAAATCTTAGTCGTTTTCAATTATTCTTCTCTTTTTCTTTATTGTTTTCCTTCTCTTCCTCCTCCTTCTCCTCCTTCTCATACTCCTCCTAAAACTGTGTCTCACTATGTGGCCCTGGCTGACTAACTTCTTTATGTAGACCAGGCTGGCCTGGAACTCACAGAGGTCTGCCTGCCTCTGTCTTTCTAGTACTGCCACCTCACCTGCCCCATCCCCAATGGCACATATCTTTAGTCTCACCACTTGGGAGGCAGAGGCTATGTGTTTGATCCCAGCTTGATCTACATAGTGAGGGACCCTGTCTCACCAAAAAAAAAAAAAAAAAAAAGGAGGGGGGTTCAATCAATGGTTTGGCAATTAAGAGCACTCACTGGCTGTTGTTCTTGAGCTTAATTCCTGTTCCTGGAACCAATATGACTACTCACAATTGTCTGTAACTCCATTTCAAGAGAGCCCAAGGCATACATGTATTGTACACACACACACACACACACACACACACACACACGTAGGAACATACACTAATAATAAATAAGGAGAAAATACCTAAAACAAAAGAAAAGGTTTTTGTAAATTTATTTCATGTGTATGAGTGTTTTGTCTGCATCTGTCTCTACCCTACATATGTGCCTAGTGGCCTTGGAGGTCAGAAGAATGCATATGACCCACTGGAACTGGGGTTATAGATGGCTCTAAGCCTCCATGTGCCTTGTGGGTTCTGGGAACTGAACCCAGGTCTTATGGGAAAGCAACAACTGCTTTTAACAGCCTCCAGACCTTGTGATTGCCCCCCACTTTGGAGACAGGCTCTTACTATGAACTTAGAACAGGCTGCCCTAAAACTCAGAGATCCACCTGACTCTGCCTCCTAAGTGCTGGGATTAAAGATGTGCATCACCACACCCAGTAATAACTGCTTGCTAATGACAAGGACAAGCTAGCTGAAAGATACATATCTGGTCATGTGAGCAAAGTCCAAGAGATACCAGAGACTGCAATCTCTCCTAGCCCCAAGGTTATAGGACACACCCCTGGAAGACAGGAATCAGTTGGTGATCTCAGGCAGCACTCATTTGGCAGGAGACCTGGCCTCCCCTCTGCTTACAGTTAGGTTGTTTAAAACCGCAAACATGATGTTGCAAATCATATTTATATTTTGAAGCCATTGCAAAGGCCTTTTAAGCACACAATGTAACTGGAACATTGTAACATTCTAAAAACATCTTAAAAGAATACAGTTGCCAAATGTGAAGAGCAGTTTAGATACAAATGTTTCCTTTGCTCTGACAGTGCCTGGGAAATTGTGCTGGACCTCATCTTCTGCAAACCCATAATGCTTGCACTTACTGGATGGAGACTTATGAAATCAAGTGTGAAATGTGAGGACTTTAACAAACAGGAAGATTCAATTCAGGGGGGTTTAATGTACAACTAGTAAAAATTCCACAAAGATAAGAAAAATAGGTGAAGGAATGAAGTGGTAACAGAAAAATTCCTCGACATAAATGAAGGTTTTTATTTTAAGATTGTACAGAGCCAAGTTAGCCCCAGCACTTGTGGGGAGGCAGAGGAAGGCAAATCTCGGACCCTTCCTGGAAAAACAACAAGATTGGACATGATTACAGTGTTAAAAGAAGAATGTTTGAAATTATACCTAAATACGTTGTCATGAAATTCTGGAGAAGAATTAAAAAGCAGTTGAATATTTAAAAAGTTGACATCAGACATTGCATAAGCAATACTAGATGGGTGGTAATTTACAAATGCCTCCTAAATTCTTAGTTAAAATGATCCCAAACTTCCAGCTATGGCAGTGCATACCCCTACTCCCTATTTGGTAGTGTGAGGCAGGAGGATTTATATTATGAGAGAAGCTTGTACTACACAGTAAGACTTTTGTCTCAAAAAAAAAAATTGTTCGTTACTCCACATGATTTTAGACACATTTGTCTATTAACCATGCAGGAAAATGTAAAGCATTTTTCAACAAGTTAAGCACTCACAGTATCTCCTGAACTCCTTCGAGGTATAGAACAGCGTGAACGTGGAGAATAGGAGAGTGAACCACGAGTAAGCCCAAGGAGGACAAAAAGGAAACAGAAAGTCAGTATGTCACAACAGAAGATATGGTAGCCAACACTTTACATAGACCCACATACAGACACACACTCATAATAAGAAATAATTCATTTAAAATGTCCAAGAAAAATTGAATGCTAATAGGAAAGCCTAAGAATGAGTATGAAAGACTCTAAAATGTAGCATAATTTTAAGGAATATAAGAAAACAAAATTGATGCTCAACATATTAGACCTGAAGCAAGTCAAATTCTGTGTGAGGCTTGCTCTTTGTGCTCTGTACCTTTAACCACAGCATGTGCCAGAGTTCTAGACATCAGAATCATGACACTGATGTACTTTTTTTTTCAGTTAGCAAAGAGAATCAAAGCACAAGAAACCTGGCTGTAAATGCACACTACAATTTTTCTTTTTCTTTTGTGTTTCTAGGATCAAACCGAAGCAAGACTTGCTTATGGTTGCAGGTCTGTGAGCTATATTCTCTGCCTTGAGAATATGGAAGTTATAGACTCACCAGCAGGGAATAATAGCATGGAAAACAGAAATTTGGGGCTGTTGACATACTTTCCCCCACTCATTAAGTAAATAAATATAGAATTTTTCTTTACGGTAGAAGCCAAGGAAGGAAAACAAAAATAAATGGATGCGAGAAACATTAAGTTTTATATCTTACAAACTGGGGTGGGGGTCAATATGGTATTGTTAAATTTAAAAATTAAATGTTCTATGGCAAGGAAGAATAAAAAGCTCTCTCTCTCTCTCTCTCTCAAGACAGGTCTCTCTGCATAGTTTTGGCTGTCCTGGGACTCTCTCTATAGACTGGGCTGACCTCGAATTCACAGAGATCCTCTTGCCTCTGTCTCCCCTAGTGCTATGACTACAGACACGTGACACGTGCCACTACCACCCGGCAAAAACATACTTCCACAGTTGGAGGCAACAGGATCAGAAGTTCAAAGTACCCACCTCCAAAATCTAGCAAGTTTTAGGGTAGCCTGAGCTATATAACAAAAATCAACATTAAAAAAACCCAAATGCTTGGTGTGGTGGTGCACACCTTTAATCCTAGCACCTGAAGGAAGAGGGTGGTCTCAAATTCTCCATCAAATGACCTTGAATTTTAAATCTACCTGGCTCCACCTCCCAAGTGCTGGGAATACAGGTGTGAGCCATCACCCACACACTCCTAGTATTAAATTATGCATGATGTCATTCATATTTCTAAAGACAAGCTTATTTCCATATACCTAATAAGGACAATAGTGGATGGATACTCAAGAGCAGGTGGCAACAGGAGCTGTGGTGTATCTGACTGCAACAGTACCGGGATGGAAATGGTTCTCCATCTCCTTAGAGGTTATGCCGTTACCCTATGCCATCTTTATCAGGCTGAATACTGGGAACGTTAATGTCAAGTTCCGCTCCACGGACCATTCATGGAACAGAGGATTCACCCTCCAAGTAACGATTGGAAAACCTCCCAGCAAAAGTCCTGCATGCCTCGTCTAGGAATCTCAGCTGCTGTCCAGCAACTAAAAGCAGATTGATAGCAGATTCTTGCTCACTCCACAGAAGCAAAGATGAAGGTCATTTTCTTCCTGATACAGATAAATGCTTAACACATACTTGAAGAGTAAAACAAGATCCACTCAACCACTGGAATTTTACCCAGTAAATTGTGGGCTATTTTATTTGTTATCTATCAGCTCCTCCTAGCAGTGTGTTAGAAGGTCTAGCTGGTCCCTTCCTGGAGATGGAGAAGCAGGCATTGATTGAGAGGCTAAAGCAGAGGGCAAACACATGCCTGGTGACAAGGGAAGCCAAACTGGAGATTTTTCCTATGGCATGGTCTAACTCAAATGTGGGATCCGAGGAAATGCAAATCACCAGAATAGAAAAGTTAACACTGCGTGTATTAGAAGTAAGTATTACCACCTAAGCAAGTTCAGGAAACAGACTTTCTTCTCCTTCCTCACATCTATGCAACAAACAGCTTAGTGTCTCTGAAGCCCTCTGTTTCTCGTCACAATGCACAATGTTTTGTAATCTAATAAATACTTTAAATTTGGACTGAAGGTGGTTAACGTCCAAGCGGTAATCTCCTAAGTGCTTGGAAAGGCATTTAATGCACACACTTGCACATAAAATATGAAAATATAATTCGAACATGGGATGTGCCTCAGAGGTAAAGTGCTAGCCCTTGGCCGATGAAATAGTCACAACAACAGCAACAAGAAACAAATTCAAACAAGCACACAGAACTAAACCCACAGTTTAGAAGAGTTATTAAAAGTGCAAAGAAAGGGAGGAGAAAAAGAATCTTTGACAATTTGTTACAAGCAGGAATGAGTTTACAGTCAATGTTGGAATTTTATAACATGCGACAGTGTTTATTAGTCACTGAAAGCTATTAGTGTTGTTGCTTCTGCATGTTTGCCTCTCACCCGGCTGAGCACTTCTCTGTGATCAACACTTGCTAGCACTCAGCTGAATCACACACACACACACACACACACACACACACACACACACACACACACGTCCACACTTCATTATTACACTGCCTTCGGAATTACCTCTCACTGTACTCCTCCCCCCCCACCCTACCCTCTACCCCACCCCCATCCCCACCCCCCCCACCCCACCCCCGTCATGAATGTAACAGATGATTTACCCTGGCATGGTGGTCCATGCCTGTTATGCCAGCATTATGGAAGTTAAGGTAGGAGAACTACTACATGTTTGAGGCCAGCCTAAGCTATATACTAAGCTCAAGGCTAGCCTAGGCTATATATACAAGGAGACCCTGTCTCAAACAAAAACTACAACTAAGCAGGTAAACAAATGTATCAGATAACAAGGGGTTTTCTCATTATATTCAACCCCTTGCCAAGCAATGCTTCTCTGTACAAATACATCCAGTAGCTTTAGAAAACATGCAGCCCTAACTCCAGGGCAGTTTCTCTCTATTATCACAGACAGTTAACTTTATTAATGTGTAGAAGAGTTTGGGTCAGCTTAACTATTAAAGAGTTAACTGGCTTTAGGGCTACCTCCCCTCCAGCATTTGCATACAAAAATCCTTGTCAAAGTTAAAAGCTACCACTATTTTTCATTCAAAACATTTCCTTTCAGGTAGTAATTATATTCTAAAATAAACAAGGGGGTGAGGCTCCTTCAGCACCTACCACATCTCTCTTCCAGTCAAGCTTACTACACCTGCAGGGCTCTCTTATTCTGTACCAATATCACAAGAGCTAGCTGTGAGATGCAAACACACCCCCATCACTAAATGCTAGTCTTCAGAATTCTGGAACAGTCTATAACCATCAAATCCATGTGGGTTTGATCACATGGGATGGAGTGAGAATAACCTGGAGCTGACATCACTCTCAACACCACAGGCCTTTGCCAGCTGGTGTGGTTGCATGTATCTGTGCCTGCGTGTGTGTGTGTGTGCGTGCGTGCGTGTGTGTGTGCGCGCGCGCGCGCGTGCGTGTGTGCGTGCATGCATGCATGTTACTCAGCATCACCGGTCTTTGCTAGCTGGTGTGTGTGTGTGTGTGTGTGTGTGTGTGTGTGTGCATGTGAGTGCACGTGTATGTTCCACATAGTGTGTTCCAGGACAGCCTGAGCTACATAGTGAGACTGTGTCTCAGAAAGCAAACAGCCATTCAACCCAGCTCATTTTCAGTTACCTGTTGCATCTCTACTTTTAATACAACTTCCACTTTCAGATGATGTAACATTGGGGAAACCACAGTTGTAGAAAATATAAACACAACCCTCAACCTGCTCACATATCTTACATATCAGAACCAGACTGCTTACAACTATAACACAATCAAACATACATAAGATCAGACATTTAAATTCATGATGCTTAAAAAAAAAAAAAAAAAAAAAAAAAAAAAACCTCAAGACTCTTTATGGATAATACAAATGAAAATCCACAGACGTTAACTAGGCAAAAGAGGAACTAAGTGCCAAGCATTTTATTACTGTTGTGTTAACTCCAGGGTGAGATGGATGCTGGAGTGGATTTCAGATCCGGGTATCAGGGTGGGAAGTGTCAACTTTCTCTGGCCATAGTTCCTACTTTGGGGAGTTGGAGCATGGATTCACTTCTCAAGACCTCAGAATGAAGATAAGTTTTTTTTTTTTTAATGGATTTTCCTTTTTTTTAATTGAAAATAGATTTTTTTCATACAATATATCCTGATTATGATTTTCCTCTCCCGCAGATCCTCCTAGATCCCGTTTTATCATTATTGATTGTCATTTTAAAGGTATGTGTAAGAATGGGGTGAACATCATGCACTGGGAACTATAAATGACAGAGCCAAGGCATCATCAACCAAAATAAACAAAACATATAGCATAACCACTCTGAAAGCCCACAAGAGGCAAAAAAAAAAAAAAAAAAAAAAGATTAACTTATCATGGGCCTCAGGCTGGGCCAGGCTCTGGCTAAGTAGACTTCACATTGGGCAAGCCTTGGGGAAACACCTTGATCTTGGGGGTCATGACCAGGTCAGAAGCAGTGACTATTAATTAAGGGGGTGGGTACCTGGCCCCAGGCACACAAATGTCCTCCCTCTCAGTGGTTGCCAAAGAGTTTGTAAATAGTGCTGCCTGAGCCCCAACCCAGGTGTCCAAGTGACAGGGTCCATGTAAAAGAAGACTTGAGTGCTTCAGTGGCATACAGAAACCTTTGTCAGCCATAAAAACATGTATGCAGATGACAAGGAATCTGCTCCAATAAGGATTTAGTTTATCTTTAGTCTTTCCTGTATGTTTAAGTCACTTTAAAATGAAACATGTTGGGGATGAAGAGATGGCTCAGTAGTTAAGAGAAGTAGCTGCTCTTTGAGAGGATTGGGGTTCATTCCAGCACCCACATGTCACCTCATTCATCTGTAACTCACATTCTAAGGGATCTGACACCCTGCTTTGGCCTCTGTTGAGCACCCAGCTTGTACATGGTGACATACATTCATGCAGGCTAAACACTTAAAAAATAAATTTTAATTTTGGTTGTAAGTCTAGACTTCAATGGCTGACCATCTCTCCAGCCCAGATCTTACATTTTAAAAACGGCATATCCTATTTCTCTTAAAACTAGACATACATGCACTTGGTAGAATGATTCCAAATTGTATGTTGGAAAAAAAGAATCTAATGCATATACATTTTTTTTCACTTGAAAAAAGAGAAAGAGATTACTTTAAGCTACAGAAAGTTTACTTCTCAAAGCTAACAGATAATCAGTAGTAATCAAACCCAAACCATTGATGGATAAGGGGATCCATACACAAAAATGTCAACTAGCTTTGTTTTCTGTCAGTGTTTTCCCACGAATTAGAGATTTCTAAATTAAAACCGTCTTGTTTGAATGCCAACCGAAACATAATGTAATGTCACAGGACAAAAACGAATCATTCTGGTGATATCTGAATAGAGACAAGCAGAATTTGGAGAATAAATTTTAAAATGTTACTTCTTCCTAAGATATACCTGTCTAGTTTTTACTAAAAGAAGAGAACTATGTGTTAAGTATTTTTAAGTTGGGGGATTCCTTCTTCCCTCATATCTGAAAGATACTTATTTTGGTATTTCTCCTTTTATCAGTTTTAAAACAGGAATGAATGTAAGCGACTCAACATTCACTGTTAAGATTCTTCCCTGAACTTGATAGCTGATCCGCCACTTTATTTGCAGAAATGGTTCTCCTAATAATATGTGTAATAAAACAAACAAGAGCTAACATCCTGTGCTAATTACAGCTTGGTGGAAAGAGAGCCTTTTAATGCAAAAGTCATGAAAGGCTCAAAGAACTGAGATCATGCTATGGCCAAGAAGAAGGTTCTGGAACTTCAGGTTAGACACTTTGTACAACACTGGGGACATGGGGACATGCAGAAAGGACAGACAGACAAAAGCAAATGGGCAGGAGCAGGCCAGTGTGCTGAGGACAGGATGCAGCTGTGGCTGGAATGGGCAGGAGAGGGCCAGTGTGCTATGGACAGAATCCAGCTGTGGCCAGGGCATCATTGTCTACCTTAGAGGATTAAGGTCTTGTTCTAATGGGTGACCTTCTAATTACAGACAGGGAAGAGAGAGAGAAGGGAAACTCAGATATCATTTCACACCTCCTGGCTCCCATTATCATTATTTAAGTCACTGTTATTTATTTGAAAGACAAAACACAGATTTTAGGAAAAAACACCAAAAAAAAAAAAAAACAAAAAAACAAAAAAAACAAAAAACTGACAGTTCTGTGGATAGTTTTCATCTAAGTGTGATAGTCTGTGATGAAATTATGTTATTTGATAAAGCACATTTTAGCAAAGGCCATGAAACCACAACAATGGCAATTACTATCACTGAAGTACCCACAGAACAAACAAACTGTGGTACCCTAGGACAATCACAGAACAAGAGCCAATGCACTGCAAGGGGTCCCTTAATGGTAGGCAGGCTCCACTTGTGCCTGGCCACAGGCGTCCTTCCCTGAACAGAACAGTCCATCAGCAAAAATAATGACACACTGTTTTCTTTTGAATAGGTTTTGTTTTTCACAGAAATTATTTATAGAAGTACATTTAAAATATCAACAACAGGGCCTGAAGAAATGGCTCATCAGTTAAGAACACTTGCCACTCTTATATTTTTGGTTGTGACCTTAGCCTTTAACGGCTGAGCCATCCATCTCTCCAGCCCCACTTGCTACTCTTGGAGAGGACCGAGGTTCAGGACACAGCACCCACATGGCGGCTCACTCTGGTACTCTAGTTCTGGGAGATCGAATGCCCTCTTCTGACCTCCACAGACATCAGACGCACATACCCACAAAAACACTCAGACACATAAAATAAAAACAACAGATGTAGTCAAACTGACAGCCAGAAGGCAGAGGCAGGAGGATCAAGTGTTCAGGGCCAAATAGGGCATAATGGTATATGCTTATAACCCTAGCACTTGGGGAGCTGAAGCAGGGAATATTTTATTTTAAAACTAGCATAAGAAGACACTGTCTCAAGGGGGAAGAGGAGAGAGGAATGGCAAGGCCATCTTGAGCTTTTTATGTCAGCCTGGGCTACAAAGTAAGACAAAAACAACTAATCAAAATATTCAACCTTGCATGGAAGAAAAATAAAGTTTTGGAAGTTCAGAAAGTAAAAATGGAGTACTAAAAAGTAGTGAATCACTAGGAAATTACAACAATTGGACTATAAAATCTACTGTCAGTAAAGTGATTTGCAAAGTACTAAGAGAAACTGGGGTGGGTGCAGCAGGAATGCCTCGATTGCATCCCAGCACTTGAGAGGCAGAGACAAGTGGATCTCTGGATCTCTACGAGTCTGAGGCCCACCTGGTCTACAGGGTAAGATCCTGTCTTGGAAGAATATATCAGTCTTTAGAAACAGACTGTGATCACCAATGCCTTTCTGTTTTCAGAATTGCCCAGTAATTTGTTAGTAAAATATTCAGTCTAGAAGTCTCATTTCTAGACCTCACTACACAATCAGCATCCGTCCATTAAAATAATGATGGCCATATTTACAGTCTTTTTACTATTTCTTAGGTTCCATCTCCTTAACTAACTGTAAAAGGCTATATAACTGGATATACTTTGCCAAAATATAATGGTAAACACACACACAATGGAGCATCATGCCTAACTTCTCCGGGTCATGTGATAAAATGACACAGGACTGAGTATATACAGGGATGAATAAGTACAATCAAACTGGAGAAAGTCAAGTACGACAGGCAGGCAAGCGGGCACGCATTGAAGCCCACATCTGCAGCCAAGGCAAACAGAAGGATGAAGGGGAAGGAAGCCAAGTTCTAGACCATCCTGGACTTCACAGCAGGACCCTGTCTCAAAAACAAAAAAGAAATGGATTGATAGATTATGCCTACAATCACAGCACCGCAGAGGCTAAGGTAGGGGAACTGCCATGAGTTTGGCACCAGGTTAGGGCACAGAGCAGGGCTCTATTTAGAAAACAACAAAGTCTAAACAAACAAACCTATTTCTCAATGGGAAAATGATGGCTTAGCATATTACACACACACACACACACACACACACACACACACACCACAAACAATAGCTGAATCTCTGGCTCCCTGTGCAAAAGTTGTGCAAAATGTTACCACAAGAGGAGACCAGGTGGTATACACAGGCTGTGTCTATATTATTTCATATAACTGTGTAGCTTCTATAACCGTTTAAATAAAAGTTTCAGTTAAAAATATATAATTCCAGCATATATGTGTTAAAAGTCACTTAATCCTATGCTGAAGATGGGCGACTTTAGCAGCCACTACCATTTCCTATAGAAATTACATTAAGGAAAAATAGCATCACTACCTACCACCATGCATATCACCATGGCCTCTTACATTATTTTCCTACTATGCTCTGAGTACAGAAGACACATGTTCTAGTTTTTTTTTAAAAAAAAGTTTTTATTAGATTCTGCTAGTGAATGAAAACATATAGAAATCAGCAAGTTCTCAACGACAGAAAAAAAATCTAATTTAAAAGTAACATTTGCAGTATTTTTGGTACAACAAATTTATTTTATGCTCTAAATTATCCCCCCAAAAATACTTCATCTCAGTTTGCTCATCTCTGATTTTAATTCTGAGACTATTTAGAATATGATTTCACTTCAGTTTTGAACAGCTATCTTTGGTGAGCTTAAAGCACTGGGTTTCTTAGATAGACCTGTTAAGGCGATCAGAAGACAGAGTCAAAAGGACTACAACTAGTCTGGGGCCAGCCCGGGGTTGCCATAGTAAGTACGAGGCCATCGAGGTACAGGGTAGCAAGAGCTGTCTCAAACCAGAGAGGAAGAGATGGCCCAGAAGTTAAAAGCACTGATTGCTCTTCAAGGACCTGGATCATTCCCAGCATTCACTTGGTGATCTGTGTAACTCCAGTTTCAAGGGATTTTATGATGCCCTCTTCTGGCCATCTGTTGGCACTGCAGGAAAATAGTGCAATATAAACAGAGAAATACACATAAAAAATAAACAAAATAAAGGTATGCACCACCATGTCCAGCCTAAGATTTATCTGTGTGTGTTCAGGTGTCTGCATAGGTTGAAGTAGGGTGTTGGAATCCTTGGATCTGTAGTTAAAGGTATTTTGTAAGCTGCCCAATTAGGTGCTAGGATTCAAGTCCCAGTTCTCATGATTTAGCAAAATGTTCTTTTGTTTTGTTTGCTTTTTTGAAACAGGGTTTCTTTGTAGCTTTGGAGCCTGTCTTGGAACTTGCTCTGCAGTCCAGGCTGGCCTCGAACTCACAGAGATCCTCCTGTCTCTGCCTCCCTCCTGAGTGTTGGGCTTAAAAGTGTGTGCCACCACCACCTGGCTGGGCCAAGTGTTCTTAACTGTTGAGCTGTCTCTCCAGTCCCTAAATACCATATATATATATATGGGAAAGTCAAAAGTGAGAATTTGCTACATTGGAAATGAAAACTCAAAGTAATTATATTGAGAAAGATGATATATCTATCTTAAGCCTGGAATTTTCTGCACTGTCCATTCCATAGTTAGAACACCTACTGTTGGAAAGGGGCAAGTGTAACATGCATCCATTTTTTTTCCTCCTTGTGGTCATTGTTTCACACATACTCTGACTGCACTCCTCCCCTGCTAGAGCTCTACATAAACCAACAGATGCGCTGTAAACCTCATTCAATAATGTCACAGTATTCACTAAGTTTTGGCAGTAAACTGTAATGGAAACCAGAGCACTAGCCCCATGTAAATACTGTGTGTTTGGCAAAAATCACTGTGGTTGTGTTCTTTAACACAGCTTCCAGGATAACCACCAGCTCTGCTTGGCAACTGGACTCTCCCACAGCTAAGGCTCCAACTGTAAAGCTGGTTTAGGAGACATTTCCTGCTGCTGATTTTGGTACTGTTGCTGCCCCCCCCCCCAGGAATTACTATTCAATGGTGGCATAATCCTCAAGGAAGTATGACTTTGATGAATCAACATTGTCCCATTCAAGAAACAATTATATTGTGTCTTCTAGCAGTAAGCTATATAAGATTGGAAAATGTGAGGATGCAGAGATGGCTCAGCAGTTAAGAGCACTCACTGCTCTTGGCAGAGAGAGGATCAGGGTTCCAAACAGCACCCACAAGGCAGTTCACAACTAGCTCATCCAGGGATTCAATATCTTCTTCTGGCCTCCAAAGGCACCAAGCATGCACACAGTGCATATACATACATGCAATCAAACACCATACACAAAAAATAACAATTGTTAAAAATAACAATTGAAAAGTTAGAAACAATTATAGCATAAGTATCATAGCTAACATAAAATTCATAAAATTTGAGATATCCTAAAATACTGATATTTCATATCAAATATCATCTACTACTTTTGTTGTTGTTGTTGTTTGTTTGTTTGTTTTCTTGAAATGGACCCTAATTGGTCCAAAATTGTTAGCAATCTTCCTGCCTTGGCCTGCCAAGTGCTAAGATTACAGACTTGACACACCATACCCAGCTCAGACACTTTATTTGGTGATTGTTTCATAAAAGTTGACTAATTTGCTTAGGTAATAATGGAAAATGGTCTGTCTTTTAGATGTAACTGATTCATAAAAAGGGTTTCCAAATGAAGCTAACAAACAAGGAAATCTTGGCCCTTGGCTTTCAACAGGGTCTTGGGGTGGAGCTTAGAGTAATTGATGGGGAATTTCTAGCTTCAACAAGGGAAACCAATGTGAAGCACAAATACAGCAGCCAGTAAGGGCTGGGGAAGTCATCATAACAAGCCCAGAGCAGGTGTGCACCCGTGCTCTGGAAGTGATGATGATGCTGGTATGCAAGGTCATATGTTGCCACATGGGAAGGACACCATCGCCCTGGCTCCTGGCACAGACACAACACCAGTACATCTACTGAAAGCCTTAAACATATCTGACAAACAAGCAAATTTAAACAAAGCAAAGTCTCATTCCAGGTTAATCTCTCAACAGCCAATATGCAAATGCAAATAGACAAAACAATGCATTTTTTAGAAACTACCAATCTTGTTATTGTTCAATATTTTTCTCTAAAGGAAAATCAACTAAGACAGCTAGCTCTTAAGAACTTTTAGAAGACCTAGATGGTACTTCTACACATGCAGTAAGCAAAAGGTTTTTGTGCAATCCTCATCCCATGTTTGCTTAAATAAATTCACTAAGAAATGAGAGTGTTATGTTTTTTATTTAGAATGTTCAATAATACACAAACTTTCACCGAAACCCTTAAAATAATCACAATTAGCAGCTGTTTTTAGCATAAAACTAAGATGCCTAAAATGAAAAAATTCTCAGTTTCATGACAGCAAAGAGCAGATCTCTATGATAACATGAAGAAAAAAAACCAAAAACCAAAACCAACCCACCAATGTAAGTACTTTTATTGATTAGATTAGAATGGAAAACACTCGTAGTTGGAGAACATAAAAGATCACAACTCTGAAAACCTGCTCCCAAAGAAGTCACTACACACCAGTCTACTAGTCAATACTAGTCAAGCAAAACAAACTCCTTTCTTTCTTTCCTAAAACCTGTCCTGGAACTCACTCTGTAGACCAGGCTAGCCTTGAACTCACAGAAATTGCCTGCCTCTGCCTCTGAATGGTAGGACTAAAGATGTGTGCTACCACTGCCTGACCAAATTACTCTTTTTAAATTCCTGATCGATGGCATAACTGGCCATAGTTTTCTTAACCAACAATAAGCATTTATGGTGAGAGGAAAGAAAAAAAAAAAAAGAAAAGAAAAGAAAAAAAAACCCTGTGAATTACTTTAGGGCAAATCAGAACCAATGAACTGTTTCTGTTCAGGGATGAGTAATGTTTCTTCCTTCTGGTCATGTGGATGAGCCCCTAGGACCAAGCTTAAAGCGAACTTAGCCATGTTTCTACAAACCAAAACAGAAAAACTTATGAAATGAATTACTGAGGGTGAGCAAGTTTGGAGATTTGATTGGTGCAGCTATATGACTTTCCTTCTACCTTATAATCAAATCAATCCCTCCTGATCTCAAGCTTAACCCCCAATCCATCACAAACACGGTAGTTTAATAACATTTTTTAAAATTACTATTTATGTTGTAATTTATACTGTATCCAAAATGCATTACAAAACACTCATAGAAACATGGAGAAGAACTTAAGTTCCCTTTAGTATTTCAACTTTCCATTAAAATGCAAATATAATGATTTCATTAGCCAGGCAACAATACGCAGTCTTTAACCAAACCAATATATTTCCCCCATGAATCCCAACTTCCCCTAACATGCAATCTTATCCTTATGAGTATTTCTGAGTATAAATTGACATTATAATCCTTAATTAGAGCAAAAGTACTGTGTGTGTGACTTGTGCTTTTTTTTTAAATCCACGGATGTATTCTGCTCCCCAGATAGGCAAACACTAAAACATCTCCCTAAAATTTAAGCGAACAACTTGAGGAAAACAAAACAACAACAACAACAAACACACACACACACACACACACACACACACACACAAATAACCTATTCCTATTCCAAGTCATTAATAGGGAGAAAGAAAAATCCCTCAAAGCCCTCAAAAATCTGTCATGAAAGTATTAACCAGCAAGCAACTGGACCTTCCTAGGAGTCTGTCCAGGCCACACTTGGTTTGGCCATATGTAGAAAACTCTCCATAGAAACCCTACTAGCTTTCTAACAGTAAGCAAGCAGTTCTGGTGGAGAGAGTCAAGATGAGAGTGAAGAGTATGGGGATGGGAGGCAGCGAGAGACCAAAGAAAAGAGTGAAAGCTAGAGTTCAGGAGATTTGGGATGGGACTGTTGGAGGTCTTCGCCAGCCAGGATTGGGCTCCACGTCTTTGGGCGCCCCTGACCTTGCAGTCTCCAGCTCGGAGCCCTTCTCCCGCCCCCTCCCTCGGCCTGCGCCGGCCTTTGTGTGTGCCTGTCACTTACCGGGGATCAGAACCAAGCAGATTCGGGGGCAGCACAAAGCCAACACACAGATTTGCACAGATTCTCTAGCACACATTTCCTAAACTGGAAGGTACAGCCCACGCAGAGCTTGTGAACCTTGAGAAAAGTGGGTGCTGGTCTTGTCTGGGGGCACAGAGAAACTATGCTTTCCTCTCTTACTCAGCGCCACTAACAAAACGCGCGGACTCAAGAGGAAAAAAAAAAAGAGATAGAGAAGAAGAAAAAGTCCACGTAGTGGATCCCGAATCCACTCACTGTGACATTTATCTAGTGGAGTCGTCCACAGGGGCACAAACGTGCTGGAAGCCAGAGACACAGACCCAGAACGGGACCCAAACAAATAGTACTGGGGATAAAAGAGTCAAAAACACCGGGTCGGCGTTCTTTCCGGGTTGCCTGAGGATAAACGAGGGACTCAATCGACTTACACTGAGGACAGGGGGGAGGAGGACCGAAAAGAAAAGTGGTGATCCCCAAAGATGAGCTCTTTCAGAGAGGCAGCCCCAAGAAAACACTCACTTTCCTGCGACTCAAAGGCCGGGAGAGCGGCTGGTGGGAGGAGGTACAAAGGTAAGTTTTCTGGCTAAGGAGGGGGACACGCATTAGCAGGAAGAAGGGACCCCAGAAGTGCAGGTAGCGGGAGAGGGGGGGGGGCTGCTAAATTAAAACTATATTTGTCAGCCATGTTGAAGAAGCTCCAGTAATTTGTGAGGCTTCCCTCTTCCCTCTTGGTATTTGTGGGTGACATGACAGTCCCCGCAAGGCCGAGAGAAAGCGACGGGGCTTGGAAAGGGACCGATCCGCTGCCCCAAAGAGCGAGGGGAGAGAGAGAGCGGGAGGGAGACAGGCGCGGGCAGCAGCGCTCTGACCTGGATCTGGTCCCCCAGCCTCGCAGTCCGCCGCCGTCTGCCGGGTCTCCTTTCTAACAAATCCTACAGGGCAGCCATCTTGCTTCCTTCTGCTCCTCTACGAAAGCAGCCTCGCCTCCGCATCAATATTCATAAGGCAGTTTGACGTCTGTTCTCCCGGCTCGCCGGGGCCGGCTCTCGGGCGGGCGGCCGCCGAGGGGGCGGACGTGACTGGCATGCGAGCGGCGCGGGCGCGGGCGCGGGCTGTGCGCTCTCTCGCTGGCTCGCGGGGACGGGCGCGGCGGTCCCGGCTGTGCGCTCGCTCGCTGGTTCGCGGGGACGCGGGATCGGGGCTGGACGCTGGCTCGCTCGCTCCCTCCCTCCCCGGGGGCTCGGGGCCTCCTCTTTTCCGCTCCGCCCCGGGCTCTCTGCAGCCCCCAGGCCGCCCGCCCGCCCGCCGCACCCCTCCGCGCGCGCGCGCGCGTGAGCCCCGGCGCCTCCGTCCCCCGCGGGCCCGGGCCGCACTTGCAAACTCGGCTCCCGCCCGCGCGCTCCCGCTCCCGGCACCGCACCGGACCGCCCCTCACTGTCCCCACGCCCTGCCACCCGCCCTTCCCTCCCTGTGGCCCAGCCAAGCCGCTCCCCATTTCTCTAAGACCGTGCCCAGAAAGCTCAAGGGGCCAGGGCTTTAAGGACTCCACAAGGCTGCAAATCGGCGGCGCCCCGGGATCTCCCCGCCCAGGCCCACCTTCTGTTTACTTTGGCCACGTGGGCCTTGCAGGGGGGCTGTCTGGCCGATCCAAGAGTTGTGTCTCTTGCGTCCCCACTTGTCACTCGAAAGAAATAAGTCTGCAGTGTCTCATGTTCAAAGTCGCCCCCCCGTAAGTTCCTCTATTTTGCACAAATTTCCACTTGCACGGTTAAGTAATGAAGAAACCGCCTGTGGGAAGCTGGATTCCGAACAAGCAGAGCTCAGTTTTCCCTGAAGTTCAGGGCTTGTGCACACCAGCATATCTGTGGGTAGTTTTCAATTTTCTTGCTAAGTCCTTGTACTTACATTTAAATACCCCCTGTGGTAACCATTAACTTCTGAAGGTGAGCTCCAGGAATCATGAGACAGTAGTTTAGTGAAAGTGCCCACACACATACCCTCCCATCTTTTAAGTTTTCACGTCACCGAAATTTAAATTTTAAGTAAGTAATTTGGGAACCCCTTCTATGGGAATAGTAGCAATCACAACAAACAACAATCTTATGTCAACTTTATGTCAACCTTAACATCATTAAGGGTGTGTGTGTGTGTGTGTGTGTGTGTGTGTGTGTGTGTGTGATTTCTTTAGAAAAGAGCTTACGTGTAGTCACAACTTTTTCTGAGGCCGATGCCAGTAGGATGATTTGAGTCAAGCAGTTGTGGGTCATGCTTAGCACATAGTCACTCAACTCAAAAGAAAAAGGCAAAGTGGTGAGAACTTACCTACAAGGTAAAGGCACTTGCCTTGCAAGCCTCTGAACATTAATTGGATCCCCACCCGTGTAAAGGGGTGTAAAGCAAGGACACAAAAGCATTCCTCTGACCAACCTACACACAGATGCAGTGGCATGAATACACAACTCACATTTCACTCTTTCACTCACTAACACACACACACACACACACACACACACACACGCACACCATAAATTTTGAAAAGAAAAAGATCAGACCTGTCATCCCAGCCCTTGAAGTCCGAGGCAGTAAAATGTCTAGAATTTGAACCCAGTGGGCCTTGTAATGAGATTGTCTCAAAAAACGAGCAAAAGGGTTGACACCTTCCCTTAGTTTTATGAAATGGAAACACTTCCTCTTTGTAAAATGTTCTCATGCATATGTACACACACACAAGCAAAGGCAAAGGCGGGAACTGTATGTGTCACATTGTTACCAAGAATGCTTAAAGTAAGTTCTAAGGAAACAATGTTTCTTCCTCTTAGAAACAATCACCAAGGCATGATCTCACAAGTCAGTAATCAATATTTAGCTGGGCTCCACCTGATATCTAAATTAATAATAATAACAAAATCATATTGTTGTTGTTATGAGGCTGGCTCTCACTATGTAGTCCTGGCTCATTTGGAACTATGTAAACCAGGATGGCTTAGAACTCATAGAGATCAGCTTGTCTTTGTCCCCCAAATGCTTAGGATGAAAGGGGTGTACCAGCTATCACACACACACACACACACACACACACACACACACACACACACACACACACACCACACACACGTTTCTCTGTGCAGTCCTAACTGTTCTGGAACTCACTATGTAGACCAGGCTGTCCTCAAATTCAGAGATCATCCTGCCTCTGCCTTCTGAGTGAGTGTCATGTATTTGTATGCGTGTTTTGTTGGCATGCATGTCTGTGCACCATGTATGTGTCTGATGCTGCAGGAAATCAAGATGAAGGGGTCACATTCCTGGAAACTGGAGTTATAGATGGTTGTGAGCTGCCATGTGGTTGCTGGGAACTGAACCTAGGTCCTCTGCAAGAACAAGTCTTTCTTCTTTCCTTCCTTCCTTCCTTTTTTTCTGTTCTGTTTCTTTTTCAAGACAGGGTTTCTCTGTAGCTTTGGAGTCAGTCTGTCCTGGAATTCACTCTGTAGACTAGGCTGGTCTCAAACTCACAAGAGATCTGCCTGTTTCTGCCTCCTGAGTGCTGGGATTAAAGGCATGTGCCACCCTCCACCCTGTCAAAAAAGTGTTCTTAAACAGTGAGTTATATCTCCAGCCCCCTTATTGTTTTTTTTTGTTTACCAGGCATCACCAAGAGTTTGTTGAGTTAATGTGGAAATCCAAAACTTCCTACTAGTGACCAGGACTAAAATAGCTGAGCTATTCCTGTTGAGACTCCCTGCAAACCATAGTCATTCCCAGATCTGAGGTTTGGCAGGGACAGCCTTGTAGCTGCAGCAGATGTCTACAGTGCTCCTGGGAGCCAGCTTTGTGACCTCGGGAGTAGCTAGGCACACCTGCTGTTCTGTCCAGGCCTTTCCCATGTACCTACCAGAAAGCTTGTGGAGAACATAGGTGTAGAGAATACCTTTACTTCCTATTCATATCTGTAACTTAGTTTAGTCATGAGCCCTTGGTTCTGGGGATGGCCTCCAATTAGTCTTAGGGGATCTAGTAGTTCCCCCCCACACACACACCCCATTTCCCAGTCATATGTTCCATTTCCCGGCTAGCAGAATTAGCAGCACATTGGTGTTATGTCTTAAAGGGCAGGGAGCTATGAATGGTGCCCATACTAATTACTCAATTTTAAACAGAAGAAAATAAAAGAGAGAAAAGAAACAAATTCCTGACTTTATATCCACCAAGCAAAATTGTTTGTCTTCCCCTAAGCATTTTGTATGGAGTTAAAATCTTTCTTTTCTGTCTGTTCACAGATATGTCATTGATGTCTTCACAATTACCAATGATTTTAAAACCCAAGAAGATGCCCTGTAGTTTGTTTTCATCTTGATTTGGATGTAAAGCTCTACATTGACCATGGCATACATTTATCATGGCATTCATAGCATCACAGGGTTGCTGGAAGTGTGGGCTTAGGAGCTGGGCAGACTTGAAGAAATTCCACCTGGGTCTTTTATAGTATGAACCTGGGCATCTTACATGACTCTCTTAATCCCGGGTCTTTTAGAGTATGAACCTGGGTATGTTTGTTTTGTTTTGTTTTTCAGCCCTTAAGCACTATAAAACACAGCACTGTTACAAAGATTAACTAAGACTCCAAGTATGTGTGTGGGTACTTATTACTCTTATCAGTAGCAAGCCATCTACTTCCAGGGGTGTTTGTTGACTTACTATAGGAATATATGCATAATTTCTTTCTATGTTTAATAATAGGTGGGAAATCTAATGTTGGCATGTATTTTTTATGTGTATGTGTGTGGGCCAGAGTGTATGTGTGTGCATCATGTACATACAGGTGCCTGCAGTCCAGAAGAGGCATCAGATTCCCTGATGCTGAAGTTACAGGTTGTTGTGGCTGGCCACTGTGGGTGCTAGCTAGGAGAATAACTCAGGTTCTCTGCAAGAGGAGGAGCAGCAAGCATTCTTAACCTCCTGGCCATTTCTCCAGCTCCCCAAATATTCAAATACTCCTGACCCCTGACCCCCACCCCCATCTCCAGGGTGTCACTATATAACCTTGGCTAGGCTGGCACTTCCCATGTAGACCAGGCTAGCCTCAAACTCATAGAGATCGGCTTGCTTTGCTTCCAAAATGCTAAGATTAAAAGTATGGTATATATCTGACATGTCTGTAAGTTTCTTTATTTATATTAAAATGGGTCAAAACAATGTAAGGCCATCTCCTTGGTTCATCTTTTAAAACCTCTCTGTCATAGCAGGTGGTTCTTGTCGATCTGGAAGGGTGTTTGGGTTGCAGTTGCTTTTGCAAGAGGCTCTGAATATTTTCTTGCCAAGTTCTTTCTCTGCATCCACACCCACCCTTAACCACCATGACATTTGTTAATTTAAAAGAAAATATATTATTCCTGTTGGCTACTGTGACATCTCATCAGCAAAATGAAGTGAAGCTATGAATATCTATAGTTATGCTTTTTTCCCCTCCCTTTCAGTTTTTGCCTTGTTGTTTAAAGAAAGTCTCCTTCCTTAGCTGTTTGTAGGAAAGGAAGGTTCTAGTGTGCATAATCACTTGTTTACTGGCATTAGGGCCCATCTGTAGGAGCAATTCAGAGCCAGCTTTTATGAATACTATGCATTCTTGAGATCCCCCCATAGCTGCTGCTAATCTGGTTTTTTAAAGATAATTTACTGATCAAACAATGGCCAATTGTTATCAAATCCTTTGCTATTTCTCTAACATAAGAAATAAGAGTGCTTCTACAATGCCACTAGCTCCTTGCTTCTTGATGGAAGGGGGGCGGTGCTAATCGAACAAGCTCCATGCCATGCTATTCTGTGTTGGTCAAAGAATTGGCCTTGTTGGCTGGAGCATGAGCTGCCTCAGTCAGTTGTTCTGTCTCCAAGCCTCTTGGAGGGGAGGCCATTTCCTGTCTCCTGCTCTCCACCAGAGAAGTGCTGTACAGTGCAGTGGATTTTTGTATTGTGCTGGTAACAATGGCAATCCTCAACAAAAACTGCATACACTCTTGGTGTTCTCCCAGCCTGCAGTGCAGGACATTGTTTCTTGCACACTTGACTTTGCTCTTCAAGAATTATGCTACCTGCAGCTTGAACGAGTTACAGAGGTTTCACAGAAACGTTAAATCCTAGCCATTTCCTAGCTCTGAAAACATTTTTCTGAGCTATAACATGGTAGAAGGTTTTCTGCATTCTCTTTTATTTATTTATTTAATTTATTATTTTACATGTCGATCCCAGTTCCCTCTCCCTCCCTTTTACCCTCTCTGCCCCTTCACATCTATCTTAACCATCCCCCCCACTCCATTTCCACATGTGGGCCAATGCCATCCAGGTGGGGTCATGTAAATCTGTCAAGTCATTTGAAGTAGGGACTAGGACTTCTCTCCTGTCTCTAGGTTAAGGCAGTATCCCTCCATGGGGGATGTGCCCTCAAGGTCCTTTTGTGCACCAGGGATACATCCTGGTTCCACTGTCTGAGGTCCCTTAGACTGCTCAGTCCTTCTGGCTGAGACCCATATTCAGGGGGACCTGAATCAGTCCCATGCTGGCTTCCCAGCTAATCAGTCTGGGGGCCCGTTAGTTCCTTCTTGTTCAGGTCAGCTGTCTCCATGTGTTTCTGCAACCTGGCCTTGTCCTCTCTGTCTGCATATGGATTCTAGTTCGACTCAGTGTTTAGTTATGGATGTTTGCTTCTGTTTCCAACAGGTATTAGATGAGGGCTCTATGGATAAGTTAGTAGTTGATCTCACTATCCGGGAAGGGCATTTATGGTAGCCTTTCCATGGTTGCTCAAATTGTTAGTTGGCAGCAGTCTTGTAGGTCTCTAGAACTTTCTTTAGGTTTAATTTTCTCTTCAAACCAATAATGGCTCCCTCTTTTATGTTCTCTCTCTCTCTCTCTCTCTCTCTCTCTCTTCTGTCTTCTATTCCTACCCTGGCTCAATCTGACCTTCAGAGGGCAGAGCACTTTTGCCAGGAAGTAGCTTTGCTATTCTTCCTATCACAAGGAGGTACCTATTTAAATCAACATAGATAAAATGCTAATTAGAAGATACTGCCAGTGATAAAGCATTTGCACGTAGCCCCTTAGCATAGAGATATGAATTATCTATAATGATAATATCATTGTTTTCTAAAGCCAAAGGTCATAATGTTATGAGAGCCTAGAGAGTCTCTTTTCTTACTGTGACTGGTACTTATTTTCTCCTGGCCTTGTTTGATGTGGTTTGTGTGCAGCAGTGACCCATTCCCCTACCCCAATCCTATTAAAATATCACCAGAGGTATTATGGAGAGACCATTAAAATCATTACTGGGACAAATATTATGGAAATTCTCCAGAGACATTATAAATGTGTTGCTAATATCATTCTCCTATAATTTTCAGAGCTTATAAAAGTGATTTCACATAAACCAGATGGATCTGGAAGTTTAATGTAACCCTGGCTGGCTTTGAACTTCTGAGCCCCTTCCTCCTCCCAAATGCTGAGATTATAGGCATGTGTCTCTATGTAGTCCTGGCTGTCCTTGAACTTTCTATATAGAGCAAACTGGCCTTGAACTCCTCAAACTCATAGAGAGATCTACCTGCCTCTGTCTCCCAAGTGCCATCACATCCAGCTTTGATTTCTCTTGAGATAGGGTGCCACTATGTAGCTCAAGTTGACTTTGAACTTAATATGTAGACAAGACTGGTCTTAATTATGTGAATTTGTGATTATCTTCTGCCTCTGTCTCTTGAATACTAGGGTAACAGCTATGTACCACCACATCTAGAAACACTGGTAAAATCTAAGACTTGTTTTCAGGATCATTGGTCATGGTGAATTACATCTTACCCTCCTTCATGTTAGCAATATTTAATGTAAGGTTGTATAGCAAGATTGCACCTTAATCTCCTTGATTGTTTTTCTATGTAGTTGTTACTCTGCAACACTACTTGGCTTTTTGTTCAAGTGTCTTCACAGAGCCTCTGTCAATCTTCATCCTAGTGAAAAACACCTTGTAGGGAGCAAAGTCCATGTGGACATGTGAACCACCAGTCCTTTCCTGCTGTTTCTCTGCAGTGTAAGCCTGGACCACTTCCCTAGCTTGCTATTCTTTTTAGCCCCTTGTCTTTTCTCTGCTTTGTTTTGCTTATGTTGAGGGTGGTTTTAGATAGCAGTTCCCTAAGTTACCCAGGCTGCTCTTGAACTTATGATCTTTCAGCCTGCTACATGCTAGAGTAACTGACATGCCATCATGTCTGGCTTCTCACCTCTTCTAATGAGCATAGGGCACAGATCATGAATGCTCTACTTTGGGAAGAGGGGAAGGCAATCATCTTGCTTAAGCGGGAGGGTTCTTGGAATGCCATTTGTGGGCAGAGAGGTGCCTCAGGTGTTTAGGGGCTTCCTGGTCTTTTAGAAGACCAGAGTTCAATTCCCAGGCACATCTTTCCCCTAACCCCTGCTGCACAGTATACACATAGAAATGAAAAAATATAGCCTTAATTTAAAAAAAAGTAAAATCTTTTATGGGTTTTGCTTTGGTCAGAGTCACAAAAGGATTAGCTTTACTGATGACCAAAAATAAATAAATAAATAAATAAATAAATAAATAAATAAATGGCAAAATTGCACCCTTGTTCTGCTCCTAACTCCTGAATTACCTAATAGCCAGCCTTTCCACTCAAGCAAGGATACTGGAAGGTGGAAAGAGCTCCCTCTGCTGAACCTGTTGGCATGGCATGGGTCCTTGGAGATGCCATACTCAGAATGATGTCAATATGAAAAGGGATCAGAACCACCTTGGGGGCTTTGGGAAGGAAAATGTGTGACTGGGTTCCACTGCTCTGCTTCTGGAGGTCCTGAGGAGAGGCTCATAGGGTTGACTCTGGTGTGAAGGCTGCCGTACATAGCCAGACTTCCCAACAGATTTGCAGGAATCAGACATATAATCACTTGGAAACCAGTAGGATCGGTCATCTGATAACTGTAATAAATAAAAGCATTTGGAAGCCAGTTTCGATGGCTTCCTTCTCTAGTTGCAGAATTTGGGAAGTTGAAGTAAGAGGATTTTGAATTTGAATTTGAGGTCAGGCCAATCTGGACTACATCAATGAGGCCCAAAGGGAAACCAAACTAAACAAGACTAATTTTAGGTCTCTCTTAGTTAAATTATTTCCTTTACTATAGATACCCTGAATGGAGGAGAAATAAAAGTGCAAAGGCAGGATGTCATTATTTGATGTACAATTTTCCTCATGTCTTCTACACTTTGCACGCTTTCCAGACGAGTGTGTAGAAAAGCTGAGGACACAGACTAGGGGCCGGCCAGCTCAGAGTCCACGGGTGCTTCCTCCAAGGCTGTGCACTACCAAGCTCTGCTAAATTTGCTTCCTCATTTTATATCGTTTTTGTCCTGTTTGAGCCAAGACCTCCAAGCAATGGTGGTTCATGCTTTAATCTCAGGACTCAGGAGCCAGAAGCAGAAGGAATCTCTTCGAGTTTGAGGCCAACCTTGTCTACAGAGTGAGTCGAGACAGGGCCTCTCTATGTATCTCTGACAAGCCTGGAACTCTCTATGCAGACCAGGCTGGCCTTGAACTCAGAGATCTGCCTGCCTCTGCCTCCTAAGTGCTAGGACTAAAGGTGTGTGCCACCACTGTGTCTCTGGCCTTTCATTTTATAACTTAGGTCATAATATCATTACTATTTTGTAATAACCACTTTGATCTATGAGTAAGTAAGTAGGCATGCCTCCACATTGATCAAGATGGTAGCCTGTGGTCTCAGTTTTCCACAATGGCTTGTATCACCCAAAGAATGAATTAATATCCAAGCACTGATCACAAACCAGAGGCCCCCAACAGAAAGTCTGTGAAGGCGGAAAGAAACATATTTACCTGTTAAAGTAGGATGTCACAAGTCATACTGAGAGTGTTCCCTGTCCCTAAGTTTCAGTTCTCCAGAAGTCTGCAGGTCATGGTCTGTCTTAGACTGGGCAGGGCAATAGAAGGAAGGAACTGATACAGATAACCGTTTCAATGGGCTGATATCACCAGGATCTCATGAGAGTTGGGCCAGTGCTACAATTCCAACTAGTACATCATCTCTTAGAAGTGTTTGTGGCTCTCATTCTTGCCTGTGAGTAGCATCTATATGCAGACAGGTGAATGTGATTGCCAACATACGTGTGGAGGGCAGAGGACAACTTTTAGTGTCAATTCTTTCACTCCGAATTCTAGAGATCCAGCTCAGGCAATTAATTAGGCTTGCTTGGCAGGAGCTTCACCAGCGGAGTCATCCTGCCATTCCCAAGTGGTGTATTTAACACACAGTAGATTTTAATGAAGGAAACTTTCCTGGACTACTTACATCAGAGAATACCTGAAGCCACTGTCTTCTAGAAAGCAAGAACTAAAGAGAGTCTATCTAGACTGAAAGTCTAGGGAAAAGCGTTTCTTTCTGCCTTCACAGACTTTCTGTTGGGGGCCTCTAGTTTGTGATCAGTGCTTGGATATTAATTCATTCTTTGGGTGATACAAGCCATTGTGGAAAACTGACCATCTTGATCAATGTGGAGGCATGCCTACTTACTCATAGATCAAAGTGGTTATTACAAAATAGTAATGATATTATAATCTAAGTTTTATTTGAGGGGGAGGGATGCAGTTGACTATTAAAGGTACAGGCAATGCAAACTAAAAAATAGGTAGTTAAGAGCCACATAAAGTTGTAAATAACTGTAGGGACAGAATTTGGGAGGGTGAGGCCAGAGCACTGTGAGTTTAATGCAGCGTAAGCTGCATAGTAAATTCCAGGACAGCCTGGAAAATGGTATTGCACACCTGTAATCCTGACATGTAAGAGACTGAGCAGGGGGACTTGCTGCCGGTTCAGGGCTGGCCTGAACAAGACACTGTGCTTGAGGACAACCTGGCCTACAGAGTGAGACCCTGTCCCTAAAAACCAACGGGACAAGCAAGATGGCTCTGGGTAAAGGTGCTTTTCTGTTGCCAGGCTGACAGCTTGAGTTCAAACCCGGAACCACACAGTAGAAGGCAGGAAGGGACTCCCAGGTATTGTCCCCGATTCCACTCACACATCACAGCATGTATACCACCCCCTGCTGGGAAATAAATAACATGTAATAAATGATAAAGCCCCAGAAACAACAATTGCTTTCTCTTTACACATTTACTAAAATCAAATGTTGCAGAGGTGATAAACATGGCTTATGTGTAGGGGTTAAATACAAACTTATAAACCATCCCACATTTTATGAAAACGTGTTTGTATATGACATGAGTATGAGCGTGTGGGTGCAGAGGTCAGAGGACACATTTGTGGAGTTGGTCCTCCTCTCCTTCCATCTTTCTGTGGGACCCAGAGCTACAACTCAGATTAAGCAAGCTTGGGTGGGAAGCACCTTTGCCTGCTCGGCCATCTTTTTGACCTGAATTTTATTTTACTGCTTTTTAAAGATACCGAAGTTTAGAAAGAAAAACTGAGGGTTGGTGAGATGGTTCGGCTGGCAAAGGTGTCAGCAGATGCCAAGAGCTTGACCCTTGACACCCAAATAGTGGAAAGAAGAGATCCAACTCCTACATGTTATCCTTGGACATCCACGAGTATGCCATGGCATGCCCTAGGGTGTACACACAGACATGCATACACACACACACACACACGCACAAACACACATTTTTAAAAATGTCACTTTTTAAAGAGAGAGAACTTATAAATGCACACTCAGTCTGTGGCAGATCCGTGGCAAAATTCAGGACTGTAGTCTACGTTCTGCGACTGACAAAGTACAGGAAAGTCTTTGCTTAGCCCTTTCTTTGGCGGTCCTGGGCAGGTGCTCTACTCCTGAGCTATGCTCCTTACCTCTGCAGTAATCTTTAAAGTAAGACCGTGTTGATCCCCATCTTAACGAGTTATTTATTTATTTATTTATTTTTGGCAGGAGGAGGCATGTGTTTAACGGACGTGTCAGAAAGATTAAGTAACTTGTTTTGGGTTAAACAGCAGGCAACACAGTGTTCAGATTTGGTCTTCAGGGTTCTTTTATGTGCTGACTCTCTCTCTCTCGCTCAGGCATAGGCTGGTGAAGAGGTGGTGTTCCTTTGCCTGGAGAGAGTCTACGCAGGAGTGGGGAAACAGGCACACACAGAGAGGGGTTGACACAGAGCAGCGTAAGCTGTGTGAGAAAAGATGTGCTAGTGTGCCACAATCCAGACGCCTCAACCTCAGGGAAAACTCCCATGGCCGTCGTGATGTGCAAACAGATCTCGGGAATAAGGAGAGGAGTCCCAGACGCCAAACGTGACGTGAGAGGACACTTCGTGAAAAGAATGACTATGGATAACTTGCTCATAAGAGAGCAGGGTGTACTTGAAGAACGTCCAAAGGACTTTCAGAGAAAATCAAGCCACGTGTTGGGGTGGGGGTGAGGCTGGTCTGGACCATGTAGTGAGTTCAAGCCCAGGCTATGATACACACAAAACCCTGTGTGAAAACCAACAATTGCAACAACGAAATAGGTCCAGCGTGGAGGTACACGCCTTTAATCCTGGTACTCCAGGGGCAGAAGCAGGCAGATGTCAGTGTTTGAGGCCAGTCTGGTCTACAGAATGAATTCTAGGCCATGCCATGCTACAAAGTGAGACTTTGTCTACCCTCTAACTCCCAACCCCAAAAGGAGGCCAGACATGGTGAGTCATGCCTGGAAGACTCACTAACTATGAGCCTAGTCTATACAGTGAATTCTGGACTAGCCAAAGCTATGTAGCAAATCCGTAAGAATAAATACGTTTTGGCACAGGTTGAGGAGATGGCTCAGTGATTAAAATAATTGCCTTCCATGTAAGGAAGAAGATGGAAGTTCAGATCCCCAGAACACATATCGATCCCAGGTGAGCACAACAGCTCAACTGTAACTCCAGTCTCAGACAGTGGAGACAAGATATCCCTACAGCAAGCTGGGTAGAAGAGCAATTGAAGAACATCAAAAGCTGTCTTCCTTGCGCATGCTCATTTGCGTATGTGTCTGTGTTCCCATACACATAAGCGCGTACACATATAGGAAAATAGAAAGGGGGGCAAAACAATAGGAATACGAATGGATTTCAGAGAAGAAGGAAATGGTCAGATTGGCAGATTTGAGATGTGGAAATACTTCTGTAGCTCCAGTGAGATGTGATAAGTATTTTTGAAAATCCCCGTTTTGGAGGGAGGGGTTATTCTCCGGTTAATGCAATAAGCCAAATCCAGCTGAATTAGTAAGACCAGGTTTTAATAAACCGAGCAAAGCAACTCACAGGTGACTCTCAGAAAAGCAGGAAACAAATCATGTGGCAGGTCTAGGGTCCAGATCTTAAATACCCTATAGGCATGGTCTTGAGCATCTCAGAGGGAGAGGCCACCCCTTGGTGGGATTTCTGAGGTGAGGGGTGGAGTTTGGAGACGGAGGAGTGGGTCTGAGGCAGAGATTCTACCTAAATAAGATTGCACGGGGAATATGCTGAGTCGATAAAAAGAGCAGGGAGTTCAGTGGGTAGAAGCATTAGCTGTGCGAGACTGGCTACCTAAATTCCCATGTGAACAAGCTAATGTAGCAGCACCCATCTCTACTCTTAGTATTCCTTGGGGACAGGAAAATTGCCTGGAAGTTCATGGCCAGCTAGCCTGGAGTAATAGGTGCTACAACGGAAGCAAGAAAGTCACTGTTTCAACAAGGTGGAAAGTGGACATCACTGAGACACTTAATATGGGCCCTCCGCTGGAAGGATCTGGAATCATCGAGGGGACAAGCCTCTGGCTAGGTCTGGGAAGGAGTTTCTACATTGGGTTAATTGGGGTGGAAGGATTCACTCCATATGTGGCTAGTCACAACCCCTGTGTTAGAGCCCTGTACTAAATAAACAGGAGGAAGAGAACTGAGCACCAGCGTTTGTCTCTCTTCTTCCGGCCTTCCAATGCAATGTGAACCAGCTCCCTCAGTTCCGGCTGCCATGCGTTCCACACTGCGCTGGAAGGGACCCCTGGGCCATGAGACAGAAATGATACCTTCCTGTCTTAAACTGCCTTTGTCAGGTATTTTGTCACCGCATTGAGAAAAGTGACTCAGCACTTATGTAAAACCAGAAGGGTCTGGATTAAAGATCAGGCGACCAGGAGGAGAAGGATAGGTCAATTCAGAGGTGTTCTAGAAATAGAAGATGTGGACAGGAAGTCAAGGGGAGTGAGGAGAGCAGGATGTAGCCTTTTGCTATGAGGGTTGTTCTAAACCCTGGCGCAGGGTTATCAGCAGTATGCGCCTGGGCACAGTCAAGGATCCCACTCACAGCTCCCACCTGGTCCATGGGATGCTTGGTGATCATGTCTACACCTAAGTGCCAGGGGGTGGTGTGTGGTATTCTTTGGAGTGGACACTTGACAGGTTGTGGGAGGAAAAATCTCAGCAGTAAAAACGTTCTTCTGAGGCACCTGAGAGGAATCCACGTGGCATGCTCAGGAGGGGTTGTCTAAATGAGCCAGACACCCACCTGGATAAAGGCAGCATTTAATGAAGCTCTAACCTTAGGTGGGGAGTGAGAAGGCAAATTGAAAGAAACTCCATCCCTGTGGCAGAGGAGGAGCCCTGCCTGGGGTGGGGTGGGAGGGTCCTTCCTGCCAAGGGAGCAGGGTTAAGGAATAGTTTAAAAGCTTCTTGAGGGGATGTGTGACCTGGTCAGCAGGGCCACCAGTCATCAAGCTGTCACAAGACACAGGTGATGACAGCTGTCCTCGGATACACAGTGGGACAGTCCTGTGATCTTTAGCCAAGTGAATTTCAGAAGAGGAGCCTTGATCCCAGAAGCCAGATCGCCTGAGGTTGAAGGCTGAGCAGGAAGTAAGGCCGTGGAGACAACTATTTAAAGCAGGGTTTCTGTAGTGGGCAGGAAGGAGACAGAGTAGCAGAGAGGGATGTGGGGTGAAAGGTTTTTTTTTTTTTTTTTTTTTTTTTTTTATTTTTTATTTTTTATTTTTTTTTAGATAAGAAAGACTAGAAAATGGTTTAATGCCCACAGGAGAGAGAGCAAATTAAGGTGGGCTGCTGAAGGTGAGAAAAGATAAGCTAATGAAATTATCCACTTTTGAAAGGTGAAGCCTGTGGGTGAAGCTGCAGGGCAGAGTGCTTGTGCACAGCAGTCGAGGCCCTGGGATTTGTCATCCGGTTCCGGTGGGAAAACTCACTCTGCTTGCAATGTAGGGTGGACGGCAAAGAAGCTTTGTTCACTGTGAAGTTGTCTTCACAACTTTAAGGTTCGGGTCGTTTTGTGGAGTTAATTCTAAGAACACAGGGTTCCCGTTAGTGCAGACTACGCTGCGACTGCCACAGGCTGAGCTCGTTCATCCGTGTGTCACCCCCTTGTCTGCTCACTTCTTTTCTAGTGTCAAATGTATGCTGTCCGGGAGAGGTGCAGGGTGGCTGTGATTTCTGCTAGACTTTCTAGAGCAGTGACAACTCTGTGATATAAGAATAATCATAAAAATATTGCTTGCCTGATGTGTGGTGGGGACAAAGCGTTCATTATTTTTATACTGTCATGAGGCCCCCATCAGACTTTTGTTATTATCTTCAGTGCGGAGAGAAGTGAAGACTCAGAGAGAATAAATAAACTCTTGCGATCAAAGAGCCCAAGAATGGAGGACCCAGCATGACATCCAGGTTTATGTATAGCAGGATATGAACACTTAGCACTGAATACCTTGGTCCTTCAGCAATACCAAGTAGAAATCATGTGTGGCAGCTCCATCCTATAATCCCAAAGGTTTGAGGTCTAGGCAATGGGACTAGGCACCCATTTCAAAAACCCAAACAAAAATAACTAATTGAGAAATTGTATTCTCTGAAAATGTCCTTATGGGGATATTTTGTTCCAGAACTAAAATATCCCCATTGTTGACTTTATTAAAGAACCAACATGGGGAATAATTGGTGTTGATGTGTAAGGGAGAAGGGAGTTGAAAGAAAACTAGACCAGGTGAGCAGGAAGCAAGGGGAGGGATAAGATGGTCTTTAGCACGATGAGGTCCTTCAGCTTGCCCATTTGGTGAAGAAGTACATCCATGTATTTGACAAAAATTTTAATTTCTACAGTTATTTTGTTCCCACAGAACTAATAGAAAATACTCATTGGAAACTTTATTATGATTTTGGTAAAAGCTACAAAAGAGATGCTTAGTGGCTACTGGGGAATGGGAAAAGAAGGATGTAACTTAATTTATGGGTCAATTTAAGATATTCTTGAGAAAGCTAGAATTTGAGCTGTCCTTAGAAAAATAACAGTGGACCAGTCAAACAATTTCTCAGAGGAGAAATTGCCATATGGAAAATCCCAAAGCAAGAAGGGGGTATGGCATAAGACCATTGTGTCTGAAGGCCAAAGCTAAGTAGGCAGTCCAACCAAAAGAGGCCAAAGCAGGGGCCCACACCACACAGGGCAGAGTAAGCATGGGCTCCTCCTTTGCTAGGTGTTGACACAGCGGCTTACATGTGGAGAGAAGGTCTCTGAACCACAGGGCACAGGTGCACTGTTCTGTCTGCAGCAAGAAGGTGGCATGAACTGATCCACTGCCAATCAGAAAATGGCAGTAGCACCCTCTCCTCCCTCAGTTCTTCAATTTTTAATTTTAATTGTTTTGGAAATAGGGTCTCCGTGCCCCAGGCTGGCCAGCACTCATGATTCGGCTAAGGATGACTTTGAATTTCTAATCCTTCTGCTTCTACGTGAGTTCACGGTTACAGGCATCCATCACTGGTCCAGTTTTATGGGGTGCTGATGGTCACATACATGCTAAGCAAGCATTCCACCCCTGTAGTTACCCCTAAACTACATCCCTGGCATTCCACAGCAATTTTATCTCTCTCTCTCTCTCTCTCTCTCTCTCTGTGTGTGTGTGTGTGTGTGTGTGTGTGTGTGTGCCTGCGTGCGTGCATGCATGGGTCCATGCCATGGCACCTGTGTGGAAATTGGAGAACAATGTAAGGAATTGGTTCTCCGACACTCCCCCCTACCTGGGTCCTGGGGATCAAACTCAGGTTGTCAGGCTTCATGGTGGTAAACCATCTCTCTGGCTTCCCCCACCATAGGAAGTCTTTGTTTCCTTTGCTTTGGTTCTTTGAGACAGTGTCACTCTATGTAGCCAGGGCTGTCTTGGAACTTGCTGTATGGACCAAGTCAGCTGAGAATTCACAGAGCTCTACCTACCTCTGCCTCCTGAGTGCTGGAGGTAAAGGCGTGTGGCACCATGCTTGGCACTATAGAAATTATTAAGACAGGGAAGCCCCTGGACAAGCTAAGCTGACATGTAACAATGATGTTAACTCTGTTCTTTGTGTTAATGAGAAACATCTTTTTTGTAGGGTTGCTCACATTTCAAGGTATCAGCTTGACAGGACTCACAGGGGCTCACAGAGACTCAGGTGACAATCAGGCAGCCTGTGTGGGTCTGAGCTAGGACCTCTGTGTATACCTCACGGTTGTGTAGCTTGGTGTTCTTGTGGGACTCCTAACAGTGGGAGTGGGGTGTCCCTGGCTCTTTTGCCTGCTCTTGGGACCCTTTTCATCCTACTGGGCTGTATCGTCCAATTGATATGAGGGTTTGTGCATAGTCGTACTGTAATTTGTTATACCATGCCCCGTTGCTATCCCTGGCAGGCAGGCTGCAGAGGAGGAGTGGATCTGAGAGAGAGGGGTTGGGGAAGAAGGACTGGGAGGAGTGGGAGGAGGAGGAACTGCAGTCAAGATGTAACATATGAGAGAGCTAAAAAGAAATCCAAATCTACTGGGGATCGGGTGAGGAAGTTCTGCCTCTGCCGTGTGTATCCAGTGCTGAGGAAAACAGAGAGGAAGGGAAGAGTGTCCACAGGGCAGCTCTGACCAGGTCTCCATACCTCTCCAGTTTTGAGAATCACTAAGTTTCTCTGATGGTGAGACAGCAAGGTGAATATTGCCATCCTCTCAGTTAAGGCCTTGGCTCCCAGGAAGTGGGGGGGGGGGGAGTGTGAAAAAGTCTTTTGTCTTGTCTGTTTGTTTGAGATAGAGTTCCACCCTATAGCTCTGCTGTCCTGGAATGTGTGTAGACCAGGCTGGCCCAGGAATCACAGAGATCCACCTGGCTCTGTCTCCTGAGTACTAGGATTAAAGGCCTATGCCACCAAGCCAGGCCAAGATGTGGTTTTATCTACTAATGACTCCATGGAAAATAAGAGCTAATCAACAATGAGAGTAAACACATCCAAATCCTCTACTTGGTGGCTTTCTCATTTTTGTTGTTATATAAGACCTTGGGCATCTACTCTGTGTGTGTGAAGAAAGGGAAGGTGCCCACCAGCTCTGCAAATAATTTACTCCTCTTCCGCAGAATGCAAGAAAAATACTATAAAAAGAAAACTAGCCAAAGAAAGAATACAGAAGTCTGGTCTGTTTCTTTTCTGGGCAAGCAGCCTATCTGTGTGTGTGTGTGTGTGTGTGTGTGTGTGTGTGTGAGAGAGAGAGAGAGAGAGAGAGAGAGAGAGAGAGAGGTGGGGGGAGAGAGCGTGTGTGTACACATACATGAGAGAGAAGGGGAGAGAGGGAAAGTGTGTGTATACATGTGTGAGAAAGAAAGGAAGAAAAAGCAAGCGTGTGTGTGTGTGTGTGTGTGTGTGTGTGTGTGTGTGTGTGTTTGTGTGTTTTTTTTTTTTTTTTTTTTTTTTTTTTTTTTGAGAAGGGATCTCACAGGTTAGCCTTGAACTCTGGGCCTTCTGTCTTCATTTTCCCAGTTCTAAGATTATAGGCAAACACCATCCATCATGCCTGGCTTGTTAAATAGATACTTTCATACGTGTGTGTGTTCACTCTCAGAGGCCACTCTCTTTGTTCACCACGTGGGTCCTGGGGACTGGATCTGCAGGCTGACAGCAGGCTCCCTTACCTGCGGAACTGTCCCAATGCTCCCCCGGCACAAGGGGTTTTGAGACAAGGCTTCTCTGTCTAGCCCTGGCTGTCCTGGAATTTGCTCTGTAGACCAAGCTAGTCTCAAACTCACAGAGACTCACCTGCCTCTGTCTTCCAAGTGCATGTACCATCATGCCTGGCTCCTTTAAAAGCTTTCTTAGAATATTTTTCAAATTTTGTGACTGTGAGGATTCTGCCTGCAGAATCTGTGTACCTTGTGGGTACCTGGTGCCTTCAGAGGACAGAGGAGCGTGCTAGATCCCTATAACTGGAGTTGCAGACAGTTGTGAGTAGTGGTCACATGGGTGCTGGAGACTGAACCAAGTCCTCTACAAGAATAGCAATTGCCTTTATCCACTGAGCCATCTTTCTATCCCCATAGCGATCTGTTTTTGTTATTTGTTTCTTAATGTTTATAGATAACGTTTTGCCCAACCAGCTTGACCTTGTACCTCCAAGAATCCTCTTGCCTCTGCCTCCCTAGTGCTCAGTTAAACATATGTGCCACTCAGGCACCCTTCCTCCCTCCCTCCCTCCCTCCCTGCTTCCCTCCCTCCCTCTCTCCTTCCCCCTCCCCCCGCCTCCCATCTTCTCTCTCTTCTTCTCTCTCTCTCTTTCTTTTTTCATTTATGAATTTATTATAATTAGTTTTAATACAGGTTGTCATGCAGTCCAGGCTTGCTTCACATGTAGCTGAGACTGGTCTTGAACTCCTAATCCATCACAGACAGAACCCACTCTGCTCAGTTAAAAAGTGGCTTTAAATGTCTTTCATGAAAAAGAGGATGCAATGCGGGTGTCACATGACAGCATTCAGATACAGGAGTGAAACTAGCCATTCTCGATTCATGGGACAGTGTTCAGTCACTTGGTTTGATCAGCCTCTCTTCACCCACACCCTTTGTCGTGCCTCAAACAGGTCCATTTGAGTTACCGCTTCCCTGAGTTTCCTGAGACACTCTGGCAAGGTACTCAGACCAGAGCATGGGGTTGTGGAACCTCTCCTTTGTGGTCAGTAGTTCAGAAGCGCAGGTAAAAACACCCGGTGACTGGTGTCTAAAGAAGGTGGGAAGCTGTGGGACTGAACTTTCAACGTGTGGGTTCTGATGGTGTCTTCCTGGACTGAGCGAGACCACATCAGGCTGTATGAATGGCTACAGCCTTACAGCATTACTTGCTTGCTAGCAAGTGTGTATGGTATTCTTACATTGTTGTGGATATTTGTTTTTTAGAGACAGAGTTTTTCTGTGTAGCCCTGTCGGTGATAGAACTCATTCTGTATGTAGGCTGGGCTGGTCTTGAACTCAAAGATTTCACCTACCTCTGCCTCCAAAATGCTGGGATTAAAAGTGTGCACCATCACTGCCCAGCTAGTACCCTTACGTCTGTTAAGGCTCCCCAGCTAGCATCTGCTAACTGTGGTGTGAAAGTATGGGGGGGAAACAGTTACTTTTTCCTAATTGATTTCTTACCCATTGAGTGGAATTTGCTGTGAGAATCCTGCTTCCTCGACGGAACTGTGGTTTGGGAAGTAAGCGAATGAAAGGGTTGGGGGAGGAACAGTGTTATATGGAGTAGTCAATGAAGTGTAATCAGTTATGAAAGGCCGAAGGGGTCCATGGAATTTAGACAGTTCCAATTATTGGGCGGGGGTAGGTAGGTTTACTGGATGCTAAAGGAAATTTGAACTAATAGGGAAATCTTTAAATATATAACCCTTTGGTTACTGCTGTCTTTTAAAACAATTTTTACAAATTTATTTATGTGTGTGTGTGCGCGTGTGTGCACGCACCCATGTGATGGCACAGCTATGGAGGTCAGAAGATAAACTGAGGAGTCAGTATTCTCATTTTACTCTGAAATTTCTATCAGGAATAGAACTCAGGTCGTTAGGCTTGTCAGCAAATGCCTTTTCCAGCTCTTGTCAGCTCAGTGAAAAATCATTTTCTAAACTTACATTCATTTGTGTGTTCATGTATGTGCACCACCATGTATGCACTCGAGCTTGTGTCACTGTGTGTGTGGAGGCTGGAGGGCAACTTTCTGGCATGGTTCTCTCCTTCTACCATATGAATTCCATGCCTTGAACTCAGGGTATTGGACCTGGAAGGAAATGAACCAAATTTGGACCCATTTGGCTGGCCCCATACTGCTCTTGCAGAAGTCCTGAGTTCAATTCCCAACAGCCACATGGCGTCTCACAACCATCTGTAATGGGATCTGCTGGGGGTGAAGACAGGTCACTCATACACATAAAATAAACAAATATTAAAAACAAATACGATGAGATAAATGAATGCTAGATTGGGCCTTAAGGTTGGACTTAGTTCTCATGGCAGCCTCTCCAAGTTCAGGCCACTAGTATCAAAGCTACTCATAAAGTGGAACGTTACATCAGAACAACACAGATGCTGATGATCTCTGTTCAGCAAGAAGGGTGTCAGTGTGTATACAGGGAGGCAGAGTAGGAGAGCATGTTGGGCTTGTCCACTTTTGAACAACCACAGGGAAGACACACAGGGTATCAATCCCTAGGGAATTGTAGTAGCATCCCACCTTGACAGTTAATGTGTTATTGGCCACACCCCTTTGGGCGTGGCTTCAGGTGCAGATGTGACTGGAAGGTAGGGAAGTAGGGGGCAAGGGGCAGGCACTCTCTTTTGGGTAATGGGTCGCATCAGAAGGGCAGAGACTGCATCTTCTGGAGCAAGAACGCCTGGTTCTTTACTATTGTCTGTGTAAGCTGTCCCCCAACAAAACACCCCTTTATCATTTAACTTGGGCCTAGTGAACTCATTAATATCCTGCCTTCAGGGAATAGCCATCCCAGTAGACTAAACAAAGGCCACTCTAAGGGAGACTGCTTACCCCTTCCTGTAACTGCTTGGTGAAGCTCTGCCTTGGGGGAAAGCAGCTGCTATGTGTTGTATGCAGGCTGTATGGGATGGGCTATATGATGAGGGTAAGTCAGGGTAATGCTGTGGTTAAGGGGGCTTCTCTCACACTCCTCTAGTCTTCTCATTGGTGCAAAATAGGCTTCATTACTGAAGCACAGAAATTAGCTAGACCAGCTTCCCTTCAAGAGTCTTGTAGATGCCAAGGAAAGAAAAACTTTTAGTTAATTGGTTGGAGATTGGGGAAGGATGGAGGTGGTGGTGTTATGAGTCTTCCCAGGCAGGTGGACATTTTAAAAAGAAAACATTGATAAAGCTGACAAATCAGCTCTGAGCTGAATTGCATGCTGAAGAATCTGCACTGTAAAAACACTTGTGTCAGGGCATTCGCTGTCTGGTGGTGGTGACAATGACCCAGTCACAGAGTTGGGCAGAAGACATTGTTCTCTTGGCCCATTAAATGGATTTCCATGTGAGATTCCACTGTGAGAATTTGAAGACTACATTAAAGTAGGACAAACCAGTGCCATTAGCCCTGGTGCAGAAAATCTGATGTCTCCCTGTCTTTTCTTTTCTTTTTTCTTGTTTGATTTTTTGAGATGAGGTTTCTCTGTATTGCTTTGGAGCCTGTCCTGGAACTCGCTCTGTAGACCAGGCTGGCCTGGAACTCACAGAGATCCGCCTGCCTCTGCCTCCCGAGTGCTGGGACTAAAGGTGTGTGCCACCAACGCCCAGCTCCCCTGTGTTTTCTTAAGGAGGTCATTTATGTCCATTAAATGAGTACATGTGACGGTCTTGCAGCAATACTGAGCTTTGATATAGATAGGCATATTCCTTTAGCATCCTCAGTTGCACAAAATGCAGATAAGAATTGTTATCTGCCATCAAAGAGACCCAGACTAATGATAGCTGTCTGGTGGGAAGTTCCTGGATGTAGCTGGAAGCTGTGACCTGATACTTATACCTTTAGGGGTCTCAAAGCAAACCGGAAAGAATAGCCATCAATGCTAGAGCCTGCTTTGCTGAGCTGAAGGAAAATGCAAATTCTCAGAATACCACAGAAATACTAGGACAGATGATATGGCATGGGCTAGATCAACTAACCATCTCATCTTCAGACCAAGAACCACATCTTCTATCCCATAGTATCTGTGGTAGTTTGAATGAAAATGGTCCCATAGAATCATAAGGAGTGGCACTATTGGGAGGTATGGCCTTGTTGGAGCAGGTGTGTCTTTGTTGGAGGAAGTGTGCCACTAGGGGTGAACTTTGAGAAGCTCAAGTCAGGCCTTGTATGATTCAATCTCTTCCTGCTGCCTGTGGATCAAGATGTAAACTTTCAGCTTTTGGGAGGGAGGGAGGGGAGAGGGAGGGAGAGGGAACTGGGATCGATATGCAAAATAAGAAAAAAACAAAAGGAACAAAAAACTTTCAGCTTTTTCTCCAGTACCATGTCTGCCTGCTTGCTGCTATGCTTTCCTGCCATGGCAATAAACTGTAAGCCATCCCAATGAAATGTTTTCCTTCATAAGAGTTGCCATGGTCATGATGCCTCTTCATAGCAATAGAAACCCTAAGACAGTAGCCAACAGTGTGTGCATGGTTTTCCTCATCAGAGCAATGATAAAGAAATGATGAACTAGATAATTGAAATATTGATTGTCTAAATAGAGGGCTTGAAGGGCTGGTTTCATGTAATGAGTGTCTGTATTATGCTTTCCTTTTTTCCTGGTAGCTCTAGTCATGAAGGAGTGGAGAAAGATTCTGGTATAACTCTGAGGGAGAAGGATGCTAGTGCACTGGTACTATTGTCTCTTTCTTCCCTGGAGCTTTTCTTTCACCCCTTTACCAGTGCTGGTGGCCACAGGACCCAGATTCTGACCACATGTGCTGAAACCAGCACTAATTCTAATCAAGAAACTGTTTTCAAACATCATGACAGAATTCCTAGGGGCCTGATTGGAGGTATGTTGAAACCTTATCCCATCTGGCTAAACAGGGATCAATAGATGATTATAATGCTTGTTGATGGGCACAAGTACTGGTTCTGCCAAAGTGAAAACCTTGCTCCAGATAAAAAATGGACCAGGGAGATATTCACTAGGCCAGCATTGCTTCCTGAAGTTCAGACATGCAGAGCCATTGCCTGTTTCAAAGGGAACTCTGGGTATTAAAGGAGAGAAGAAGACATGGAAGGGTAAGCAAGGGAAGGAATGGGTTATGCAGTGTGTGTGGGGGGGTCTAGTCTCATACTGATGCCTTGAAGGAAACTTCAAGCAAGAAGTGCCCACTCTTTGCTCAGATATTCCAGATGTCTGAGAGACTGGAACTGTCTATGTGCTGCCAATTCCTGCTTTTGGAATCTGATAGGATAGAATGGAAGGCGGAAAACGAGTGGGTTCGCCCTGGAAGACATGCTCATATGATCATATGATGGTAGACTGGATTGATTGTCATTGATGAGAACTGATTCTGATAATGCAACAATGAAGACAGACAGGCATCAGTGCCAACTACAAGCTCCTTACAAAGAGGGATTTTTCCATATTGTTTGGTAAAAATATAACTAGAAAATTCTAATCAACAACATCAAATTTCATTTTTATGTCCTCTACCTATCTATGTATGTATCTATCAGTCATCTATTGTTTATTTTTAACATCAAATTTCTTGACAATCTGTTGAAAATACTATCTACTTTTCATTATAAAGAGAAAGTTGGAGATGAAATATTTAGACAAGGGCACTATCATACTACTATGAGGAACACACACACCGCCAAATCCAATCCCTAAGACTGGGTCTGATTATCTAGCTTTTACTTGCCTGCAACACTATGTAGACCAAGCTGGGCTTGAACTCACAGACATCTGTCTGCCTCTGCTTTCTATTAAACCTATGTACCACTACACACAACAAACCACACATTTCTTATAAAGTCCTTTGAAGGAGATAGTTTTGACTTGAATCAGGATTTTAGTGATTTTGAAATAAATTTTGTATTGGCTGGTTTTATGTCAAGTTGACATGAGCTAGAGTCATCAGAAAAGGATCCTCAATTGAGAAAATGCCACTATAAGATCCAGCTGTAAGGCATTTTCTTAATTAGTGATCACTAAAGTAGGGCCCAGCCCATTATAAGTAGACCACCCCTCTTCTGGTGGTCCCAGGGTCCGTAAGAAAGCAGGATGAAGTGAGGAAGTGGTAGGCCATGCCTTTAACTCCAGCACTTGACAGGCATAGACAGATGCATCTCTGAGTTTGAGGCCAGCCTGGTCTTCAAAGCAAGTTCTGGGACAGCCAGGGCTACACTGAGAAACCATGTCTTGAAAAGCCAAATCATCATCATCATCAAATAATCATAAATGAATAAAGAAAAAGTAAACAAATCAATAAATAATTTAAAAAAAGAAGTAAGACTAAGCAAGCCATGAGGATTGAGGCACTAAGCAGCACCCCTCCATGGCCTCTGGATCAGCTTCTGCCTCCAAGTTCCTGCCCTATTTGAGTTCCTATCCTGACTTCCTTTGATGAACAGCAATGTGGAAGTGTAAGCTGAATAAACCCTTTCTTCCCCAACTTGCGTTTTGATCATGGTGTTTTGTCACAACAACATAGAAAGCTGAACTAAGACAAATTCTGATATTCTTCCTTCCTTCCTTTCTTCTTTCTTTCTTTCTTTTTCTTCCTTTCTTTTGTTTAAACTTTCATAGTAAGCATTTTTGCTTCAAACTCAATGGTATCCACACTTTGTCACCTTCTATATAATCTTTCAAATTTTTGGAAACATCATCAACCTTCTTAAGAATATCACTTAAATTTAACCTTTTATAGAATCACTAAGAAAAAAAAAAGCCCTCATCTCAATTTATAATTAAAAAAAAAAAGGAATACATTTCTATTGACTATTCCTGTTGGGGTGCATATAATGTTTAGTGATTCCAAGGCTGCCAATAAAAAGTAAATATATGTATTTTTCTTACCTTCCAGTCTTAGAAATATCGGAACCACAATTTCCTTCTTGTTTAAAATGATGCTTTCCCTCTTCATGCCTACTCTGTGTTATTGAGAAAGACTGACCTGAGAGTCTTGAGTGCATTTTGCAGGTGAAGTTTTGCTTAATGATTGACTAAGAGATATTTGCAAAATCAACTCAGAGCATTTGAGAGTAATTCACTGTCTCATCCTGAAAAAAGTGAGGTGAATTGTAGAAACACTGAAAGAAGTCTGTAACAAGTTCATCTCAGCACTATAAGCCAATGCTTTCTGTTGAGCAGAAACAGGGTGTATGCACAAGACCTAGTTAATGTACTGTTTGACAAAGCCTGCTGTTTAGAAAAGGACTTTCCCAACAAATCCAAAGTGGCCGAGGCTTGGGATAAACCTCTTGTCTTGTTGTTTTCTCACTGATTGTCCTGGAACCTGAATTTCCCTATAGGGATCAGCAGGAGTATCAGAAAAACAAACAAACAAACAAACAAACAAAAGAACAAAAAACAAAAAACAAAAAAACTACTGTTTAAAAAGTAACTTCCTCATCTTCTTTTAGCCATCATCTAAGTGTGAGTTTAGTCACACCGGAATTGGCTGCATCCATAATGTCATGGTGTTTAGGACAACTGCCAATGATTTCAAAACATACAGGGCTCAAGACACATGGAGTTTAGACTTGAACACTGATTTTGTAAGTGATTTTGTTTCTATTGTGTTTCCTGGAATCTCACAAATACATTTCACAACCATGTGATGACTATCACATTGATTCCCCAAAGAAAGACAATCATTTTAATTCATCAGAGGAGTAAAGTCCTTGTCACATGAAAGTTAAGGTCAGTTTATAACCCTCCACTGCTGTTCAATTTACCACCATTGATTTTGATGGCTCTCCTCTTGGGTGCTGGGGTTATAGGCACACACTACCATGTCCAGCAAACACCTGCTTCTCTGTAGTTTATAAAACAATTTATTTACTGTTCATTATTATTCTTGTCATTAGCTTTTGTTGTTGTTTATGATATTGGGGTTGAGCCTATGCACATTGCTGGGCAAACACGCTATTACTGAATCCTATCGCTGCTCTTGTCACTAAAGTGTCCTTACTGATTTCAACCTTGATCTTTCCATCTTTCTACCTCTTGCCTCAGCCTTCTCAGTATTTCAGATTACAGCTATGAGCTAGAAGGCCTAGCTGTCTTTCTAATTCTTTTCTTTTGTTTTTCTGATTTTCAAAGTGTAACTGGTAAAGCCAGATGTCTGAGCTTTAGTCCCAGCACTTAGGAGGCTGAGGTAGGAATATTGTTATTGAATTTGAGGCCAGCATGAGCTACATAGTGAATCCCAAAGCAGTCTAGGTTTCAAAGTGAGACCCTATCCAAAAAAATAAAAGCAGAAGCAGGCTGATCTCTGTGAGTTTGAGGTCAACCTGGTCTACAGATCTACAGATTGAGTTCCAGAACAACCTCCAAGGCAATACAGAGAAACCCTGACTCAAAAAACTAACAAAACAAAACAAAACAAAAACCACACTCCACAAACTTCAATAAATAGTTACATAACGTTATATGGAATTAAGTCAGGGATGGTGGCTCAATACCTTAATCTCAGCACTCAACAGAGAACTGCAAGTCCTAAACCAGCCTGGGTCATGTGTTACATGAAGAGTAGTAGCCTGTAATCCATGCAAATTTGGGAAGCTGAGGTAATAGGATTGCAAATTCAAAGCCTGTCTGAACTACAGAGAGGATTCAAGTCCCTCCTGGGCAACTTAGTAGGATACTTCCTTAAAATAAAAAACAAAGTGAGGCTTGGGCTATAGCTCAGTGAAGTGAAGAACCACGGTTTATCCTAGAAGTCATGAAAAACAAACAAACAACAAACTCACTTTTAAGCATCACAGAAGGGAGAGACAACAACCAGCTGAGTTCTTGCTAATGATGTATTGTTACATTTTTATTAATAAATTTTATTTAAATTAGAAACAATCTTATTTTACATATCAATCCCAGTTCCCTCTTCCTTCCATCCTCCCATGCCCCATACCAAATCCCCCATTCCATTTCCCATCCAATTCCCAGAGAGGGTGAGGCTTTCTGTGAGGATCATCAAAATCTGTCTAGTCATTTAGGGTAGGGCCTAGGCCCTCCCCCATGTCTAGGCTAAGGGAATATTCCTCCCTGGGAAATGTGCTCCCAAAGTCCTTTTGTGCACTAGGGATACATCCTGGGTCCACTGCCAGAGGTCCATAGACTGCCCAGTCCTCCTAGCTGACACCCACATTCAGGGGGCTGGTTTGGTCCTATGTTGGTTCCCCAGCTGTCAGACTGGAGTCCATGAGTTCCCACTTGCTCAGGTCAGTTGTTTCTGTGGGTTTTCCCAACATGGTCTTCACCCCTTTGTTCATCATTCCTCCCTCCCTGAAACTGGATTTCATGGTTTGGCTTAGTGCTTAGCTGTGAATCTCTGCTTCTGCTTCTATCAGCTACTGGATGAAGGCTCTAGGGTGACATATAAGGTAGTCATCAATCTCATTATAGGGGAATGGCATTTAAGGTAGCCTCTCCACTATTGCTTAGATTCCTAGTTGGAGTCATTCTTGTGGATCTCTGTACAATTCCCTAGTGCCAGATTTCTCTCTGTTGATGTATCTCGTTTCTTGCTCTCCTCTCCCCATAACTGGATGCAGACATGTAGAAGATTGCAGATAGATCCATATTGCCATGCACAAAATTTAAGTCCAAATGGATCAAAGACCTCAGCATAAATCCAGCCACACTGAAGCTCTTAGAAGAGAAAGGGGGAGGTACCATTGAACGAACTGGCACAGGAGACCACTTCCTGAACATAATGCCAGTATCACAGACACTGAGATCAACAATTCATAAATGGGAACTCATGAAACTGAGGAGCTTCTATAAGGCAAAGGACACAATCAACAAGACAAAAAGGCAGCCCCCAGAATGGGAAACTATAATCACCAACCACGTATCTCACAGAGGGCTAATTTCCAAAATATTCAAAGAACTCAAAAAGCTAGTCACCAAAACACCAAATAATTCAATTAAAAATTGGGATACAGAACTAAACAGAATTCTCAATAGAGGAATCTAAAATGGCTGAAAGACACTTAAGAAAGTGCTCAACATTCTTAGCCATGAGGCAAATGCAAATCAAAACAACTCTAAGATACCATCTTACTCCTGTCAGAATGGCTAAAATAAAAAACACCAATGACAGTTTATGCTGGAGAGGATGTGGAGAATGGGGAATGCTACTCTATTGGTGGTGTGAATGCAAACTCATACAGCCACTTTGGAAATCAGTATGATGGTTCCTCCAGAAAATAGGAACCAGTCTACCTCATGATCCAGCAATTCCATTCTTAAGCATATAACCAGAAGATGCACATTCATACAACAAGGACATCTGTTCACCTATGTTCATAGCAGCACTATTTGTAATAACAAGATCCTGGAAGCAACATAGATGCCCCTCAACGGATGGAGAAAAAATGTACATTTACACAATGGAGTAACTTACTCAGCAGAAAAACGAAAACAAAAACAAAAAACAATGGAATCTTGAAATTTGCAGGCAAATGGATGGAACTAGAAGAAACCATCCTGAGTGAGTCACAGAAATACAAACATGGTATGGACTCATTCATATATGGATATTAGACATAGAGCAAAGGATTATCAGACTACAATCCACAACTCCAGAGAAGTTAGGAAACAAGGAGGACCGTAAGAGACACACACAGTCCTCTGGTGAAGGGGAAAGGGACAAGATTTGCTGAGCTAATTGGGAGCATGGGGATCAGGAAGCATTGTTATATTTTATTTGGATTTCATTTTGCACAAGTGCTTAGTTACATTTTAAATTAATTTTTTATTTACTTTTCTTGATTTCTTGTGGATTTCACTTAATACATTCCCATCTCACTCATCTCCTGGTCCCTTCACATCAACCCTCTGCCCTCGAAACCCCTCCACTAGAAAAAATAAAAATAATAAAGAAAAAAAAATCAAATTTAAAAGAAAAACCAAGAATAAAGAAAAGCATAGAAACCAAGCCAAAATTACTAAGTTACTTTTCTACTCTGCAATAAAACACCATGGCTGAGATAACTTACACAACAAGCATTTATGTTTTCTCAGTTGCAAATGATCAGAGTTCAGCTGGCAGGAAGAGCTGAGAGCTCACATCTTGATCCACACTTGTGAGGCAGAGAGTGCTAACTGAGACTGGAGAGTCTTTTAAAATCATTCTCCTTCCACCTGGGGATGGAACTCTGTTGTCAGTCTTGGTGGTAGGTGCCTTTACCCACCCATTTCTCTGGCTCTGGCAATTCAGTTTATTTACACAGTGAATATATCCATCCATAAAGAAGTACGAAGTTCTTTTTTTTTTAATTTATTTTATATAACAAAGTCCATTTAAATGAAAACAAACATTTATAGACAATATTTGGGAATTTGGGCATAGTTCTTTCCAAACTACTTCCTGCTGGTAAGGGGCGCCATCATGGGGGATTCGAAGAAGATTCAGAAATCCTGGCTGTAGTCTGTAAGGCTGCTTTGTCCAGCTGTTTTGAATGTAGGATCACCTGGTACTCTGTTTCAGGTGGTCTGGCGTGATCAAACCACATTTGTCTGGAAGGAGTCCACAGCTTTTCATTTTCTGTGGAAACAAAAATAGAAATCCTTTTCCCCAGTAACTTGTCCTTCAACTTAAATTTTGGAGTCAAAGCATTTTTTTTTAATTTAATTTATTATTTTACATGTCTCCCAGTTCCTCTTCCTCCCTCTCTCCCTCTCTCCCTCCCTCTCTCCCTCCCTCCTTCTCTCCCTCCTTCCCTCCCTTTTACCCTCTCTGCCCTCTCACATGCACTATAAACGCCCTCCCCTCCCATCCCCCCACCCCAATTCCATATGTAGGGGAATGCCATCCAGTTGGGGTCATGTAGATCTGACAGGTCGTGTGAAGTAGGGACTAGGGCTTCTCTCCTGACTCTAGATTAAGGCAGTTATCCCTCCATGGGGGATGTGTTCACAAAGTCCTTTTGTGGCTCCACTGTCTGAGGTCCCTTAGACTGCTCAGTCCTTCTGGCTGAGACCCATATTCAGGGGGGCCTGAGTCAGTCCCATGCTGGCTTCCCAGCTATCAGTCTGGTGGCCTGTTAGATCCTCCTTGTTCAGGTAAGCTGTCTCTATGCGTTTCTGCCGCATGATCTTGTCCTCTCCATCTGCATCTGGGTTCTAGTTCGGCTCAGTGTTTATGTATGGGTGTTTGATCCTGTTTCCAACAGGCATTAGTTGAGGGCTCCATGGAGAAGTTAGTTGTTGATCTCACTATCCGGGAAGGGCATTTATGATAGCCTTTCCACAGAAGCTCAAATTGTTAGTTGGGAGCAGTCTTGCAGTTCTGTAGACCTTTCTTTGTGTTCAATTTTATCTTCAAACAAATATTGGCTCCCTCTTTTATGTTCTCTCTCTCTCTCTCTCTCTCTCTCTCTCTCTCTCTCTCTCTCTCTCTCTCTCTCTCTCTTCTGTCTTCTCTTCCTAACCAGGCTCAATCTTCCTGGTCGCACATGTTTTCCTTTCCTCCTCCTCGTTTTCTCCTAAAGTACAAAGTTCTTTATTTGCAGAAAAATTAATATGACTGAAGTCGATCATTGTAAGTGAATCAAGTCAGTTTCAGAAAGACGAGCCCCGTGTTTTGTCTCATTTGTGGATCCTAGACATTATAGAGGGTTGGTGGTTTGAAAGAAAATGGTTCCCGAGCCAAGTGGCACTATTAGGAGGTGTGGTTTTGTTGGAGTAAGTGTGGCCTTGTAGGAAGGAAGTGTGTCTTTGAGGTCTCCTTTGCTCAAGCTGCAGTCAGTGTGGTAGACAATTCACTTCCTGTTGACTATGGGTTATGACTTAGGACTCTCAGCTCCTTCTCCAGTACCTTCTATTTTATAAAATGTATTTGTCTCTTTTACCATACAGGATTAAATAAGGTCATTTTCATGCTGAATGTATAATGTACTTTGAGTGTATCGCCCAGACCCTTCCTCCTTCTCACCTCTCCAATTAGTTCTATTTGTCCCCAGTTATTCTAGCTTCTACTTCCATGTAGTCAGTACATATATGACATTGAGCGTCTGTCTTAGTGTTCTATTGCTGTGAAGAGACACCATGACCACGGCAACTCTTATAAAGGAAAACATTTAATTGGGACTGGCTTACAGCTTCAGGTTTCAGAAGTTTAGTCCATTATTGTCATAGCAGGACGCGGGGCCATGGGGGCAGACACAGTGCTGGAGAAGGAGGTATATCTATTTTAGAAAATAGAAAAAAGAATATTAAACTAAAAACACAACTGTCCAACCAAGCCAAAACCAAGTATATATTCACAATCTAAAAGCATCTCTGATCCTTTTTAAAAAATATTTTATTTATTTAAATAGTATTATTTTTTATTTATTTTCCATACTAACCAAAGTTTCCTCTCCTTCCTATCTTCCTGGTTTCCCTCCCCACATCTTTGCTCCTTAATAGATAGTGTCAGCAGTCTTCAGAAGTGTATACATGCCTCAGAATGTGTTTTCCTTTCTATTTTTGAGACTTGATTAAAACCTCCACTCTCCCAGGGGTTATATTGCTTGTCAGTAATCTCAGCACTCAGAAAGTAGAGGCAGAAGGGTCAGAAGTTCATGGATCTCTGCAGATTTGAGGCTAGCCTGTTCTATATAGCGAGCACCAGAGCTGTACCACTGAGTGTGGTATCTCCCTCCCTCCAGTTCTCCTAAAAAAAGAAAATTACATTAGGTAATTATCCATTTATTCAACAATATTGATCAAACACCGTCTGTCATCCCTTATTCTCTCCTTGAGCTTAAAATCCACTCACATATGAGGTGAGTTACAGTTAGCAGACAAGCAGGGGAATAAATATCAACTTCCCAGTTTCAAGCCTTTTGAAGGAATGAAAGCAAGCTAAAAGATAAACCTGGCCAGAGTGTGTCTATAAGATGTTAGATTAGTGTGCTCAAGGAATGCCAAGACCCAGCAGCGGGCCCTGAAGACTATAAGGACCCAAGGTCAAAGTTCAGCAGGAGTGTGAGAAGGGAACTTCAGGGGGGGCACTGAAAGTTTAACTTTGTGAACACTCCTCTCTCTCTCTCTCTCTCTCTCTGTGTGTGTGTGTGTGTGTGTGTGTGTGTGTGATTCTAGCCTCTGCCTCCTGGGTGTTGGCATCTCAAGTATGCAGTCACTCCCAGCCTGTCTATTGTTTTGAGGGCCATGATAGATGGCTGATTATAGTTCTTCAAGTGCATAAAATGCCAGTTCTTATAAGAGAGAACATCTAAACCGCATTTAGCTGCTTGCTTATATAATCAAGTTAAGTGAGGGCATTCTTTCCAATTAATGGAAGAATGACTGTCTTGGGAAATGCGAGGGAATAGGTAGTCTGGGTGTGGTACACCTGTATTCCCAGTACCAGAAAACTGAGGCAGGTTTCCATGGGGTTGAGGTCAGCGTAGGCTACATAATGAGGCCCTATATTAAACAAAGGAAGGAAGGAAGGAAGGAAGAAAGGAAGAAAGGCAGGCAGGAAGGAAGGAAGAACCTTGAGTGAACTGATGGGTGATGGGTGTTTTTCTTGCCAGATTTTTGAAATCCATTGGTATAATGTTCATACAATATATTTTAATTATATTTTTATTCTCTTTTCCAACTCCTCAATGATCCTTTTCACCTCCCTACTCACTCAAATTCATTTCCTCTCTTACTCATAAAAAGATAACAGAAAAACAAAATATGAAAAAGAAAATCAAAATAAACTAAACCTAAAACTAAAATCAAGAAGACAAATAAAACCCAATCTAAATTTAAACAAAACAAAAAGCACACACACACACACACACACACACACACAGAGAGAGAGAGAGAGAGAGAGAGAGAGAGAGAGAGAGAGAGAGAGAATTAAAGAGGGAGCCATTATAGGTTCAAAGAGTAAACTGATTCTAGAGAAATATTCAGAGACCTACAAGACTGACCCCAGCTAACAACTTGAGCAACAGTAGAAAGGCTACCATAAATTCCCTTCCCTGGTAATGAGATTGATGACTAACTTATCCATCATAAAGCCATCATTTAGTAGCTGATAGAAACAGAAGCAGACACCTGCAGCTAAACACTGAGCTGAACTGGAATCCAGATGCAGAGAGGGAGGACAAGACCAGGCTACAGATACCCACAGAGACAGCTGACCTGAACAAGGAGGAGCTAATGGGCCCCCAGACTGATAGCTGGGAATGAGACATGGGTCTCAGTTAGAAGGCCTGGGCAGTCTTAGGGACCTCTGACAGTGGAATCAGGATGTATCCCTGGTGCACAAAAGGACTTTGGGAGCACATTCCCCATGGAGGGATACTCCTTTAACCTAGAGACAGGAGGGACGGCCCAGTCCCTACTCCAAATGGCTTGACTGATTTTGTTGACCCCTCCTGGAAGGCATCACCCTCCCTGTGGTGTGGAGGTGGTGGAATGGAAAGGCGGTTCAGGGGGCATGGGAGGGAGGGAGGGAAAAACAGAGGGAGGAAGAGAGAGGGTATCCCAGTTAAATAAGGATCTGGATAAACAAATAGGCCAAATAGATGTTTATTCAGGGAGAAATAACTTACAACCTAGACAGATGAACACCAGGAAATTCAACCCAATCCTCTCCTGTCCGAGTCACGCCAGAAAGAGCACCTTTCCTGGCCCCCTCCGACCTCCTTCCACAGGTCACTCCGCCCATGGCTCCACCCCCCAATGGGCGTGGTCACTGTTGTTGCTCCTGCTGGAGTTCATTTTCCCCTCAGCTAATGGCCTGTTGGGCAAAGAATTGCCCCCACCTTGACCACTGATTTGGACATGCAGTCCTATGTGCTTGCAGGAGACAAATATAAAAGCCTGCTTGACCTTGCCAAGTCAGGATAAAGACAGCCATTCTACCTCCCTGCTGTTGTTGTGGTCTGTCAAGTTCTCTTGGCCTTAGCCAAATCTGGGTGTACCAACGTTGCTGTGAGACCTTGGGTGACTGTTCAGGTGGCTTGCTGTTTCCGTCCTTGCTGCACCTTTTGGAAGTTGTCCATCCGCATTTCCTGTCTACTCTAGTATTGTTAATTTCCTTCTCAGGTCTTGATGAGGTTAAAGATTAAACTATCACAACTATTATTCTCTCTTCCTAGTTAGATATATTAGGTACTAGACTTACGTTTTCCAGCTTAGGACAACTCTATTGTAAACTCCGTTATGCCCTCACCCTAGGACTAGATATGTAGGTCATTTTGTTCTCGATTTTCCTTTTCTTAGAGCACACTTGTTATTCACTGTTTTGTATATAGTTTTGTATTAAGCCTAAATCTTTTCTTTAGACTAAAAGGAAAATTGTAGTGAGATAGTTCTGTGGCACTGACCACTGTTCATCTGACCTGAGAGGTGAGGAGTAGAGAGACAGCAGCCATATCCCAGGAAATCAGCTTCAGTTGCAAGGTTATGAAGTGCCTCTTCTTAGAAAGAAACAAAACAGGAAATTAAAAAAAAAAACAAGTAAACAAACAAAAAAACAACCATTGGCCCAGGACAGACTGATGCAAACTAATCTATTAATTTATTATTATTACATTCGTTAGTTCTTTTGGAAGGAAAATAACTTCAAAATGACCCATCAACTTAAATTTTATTTATTTCTTTATTTATTTATTATTTTACATGTAGATCCCAGTTCCCTCTCCCTCCCTTTCTCCCTCCCTCTTACCCTCTCTGCCCCTTCACATCCATCCTAACCACCCTCCCCTCCCATCCCCCCACCCTAATTCCACATGTAGGGCAATGCCATCCAGGTGGGGTCATGTTAATCTGTCAAGTCATTTGAAGTAGGGACTAGGACTTCTCTCCTGTCTCTAGGTTAAGGGAGTATCCCTCCATGGGGGATGTGTCACAAGGTCCTTTTTTTGCACCAGGGATACATCCTGGCTGCACTGTCTGAGGTCCCTTAGACTGCTCAGTCCTTCTAGCTGAGACCCATATTCAGGGGGTCTGAGTCAATCCCATGCTGGATTCCCAGCTATCAGTCTGGGGGGCCCGTTAGCTCCTCCTTGTTCGGATCAGCTGTTTCTATGTGTTTCTGCAACCTGGTCTTGTCCTCTCTGTCTGCATATGGATTCTAGTTTGACTCAGTGTTTAGTTATGGGTGTTTGCTTCTGTTTCCAACAGGTACTAGATGATGGCTCCATGATGGTGGATAAATTAGTAGTTGATCTCACTATCCGGGAAGGGCATTTATGGTAGCCTTTCCATGGTTGCTCAAATTGTTAGTTGGCTGCAGTCTTGTAGGTTTCTAGACCTTTCTTTAGGTTCAGTTTTCTCTTCAAACCAATAATGGCTCCCTCTTTTACATTTGTTCTCTCTCTCTCACACTTTCTCACTCTCTCTCTCTCTTCTGTCTTCTATTCCTACCCTGATGAATTAACTTAGGCATTTTTATATTATCTATTATCTATGTATCTATTTCTGCATGTATCTATATGTCTGCCTATCATCTGTCTGTCTATCCTCTGTCTGTCTGTCTGTCTATCCATATCTACTATCTGTCTACTTGGTATTTATTTGTGTTTGTGCCTGTGTACCCATTCTGACATTCACCTATGGAAATTAGAGGACAGCTATCAGCAACTGGCTGTATTCTTCCACCATCCATACTGTGGGCCTTAAACTCAGGTTATCAGGGATGATGGCAAGTGCTCTTGTCTCACTGTCTACTTTTTGTTCATTCATTTCTTCTTTATTCAGTTTCTTGTGTCTGTAATAACAAACAATAATCTCGCTTAGCCCACTAGGACATTCATTTCCATTTTCAGGAAAAAAGTGATTAGAGAGTTATAAATAAATTAAATTGTGATTTGCCAGAGATCAGTAGGACTTTAACTTTTCTTTTTTTTGAGACAGCGTTTCTTGGGATAGCCTTGGCTGGCCTCTAACTCACAGAGATCTGCCTCTGCGTTCTGAACCCTGGGATTAAAGGCATGTGCCACAACCATCCGGCCAACTTTAACTTTCTTTAAGGTTTTGCCAGTGAGGTGGCTCAGCTTGCTGTGCAAGTCTAACTACCCAAGTTCAATCCTGGACACATAGTACAAAGAGAGAACTGAAACCTGCAAGTTGTCCTCTGACCTCCTCACAAACACTGTGGCATGCATTGCCTGCACTCATGAACATGAACATACACACACACATGCCCATGTATCACACCCCTACACACACACACACACACACACACACAGTGAACTGTGAAATTTATTATAATTGTGAAATAGTTATGAAAGACTTTAAAGATGTGTTTATTTAATTTACATGTGTGGGTATTTGCCTGCAGAAATGTGTACTCTACATGCACTCCTGGTACCCACAGAACAGATGCCAGAAGTGGACTATAGAATCCTGGGGATGAGAGTTACAGATAGTTGTGAACCACTGTGTGGGTATTGGGAATTGAACCTGGATTCTCTGGAAGTGCATACAGTGCTCTTAACCTCTGAGCCATCTCTCCAGCCCCTGTGAAAGAGGTTTTTTTTTTTTTTTTTTTTTTTTTTTTTTTTAAAGAAGCTGGTTATGAATTTCAGATGTGGCTCATGGGCAAAGGCCTTTCCTAGCTCAAGTTCTGTCCTCAGTACCAACAAGTAAATAATAAAATAAAATCTAGAATTTGTACAGCAGAGCAAGTAAAAGATGTTTGGGCCTGATCCTCCATCAGTGATATTAAGTAAAATAGAAGAGACACGTATTCAAGGGGGTGTGTGGGTGTGTTCAAAGGACACTTTGCTGTGTCCTCGTAATCCATTCAGATCTCTTAGAAATGGAAAGGGTTGCTTGTTTGCTTGTCCTTTGAAAAGGGGCTGTTGTTACATTTCAAAAGCTAGAGCTTTCACAGAATGCCCGTAACACATGTTCTGGGTGCTTGTCGGAGAAGGATGAGGGTAGGATGTGTGTGTGTGGGGGGGATTCATGTAGTGATGGGAGTGAGTTGACCTGGGTAAGAGACAAGCCCTTGATAAATGGCGAGAAATAAGACCCAGAGCAGAATGGAAAGTAGCTAGTGGTAGAAACTTGATAAGCATGTAAAGGAGCCTTGGGTTTCATCCCCAGTATCTCTCTCTCTCTCTCTCTCTCTCTCACACACACACACACACACACACACACACACACACACACACACGGAGAGAGAAAGAGAGAGAGAAATGGAACAATAGAGAGGAGGGAGGGGCAGGAAGAGCAGAAAAACAAACAAACAAAAATCCCAGGCATGTTGTTCCAACAGTGATTGCCAGTCTCTTACAGTCAACAAGTGTCGAGTTCAAGGCCTTTGCTATTATTGGTGGAGCCAATGAGATCCAAAGTAACACTTGTCAGGATGAAGCTTTTAAAAACTTGGAGCTTACAAAGAACTGTGCTTTGCTCTGACCCAATTTTGTAGTAGTTATTACTTGTCCATGGTTTATTTGTGCATATGAGTGTTTTGCCTGCATGTATGTTCATGCACCATCTGTATGCCTGGTGCCTGAAGATGTTAGAAGGAGGTATCAGATTTGTGTAATGAGTTACAGATATTTGTCAGCCACCATACATTAAGTCAGTGCTGGGAACTGAACCCAGGTACTCTGAAAGGACAAGTATTCTTTTCAAAAATTTGTATTTAAATTAAAAACAATCTTATTTACATACTAATCCCAGTTCCCTCTCCCTCCTGTCCTCCCATGCCCCTCACCATCCCCTGTCCCATCCCCCATCCCATCCCCTATCCCATCCCCCATCCCATCCCCCATCCCATTCCCCATCCCATCCCCCATCCCATCCTCCATCCCATCCCCCGTCCACTCTCCAGAGAGGGTGAGGCCCCCATGGGGAATCATCAAAGTCTGCCACATATATCATTTGGGGCAGGACCTAGGCCCTCCCCCATGTATCTAGGCTGAACAAGGCATCCCTCAGTAGGGAAGGGCAGCTGAGGAACCAGCATAAGACTCTGAACGTGGGTGTCAGTTGTGGGGCTTGGGCAGTCTGTGGGGCCTCTGGCAGAGGACAAGTATTCTTAACTAGTGAGACTTCTCTCCAGTCCTGACTCTCTTTGGCATGATGTATAAGCTACCTGAAAGCAAAAATGAGGCCTTCTGGATCTATACTGGGTCTCACCATAGACTTGCTTGTTACAAATGCCCATGGTTGCTTGGTGAGTAAAACTGGAGTGCCAGCTTTATATTGGTCTTCCTGAATTCTTCCTGCTTATTCCAAAGAGATTTTCTTACTCCCAACTTCCCTATCATGTTCAATCCCCCACTTCACCTTCCTGATCATGCCTACACTAGAAAGTTTAACAAGTTGAATGGTATTGGTGCATGCTTTTAATCCCATCACGGGAGGCAGAGGCAGGTGGATCTCTGTGAGTTCAAGGCCAGCCTGGTCTACAAAGCGAGTTCCAGAACAGCCAGGGCTATTACACAGAGAAACCTTGTCTATAATAATAATAATAATAATAATAATAATAATAATAACAACAACAACAACAACAATAATGATAAACCCCAGAAAAACAGAAATAAAAAAGAAACAGAAAAAGAAAAATGAAAGGTAAACCAATGTCCCTAAAAAAATTGGATTAAAATTAATTATTATACAATTAACTTCTCTATAAAAGCAAAGAGAAATTACTTGGGATGTCTGAAAGTCTATTAGGCAGCTCAATTTGAATTTCAGAATTAGGGTCACAGATGACTGTGAACTGCCATGTGGAAATTGAATCTGGGATCTTGGGAAGAGCAGATAGCACTCAACCACCAAGCCACCCTCCAACCCCCAAATCTGAATTTTGGAACTGTGGGTAAGAGGTATTAGGGCAGTGATGTCTTCTCAGCTTTTTATTTTATTTTATTTTTATGTGTGTAAGTATTTGCCACATGTGCATATGTGTGCCACATTCATGACTGTTCAGGGAGGGCATCAGGTCCCCAGGAACTGGAGTTACAGATTGTTGTGAGCTGCCATATAGGAGCCAGGAACAGAACCTGATCCTCCGCAAGAGCAGCTGGGCTTTTAACTGCCGAAATATCTCAAAAAGGCTCCCAAATTCATCTTCAGCTTTGCTTCAATCTCATTCAATCTGTGAGACTCACAATGTGACACATCTGGTTGTAAATTTGCATGGTTTCTCTGGAAAAATTCCCACAACCCTATTATCTAAGGTCTGACATAATATTTTATATAGTGATCTAACCAGGCATTGAAGGTGTTTTCAAGGAATGTTACTCATGGAATCCTCTGATTATTATAGAAATAAATCTAAATAGAAAATCAAATTCTACAATATAAAAAAAGATATGCCTTAATTTAAACACCCCTATAGACAACACCTTGTTGTATGAAAGTGGTAGATTAAAGAGAACCGGGATCTGGGATGCAGTTCAGTGTCTGTAGACATTACGTACCGTATCTATGGAGTAAGCCCACAGAGCCTACAAGGCCCTGGGAACCCTACTCAGTACTAACAAATTAAAAAATAGTAAAAAAGAAATAGCAATGATTCCTAATGGTCACCTCTGTGACTAAACCAACCACATACACTGACTCATCTAATCTTCATGGTGTCCCAAAGAGTAGGCATGCTTTTTGTATATGGGGAGTCAGAGGTACAGAGACTTATTAAGAAATTTGACATAAGACAAATGCAAGATATTTTACCTCAAATTTACATAATGATCCAGGCCACATTTTAGCCCCCAGTATAAAGTGTGACTCTTCTAAAATTAATCCTTTTAAAGGAGAATCATAATAAAGATACAGACCAAAAATAACTGCATCAAATTGTCATAGGAAGTTTTTTTCTAATCTCAAAACTTTAATTGCCATTCCTTGAAAAGATGTTTCTATACCATTCTAAACTGAGAACTAATTTAATTTTAATATAATTTGATGTGGTTAATATGCAAGAGAGGTGAAGAGAGAGCTTGTATTTGACACTTCAAAAGAGATATTCAATTTGGTTGAATTTGCTGCGCATTGTCCTATTTGCCAACCCTACTGAGTAGCAAGTGAGTCTCGAGCCAGAAGAGTGCCTTCTCCTATGCTTAGCCTTCCCATAGAAGAGTCATAGTACAATTGTGACTCCCACGACTCTGTGCTAGCATTTTCTGTTTCTACACAGTGTTGGGGTTTGAAAAGGAGTGCCTGTGTTTAGTACTGGTTTGTAGATGGGGAACATTTCCTTATTATTGAGCATTTCCTTTCTGCTGTAATAAGTACCAGAATGACCATCTCAATGCATTCAATGCATATAGCTTGTATTCTGGCCTCCCCCACCCCCTTACTCTTGCTTCTTTCCCTGGTACTTTTGCCAACTCCATCACTCTGTGTAAATAACAAAACATTATCAATGGATAAGAACAATGTAACTCTTGGAATCACTTGCCACATTGTCTACCCAAAGTGCTTCACCATTTTTCGCTGAACCTAGTAATGGCTTTCTGGCCTTACTATTTTTGTTTATCATTGTTAACAATCATTCATTATATTTTTAAGCTTAGTGTAATAGTAAATGATTTCTTATTCATAGATTTTTTTTTCCTTTTGGAGGAAGGTTTCTTCTTCTTCTTCTTCCTCCTCCTCTTCCTTCTCCTCCCCCTCCCCTCCTCCTCCTCCTTCTTTTTTAGGTTAAACCATTTCATTCTGATTTATTCAGGCAAATGCATAATGCATGTACATGTAAGTTTAGTGAACACATCTTGTATTGGTTTATGGACTGATTTGTTTCATTACATGTTGAAATGCAGTATGTGAACACATGATATTTTAAGGCCATACTGAATACTGAACGCAACAATAGTTCCTAAGAGACAGGGCATGCAAGCAATACAATAGATAGATCTTTTTTTTTTTTTTTTTTTTTTTTTTTTTAAGCAAAGGCTATTCCTAGGAAGAAGTCATTAATTAGTTTTACAAAAACATCTCATTCTGTAGTACAGATCATTATTTTATAACTGGGAGAACAGAGGCTCAAAAACAAAGCAGTATTATTGAGGTCCTGGGCTTGGGAATGTCAGAACAAGGGCTCAGTGCCACATTATCCAGCAAGAACGTCCTGAAAGGGTCTATAATGAAGTAGAGAACATCGCCAGGTATCTCTGCTCAAGTAACAGATCTGCTTTTGGGAAGGTTTCTTTTTAAGGTTTTCATCTAAAAATATATATTTGTGATAGGAAAGCTGAAGGTAGACTGTGTGGGTGGAGGAAGACGTAGGGACAGGGAGGAGGGAACAAGAGAGCAATGGAGGGGTGAGACACATGCTCTCTCATGGGAAGCTGCATTTGACAAAATATAGACACACGTGAACGACATGAAGGCAGAAAGAGGGTGGACAAGGGAGGGGGAGAGGGGGAAGAAGAAGGTAAGGGGTGAATGGAAGCAAAAATACTGCTATGTATGTATGAAAATGTCACGATGAAGCCCATTACTTTATGTGCTAACAGTCATAGTAAAAACTGGTTTTCCACCTGCTAGACTATTGGAGAGGCATACATGTACATCTTTCTTCTCTCTTTAGAGATGGTCTGTCCACCAGTTTATTCCCCACCATATCTGCCTAAGATACATGGTACAAACTGCTATACCTGCCACATAATCTCCATTTGCTTTTCCCCTCAAGAAATCACACAGTCAACTCAATTGAGGAAAAGAAATTCCCCTGGGCTAGCTTACTTCAATATTTTTTTTTAAAAAAACTCTTTCTTTTTTTTTTCTTTTTTTTTTAACCACAAGCTTAATTTGCATCTGGAGGTTCCTGTTTTTGACACTCAATGTTACCCAATAGATACCACAATGTAACTGCTCCTATCCAAACTCACAGTCCAGAGCCCCTGTGGTGCTGATGGGAAGAGTAACACCAAGCCCCAAAGACCTTTTCTTATTTGCAGAATCCATCGATAATTAGATGGACAAATGTAGAGCACTTCTGAAAGCTTAGTATGTTATATACTTGAAGATTTTTAAATTTTTGCCAGCATATAACTTATTGTTTGTTTGCTTGAAACAGGGCTCACTTTATAGCCCAGGCTGTCCTGGAACTCACTCTGTAGACCAGGCTGGCCTTCAACTCACAGAGATATAGCTGCTTCTGCCTCCTCTTACTGAGATTACAGGCATGTGCCAGCAAGCCTCGTATAACTTAGCTATTGAACAGTTATGTGAATGTGCTTTTGCTAGCTTAGACTGCATGGGAACTCCTGATCCTACAGTCTCATTATTCTGAATAGGCCCATGCTCATTCCTTGTGAGATTTTTTTTTTTTTCACTTTGGGAAACATTTTATTTAGTTTTTAAAAATATTTTATTTTTACTTGTGTGCATGTATGTGTAAATGTGAATGCATGCCATATGTGTCTATTTTCCTGAAGAGGCCAAAAGAGGACATTGCATCCTCTAGCGCTGGAGTTACAGGTGGTCACAGCCCCTGCCATAGTTGCTGGGTTCTCTGGAAGAACAGAAACACTGAGCCATTTCTCTAGCCCTAAACATTTTAGTTTTAAAACCTCCGACTTATAGCCAAATGACAAGAGATTACAATGACTGCTTATAAAAGTTGCATATAGGTCACTTATCAGCATTTGGATTGACTGGCTTTGTCTTTTATTACAATATGGGTTTCCCTTCTCAGTTAGTTGACACTAATCTCAAGTATCCTAGGACATAAGTGGTCTTTAAACCCACATATATCATCGGATAACAATGCCTATTATATATATATATAATATATATATATATATATAGCATAAGTACATAATGTGCATATGTAAGTCCCATTAATTCTTTTTAGTTTTCTTCCATCTAGAACACTTTTCTCACTTTGCTTTGTTATTTATATTCATGTTTTTTGAAGTCTCTAGGCTCTAGCTTATTCCTCTTATTATTTTTTTTTTTTTCAAATGGAAGACCTGGCGCTGGGAATTGGAGCAGGGCTTTCCCCACAATGATCAGGTGCCTGGCCAGAGCTTTTCATTTATGCCTTTTGGTCCCCCATGCTTCCACACCACCCTTTTATTTCCCTGGAAAGCCTCTTCGTCTTTTATTTTGGGTTGAATTTTGGAACACTTTTTATTTCGTATTTCATTTTCTCTCTTTTCCCACTCGCTGCTCCCCAGATGCTTGCATATTTCCTTGAGATAATTAACCATCTCAGAAACAGCTGGAGGGATGGGTGAACAGGTAAGGGCTCTCATTACTCTTGCAGCGGATGAGAGACCAGTTCTTGGTGCTCTTGTGGCTAGTTACAAACTACCTGTAACTCCAACCCCGGCAGATCCGATGCCCTCTTCTGGTCTCTGCAGTGACTTTACTCATGCCATACATGCACAGAAGACACACACACATTTCAAGTAAAGATACATCTCTTTAAGAGAGTGTTTGAAAATTATAATTGGCTTGTTCTTTGTGGCCATCTTTCTGGGTCTCCGGCTGTGCTTCACTGTGATAGATTTCTCTCATTGTTAAGTCTGATTTCTAATCATGTTCCAAGGTGACACTCCAGTCTCTTTTGATGGCAAGCCCTGTCTCTCATCACTCCAAGTTTCTTCATTTTAGGTAGGTTTTAACAGAAGTCCTCATTTTCCAAGTGCTCTGCACTAATGCATCCTTTAAGAAAACATTTTTTCAAGTTATTTTATGTGTTTGGGTACCTGTGTCTGAAAAGACCAGAAGAGCATGTCAGATCCTGTGGAACTTGGATGATAGATGGTTGAGAGCTGTCATGTAGGTCCTGGGAATTGAACCTGGCTCCTTTGTCAGAGCAGTAAGTGGTCTTAACCACCCAGAGCTACCTCTCCAGAAAACCAGTGTATTTTTTTTTGAAAAAGTTAATTATGTCTTTGAATTTTTGGTGGAAAATGCATTTTTACCACATTCTTGATTCAATATTCATGGGATCTTATTAACTTGGTTGACACAAACCTTGGATTTGAGTTTTAAAAGAAATAAAAAGATGGGGATGGGAGATGGCTTCTCAGTTAAGAGCATTGGCTACTTGTGCTGAGAACCCAGGTTTGGTTCCCAGTACTCACAGCATAGCTCACAACCATCTGCAACTCCAGGTTTGGGGCATCTGATACCTCATGGCTTCTGTGGCTGCTATGCATACATGTAGCACACACACACACACACACACACACACACACACACACACACACACATATAATTAAATAAATCTTTTAAAAACTTTAAAAAATTTTAAAAAGCATAACATATTTTAGTCAATACACATGCTAAAAATTTCTCTTATGAAATGCATCACAGTTACTTCAGGGCAATGGAGCCAAGGGTTGTCTCATTGGACAGTAAGTTTGAGCTGGAGGAATCTGACAAATAGTGAACTTATCCTTTCAGTTTTCATATGTAGAACCTGAGACTATAAATCACCTACCACCACAACTAGTTGGCAACAGAGAAAGTTTAAAGGACTCTGCAACTTGATTCTTAGCTCAGAATTAGTATTTTGCTTTCCTGGAACTTCAGTTTAATGTTTGCCTCAAAGAAATATTCAGACACGGAAGAGATGGTGAAGTGATGGGGATGTCCTCCTGTATGCTGTGAATATATGTTTATCTAATTGGTTGATGAATAAAGCTGTTTTGGCCAATGGTCAGGCAGGCGGTATAGGTGGGACTCCTAGCCTAAGAGAATGCTTGGAAAAAGATCAAGGCCAGTAAGTTGCTAGAGGATGCCATGTAGCTGGAGGATACCAAGGTAGAATGTCTGGACATTCTCTAGTAAGCCAAGACTATGGAGATACACAGATTAATAGAAACGGGTTAATAATTAAGAGAGGGTTAGTCAGTAAGAAACCTGAGCCATTAACCAAACAGTGAGGATCTTGAAAATGTGTGAGAGCAAAGAGGTAAGAGGACCAGTCACAACGTCAGGGACAGGAGTAGCCTCTAGCTGATGTAAAATAGCAATCATAGATAGGCACGTGAGACATTTTTGTACTCCCAGTGCAGACAACGCTGAGGTAGGATGCTCTAATTCAAGCCCAGGGTGCAGTACATAGCAAGACTCTGTACACCTTTGGTGTCTCCTATGAAGGGAAGACTTGCCACAAATCTGGTGTTTATTGAGTTACTGCTTACTGCCTGGCGTGGTTCTAGTTAGTGCACATAATACGCCAACTCATTTCTTGCAGTACCACTAAATGTGATAGATGATCACAGTCCTCATTTTACAAATGAAAGCAAGGAAGCACATGCTTGAAGCAACTCTTCTGTTTGTTTGTTTATTTAATTGATTAGTTATTTTTGGGTGCTAGTATTCAAACTCAAGTCCTCACAGTCTGCCCATGAGACACATTGCTAACTCTAATTTTATTCAAGGTGTCAGAGTGGAATGAAATTGAAGTGATATGTCCCCAGGGTTATAGACCAATCTTTCATAGAGTTATTTATCTTTATTTTGTATGTATGGGTGTCTGGCCTGTATGTGTATATGCATATTACATATGTTCCTAGTGTCTACAGAGGTCAGAAATGGGATTTACAGACAGTTGAGAATTGCTGTGTGGATGCTGTGAATTCAACATGGGTCCCTTGGAAGAACAGCAAGTGTTCTTTATATATGAGCCATCTTTGCAGCCTTTACCCATTTCTTGATCTTAAGACTATCAAACACAAATGACAAATTTTCAGGAAAATAGAAAATGAGGCAGAGATAGATTTCAGTGGTTTACTTATTGGTAACCAGTTGTGGTTTGAATTAAAATGTCCCCTATAGATCCACAGGGAGTTGAAGATGGAGTTTCTTTCCAGCCAGATCCTATAACACTTTAGTCCCAAATAAGCACACAGAGGCTTATATTAATTTACAAACTGTTTGGCTGATGGTTCAGGCTTCTTATTGGTTAGTTCTCTCTTAATTATTAACCCACTTCTATTAACTACATATTGTCATGAGGCTGTGGCTTGCCATTAATGCTCTGGCATGTTACTCCTTTGGCAGCTACATGGCATCTCTCTGGCCACTCTCCGAGTTTCTCTTCACAGCATTCTGGTAGCCCTGTCTATACTTTTTGTCTGGCTACATCCTGCCTGTCCATTAGCAGAAACAGCTTTACTCATCAACCAATAAGAGAAACATATATTCACAGAATACAGAAGGACATCTCCCATCAGGGAGTGACATTAGTAAGAGGTATGGCCTTGTTGGGGTAGGTGTGGTCTTGTTGGAAGAACTGTGTTACTGTAGGGGCAGGCTTTGAGGTCTCAGAAGCTCAAGTCAGGCCTAGTAACTCATGGTTTTTCTTTCCATTGCTTGCCAACCTGCATGTAGAATTCTCTGTTCTTTCTCCAGCACCATATCTACCTGCATGCCACCAAGCTTCCCACCAGGACAATAGTGGATTAAACATCTGAACTGTAAACCGGCCTAAATTAAATGTTTTCCTTTATAAGAGTTGCCATGGTCATGGTGTCTCTTCACAGCAATAGAAACCCTAAGATGCCATTCAATGAACTAAACTGAACTCTGCCTGAAACTGGAAATTTCCCAGTATCACACAGATGGTACATTCTGAGAGGACAGCCATTCCTGATGAGACTAGCTCCTGACATTTCACTTACAGTGCCATCAGTTTGTCCTTATCTCTTTTCCCTGCCAATGTGAACTCTAAAGATGTCTCTCTGTAGGTTATATCATCCACAGTAAAGGATTGTAGCTCTATGCAGAAAAGCTGTATGATGTATCTGCTAGAAATCAGACATTTACAGCCAATATTCTCTTACTACAATAGACAACATCATTAAATTAAACCCTACATATCTTATCTAGGATGAATTTAGTCTGGTTTTCATTAAAGTGAAATAATGTCTACACAACTATTGCTATAAAATAATTTAAAAGGTCATTAAAAACAGACATGAATATAGTCCATAACCGAGTGGAAATAAAAAATTGAATATTTGGTCAAGAGTATGAACTAAGTTACCAGTCAGGCATGGCCTAACATTGGGGTAAAATCTGGATGCTGTTCAAAGTCCATAATGTTTCAGATACTTCTGTCTGTTCTTAGATTTTGCAACAGCATGAGACCTAGAGGAAAAGTATGCTCCGTGCTCTGAAGGGCGTATCTGCAGATGTGATTACAGGAGTAATGTACTGTAATTTGGACTGGCGGGTCCCCAGAAAACAATAATTATTACAAGTAGTTTTTCCCCCGCCGCCAGTCCCACCATGGCCTGCCCCAAATAATACACATAGAGACTCTGCATTAGATATAATGTTGTTGGCCTGTTACTTGTTTCTTATTGGCTAGTTCTGTCTTAAGTATTAACCCATTTCTATTAATCTAAGTACTTCCATGTGGTCCTATTTTACTAGAGAGAGGCTGCTGGTGTTCTGTTTTCTCCGTGTTCCCCTCTTGACTCCTCGTTACTACTTCCTCTTTCCTCTTTGTCTCCTAGTCTGACCACGCCCATGGGGGGTGGAGCCAGGGGCGGAAGTGACCTGTGGAAGGAGGTCTGAGGAGGAGCCGGGAGATGCGTTCTTGCTGGCAGGTCGTGGAGAGGAGAGCATCAGGTGGAACTTGCTGGTGTTCATCTGTCTAGGTTGTAAGTTATTTCTCCCTGAATAAACATCTATTAGGCCTATTTGTTTATCCTGATCCTTATTAAACTGCAATAAATAATAGCTATGGCTTTGGATCTTAGATGTGAAAACAATGGACAGAGAAGGCTCACTATGCTTGAGGCTAACTGGGAAGCAGAACTGGGGGGGGGGGTGGAACAAGAGGCATAGAAGGAACAAAAGAGAAGAAGGCAAAGACGCAGCAGGGCTATTTGTGAAGCTAGATGGCAAGCACATGGCATGAGCTCACTGTACTCTAACTTTAGAATGTTTTCAGTACCCCAAAAGAAACTTGATGCCTGCTGGCAGTCATTGTCCACACTGCTCCCTCAGCTGCCCAGACGTTGACAAGCTCTCATCAGCTCTTTCTCTGTGAACCAGACTAGGATGGGCACTCTGGTATACTGTAACAACACAACATTGTAATATTGAGTTTTCTTATTTGCTGCTTGACCAGCATAATGTTTTCAAGGCTTATGCAGTGTGTGCTACATAGTACAATCTCTTTTCTTGTTTTTCTATTTTGTTTGTTTCTTTGCTTGTGGTTTTAGACAAGGTCTTAAGTAGCCCAGGATGACCTTGAACTAGTGGTCTTCCTTATAGGTATATAACAGCATGTTCATCTTATTTCTTTTTATTGGTAAGTAATCTTATATACATTACACTTTGTATTTATTAACTGATAGGCATTTGACTTGTTTCCACTTTGAGTCACATGAATAATGTTCCGTGAATACTAGTATACACATGTCTGTGTGTACACATCTTATTCTTTGTAAGTGCATAGGGGTCATACAGTAGTTCCACTTTAACACTGAACCCTTATCTTACAGTTTTCCAAATGGTAGAGTTCACAAAGGATGTCTGCTTTGTTGTTACACATCTGTTCATGGTAGACCCTAAAAATGCTTTTTATTTCTCAAGGGTTGCGAGTTATGATCTCTCTTTTGTTCCCCTTTTTAGTAAATCCTTTTTCCGTTTTTAAATAAAAGTTTTGCTGATATTTTCTAATCTCAGCTACATTTGTTTCGATTCAGTTTTGGATTTAATTTGCTCTTTTGTTTTCCAGTTTCCTCTTCCCCCCTTTTCCTCTCCATCCCCTGATCTTTTTATCTCCTGTAGTCAAGCTCAGTAAGAATACCTTCATCTCCTGCCTTTACCTCCCAAGTGCTGGGGTTATAGGTGTGCACTACCACACCCATTTTCTTCTTTCTTTCTTTTCTTTTCTATTTTTAAAGAAAGAAAAAAAAGGCTCATGGAAAAGAGGGCAAAAAAGAGAGCCAGAGGAACAGAACGTCTTCTGTAGGATCAAGTCTTCCAGAAACAACAGGGAAACCGTGCCTATTATACCTCAACAATACAGCTGCCTATACAGGACCTGACCAATGGCAACACCAGTGGAAAAGCTATTGTGAAAGGGGGAAACCTCATGGGACCTCCACCCTAGACTAAGACTACAGGCAACTAAAGACTGCTGAGAAAGGGAGAATTAGTCATCTGCATGGATGACCCCCTTAATTTGTTATTCAGTTCTAAGTCACCCCTGCCCAAATCAGTTGCATGCAGGCAACACTAAATGGATTCCTAGGGTTATAGTTACAAATCTATGCATTTACACATATACATATACATACGTACGTACGTACATACATACATACATACATACATATATATATATATATATTAATAACAACAAGAAAGCCAGGAATTAGAGAAGGAACAAGGAGGGGGTTTATGGAAGGGGTAGGCAGAAGAAAGTGAAGGGGGTGATGTAATTCCATTTTAATTAAAAATAAAAATATTAAAATATTTTATTTTATACCCCCCCCCTGTTTTTTTGGATACAGTGCCTGGAACCTGCCTGCTTTGCAGACTAGGCTGGCCCAGACTCATAGAGATCTACCTGCCTGTGTTTCCCAAATGCTGGGATTAAAGGTGTGAGTATTATGCCAGATTTTATTTCATAATTAAAAAAACTGTATGTGTGCCTGTGTCTGAATGTGATTTCATTGCCTAATAAGGCCAAAGATACCCTGAAGCTGGAGTTCCAGGCAGTTGTAAGCCCCTGCTGTGGGTGGTGAGCATCGTTCAGTCCCTCGGGAGAAGTAGTTCATGCTCTTAACCACTGAATGTATCCCCAGCACCTTTTGCTGACTTTGGGCAGACGTTTAGTTCATTGAATTGATATTTGAGATCTTTTTCCTTTTCAAACACTGATATTTGCAACTGTATATTTGTGAGAACTCTTGTGAGTTGCATCCCATAAAGGTAACACTGTCAAACAAATGATCAGGTGGGTAACTTAGGCACATCTCACTAGAGAAGTCTTAGGGCGTCTGGAATTACAGCCCTTAGGATTTACCCTAGTGTAGGGTTGAGGAACCATTAGCAGTTGTTTTTAGTTACTCATTGAAGATAAGTCTTGGTGGGAGTAACTACCTGATAATTCTGGCTTTATCCATAATTCAGGGACAGAATTATAACATCTTTGGGCACCATGCATATATGTGGTATGTATACACAAATACAGGCAAAACACATGTGCAAGTAAAATAAAAACAAAATCTTTCTTTGGGGGAGGGGTTTCATTGCATAGTCCTGGCTACCCTGGAACTTGCTCTGTAGACCAGACTGGCCTTGAACTCAGAGTTCTGCCTGCCTTTGCCTCCTGAGTACTAATAAAAACAAAAATAAGAATTCAGGCCTCTAACCACAAAATGGAAAGGGGATGGTGTCTAGTGCATGGACCAAGAGCACCTGCTGGAGCGATCAGTGGCAGAGTTCTGCCTGCCTTTGCATCCTGAGTACTAAGAATAATAAAAACAAAAATAGGAATTCAGGCCTCTAACCACAAAATGGAAAAGGGATGGGGTCTAGTGCATGGACCAAGAGCACCTGCTGGAGCGATCAGTGGCAAGTTTTCCTAGTGGCAAATGTATAAGGTGCGGTGGTTTATTCCTCATTTGACAGTGCTTATGGAAGAATCTCAACATGTGCCAGACCATTGCTTCCTTAATAATCCCCAAACGAGGAAGGTGGGGCTCAGGGAGTAAAGCGATTGGAAGGAAGCATGAGGGCCAGAGTTTTGATTCTCTAACAGCCACATATAGACTGAGTGGCGGTGGCACAAGTCTGTGGCCCTAGCACTGAGTAGCTCCAGTGGAGAGGGAGAGACAGGAAGATTCTGGCAACTGTCTGGCCATTTATTCTACCTCCAGGATCAGTGATGAAAACCTGTGGAGATATCTAAAGTTGACTGTGGGCCTCCACACATCCACACACAGCTGAGTACACACACACGGGCAGTGAAAGCTGCCCAGTTTGTAGAGTGCTTGACTTTGTCTACAAAGTGAGTTGAAGCCAGTCTGGGTAACATGATACAGTGTCTCAAACAAAACAAAACAAACCTGTCTTTAACATGTAACAAGTCCCAAGCCTTTGTAGTTTAAATCTCTGACTTACCAAACAGGTAGTCTTAGTACTCAGTAACTTATTATACCAATTATGTCAATGCTCACCACTTCCTGTTCACTCCAGGGTCTTTAATTTAGTAGACCAGCATAATGTTGACAGAGAAGAGGAGAGAGAGCACAGCTCTGTGACAAGGCAGTACAGGCATAAGGTTGTCTTTTCCACACAAATTTGAATTGTTTTGAGTGTTTATTATAATCAACAACATCACCATTATTGCTATTATTATTATTATTATTATTATTATTATTATTATTGTGGTGGTTTGAAAGAAAATGGGCCCCATAGCTCATAGGGTGTCACACTATTAGGGTGTGTGGCATTGTTGGAGGAAGTGTGTCACGAGGGGTGGGCTTTCAGGTTTCAGATTCTCAAGCTATGACCAGTGGGTCATTCTCTTCCTGCTGCCTGCAGACCCTAATGTAGAACTCAGCTCCTTCTCCAGCACTGAGTCTGTCTGCACGCTGCCATGCTTTCTGCCATGATGATAATGGACTGAGCCTCTGAACTGTAAGCGAGCTTCAATTAAATGTTTTTCTTTATAAGCAATGTTTTCATTTATAAGAAAATCTTTGCCACAGTCATGGTGTCTCTTTACAACAATAGAAACCCTAACTAAGACAATCATTATTCTACTGTGACAATGTCTCACTATAAAGCCGTGGCAGCCTGGAGCTCACAATGTAGACCAGTTTGGCCTTGAACTCTTGGAAATCCTCTGTCTCCTGAGCTCTGAGATGAAAGGCCATGTGCCACCACTGCCAATGTTTGAATGCTATTGTTGATGGGGATCCAAGAGAGCATTTTTAGCACACTTACTGCTGTATGTATGTGCCATTTTATCAAAGGGTGTGACTGGTTCTTGTAGACATATGTGTCTGATATAGACATACAGGTAAGGCTCTCATTGGTTATTTCATGGTAATCAGCCTTTATATTAACTACATAAACTATATATTAACTATATAAAATATAACTATATTAACATTAACTATAATGAGTGCCTGCCTCCTCCCTGTATTGAGTGTGATATTGCTTCAGATTATATATTTTAGTTTAAATGCCTTGTTTTGTTTTTTACACTGAAAGTCTTTCCACTAAAACTGATATGAGACAGTGGTGTTCACTTTCTCTATTCTTAATAAATATGATGCTACAAGTTGTGGCGGTATGTTATTTATGATTTAATAAAGCCACTGGAGATCAAACTGCAAAACTAGACACAGCCATAGAGACAGACCATGGTGACCACACCTTTAATTCTAGCAGCCTCACTAGTTAGCTATAGAAGCTGGGTGGTGGTGGTACACACTTTTAATCCCAGGACTCAGGAGACAGAGGCAGATGGATCTCTGTGAGTTCAAGGCCTCTCAGGGTTACATTAGAGTGAATCAGTCTAAAAGAGAAATAGCTTACATAAAGGAGAGTTCAGCACTTGGGATCCCATGCCTTTAATCCCAGCTCTAGGGAAATATATAAATATAAGATAGGAGCCTGGCATTCAGTAGTCAGTCTTAGAGATTTGTTCTCCAGCCACATCGAGAGAATCATCCCTTTCAGCTTGAGGTAGAGGTAAGAGCTAGTGGTCGGCTGCTTTGCTTTTCTGATCTTCACACTTCAACTTGAACCTCAATATCTGTCTCTGGGTTTTTATTATTCATATTACAAGAAATCTTAGTTAGAACAAGGTAATAGAAGCAAACATAAGGGATACAACTAGGGAAGGAAGAAGGCAGAATGTTATTTGTAGTGTAATAACTTTCTATGTAAGATACTCTAAAAACTTCATTGGAATACTCTGAGAACTGTTAAACCAGTGGTTCTCAACCTGTGGGTCACAACCCCTTGGGAGTAGTTGAACCACCCTTTCACAGGGGTTGCCAAAGAGCACCAGGCAACATTATGATTATGAAAGTAGCAAAATTACAGTTGTAAAGTAGCAATGAAAATATATGGTCACCACAGCATGAGGGACTGTATTAAAGGGTCACAGCATTAGGAACATGAGGGACTGTATTAAAGGGTCACAGCATTAGGAACATGAGGGACTATATTAAAGGGTCACCACCAGCATTAGGAACATGAGGGACTGTATTAAAGGGTCACCACCAGCATTAGGAACATGAGGGACTATATAAAAGGGTCACAGCATTAGGAAGGTTTAGAACTGCTGGCAGGTTACAGAATTAACATGCACAATCAATAGCCTTTATATACACCAAGGACAAACATACTGAGAAAGAAATCAAGGAAACGATCACATCCACAAGAATTTAGAACAAATATCTTGGCATAAGCCTATACAAGGAAGTGAACAGCCTGTTTTGCATAATAAAGAACGTTTCTTTTCAGGTTTGACAGGAGAACACTGAGCTGTGTTTCAGGTGGAATATCCTTCAGTAATGCTGGCCGCTCACAGCTGGGATAGAAGATCCAACAACCCAGAAGAACAAAAGAAATCTCTTACTTTCATATACTTGTAAAGGTAGAGGATCTTTGACTAACACCAAGGCCTTATTACAGGGCGAATAATGTGACTTGGAGTCGCTATGTACTGGTAGCTTAGAAAAGGTACTGGGCAGGATATAAGGGCATGAAAGAGGTTGCTTTGGGCCTGGGCAGTGAGAAGCCGATCATACGGCCCCACCCTTCTGTGTTTTAACAGTTCTGATGGTAATAGCAAGGAGCCTGCCTGTTGTACCTGGAGTGGGAGACTGAACGGATGATTCCTATATAGCAGTAGTATCTGTGATCTAATATTCCAGCCTTTGTTTTGGTTTTTGAGACGGTTTCACTATGTAGCTCTGTAGTGTAACATGAATAATAAAAACCCAGAAACAGTTACTGGGTTCAAGCTTCAAGCTGAAGATCAGAGAAGCAAAGCTGCCAAGACAGTAGATCTTACCACTAGACCAGGCTGGCCTCGAACTCAAGAGATCCTCCTGGCCCTGCCTCATGAATGCTGGGATTAAAGGCACATGCTACCATCACCCAGTAGCCTTTTTTGCTTACATAAAAATAAACAGTTTATGGAACAGGGGTTAGTAGGAGAAGAAGCTCAAGGGATTTATGACATTGACCTAAGTTCTGGCTACTTACTACTGAGTTAGGATATCAGGGGGGAAGTAAAAGCAACACTGTCCCCTTAACCTACAGTTGGTTAATTGATGATCTTTGTGTCAGGGGCTGGTGACTGTGATTGTAGTTTAAGAAATTGCTATTCTTCAAGTTAAATTTTGGAGTCAAAAGTTATGGATTCCTTCCAGACTAATGTGGCTTGATCACGCCAGACCACCTGAAACAGAGTACAAGCTGATCCTACATTCAAAACAGCTGGACAAAACAGCCCTACAGACTACAGCTAGGATATCTGAATCTTCTTCGAATCCCCCAAGACAGTGCCCCTTACCAGCAGGAAGTAGTTTGGAAAGAACGATGCCCAAATTCCCAAATATTGTGTATAAATGTTTGTTTTCATTTAATTGGACTTTGTTATATAAAATTAAATAAAAAAAAAAAAAAAAAAAAAAAAAAGAAATTGCTATTCTTGTGGGTCTGTGTGGCGTCCTGGATGAATTCACAGCAGTCTAGGAAGAGGCCTTTGGGGATGAAAATCAAAATGGGCATTGAAGGAGAGACAACCTTTATGAGCTGGAAGAACCAAGACCAAACCTAAGAAAATGAAGCAAACAACATCAACAACCTCTACACGGAGATTCTTTCTTATTCCAGTTGAAAGACAGACATTAAGAAAACAAGAAAAGTTCCAGGACAGGACACAGAAAAACCCTGTCTTGAAAAAAGTTAAAAAAAAAAACTTTTTAAAAAAGGAAAACAAGGGAAACTGAGCAGGGTGGCATGTGTCTATTCCTAGCACCAAGAAGGCAGAAGCAGTTGGATTTCTGAGAGTTCTAACCCAGTCATACATAGTAAGACCTTGTCTCAAGCAAACCAACCAACCAACCAACAAACAAACCAACCAACCAACCAACCACCAGCCAGCCAACCAACCAACCAGCCAGCCAGCCAGCCAACAAGCACAAACACAGGGCTGGAGAGATGGCTCAGCAGTTAAGAGCATTTGCTGCTCTTATAGGAGATCTGAGTTTAGTTTTCAGAATTCATATGGGCTAATTTCATCTCCAGGGGGAGCCTATGCTACTGGACTCTATAGATACCTGCACTCATGTATACAAAACAACAACCACACACACACACACACTTAGAGAGTTAAAAAATGAAAAAGAAAACAAATAACAAACACTGATACGGATGAGAACAATAGGGACCCTTGTATACCGTTACTGGGAATTTAAACTAATTTAGCATCTACTGAAATCACTTTTTAGGTTCTCAAAAAAAATCAGAAGCAGATCTATCATATGAACCAGACAAGCCACTCCCCCGAAGAACTCTTACCTGGTATACCAAAGAGATCTGCATATCAATATTTACTATAGCATTATGCTATAGTAAATACCTAAATTACAGGACCAAGTTTAGATGTCCAACAACAGAGGAAATGAATAAGGACAAGAAGACACACACACACACACATGGGAATTTTGTCAGCCAGAAAGAATGGCAAGTTAGGTCATTTGTGGGGAAATGGATACAACTGAGAGCAACACAGTAAGCAAATTAGGCCAGTGGTGGAAAGACAAATATCTTAGGTGTTTCTCATTTGTGGTTGCTGACTTTTATGTAGTTCCTAAAGTGTCAAGTGGGACAAAGGGGACAAACGGTCAAGGAGAAAGCCAGATTGCAGGAGAACCAGAAGTGGGTGGGGGGGGAGGGGGTATGCTTCATACACAATATAGACCTGTATGAAAATTGAAACCAGAACCTAATTTTAAATGATATTTATGTATTTAGTTATTTATTATTAAGAGAAGTTTTTGTTTTGTGGCCCAGGCTAGCCCTTGACTTGTGATCCTCCTGCCTTAGCTCCTGAGTGCTGAGATTATAAGTGAATGTCACCATGTCTGGTTTATTTTTGTGTTTTTGAGACAGGATCTTACTGTATATCCCCAACTGGCCTCGAACTGGCATCAATCCTCCTGCCTCAGCTTGTCAAGTGCTGGCCTCATCTTGATTTTTTTTTATCTCATAAGGCCTCCATTAAAATAGAGGATCATGTGAGTGTTGGTTAGCTGTAAAATATGGCTCTCCTAGTTGTACACTCAAGGAGAGAGGGGAATGCCAGGTTTTGTCTATGGGTTTATTGTGAAGCTGACTTTGACCTTTAAGAACTCCACTGAAGAGACAGGACCTAAGGGCAGTTCATGTGCCTTTGCTACTCTGTCTCACCACTCTGCAGAAGTTAGATGCTTCTCCTCCAGCAATTTACTATGGCAAAATGAATTCAGGGAAACTTTATTGCATATACTTATTGCACCAATGTGCATAGTATATGCTCCTTTAGAAGGGGTCATTTTTCCCCTTTAGGAGTTGACACTATCTCACATGACTGGTGGAAGATTGCAATTTTTAATTGTAGAGGTTTTACTGTCTGTCTTATGCTTTGTAGCCACTGACTTTGTAGTCAGCTGCTATGTTACCAGTAAGAATTCTGTAGTAAGGGTGTTGCCTCTAAGAATTTCATAGTAGGGTGTTCTGATAGCTATTAAAGATTTGAAACCTTGCTTTGACTAGTAGCTGTTAGAACCTGGTTACTAACTTGGTGGAATTTATCACCAGTACTAACATAGTGGAAATTAGTTTCCCCATAGTATCATTTCTTTCTGTCTAGCCTGGCCTTTGGAGAAACACTATGTCTGAAATTCTCAAGGAAACAATGGCTACTCTCTCATAAAACATTTGTTTTTGAGACAGGGTCTGAGGTAGCTTAGCCTGTAGATGAGCTTGAACTTCAGGTCCTTCTGCTTTTATCTCTCTAGTGCCGAGATAAAGGCATTCGCCTGACCATGACATCTGCTTTTACCCGGTGCTAGGGCTTGAACTAAGAGCTTCAGGAATGCTGAGCAAGCATTCCAAGTGAACTACATCTTCTGCCCTTACTCTCTCTCTCTCTCTCTCTCCCACTCCCCCCCACCCCCCCAGTTTGTTTTTGAGACAGGGTTTCTCCATATAGTTTTGGCTATCCTGGAACTCACTTTGTAGACCAGGCTGGCCTCAAACTCTTAGAATTCTGCCTGCTTCTGCCTCCTGAGTACTTAGATTAAAAGTATGTTCTACCGCTGCCCAGCACAACATGTATTTTTAATTAATTATTTTGAGGGTGTTCAATATTTAATCTAGAGCACCCTGGGCAACTACTCTACCACCAAACTATATCATTGGCCATTTTTTGGGGGGGGGGATTCAGTTGTTTTAAGACATGCAGCTTGCATGTAGCCCAGGTTGGCCTTGAATTTGTGATGTAATGAAGAATAACTTTAAACTCTGGATCCTTTTGACTGTCTCCTGAGTGCTTGAGTTACAGTTTGTGTACCATTATGCCAGGGTTATTTGGTGCCTCAAACCCAGGATATTGTGTATGTTTGGTAAGGACTCTACCGAGCTCCTCATCTGCTCCTGAGACAAACAGGGTCTTGCTGTGCAGCCCAGGGTGAACTCAAGGCAGCCCTCTTACCTTAGCTTTTGAGTAAAGTAGTGGAATTGTAGACAAGTGACACCTCACCTCACTAAAAGTTTACTCTTTTTTGTTTACGTGGAAGCACTGTGTTCTGTGTCCTCTGAACACATGTAAATTTTCTCTCTCTCTTCTGTCAGCCTTCCCAGTCCTGCCTCACACTGCCCAGGCTTTCCAGCGTGCCCACCTTCAGTACTCTAGGGCTCAGAGTCTAGGCTATGGTCAAGGCCAAGCTTTAATCTGGCATCTCAGGTCGGCAACAGGACAGGCTAAAACTTTTAAGACAGGAGAGGGGAATTCGGGAAGACTAAAAATGGAAGGTCTGAACAATAGAAAGAAAATGTAGAGAGCTTTGATGGTCTGGACTAGAAAAGGAAATTCTTGAAAGGGAGACAATCTGTGTTTTTAAATTGGAAATCTAAAAAAAAAAAAAAATACTAGGAAGAAACGTGCCCTGCAGGTCTGCGCTGACCCCTTTGTAAGTTTCAGGAGAGTGGTGAAGACAGAGGCCAGACAGTGTATTTTTGTTTTTTTCTCTCTTCTTCCTCGTGTGTGTGTGTGTGTGTGTGCGCGCGCGCGCGCGTGCGTGCGCGCACGCGCGTGCCGTTCAGTATCTCTCTTATGTATATGTATTTCACTGTCTCTCTGTCTCTTTCTGTCCCCTGCCCCGTGTTTTTCACTATCTTTCCTCCCCCCTCTCTCTCTGTGTCTATATTACATGTCATTTAAATGTCTCCTAGACTGGCTCTGACCTCGGGACCATCTTGCTGTAGCCTCCTATAGCTGGGATTACAGATGTGGACTGTCTGTGTGTACTACTAACCCAGCCACTACAGGGAAAATGAACCAGCCACCACAGGGAATTAATGAATCAAACAGGAAGGTGCAAAACACTCAGGGTGATTTACTGAGACACAAAGTAGGTGTGTCACTGAGGATTAGTAGAAGAGATTGTTTTTCTGGGTGGATATTCACATTCTAAGCCTTCAAATTAGTCACCTCAAAGGCTTTCCTTCTCTATCCTCAGCTAGTTAGGTCAACTTCCTGGGAATTTAGTTCCTCAGCCCACAAACAGGAGTCTTAGTTGCTTTCAGGATGTAGCTTTTTTTTTTTTTTTTTTTTCCCTCTTTTTTTTTTAATCTCACTTCTCCCTTTCATAAAATGGAGACTAGGTTGGACTTGTAGTTTTGCTCTTAAGGACTGAATGTACATGAGGGCTGGGGATATCTAGAGCCTGGAAACAGAAGGAAAAGGTGATTAAAGTCAACACAAAGCTTGCTTACTTACCAACAGGAAACTTCTAGGGACACGTTAAAATGGAAACAATGAGAACAAGTTTAAGAACGGGATACCAGCCTTGATTTCTCTTGATCTGCAGAGGCCAATTTTCGTTACACTAAAAAGCCTTGGAAAAGAAAATTAGTCAAAAGCATTGGGGGTTTTGCTGGCTGCCAGCTTCCAAGCATCCAGACACATTGTTGCACTGATTTTCTCCTTCATTATAGGCAGGCAGGAGCCTGCAGTTCCCTGCTGAAGCAGAAGGGATCCGGCAGATGCATATCATAGGCAATTGCTGAGTGACTCATGGCTGAGGCTGGGAATCTTGGGAGTTGAAGTGAGGACGAGGTGGGAGGGGTTTCCCTTCCCAAGGCCGGTGTTGGGAGGTGTTCTAAAGTGAACTCCTTCACACACACTACTTTTAATGAAAGCTTAGCTCTTAGCTACTCTCCCTTTCTTGAGAAGTCTGTGCTTGTAGCTCCTTGCCTACCTCTTTGTGCTTTTCTGAGTCAGTTTTATTTTTCTGAAGCTCTCCCAACTTCATATTTTAGCTTGTGAGAATATTTAGAGCCAGTCTCATTACCCGTAAAGCTTTCCTTATTGGCGTGTCTAAACAACATAATGGACTTAACTCTTAGAACACTGGTTGCAACACTGGGAGTTATTAGGATTTCTGCTGATACTCCATTACAGACTAGATTGGACATGTTCAGGGTGGAATGGCCATAGACCTGGTACCCCACTGCAGATTCCCCAAGACAGCATCCTTTCTCTTCCTCTCCCTTTTTCTTTCTTTTTCATCCTTTCTCTTCTCTCTCTCTCTCTCTCTCTCTCTCTCTCTCTCTCTCTCTCTGTATGTGTATTTCAAGACAGAATTTCTCTGTGTATCCTTGGCTGTCCTGGAACTCCCTCTGAAGACCAGGCTGGCCTTAAATTTAGAGATCCACCTGTGTCTGCCTCCTAAGTGCTTTGATTAAAGGCATGGGCCACTACTACCTGGCTCTTTTCCTTTTTAATGTTATGATTTCTGCTCTGCTAGTTTGCTTTTCTCACCGGGCTATTTATGAAGTATTTTTACATTTCATAAAGTCCTATGGTATTGTTTTGTGACTATAACATTAACCTCTGTGATAATTTGGAATGAGGATCAAGCATGATATCACTGAAGGAAACACAGCAATGACTTGAATATTTCTTTGCATCTGCTTAGTACAGGAAACGAGTAGTAACACTGAACCTGTACTGTTTGGCTTAATTGTCAACAGTAGCTATATTTTCATATCATTTCCACCAGTTTTAAGAGTTCTCTGTGTATACACACAGTTATGTGGAAATAGCATATACTTTGGGGATTATTAGTCATAATTTTTTTTTAGTCATTTTTGAGTCTACATGTAGACCTTCTCAATCTCTTTAGTTTCCCTAACAACCTTCAGCACCCCTTTTCTCGCAGTGGTTGGATCTTTTTTGAAGTCAAGGGCAGCCTGAAGCTTTCCAGAGCTTCTGAGATCATAGTAACTATAGACTGTGGAGACATATGGGTAGTTTTTCATGTCACTGAGTGACTTTCCATATGCTGTTTGTGTGTATGTGTGTGCACGTTCATGTGTACACATGTGTACATGTATGTGCCCTGTGTGTGTGTGTGTGTGTGTGTAGGGCAGAGAACAGAGGACAAGGACAACCACAACTGTCATTCTTTAGGCAGCATCCACCTTTTTGTTTGTTGGTTTTTTTTTTTTTTTTTTTTTTTTTTTTGAGATGAGGTCTCTTACTAACCTGGGACTTGATAAGTAGGCTAGGCTGGCTGGCCAGTGAGCCCCAGACATCTGTACATCTCTGCCTCCCCAGGGATTACAGGTACACAGCACCATGCTTGACACTTTTAAACGTGGATTCTGAGGACCAAACTCAGGTCCCCATGTCTGTGCAGTAAGCACTTCGTTGACTTAGCCATCTCCCCAACCTTTCACACATTCCTTACCATTCTGTACAGAACATTAGTTAATGATGTTTGATGTAATCAGATACAAATCCAATCTAGCCAATACCCAATTGGAATACGTGTTGGGATTTCCGGAATGGACATTTGAATGACCCTTGTTAGGTTTGCATCTCAGGATGACATGAAAGGTTGACACATGCTTTCCAGGTCTCTCAATTTGAGTTACTATTGCTATGATGAAACGCTGTCATCAAAAGCAAGTTGGGGAGGAAATGGTTTATTTGGCTCACACTTCTATATCACAGTCCACAGCGTAAGGAAGTTAGGACGAACTCAATCAGGGCAGGAGCTGATGCAGAGGCCATGGATGCTGATTATTGGATTGATCCTCATTGCTTGCTTAACCTGCTTTCTTATAGAACCCAGGACCACTAGGGATAGTCCAACCCACAATGGGCTGGACCCTCCCCATCAGCCACTAATTAAGAAAATTCCCTATAAGCTTGTAGCTCAGTCTTATGGAGACATTTCCTCTGTTGGGGTTCCCTCCTCATGTGATTCTAACTTGACATAAAATTAGCCAGCACACCAGGTAAACATTGTTTGCCCCAGTGCTCTTAACACAAAATGTATTCAGAACAGAGATTCTTGTTTCTTGTTACAGGGATATTACCTTTACCTGGGTATCAATAAAATCTGAATTATTTTTGTTAAAAAAAAAAAGAGTATGATTTTCTTTCCCAGGCTCATAGGTTGATAGAGTAGGCCATTCTTTCTTCATATTCTTTTTCCATCCTATCCCATGGATCATAGATCACTACAAATAACACATCCTTGGTGCTCTTCCTTCACTGGAATCAATAGAATGCACAAATTTCTGGGACTAAGTAGCCCATGACCAGCATTGGCTCTCAGTGAAACCTAGAGGAAGGTCTATGCCATGTTCGGGAAATGCTGCAGATTTGTTACTAGCAAGATTACCAGCATGCTCTCAACATTACCCTTTCTTCCCATATTCAACTATCCCTGCAGAGGCTAGTAATGTGGCTTAGTGGTAGAGCACTGCTGTGCAACCATAGACTTTGCACTCAAACATCTCCTCCTGCAGGGAGGAGATACACTGAGGACACGCAGGGGAACAAACTCCACAAGTTTGGGAAAGCTGAAACTTACAAGGCACACAAACTCCCTCTCCCAAAAGTTATAAAAGCAGGGGACAAATGCTGGGGGTGAGGACTCTCTAACTAGCTGAACTGCCAGAAAGAGACACTGAATCTGCAGAGCTGCCTGAAAGTCCTCCAGAGAGCCCCAGGATATGACCTGGAGGTGTACAATGTCCTTGGCATCACCTGTGCTGGTGTGAGCTTTTCAGTGATGTCTTTGTGTCATCCCTACTCCTGTGAGTAACCCCTGCCCCCCAAAAAAATCACTTGCTCACCAATTTGAACTCTGATGAGATAGTTTCTTTGGTCTGTTATTGGTGACCTAGCTGGGGTAAAATAGATGTTTGGTTCTATTTCCCAGGAAGATTCTCATACAAAACACATTTGCTTGTGGCCCTGTGTTTAATACCCAGTACCACAAAAAGAACATAAGACAAAAGCCAATATCTCTGCCATTATCACATTGTGTTATACCTGAGCGTGTGCTTCTGGCTCCCGGATGACACTGTCTAGTGCATTATTGCTGGTGTGGGGTGTGTGTGTGTGTGTGTGTGTGTGTGTGTGTGTGTGTGTGTGTCCCTGAGAAGAGTTTATTTGGGCTCAAAGCCAAAGATAAAAAGAAAAGCTCCTGTCTCCTTCCTTCTCCAACTAGGACAGGACCCTTATACCTCCCAAGGGACACTGTTATCCAGCCCCAACTACAGATTAGCACAGCATTTTATTGCTTAATTGCTTCATGCTCAATGTTACGTACAATAGCACAGTGGGAAAAAGAAAGCATTCAAAGGCATTGAACATCACGGATGCCAGACAGTTTCACTAAACTGGAACTTAGGCATGTTTTTCTTGATTATGAAGCAAGATTCTGTGCAAGGGGTTTTAGTTTCATTGCTGGAGTGATGTTGCAAGAAGAGCATCAACCTTTAAATAACACTCCAATCACCATTTAAACCTAGTTCAGGGCCAACGGATGCTCCAAATGAAGCACAAAATGCAAGTCTGTGTCTGGGAGAGTAGCTGCAGATGCTAATTTAGATTTATGGAAAGAGACAATGGGCCATGGCAAACATGGAAGCTCAGTAGAGCAGCTGGGCTCTGAGAGGACTCTTGCTAAGGAAGGTTGCACACTTCCCTCTCTTCTGCTCCAAACCAGGCAATTGTTACTTAAAGTAGAGAACTCACCATGTCTTCTTCTCTTCCTCCTCCTCCTGCTTTTTTTCTTCCTTTTCTCCTCCTCCTCCTGCTTTTCTGAGACAGGGTTTCTCTGTGCAACAGTCCTGGCTGTCTTGGAACACACTCTGCAAATCAGGCTGTCTTCAAACTCACAGAGATCTGTCTGCTTTGTCTCCCAAGTGCTGAGATTAAAGGCTTGTATCGTCACCACCACCCAGCAATTTCTGCTCTTTTGTGGGTCAATTTGCTATTTTTTCCATTTTATTTCTTTATGTGTTTGATGTTTATTTCAAGCAAAACTTGAAGATTATTGAATTCAATTCACAATACTGTCTCTAATAGGAGCAAGTACTTAAATTAAGAGTTCACCTTCTGCTTTGGAGAGATAGGTGTAGAGAAGGTCTTTTCTCTTCTAAAACTACAACAGAAGTAGCTTGTAGATTTCCTTGCATGCTTTGATCCAAGTTACTTTCACACTAAGTCCTACTGACGACCGTGGATGGGAAAAAGAGAGGCAGATGCAGTGTACTTGGCTTCAAAACATCAAGTGAACCTTGCTCATGGTGTAGAGTTAATTTTTCCATAGCTCCCCACATCTGGGGCCATCCTTAAGAGCCTTTGTCTTTTAGTCTCTGTGCTTCCCTGTCCTCACATTTCTTCTGTTTCATAGGCATTGGAGTATTCTTTTGAAACAATTCAAAGTTGTATTTTCTAGCTGATTTGGTTTAAGATATGCCAACTTATTGATGGCAAAGACTGTTAGCCAATCAAAACCCATTGATGATCTGCAGGAAACTGAGGTGACTAACTATCCACAAGCCTGGTTTTCATGGAGAAAGCTGAGCTGTGCTTTAAGTGTTGGTTCCCTTCACAATGCATTGGAGTTTGTTACTGTAATAGTATGAAGTGAACTCTTAAGTAGTGATTAAATCATGATCACTCCCCCTTCATGAATGAATGGATTAATGTCATTATTTCATTAATCAAAGAGCTGACTTCTGTACAAAAGGGGACATTTGGACTCTGACCCTCCCTCTCTCTTTCTTATTGGGGTTTTCACCTTGTACAATGTCAAGTGCAGCCTCCTCCATTTTAAACTTCACAGGTTATAGAATTATGAATTATGAGTCAATGAATCACCTTGTCTTAGGTATTCCTTTTTTTTTTTTTTTTTCTGAGACAGGGTTTCTCTGTGTAGCTTTGGAGGCTGTCATGGAACTCAATCTGTAGACCAGGCTGGCCTCAAACTCACAAAGATCTTCCTGCGTCTGCCTCCCGATTAAAGACGTGTGCCACCGACACCCGGCTAGCTATTCTTTTATAGTAGTCAAAAATGCAGTCAACAGCATTGAGAAAGCATGGCAAAAAGGAGTATGCAGCCAACTTTACCAGAAGCCACAGGAAGGAAGGAAATGTGCTGGGCTATTCTACATCATCTATTATCATAGACTTATTGCAGCCAAGCCAGATCTCCCTTTACTTTAAAATTAGTATTTTAAACATTTTTATTACATTTTATTTATTTTAGTGTGTGTGTGATACACATACCACAGCACATGAGTGACCGTCAGAGAACAACTTGATGAAGTTCATCCTTGCCCTTCTCCATTTAGGGTCTGGGATGAACTCAGGTCAAGCCTGGTGATAAATACCTTTACCTCCTCAAATATCTTGCCCTTCCTCCCTCAAGAAAAATTGTTTTGGTCCATTATATTTTGTATCTGTGTTTTATAGATTTCTCTATCCTCTGCTTAACCAAATCTTTCCTGATGATCAAGCTACAAAGTATAACATACTATAGGACCAACAGAATGGCCTGGCTTATAAACATCTGACTGAAGACTAGTGATACTCCAGGCCTTACCAACTGTTGATTTCCATGGTGCAAATATCTCCACCGTGGCTAGTAAATAAAATAGCCCCACCATTCAAGCTGGTAATGTGAGGCTTGCTGAGTGTGACATTAAGAAGGAGACACACAGGAATGAGCCTGTCTCAGCACACCGCTCAGTGTATGTTAGTAATTTGAGAACAGCCTGGGTCATGTGAATCAGAGAACACTTTTGTCTCTTGCCGTTACTGCTGTGGTCATTACTGTGCCTTCTGTTCCTTTTCTGTTCTGCATGTTTACATGTACATGTGCCTCCAGTCATCCACTGAACACCCTAAAGAGCCTAGCATTTGCCAGTTCCACAAAAAGATGTGTATGTTGGGTGATTGCAAGCTAACGGTTTGCCATTTGGTTTGCAAGATTCCTGAATCTGAAACAATATGCTTCCTTAAGCTGCCAGAAGCTTATCTAGCATATACAAGTTATAAGAATTAATTTCCAGGGCATCTGTATTTTGCATGGTATTTTATTTATAAGCACTGAAAAGCCAGAGCATGATTTTTTAGAGTCTGTAAGTGTACCTTTTCCTTTTCTGAGTAATAATTTATGAATTTTTTTCTGTACTTTTCTCTCAGCTTTTTCTTCTTCTCCTTCCTAAGTAATGTAATCTCTCAATTTACAAAATATTTTTTTATAACCATTTAACTATGCAACTTACCTTCAATTCTTTAGAAAGCCTTGTAATAAAATCTGGTCCTTAGAATTTATCCACTTAGAATTTGATTGTTATCCTGGTTATTTTGGGGAGTTGCTCAGAATTGAACCAAGGGCTTTGTGCATACAATTTGTATAATATATCATGAGCTATACTTTTAAGCCTGTTATTCTGGCTTTTACTAATTACTTTACTTAGTAACTACGGATGAATTCCAAATCAAGGATAATAAACACTTCTGAGGAGAGCTGTAGGATGTCAAAACATGTTACAAACTGCACTGGAAGAGCAAAGAGGCAGATTGAGTACTAGACTTAAGGAAGTCAGTACTCTTCTCTTACTTTTAGATGACTTGCTCTATGTAATGGATCTGACCTAAACTTGTTCTAGAGTAGGTAAGCGAGTTGAAGCTTGCAGGAAGCCTGTCATGTCCAGAAGGTACCATGGAGGTAGAAACAGAATGGCAACTGAAGACTGTAGGATGATTTGGTTCTTTTTGGCTGTATAGATGGGTTTGGTGGTGGAATGATGTTACTACAGCTCATCTTGGCAAGACAGGCAGCCAGGAATAAAGGTCAGGATGGCCAGGACGAACTGGATCTTGCTGACATCTCTGCCCCTCCTTGCTTTAATAGCTATGATCTGAGCACATGGGCTGCAAGTTTGCCTCCTCCCTCATTTCTCATGAAGACGTCCAGAGACCAGTATTAACCAAGACAAGACAAAGAAGGGACTGTGGGAAATGTAGTTCCAGTTTACCTACACAGGTATGGCTGACAGCCATCCATGCAAAGGACAACTCACAACCCTCCTGTTTTGCCCCTCCCTACCAATAACTGTCAGGCCATTGACTCTTCACAAGTGACCACCAGTGGTCTTGTCCTCTCACAAAACTATTTTCCCTAAGTGTGGCAACTTATGTATGTATAGCATGTACTGTTAAATGTGTGTTCCTTTCCCTGGGATTTTGTTTTCAAAACAAAAAAGTATAGTAGTTCTATAGCCATAATCACTACAAGATCTTAAGGTTCTTGTATTTGAAACTCTAGTTTTACAACAATAGAAAGCTGTGGATTTTGGAACAAAGATAGTAATGAACACTAGCCATTGACTTCTGAATTCATGTAAGGCCACACAAGCACATGAAATTTTGGGACAGAAACAGGTCCCATGCCAAGTTATTATGACTGCCCTATTCTATGGGTCAATGCCGCTGAAGCCCTGCAATCTCTCCAAAGCTTATGCTCCATCAGTCTATCTTTTACCAGGGTTCTATGTCGCCTTCTTCTCTAGAGTGGGGAGGAGAACATAGTGGGCATTGAACCACCTGCTACTTTTCACCATTTTGGGGCAAAATAAACTATATTCATTTTAAATTTTTACTTATTCTTTCACAATCACACACACACACACACACACACACGATCATATTCTTCCCAATATTACTGTCTCTTACCACTTCCTCTTCCCATTACACCCCCTCTTCTTCTCAAGTTAAAAAAGTTCCCCCTTACTTTCAGTGTGTTGTGTATGGTGTGTGTGTGTGTGTGTGTGTGTGTATGTGTGTGTGTGTTCCATTGCATTTAATCAGGGTTGGTTGCATGAGTAAGATTAGGAGATTATTTTACCTGTTGTGAGAGCAATTTACCAGTGGCTCTACCCTTGAGGAAGAATCTCCATCCCCAGCAATCATTAACTGCCTATAGCTCCTGGGAAGGTATGAGGCCTTATGCAACTCCTCCCTACCGGTAATGAAATGTTGACGGGGCCAGCCTTGTGCAGGTTTCGTGTAGGTAGCTATTGCTGCTAAGAGTTCATGGGTTCCTCAGCCATGCCATGTCCAGAAGACAGTATTCTATGGCGCTCCTTTACCTTTCCTTGTTTTACATCCTTTTCATCCTTTGTGAAGCCCCTGAACTTTAGATGGGATTAGGTGGATGTCCCACTTATGGCTGAGAGGTCAAAGGTCAATTATTCTTCGTTCTTGGACCAGTTGTGTGTCTCTTTATTAACCATTGCCCATTCCAAATGAAAGATTCTCTGTCCAGGGCTGGACACGGCACACACACACACACACACACACACACACATTTATATCTGTAAGGCAATTTGACAAATGTCCATTTAACAAAGAAATCATAGTAGTTTCTCCTATAGGGCCCCTATTTTAAATAAGTATGAGCATGCATAAGCGTAGATGTGTGCAGATAACCTTGATCCACACTGTGTGGTATGTAGGTCAGAGGACAACTGTAGAAAGATAGTTACTTTGTCTCCTTCTGTGGCACTAACCACGCCCATTGGGGGGTGGAGCCATGGGCGGAAGTGACCTGTGGAAGGAGGTCTGAGGAATGCTCTCTTGCTGGTGGGACTGGGACAGGAGAGCATCCGGTGGAACTTGCTGGTGTTCATCTGTCTAGGTTGTAAGTTATTTCTCCCTGAATAAACATCTATTCAGCCTATTTGTTTATCCTGATCCTTATTTTACTGCAATAGACAACTTTCAGGAGTCAGTTGTTTTCTTCTACCATGTAGGGCATGGGGATCGAACTCAGGTTTTCAGTCTTGGTAGCAAGTGCCTTTAGTCACTGAGCCATATCACTGGCCCAATGTTTATTATTTCATATCTTTGTATGTTCTACATATTAATTCTCTGATAGGTGTATAGCTGGCAAAGATCTATCTACATTCTGTAGGTCACCTCTTCACGCAACAGTTTCCTTTGCTGTATGTAAGCTTTTATGTTGAGTAAGGTTTGTGTGTGTGTGTGTGTGTGTGTGTGTGTTTGTGTGTGTGTTTTAATCATGAGAAATGTTGGATTTTGTTGAAAGCCTTTTCTGCATCTACTAAAATGATCATGTGTTTTCGCTCAGTGATAAAGTACATTTATTGATTTGTATCTGTTGGCCCATCACTGGAATGAAGCCAACTTGATCATGGTGAAGGATCTTCTATAACCATGTGGGGTATGTATGTGTGTGCATGTGTGTGTGTGTGTGTGTGTGTGTGTGTGTGTGTGTGTGTTTTGCCATATATGTACCATGGTAATATGTGGAGGACAAAGTCCAACTTATGAGACTCAGTTTTCTCATTCTACCATTTGGGTTCTGGGGTTCCAGCTTAGGTTGTCAGAGTTGGTGGCAAGCACTTCATCTATTGAACCATCTCACCAGCCATGTATGATTTCAACTCATTGCAGTCTTTCTTTAATTTTTCTACATCTTTATTATATGAGTGTTTTGACTGCATGCATGTCTGTGAACCACGTGTGTACAGTGCTTGAGACAGTCAGAAGAGGGCATTAGGACCCCATGAGCCACCATGTGGGTTCTGGGAAGCAAAGGGGCCTCTAGAAGAATAAATAGCTGGTGCTCTGAACTCTGAGCCATCTCTCATGGATGTTTTTCTTGATGCATTTTTTTTCATTCGGTTTACAACCCTTTTATTAAGAACTTTTGTGTTTATATTCAAGGAGATGGATGGCTCTTCAGTGTTCTTTTTATGCTGCATCTTTGTTTGGTTTTGCTATCAGGGTGGCAGCCTCTTTGTACTGTAAGTTGGGATGTTGACCTTCTGTTTCTGTTTTGTGGACTAATTGGGAAGGATTGGTGCTAGTTCTTTCTGAAGGCCTGGTAGAACCGAGCAGTGAAGATTCACCATTTTCAACAACACTATGAAGGTTGTATGCTGTAGTTTCCATCACTCTTCTTCTCTTCTCCCCCACTCTGTTTTTCCTTTCCTTTTTTTTTTTTTTGTTCTTATTTTTGTTTTTTGAAACAGGTTTCTATGTATATGTAACCCAGAGTGACCTAAAGCTTACTATGTACCAGAGGTTAGCCTTGAACTCCCTGTCCTCTGGCCCTTCTCTCTCAAGCACTGGGTAATAGATGTACAGCAGCAGCATACCTGAATTTAATTAACTCTTTTTTTTTCTGGTGATTTAAAAATGATATTTACTGCTTCAAAGCACTTCACAAATACGATTTCTTGTCCATTACAACTCTAGGAGGGATTTAAATTTCATTTTTTATATTCCAACCATAGTTTTCCCTCCCATCCCTCCTCCCGCCCTTCCTTACCTCCCCGCCTCCCCCCCTCCCCCCAGCTCGCCACCCATCCATTCCTCCCAAACAAAGCTTGGCCCATTAAGACTAGGAGTGATTTTTAAAAAACTATTTCTTGCACAGGAATTGAGTCATTTGCCTGGACTCTTGACACCAATATCAGAACTGGGCTCAATTCAAACTCCTATTTGCCTTTATATTTTATTATCATTTAAAAAAAAAAAACCAAAGGTCATTATGCCCCATGTCTCCTATGTCTGACATATTCTAATTTATACATTATAAACATTTTTTTTGGCCGTAGGAATTATGAGAAAAAAAAATCACCAACTTACTCAACTGAACATGTTTTTCTTTAATTTTTATGAATTTGTACTTGTATTTCCATGCTACCTTCAAGATGATATTTCAGGATTATTTTTCGAGATAAGTTGTATTTCCTCAAAACTGGTGAAATGGGACCACTCTGGATTCTCAGGGTGTCTGGGGCACAGAGATGGGAGCAGATACTTCCTTTGCCTAAATAGAGACAGAATGAAAAATATGATTCGTCATGCACTGATAATTACAACACAAGAGAACTGTGACTATATTCAAAAATCCATTTTGTTTTTCTCTTTAAGATCCGCAGCTGCCTAACCTCTTACAAAAATCTATTCACCTGGTATTAAAAGCTTCATTCCCTGCACCAGACCCCACTCTCTGACCTCAAGCATTTAATGACAAGTTCTAAGAAAAGGTAAGAAAAGGATGCAGCCCTGGCCACAGCGGAAGCCTTTGTTGTTCTCACTTATCCTTGCACGCAGACATCTCTGAATGGAGAGGCAGGTGCTGTTTGATGGAAAAAAAAAATTCTGGTCCCCACAGTAAATGGGAATGGCAGTATGGACATATTTATACCCCTACCCCCTTGTTTTTCAAAGGTGATGTTAGATAAGTTTGGACTCTTGGAATATCCTTCTACAGTTCAGCATCCTTCTCTCTTCTGTATTGACTTATTCTAATATTTTAAAGCGGTGTTCAGTCATTAAGCCGTATAAGTTGTTAAGATGCAGACACCCTAGTACAAGACCAAACAATGGTTTCAGGGAGGGTTCTGGAGCTAGAAGGGAGGCTGTGCTTGAATATTCTCATTTCTTAATATCTGGAGACATTCTCTGGAGTCCTTCTTTGCAGACACAGCAAATTCATTGGCAGGATTAAACAGTTTGGAGCTGGATTGCAGATGAAAGTGTCGCTGCCTGAATATCAATGCCAGCCACAAATCAGCACCAACAATTGTTCCGTCATTAGCAAAGCCTGTGAACAGGAGCGGTCCTAATATTAAGCCTGCTGGCGCTCTCCTTGGATTTGTTTGACTAGACTGCATCCCGTTACATTTGCAATCTGTTCTGTGATATCGGCACACAGACTGACAGACTTTTAAATTCACATTTAGAAAATCTGAAAGCAGTTTGAAAAAAAAAAAAAAAAAAAAACAGCAAAACGAAACAAAACCAAAACCAAAACAAAAAACAAGCCCATCTCCATTACTGGAAAGAGCAATTTATCAGCAACATTGGCTTACACTACCAATAATCAGTATTCAGCTACTGAGAGCAAATAATGTGATCCATTTAATTTTAGGAATCTAGAAAATTAAACCTGGGTTCTGTTTGGTTTATACATGTGGAGTTGGCTCTATCATACTTCTTTTAAATAGCTAGGCTATTATTATATGAGCTCCCACCTATACCCATAGGAATAAAAAGGGGTTAATTTTTCACAGGGCTTTGGTCCTCTCAGATGAAAGGTACTGTGGAGATTCAAAGACCATTAAAATTATATGCATGGCAAATGCTGTTATCATTCAGTTCAGACACATGAAGCAGCTAGCTGCGTGCACAGTAAAAATAATAATGAGAACGAATTCCTGTTTAATGAGTATTTATCATGTGCTGGCCATGTGTGAGCTACTTTACGTTGGCTTTTGCTTCTAATACCCACAGCACTGTGATTATCTCTGTTATACATGCACAGAGGTACTTGGAGAGGTAGGTGACTCATGTAAGACCACATAGCTCAGGGTTACAGATCTAAACTATGCCCACATGTCTCCAAAGCCTGTGTTCCTCACTCTTGTGTAAATTGAAGGCTACTGTCAAGGTCACATTTCCCGAAGCTTCCTCTAATAATCTGTGTTCTAAATCATATGCGTTCCATATTTATGTTTCTGATTGGTCGTTTCTTGTCTAACAAGAAACATCCAGGGCTGAACTCCTTGTTCATCTCTATAACTACATCTGTGCTTTGTTACAAAAGAAAACAAAACATACCTTAACATTTTGGGTTTCTCAACAGACTTTGATTTGTCTTTTTTTTTTTTTTTTTTTTTTTAAGACAGAATCTCACTCTATAATCCTTAATGCCCTGGAATTCACTCTGTATGTCAGGCTGGGTTTGAATACTTGTCAGTGTTTTTGAGTCTTACAGGGGTTTGCCACCATACTAGATTTAAATAAATAAATAAAAGGAGTTTTAAGGATTTTGAAAGATCTTGCCACTGTGATCTGAGTCCTGTGGACTGTAGAAAAAGATGTGAACTTAGTGTCCTTCCAGCATAACAATTGGAGAGTTAGCAGAAAGATGAATTGAGTTTCGTTTTCATTTGGCTCAGCATTCATCAATACAAAAGGCATTCTGGCCTTTTCTTGTGGATTGGGGATGAGGTGAGTTTGACACAGTAGTTACCATCAAAACGTTTACAATGGAGAGAAAAACATCTATTAACATTGCCCCAAATAAGCTGGGTTCAATTAGTTGGGGCAAAAGCATTTTAAAACTGGTAGCACAGGAAATATTTTTATGTTGGAAATAAAATAGTTTGACTTAAAAATTCCTTCATTCTTGAGTTAAAGTTCACTATGCAGATGAGGCTCTTAAAAATGAAATACCTAAGTTTCTTCACCAACAATGGATCCTTTCCGATGATTAATAGTGAGCATGGACAAGCTATTTAATGCCTATCAGCCTTTTCTTCCTTGTAAGGAAGAGTTTACAGTAATTCCTGTCCTAAAGAGCAAGAAGAAAAGGAAGCTTATTGGTGTGTTTGCAGATGTTCCTGGCATAGAACTGCAGGTTGTTGGCTCCATCCTACCTCTTTTTACAAGCCCCGTTTTTCCTCTTTCTGAAGAGAGGAGAACTATTATCTTAGTAATCATCATTATGAAACAGAACACATTTTGAGGCTATCTCTATAGGAGATAATTTTACTTTATTTACTTATTTATTTTTAATTTTTTGTGTGTGTGCTATTTAGGATAAGTAGTTCTTAGCCCTAATTTCAATGAGAAATAGGGGATGTTGGAAGGCAAAGGGCTAGCATACATGTCTGCCAAGCTTTGTGGGAAATATGGGACACTCATGGGCTCTACTTACTGTTTTCCCACTCTTTGCATTGTACATAGAACTTAACAGTTGCTAGGGAGCTATATTGAACATAGAACTAAGCAGTTGCTAAGGACCCATTTTGCATTTAACCTGAAGTAGGCCTTTCTTTATACACGAACTTGCAGTTCCTCTAAGAGTCTATGATTGGAAATTGAAGAAATTAGAGTATGAAGTAGGAGTTGGCTTCTCATTAATAAGAATCCCTTTACTCATGTTCCATTCATCTTTCCAGAAGTTTCTACCAATAATGTTTTAAATGCTCATTTCTTTTGTAGAACATGTTTCTCAGCTGACCAGTATTAATGCAATTGATACCAAGTATGTTTTGCTGGACCAGATAGTGAGTGGGTGGGCCAGGACTAGCTTATTCATACCCTACAAGGCCTAGATAATCCCTGATTCAAGACCCCAGTCTTGTTGCTGCTTACCCCTCCAAAAGGGACATATAGAAACACTTAGAGGACACACAGGCAGGTAGGTATGCAGAATCAGGTATTCAAATGATATTAGATGGGGAGCAGAAATTCTTTTGAGCAGGCTGAAGATAATGGGAAACTGAGTGAATATCATTAACAAATAAAGTTTGAGAGGCAGAACGTCTGTTCAGCAGTTTATAAGGCGATGCTTATCTCTTGTGGTGGAGTAAAATAGCCAGAACATGATAAATAGAGTAACAAAGACCCTTCTTAGGGTCTTGGGACCCTTAGGAAACTAAGACCTTAAAACATGAGATAGAGATGTTTAAATACGTGAGATGGAGATGGCTGGATACATTCCTCTTGAAACTTTCTTTCATTCTTTAGTCACCATCAATATTAAAGGTTTACAGATATGGTCTATTCCTCCACTGTAAGATCTGCCAATCTATAAGTATGGGATATTATCCTTACAAGTTTCAGTAACCTGGCACTTTGGTGAAGTTTATGGATCCAGTGACTAGGGACACAATAGAATAGTACATTTTAAAAAAATATAACTTGTATCCCTACCAAAGGTCAGGAAGTGCAGCCACTGGTAGGTCTCCTTGGTTTTTCTTTTTTCTTTTCTTTTCTATTCTTTTGATGTTTCATGGCTGTTCTAGAACTCGCTTTGTAGACTATGTTGGCCTCATACTCACAGAGATTCATTTATCTCTGCCTCCCGAGTTCTGGGATTAAAACCATGAACCACCACTACCTGGTTCTCTCCTTGGATTTTATAGGTAATATCCTCTAGAGCTTAGACTAAACTTCATCTCCAGTCCACTGACCTGGTTCTACAGAAATGAAACAGGTCTGAGATACAGTGTGGCCAAAGTTCTTGTGCTATTATTGATCTTGGGAGTTGGTGATGTTTATGGTGGGCAAAGGTGTGGTTTGTTGTTGTTTTTTATTTTACATGTCCCTCCAAGTTCCCACTCCCTCCCTCTTACCCTCTCTTCCCCCCTCACATGCACCCTGACCACCCTCCCCTCCCATCCTCCCACCCCCATTCCTGTAGTTGTTTAAGGAAACTTCCAGTGGGTAATGCTCAAGGAAGACCTTTGGGATTCTGGAGCAAGTTCATGTTATTTTCAGTGGAGAATAATATCTTCTCTGCAATGCAGCTTCTGAAGCAGGATTGAATCCTATTTGAGATAGAACTCTTGACTGTGAGGTGCCAACTGAGGCATCATTATGAGTTAATTTCTGTTTCGAATGCCAAGTGAAATTATTCACAAATATGGACAGGTCTAGCTGCAATCTATCATTAAATAGAAATGAAATCCAAGCATGGAAAGCAGTAGAGTACACCTGAAAGTGGCATAATCAGCTCTCCCAGTCAACCTAGTGATGTCCCCAAAGTTTTCACTGGTATACACCTGAGGGTGTGTCCTGTCCAATCAGAGAAGGGGAAAGAAACCTAAGCATGGTTGATGGATGGGTTGTCTCTGTACACTAAAATGGAAAGTCACTGTACAATTAGTCTATTCATGTCATTTATTTTGACTATAAAACTCAACATTAAAAAGAATTAAATGTTTCTTCTTGAAGATATTTTAGTAATGAAAGTAGAATTTTAAAAATTTAGTAAACTTATAAATTATGTGGACTATAGTTATATTCATATGCTTTCCCTCCCTGACCTCCTAATTTAACATAATAAAGTTCTTAGAGCTGTATTTAAACATTTCCATCTGCCCAGCAACTGGAGTCCATCTGGAATAATGTATTTTTATCAAATTGTCTGGGTAACTCAAACCAGGATCATTCATCTGAAGGGAAAATTATTGTATTTCATATGTTTCACAAGGAGCAAATTGATCTATAGCTGTGCAAAGAATAATAGTGTTATTCGACTACACACTCAAGTGAAAATCTTAGAAATTATATAGTTAAATATTTTGCATAATTTTTGCTATTTTTTTTAAAATTTCTTCTTTAGGAAAGTCTTTGTCCTTAGAAATTTTCTTTACTTTTCATCTCTACTAAGAGTTGTATTGGTACAGGGTGGGTGCATGGCTCTGTAATGGTCCACGGGTGTGATGACAAGAACATCTCCTAAGGTGGATTAATGAGCTGAAAGTCATCACCGCATCCTTCAGATGACTGTGTCTCTGGCTAGAGAGGAGCATCTCATACCACAGGGTACAGGGTAACTGGGTCCTGTTGAAGGCAGTTTCACTAATCTCTGTCCATATCAACCTTTAGGGCTGTGTTGTGCTTGGCTACTGTTTTCCCCTGTCTAAATGCTGAGGCCTTTGGAAGGAATTTTATTGGCTTGTGCCTTAGTTTCTCCATTCAAGCAGATTCAGTAGGTTGTGTATTCAATAGCTTTTCTTCTAATTCTGACTTTAATTTACAGAGAGATTTTTTTTAAACTCAGTAAAAGTCACTGAAATGTGTATCAGCTGGTCAAAAGAACTTCCTTTCATTGAACAGTGGTGACACATGCCTTTAATCCCAGCATTAGAGAGGCAGAGGCAGGCAGATCTCTGAGTTTGAGGCCAGCCTGGTCAACAGAGTGAGTTCCAGGATAACAAGAACTAAATAGAGAAACCCTATCTTGAAAAACCAGAAAAAAAAATCCTTTTAAGCATCTTTTTTCTTTAAGTTACACAGAGCAATGTTTTCATCATGAGTCTTCTATTAATTGTGTTGTCCAACAATATGACATTAACATGTCCCACTGTAAAGTATGATGTTTTTCCTGGCAGATATTGAGAGATAGTGTTCAATTTAATTATCTAGACAGATGACATGTGCCATCATGAATGTGGCATGCTATGTAGAAATTCTTGAGAGATGACTGAATAGGATGTCAATATGTGGCACTCTCTATTTTGTGTAATTCTCCAAGCTTCTGCTAATTGTCTCAAAGTTTGTCTGAGTGTGTCTTAAACCCATTTACATTTCCAAAGATTTTCAAGTAATAATTTTCATTAATTCATTACATCCCACATTAATCACTAATTAAGGAGATGCTTATATACTTGTCTACAGCCTGATCTTATGGAGGTAATTTCCCAGATAAGGTTCCCTCCTCAGATTGCTCTTGCTTGTGCCAAGTTGACATAAAGATAGCCAGTACAACCTGCCTCATTCAATTCATCCTAACATTTTTCTGTCTTCAGAATATGCACTGATTTGAGGATATTTAAAAAGCTCTCCCTACTGCTGTGAAACCACCTTTTTTTTTTGAAAATGTCCCATGTAAGAAAGAAATGTTCTCCTGAGGACCAGTGCTCAGAAGTCATGAGAAACCAGAGCTGGTGTGACCCTTGGAGGCACCTCAGTGAGAAGGAACATCTGTGGCTCATAATTCCTCTAAGAGCACCTGTCCTACTGTATGAGGCCACTGGCAGTGGGCCCAAGATCTACTTCTAATGCACAAACTGACTTAGTGGAGCCAATTCTATATGGAGAGATACCTGGCCCAGGTATGGGGGTGGGGTGAGGAGGTACCTTGGTCTTGGCTCAATGAGACCATGGGTAAGACTTAGTAAACTTAGTAGATTTTATAGGGGAGAGCTTACCCTCTCCAATGAGTAGATTGGAGGTGGGGTGGGGGAAGTGAGTGGAGCAGGAGAGAGGAGAAAGGGGAGGGGAAACTGGGATTGGAATGTAAAAAATAAATTAATAATCCCCCCCCCAAAACCAACCAAACAAACAAAAAGAGCACCTGTCCTGGAGGAAGCACTCAGTAGATGCTTATTGAATACCCAAATAGACTAACTTGGAACAGAGCATTTATTTTTACAGCCAGTTGTGTCATCTCCAAAATTTCCCAGCTAGCAAGTATAATCATGTCTCTCTCTTAATTTGAGAGATTTTATCATGTCTAGCAAGAGTATTGTGGGTCAATATTTGGAACCATTTCATTGGTTACAAGGCATGAAAATATTATAGTTAGCACAGTCTGAGTGTCTTGAGTGAGACAGACATTTTCATCTCATGTTGTTTATTTGTCTCCCAGGACAGTATTCCTGTCTTGGCTCCCAAGCCAGAAACTTCACTTGTTAGGTTTATTTCACAGTTGATTGCATCCTTTGACTTCCTGTTTTCACAACTTGCTAGCCAATCAAATGTATCTGTGGTTTTAAAGCACGTGCCAGTGGAACTGATATCAGGCATAAAATGCATATATACCTCCCCAAAGACCTTTGTTAATATTGGTAAGATTGCACAAGGCAGGAACCTCAGAATGCATTCAAACAGAAACGAGTCGTCAGAAATTAGTTCATTCAGTACAGATTCAGAGCTTTATAAACCATTCCTTATCTCTTTTGGCCAGTGGGCAGCTCCTAATTGGTAAGTGTCCAAGGTAAGGGAAACAAACACAAGGAAACCTCTCTGCCTGGCTTTACACATGGGCAAGATAGCCCTATCATTCATCAACGAACAGCCTTCAAGTTGACAACAGGAAAAATGTGACTCAGCTCATACAAAGGGGAAGTCCTGTGCTGGGCGCAGACAATGGGCCTGTCATTTTATTGCTTTGCTCAGATGTCTTATGTGAAGATATGTAGGGCTGAGGACTCAGCATTCTCCTTTGGGACAGTGCCTTTAGCATCTGAGGCAGGAGCAAAGCAGAGGAAACCGCGGGAGTGCTTCATTTAGGGGTGGAAACAGGAAAGAGAACAGTGAGACAAAAGCAACAATAACAATGGAAACCATCCTTTAAGTGAGTCTGGAGAACAAATAAAACAAAGAGCGAGTCTGAAAAAGAGTCATTTTTTTCCCTCCTGTATTTACGTATTTGTAATTCCCTCCACAGAAGGTACAGTGGTACCAACATGCTTATTGATTAGGGACATTCCATGGTTTGTCACTGGACACTACATACAGTTCATAAACCTTCGTCATCAGAGTTTTGGGAGCATTTTTATTTGAGACTTAACAAAGCTGAAGAGAATGCGTTTTTCTTTGGAATCCAAGTACTTCCAAGTTACATAAAATAATACCATCAAATTGTTAGGTGGGGTCAGTCTTGTAGGTCTCTGGACATTCTCTAGGTTCAGTTTTCTCTTTAAACCTGTAATGCTCCCTCTTTTATGGTCTCTCTCTCTCTCTCTCCCCTTTTGTCTATTCTTCTCCTGACTCAATCTTCCTAGTCCCATGTGTTCTCCTCTCCCCCTTCTCTTTCTCCTAGCTGCCTCTCCACTCACTGCCCCCCCCCCAACTCCCAATATGCTCTGGAGATCTTGTCCCTTTCCCCTTCTGTGAGGGACCTTATATGAATCTCTTAGGTTCCTCCTTGTATCTTAGTTCCTCTGGTGGTGTGAATTATAGGCTGGTGATCCTTTGTTCTATGTCTAAAATCCATATATGAGCGAGTACATACCATATTTCTCTTTTTATGACTGGGTTACCTCATTCAGGATGGTTTCTTCAAGTTCCATCCACTTGCCTGCGGATTCATTCCACCCCTCCTCCCCCACAGGGTAGTATTTCATTGTGTAGCTGTGCCATATCTTCTTTATCCATTCTTCGGTTGAGGGGCATCTAGGTTGCTTCTAGGTTCTTGATATTACAAATAATGCTGCTATGAACATAGTTGAGCACATGTCTTTGTTGCATGGATGTGGATCATTTGGGTATATGCCTAAGAGGGGGATTGCCAGGTCAGTGGAAAGGCTACCATAATGCCCTTCCTGATAATGCGATCAATGACTAAATTATCCACCATCATAGAGCCCTCATGTAGTAGCTGATGGAAACAGAAGCAAACACCCACAGCTAAACACTGAGCTGAATTGGAATCCAGATGCAGAGAGGAAGAACAAGACCAGGCTGTAGAAACACATAGAGACAGCTGACCTGAACAAGAAGGAGCTAACGGGCCCCCAGACTGATAGCTGAGAATTCAGCACGGGACTAACTCAGACCCCCTGAACATGGGTCTCAGATAGAATGCCTAGGCAGTCTAAGGGACCTCTGACAGTGGAACCAGGATATATCCCTGGTTCACAAAAGGACTTTGGGAGCACATTCCCCATGGAGGGATACTCCCTTAACCTAGAGACAGGAGGGAGGACCTAGTCCCTACTCCAAATGACTTGACAGATTTAGATAACCCCTCCTGGATGGCATCACATTACATGTGGAGTGGGGGGGATAGAAGGTGAGGGTGGTCTGGGGCATGGGAGGGAGGGAAAATGGGAGGGAGAGGGAAAGAGGAAGGGAGGGAGAGGGAACTGGGATCGATATGTAAAATAAAAATAAAAATTAAAAATGAAAACAAAATAACACCATCAAGTGGGCTGCTGTGGAGTTCACAGAAGAAACACCATGTTCATAAAGAGAAGCCACTCCATGTCACCCTGTGTGTGCATGTGCAGCCACATGATGCCCCTTTCCTCTGTGTGGATGACCCAAAGCATCTGGTCACATTCCCTTTTCCAGTTTCTCAGTTATGTGAGTCTTCATTGTCTCCTACACCTGTGGATGATGGATGAGACCAGGGTGAAGGTGGTGACTGGCCCCCAGTAAGACCTGAGTTACTAACAGCAACTCTTTTCAGGGTTTTGGAATTCTACAGGAAAGACATACATGTACAACATGGGATAATTACACATGAAAGCATGACTTCTCAGCTCCCATCTTTTGAAAACAGTGTTAATTTTTGACTGAATTGCCTAGACTCTAGAGTATGACACACCCGTCTTATTATTATTTTGTAACTGTTATTCTGTTGTGGGTTGTGATCTAACAATGTCACAGGAGTTTATTAAGAAAAGTGCTCCCCCTTTTACCATCTTCATCAGTATATTCTTGATACACTGTGCCTGCAGTGTGACAAGCAGTGGACAGTTTTGTTTCTATCAGGCTTAGATCATTCAAATTTACTAGAGAAAAGGACACTTAGAAAATAGGATGAGTTAGGTAGGCTTTTTTTTTTTTTTTAATTTTGTTTTGTTTTGTTCTTTGACAAGCTCTCACTTGGCTTGTCTAGAACTCTCTACAAGGCTGGCCTCCAACTCATAAAGATCTGCCTGCCTCCTGCCTCCTGCCTCCTGCCTCCTGCCTCCTGCCTCCTGCCTCCTGCCTCCTGCCTCCTGCCTCCTGCCTCCTGCCTCCTGCCTCCTGCCTCCTGCCTCCTGCCTCCTGCCTCCTGCCTCCTGCCTCCTGCCTCCTGCCTCCTGCCTCCTGCCTCCTGCCTCTCCAGTGCTGGGGTAAAATGAGTGTGTCACCATGCCTCACAGCGATTGTCTTTTGACTGAATGCTACCCACAGGATTTCTAGAACCTTCCTTAATCTCAGATTTGAGGGAAGGTCCCTGTGCCTCACCTGCTCCCCACTCTTCAGTGTGGCAAAGCTTCTCCTTTCTTTGTTCCTGTTCCCACTCTCTCACATCACACAACAGTACCAAAATGACTACTGCCTTACTCACCAAAGCTATTGTGTGAGTCAAAAGCAGACACTCTGGCAAATTTACCAGTTCTTTTGAGCCCCAAGGTAGCAAGAACTACAAATCTTATATGGAACTGGAAGAAGAAAGTGATACACACCCTTCTCAAATATCCACTTGGCTAGCCTCTTCGCTTCCTGCAAGTGTGGTCAAATCTCACCTTCTGACCATTTTCCTTGGGCTGTGAACTTCCCACACACATGCTAGAACTTCTGAGTTCATTGCGTCTTTTCTCCCTGTCCTATGGCACATGTCTTCTAATTAACTAGCCTATCTTATATTGATTTTCTGTTCATACTTTTTACTTAGATACAAGAAAAAGGGATCTTAGTTGGTTTACTAACACATCTTAAACTCTAAGAACAGCATGCTGCACACAGTAGATGCCCAAGATTTGTATAAATCAATTAATTAACATCCATTGTCTTTCCTTATCTAAACCTCTGTGTCAGACAACACAAACCAAAAGGCAATTTCATAGGACCTAATAGGGAAATATTACCAAATATAACCCAGTTTTGTACTCATATAGCATGACTGATCACAGACGACTCATAAAGGCACAGTTCAATTAGATTCAATTCATTAAGATATTTAAAGTGCCTACTTGAATAAAGGACTATGAAGGGTGCTGAGAGGCAGGGATGAGCAAACTGTTACTCTTGCTAAGAGTTTCATCTATTAGGAGACAGGTGTATAAAACGTGTCTTATAACACGTTTTTATGGATGTTAAACTAGCAATATAAGCCCAGAACAGTGTGATGGGAAGTTCCATCAAACAGAATGGTTCTCTGTTCTAGGAATGTGAGGAAAGTGGACTGTAAGAGAGTGGTAATATGTGTGGAAGTGTGGAGACACCACAATTACATGACCAGCTTTCCTTTTACCAGAATATTTTTCTCTTTAGGACTATCTCTTGGTAACTTGGAGCTTGCCTCTTGAATTTTGTTTCTCCTTCCCTTTTCCACACCAGTTGCTGCAAGCTTGGGTTTCGTGAGCCTGGAGCTGCTCAGTGATGCTCTGAATCAGTGTGGTTTCCTCCTAATAGCTTTTCATAGGTCTCAGTTTTCTTCATGTCTTTCTAACTGCCAGTCGTGTACTTTCCTGGTATTGCCTCACTCCCAGCTTCCTGTACCTTGACTTATCTTTTTTGGATGAAAAGCAGTTGGCAGATGAGTCACCAGTACAATCATTATGACTTTCTTTGATGCTCATAATAATTGCAGATTCCTGGCCTCAACGGTTTGTACTTCTGCTTCAGATGAGTCATATACTTTTAGGTAGTGGATCAGAGGCTCTGTTTTCTCTGTTCTGGTTGGTTCTGAATGTTCTCCAAGTTCTGATGAGTGTTTAGAAGTCATCCTGTTAAGAGAAATGATGGGCAGGATGTAGCCAGGCAAAATAGGAAGAGCGTACAATGACAAAGAAGTTATGCTAGTGAGTAGTTCCTTCCCGGGGGGAAGTTGCTTGATGGCATCCTATTTTTACTGATTGGCAAAAGACTATTGAATTGATCATCACTATAAACCTTTAAAAGATTCCAGTGGGTGACAGTTTTGAGCATGTCTCAAGCATAAACCCTATTGTATTCACTGATGTCTCAAGCATCAATCCTATTGTATTCACTGTGGTTTGAGAAAGCCAGAAGCAAATTAGTTATATCTCCTGTGAAACCTTTAATGATTTCTTACTATAGAGACAGAGAAGCAAAAAGGCAAACATTTAACTTTCCAACCACAATAGGTTTGTAAGATCCTCATAGCCCATTTGTCCTCTCTGTGTCTTTGGACATGGAGCTTCATGTACTGCTAGATGAAACCAGTACGTTGTGGGCCAGAGAAAGAGCACAGGGGTTGACTTAGTTCATGACAGGAAGTACAGAATGGAGGAAAGGGTTTAGTTCATTTTACGACTTTCAGTCTATCATGAATGAGAGTCAGGGCAGGAATGGGAAGCTACATGGAACAATATGATTTACTGGATTACTCTCCAGGTTCAGGTTTGGCTACCTTTTTTTTTTTTTTTTTTTATCACAAGACCATCTAATTACAGGTGACACCTCCCACAGTGGCCTGGGCCCTCAGGTGTCAGTCATTAACTGAGAAAATCCCTGCAAGACTTGTCTGCAGGCCAATCTGATAGAGGCATTGTCTTGGGGTTCCCACTTCTCAGATACTAAAAACTTGTGTCCAGTTGACAAAAATTATCCAGCACACTGGCAATCCAGTTTTAATGTCTGTGGGGGAGGGGAGGGACATCATGCCCGTCAACTATCTATTAATGAGAAACATTGAAGGGCAAATTAAACAGCTGATATCTTTAGGCTTAAGAAAATGTGTCAACATTACACTTCTCCCATTTTATAAGAAGTGAAAGTGCACCAAATAGGTAATACGAATAGGTACTACCCACAGGACACACGTTGAGGGGCTCATGATGTCTCTCAGTCTCCTATGACAACACTCTTCCTCTCACATTGAGGATAATGCCCATCGTGACCTTGGCCTTCAAAGTCAGGTAATGAGCACTTTCACACTTGTTCTTTGTTGAACTGAAGTTTCCCCTCCCTCCTCTTCCCCAGTTCCTCCTCCCCCTCTTTCTACTCTTTCCCGTCTGTTTCTCTGCAGATACAGGAGGGGCCCCATCCCATGGAAGGTAGATCAAGTTGCATTGAGACTAGGCACCTTCTCTTCTATTAAGGCTGGATTAAGCAATCTAGGAGGAGGAATGCGTTCCAAATGCAGGCAACAGTGTCAGAGACAGTTCCTGTTCTCACTTTTAGGAGTCTCACAAAAGACCAAGTTACATAATTACAACATATGCAGAGGGCCCAGGTTGGTCCCATGCAGGCTCCCTAGTTGTTGGTTTAGTCTCCATGAGTCCCTATGAACCTTAGTTGTTTCTGTGGGTTTTATTGTGGTGCCCTTAACCCCACTGGCTTCTACAATCCTTCTTTCCTCTCTTTAGCAGGATTCCCAGAGCTTCACATATTGGTTGGCTATAGGTCTCTGCATCTGTTTCCATCAGTTCCTGGGTCAAGCATTGATGACAGTTGGGCTAGGCACTAATCTCTGAGTGTAGCAGCAGAATGTTCATTGACCTTTTCTTTAACCACTCATGTTTGGTTCCACCCTGGGTTTCTGTGGTATCCTGCCTCTCTGTCTTGGCTCTCAGGTATGAGCTCCCTCTCAGAGTATGAATTTCCAACTGGATCAGTCATTAGCTAGTCACTCGCACAATTTCCGTGCCATCTTCACCCCAGTGCATCTTCTAGGCAGGGTAAATTATAGGTCTTAGTGTTTGTGGCTGGGTTGGTGCCCCAATCCCTCCCCTAGAAGTCTTGCCTGGTTTCAGAAGATGGCCAGTTGAGATCCCGTATCCACTATTACTATGAATCTTAGCTAGGGTCACCCATATGGATTTCTGGGAGTTTCCATCGGTTTCTAGTTCATCTCAGGGATGTCCTCAGATTCATGTTGTCTCTCCTAGTACTCTCTCCCTACATTCCCCCCCCCCCATGAGTTCCCTCCTGTTCCCCATCCGCACCACTCCCTTCCAGCCTCATCTACTTTGTCCATTCTACTTCCCCTTCATGCATTCTCTCCAGCCCCACTTCATCAACTCTCCTTGTTACCAGTTTCTCTGAGTCTGTGGATTGTAGCGTGGGCATGGTTCTCTTTTACTTTATGACTCATATCTTCTTATGAGTGAGTACATATCATATTTGTCTTTCTGAGTCTAGGTTACCTCACTCAGGATGATCTTTTCTATTTTGATCCATTTGCCAGCAAAATTCCTGTTGTCATTGTTTTTAACAGCTGAGTAATACTCCATTGTGTGAATGTACCACATTTTCTTTATTCAGTCTTTGGTTGAGGGACATCTTGGTTGCTTTCAGTTTCTGGATATTATGAGTAAGGCTTTTATGAACGTAGTTGAGCAAGTGTCCTTGTGGTATGGTTGAGCATCCTTTATGTCTCAATTTGATTTCCAAAGTGGCTGTATAAGTTCACACTCCTAACAACAGTGGAGGAGTGTTCTCCTTGTTCCATACCCTCTCCAGCATGAGCTGTCACCTGTGTTTTTGACCTTAAATATTCTGACAGGTGTAAGATGGAGTCTCAGTGTAGTTTTGATTTTTAGTTCTTTGATGCTAAACCTGTTGACCATTTTAAAGTGATTCTCCTCATTTGAGATTTTTCTGAGAATTCTGTTTAGTTCTGTACCTCATTTTTAAATTGCATTATTTGTTTTTTATGTTTAGTTTCTTGAGTTCCTTATATATTTTGGAGATTAGTCTTCTGTTAGATGTGGGGTTGGAGAAGATCTCTTCCAATTTTGTTGGCTACTGTTTTGTCCTTTAAATGATGTCCTTTGCTTACAGAGGCGTTTCAGTTTCATGAAGTCTCACTTGTTAATTGTCAATCTTAGTGCCTGTGCTATCAGTGTTCTGTGGACGTTGTCTACTTTGCCAATGCATTCAAGGCTATCCCCCACTTTCTCTTCTTCAGATTCAATGTATCTGGTGTTATATTGAGGTCTTTGATCTATTTGGAATTGAGTTTTGTATAGGGTGATAGATATGGATCTATTTGCATTCTTTTACATGACAATATCCAGTTAGACTAGCACCATTTGTTTAAAATGCTATTTTTTTTTCATTGTATAATTTTAGCTTGTTTGCTAAAAATCAAGTCTGTGGACACTTGTATGGACATAGGTATGTGGATTTACTTCTATGTCTTTGATTCAATTCCATTGATCAATTTATTTATGCTAATACGACACAGTTTTTATTACTATGGCTTTGTAGTACAGATTGAAATCAGGGATGGTAATACCTCTGGAAGTTCTTTTATTGTCAAGATTGTTTTAGCTACACTGGGTTTTTTGTTTTTGCATATGAAGTTGAGTATTGTTCTTTCAAGGTCTGTAAAGAATTGTGATGGAATTTTGATGGGAATTGCATTGAATCTGTAGATTGCTTTTTGGTAAGGTGGCCATTTTTTCTATGTTAATCTCACCAATTCATGAGCATGGAAGATCTTTTCATCTTATTAATTTTTTAAATTTTTCTTATTTTTTTCTTATTTTACATATCAATCCCAGTTCCCTCTCCCTTCCTTCCATGCTCCTCCACCCTCCCATCCCATCCCCGGCCAACTCCACAGGGAGGGCGATGCCTTCCAGGAGGGATCAACAAAATCTGTCAAGTCATTTGGAGTAGGGACTAGGCTCTCCTTCCTGCCTTTAGGTTAAGGGAGTATCCCTCCATGGCGAATGCTTTCCCAAAGTTCTTTCCTGCACCAGGGATACATCCTGGTTCCATTGTCAGAGGTCCCTTAGACTGCCCAGGCCTTCCAACTGAAACCCATGTTCAGGGAGTCTGAGTCCGATGCTGGTTTCCCAGCTATCAGTCTGGGGGGTTCATGAGCTCCTCTTTGTCCAGGTCAGCTGTCTCTGTGGGTTTCTGTAGCCAGGTCTTGACCCCTTTTTGTATCACTCTTCTTCTCTGCAACTGGATTCCAGTTTGGCTCAGTGCTTAGCTGTGAGTGTCTGCTTCTGTTTCCATCAGCTGCTAGGTGAGGGCTCTATGATGGTAGATAACTTAGTCATCAATCTCATTATCAGGGAAGAGCATTTAAGGTAGCCTTTCCACTGTTGCTCAGATTGTTAGTTGGGGTCATCCTTGTAAGTCTCTGGACTTTTCTCTAGAGTCAGTTATCTTTTCAAACCCATAATGGCTCCCTCTTTTATGGTATCTCTCTCTCTCTCCTTTGTTTTTGTTTTTTGTTTGTTTGTTTTGTTTTATTTTACTCTTGTCTATTCCTCCCCTGACTCAGTCTTCCTTGTCCCAATTGCTCTCCTCTCCCCCCTTCTCCTTCTCCTAGCTCCGTCTCCACTCACTGCCCCCCCCACTCCCCATATGCTCATGAGATCTTGTTCCTTTCCCCTTCTGTGAGGGACCTTGTATGAATCTGTTAGAATCCTCCTTGTATCCTAGTTTCTCTGGCAATGTGAATTATAGGCTGGTGATCCTTTGCTCTATGTCTAAAATCCATATATGAATGAATACATACCATGTTCCTCTTTTTGTGATTTTCATCTTTGATATCTTCTTCAATTTCTTTCTTCAAAGATCTGAATTTCTTGTTATACAGGTCTTTCATTTGCTTGGTTAGAGTTACACCAAAATATTTCATATTATTTGTGGCTATTGTTCACACTTAAGCATTAAGTGGGATGAATTGAACTGAGCATTTTATCAAATTTCCTACCTTTTAAATTGTCCTTCTTGTGGTTTGAGAACTTCATACATGCATACAATGTATTTGGTACATTCCACCCTTGTTCTCTCCTTTCTAATTTCCTATATTCCCACCCCACATTTTCCTCCTAACCTCATGTTCACTTTCAAAAACTATTTTTAGTTTTTAAAAATCTCCTATATTAATACTGAGTTGATGTAATTTTCTCCCATTTATTCTTCTCCTTCTGACTCTTCCTGTGTGCCTCTCACACCTTCTCAATTTCATGGTCTCTTACATTTTAATTAATGTTGTTTCATACATGTTATAAAGGAAACCTGGTGAGTCCATTTACTGTTGCTCATAGGTGTAAGTTTAGAGATGACCACTCTGAGGGGACTTATCCCTGTAGAAGAATGAATCTTCCCCCAGCTGCCATTAACTTTTCATTTAGCAGTGGGGTCCTAGGAGAATTTCCCCATCAACCATTGCAAATAGCTCCAACTGGTCAAAATGCAGAGAAGAACTAACTGAGTATGGTGTCCTATTCATGATTGACATATCTACAACATAAGACTCAGTGAATATTGAGGAAGAGGGAGTGGAAACATTTTGAGAGATGTCCAGTACATCTACTGAAAGACATCTCAGTGTGTGCTCTTTCTTTGTAAACCTACTAAGTCCACTAGGTGCTGCCTATATGTGAGTGGATATAGACTTTGCCACCCTGGGTAACATGCAGCTAGAATTTCCCAAAGATAATCTGTGGATTCTGATCCTACCTACGCCCAACACCTCAGATGTCATTATGTACATCAATTCTCAGCTTGCTTTTCCTTGATGGTGTTTATGATTGCCTGAAATCATATGCTATTTTAGTCATTGCTATCAGCAACGTGTAAACTCTTGGAGTGCATGGCTTTCCCAGGACCGTAGAAAGTAGTGCCTGACTTACACTTAAAAAAAAAAAAAAGATGTCAGTGGACAAATTTATGTGGAGAATATTGAATTAATCAACCATTAACAGTTTTATCTGCTGCAGGGCTCAAGAAACATTTTAATGTACAATATATTGTGAATGTCTTGATGGAGAGAAAATATTTTGTGTTCTGCCAACTACTTGATCCTGTAACTATCTTCTCTGGCAGTATCTGTGCATTCCAATAGAGTACAGGAAATACAGCCAGGCATGGCTCACCAGCAGCAGAGCACACTGGTGTGCTCTAAGAGCTTCCTTGTTGTAGTCCCTACAATTCAGGGTAGAAGGGAGGCTGGTGGAGGGAGGGAAATGGTGAGAGGGGAGATTTTATAAAGATGGCTTTGCTTCTTTGCCCATCCTTCTCTTGAGAGTCCTAGAAAAATGCTCAGAATGGGACAAATACAACTTAGAATGAAGAACTTTAGGTCATACACCAGAAACATATTTTTTTTCTCTTAAGTAAATGCATGCATTCTGGGAGGTGTGCAGCCATTGTGGGGGACACAATGAACTAAGGACACTCACATCACTAGCAATCAGAGCAAAGCAAAACAACAGTCCCCAGCATTACCACAAACTGGCTTACCCATGGCATTGCCTTATTTATTTATTGTATTTCATACTTATTAATTTCTTAAAACATTGTGGGGTTTTAAAATTTGTTCCTTTGGTCATAATTTAATATTACTTGTATATTTTTGGGATTAAAAACAAGTACTAACTTTCTGTTTTACTTTTGTAAAGCACACACTCAGAATTACACATTTGTTAGTTTCCTTTTCCATCATTTTAAGGCAGAGTCTTGTTATATGGCTTAGGCTGGGCTCTGGCTCCTACAATCCTCCTGCTTCAGCTCCCCAAGTCCTGGGATTTCCAGCACATGCAACCAGTGTGTCTTCATGTTTAGGTAATTCCTGATCTCCATTCCACATGTTGTATTCATTTAGATAGGCTGGCCTCAGGCTTGTGTCCTGCTTCCCCAGCCTCCTAAATACTGGGAGTATAGATAAGCATTATTGCAGTTGGATTGGTTTCATGTATTTTAATCTTACTAGACTTATACAAGTTTAGATTCTCCCTCCTAGCTTTGTGATACTGGGAGTCAAACACATTTTGGGCAACTGCTCTACCCCTGAGTCACACCCCTTAACACCCAAGTTCAGGATTTTTATCTGTTTTGTGTAGCACACCCTTTTAAAGTGTCCTTCCTAAGAACTAGTAATAGATTTTTCATTTTTGCTATGCTGCCTATCCAGCTTTGTCAACTTCCTCTTGTTGATGTTAACATTATCTACACTTTCTATCTTCTGATAGTCAAACCTCCACACCCTTACAGTTGAAATGTTTCTGTTTAAGAAGAACATCCCTGGTTGTGATTTTGATCAAATGTTGTCAGTCTTTGCCTTTCAATTGGCATTAGCTAGTTTCTCGCATCTTTATCCAATCACACACTTGCTCACCGCCTGCTGTCTTCTGTTCCGTTTTTCCAATCACATTTATATTTTTCCTCCTTTCTTTTTGGCTGCCCCTCTATGTTTTTACTATGTCTCCCTGGCTAGCTTTAAATTTGATATGCAGACCAGGCTGGCCTTGAACTCACAGAGCTCTGCCTACCTCTGCCTTCTGATTGCTGGGTGGTGAAGGTGTGTCCTGCCACACTGACCAACTGCTGCCCTTTTGATTGTTTCAATTGCTACACATTGTGCATATGCTATGTAGGATTCTTATGGGATAGGAAGTTTATTTTCTAAATCATTTATCCAGCATATTTTATAATGGTTACCATAGACATTATACAATACATAAATAAAAAGTTTACTACCTTCTAAACAATGTTAATACAATCAGAGACCCTAATTATGTTTATTCTTCCCTGTTCTTTTGTGGAATTTTCATCACTTATTTAAATTTTTATATACATTAAAGATTGTACAAGGTGTTAGTGGCATTTTATGCCAATATTAATCAACTCCTACATTCCCATCTGCATCCTTCCTTACATTACTATTTTTACTGGGATTATTATTTCTGCCTGAGAGCTCTGTTTTCTTGCTGTGGTGTGGATCTGTTAGGAACATATTTTCTGTTTTATTTTTTTCAGTCTAGAGTGTATTTATTTTATAACTTCCTAGTGTATTTTCACTGTGCATATAATTTTAGTTTGGCAGCAGGTTCTTCCCAGTCCTTTGAAGACTTCATGGCATTGTTTCCTGGCTCCTATGGCTACCCTTGAGAATGTGACTATCATGTGATTATTTCTTCCTTAAAGAAAACCTGTCATCTCTCGTCCCCTAACTGTTTGAAGTTTTTTTTTGTTGTTGTTGTTTTTTTTTGTTTCAGTTTTTAGCACTTTCTTTTCTCTTCTTTTACTCATATTTTGAAGTCTGGGGTATTACACCTGGAACCTTGGACACACTAAGCAATTGCTTTACTCCCAATTTGGACTCCTAGGCCTAGCACTAAAAAACAAAACAAAACCGAAATGTCTATAATTCTGCTGTGTAACTCCTCTCTTAGAAAAGGCTGCATAAACAAGGCCTGAACAATGGCAATATCAGCAGACACCCTCACTCAGAAGGGAGAAGATCTCATAGGGTCCTATCCCTTAGACAAAGTATTACCAGGCAACTAGTAACTCTGAAACTCTATACTCACAACTGACAAAAATGGACCTGGCAGGTTGTATTTATATATTTGTCCATATGTACATGTAACAATAATAATCAAAGAAAAGGAGGTTATCCATTTGAGGGGGACATGCACAGGAATGCCTAGAAAGAGGAGAAATGAGGAGGAAGTAATGTGATTATAGTTTATTAAAAATGAAAAAGAAAGAAAAAACCCTGAAATGCTCAGGGATGATTCTGTTAATATTGCTTAATCCAGAATCTGTAGATTGATGCCTTTCATTAATTTTGAAAAATTCTTTACAATTAAAAAGTTATGTCTGGTGGTGGTGGTGCACACCTTTAATCCCAGCACTTGGGAGGCAGAGATAGGAAGATCTCTGTAAGTTCAAGGGCAGACTGGTCTACAGAGCAAGTGCCAGGATAGTGTTCAAAGTTACAGAGAAACCCTGTCTTGAAAAACAAATAAGCAAAGTGTTGCTTTTAACATATTTACTTCTATTTTCATATATGCTTATAAGACTCTATGATGCATTATTTGAAAAATTTAATGTATTTTATGTTACTATCCCTTTTCAGTTTAAAAAAAACTCTCCATTTTACATGTATATTTTCTTTCTCTTGATGTATTTTCAATTTCTTTGTCTCCCATTGAATATACTTTCTGCTGTCATTACGTTCATTTATTGAATATATTATAGTATATTCATTTGATTCTTTTTCTGGGTTTGATATCTCTGATTAAAATTTATCTGATGTCATCTAGTTGTTTTGATCAATCTCATTATTTTAAATGCAATGCTTTATAATCTTATTCCCTGTAGCCTCTGTGGTTTGGTTCTGTTATCTTTTTCTATTGTTGTTATTATTACTGGAATGCATAGAAAGTACTAAAGCAAATAATAGACACTGCATATGAGCAATTGTAAGTGCCTAGATTATATCTTCATAGAAAGGACCATCTTCATCTGTAAACAGTTCTAAATGTAAAATCTGTCACCTGATTAAAATAGGACATGAGGGGGCTGGAGCTATGGCCCAATGTTTGAGACTACTTATTGGCCCTGCAGAGGAGCCAGGTGTTGTACCCAGTACTCACATGGTGGTTCACAACCATCCATTCCAGGGGAACAAAACTTCTGGTTTCCATGGGCAATAAGCATCATGTGATACACAAACAGACATGCAGGCAAAGACCCATACACATTAAGATATATACATACATACATACATACATACATATATACATATATGATGGGAGGTGTCATTCTGTAAATATGTTTTTCATACTGGTTAATGAATAAAGCACTGATGGCCAATAGGAAAGCAAGATAGGTGGGACTAGAAGACAAGGAGGATTCGAGGAAGTAGTAAGGAGGAGTCAACATGGAGAGACTGGAGAGAGCAGAATGCCAACCCATTCCCAGGTAAGAAGAAACCACATGGAAATACTGAGATTAACAGAAATGGGTTAATAATTAAGATAGAGCTAGCCGATAAGAAACTAGTACCTGGCCAACAGCATTATATCAAATACAGAGTCTCTGTGCATTATTTGGGGCTGGTGCGGCGGCGGGACAAGACCAGCGGTGGGCAGAAAAACCTACTCTTTACATATATATATGGTGGGAGTTGACTAAGCAGGTAAAGACACTTGATCACTTGAATTTGATCCTGGGATACACACACACACACACACACACACACACACACACACACACACACGTAACACCCCCTTCACATACACTAAAATAAAAAAGTGAGTGGATGTAGATAAAACAGTATGCGTAGCACTTTGAAGCTGGGTGGAGTAAGATTTTATTTGTCCCTGGCTTGCCACCACCACTGTGTGCCCTATGGTGTGTCCATCTTACTGTTCATGTGGCTCCCTGCTCCATTCCTGCTTGGTCGGACCTGAGGGGCTTATTTTCCCCACTCGCACAGCACAAGCTGCCCCAGCGTCTTTCTCCTGCCCAGGGGCATCCTTAGTGCACCTCAGGGAGTGTGCTGGAGGCGCACCATTGGGTCACTCATGTCACTGACATTTCAGCTTCTCAGGCTCTAGCTACTGCCCACATCTCAAACTTGAGAATCATGCCAGATTCTTTGCCTTTGCGCAGAGATGTTTTGCTCTTTTCTCTCAGTTTCCTGCACTGGCCCAAGCTCTGATAGGATACAAGGACATGTAGAATCAAAGACTGTGTCTCTGTAGCTCTTTTTTCTCTAGTACCTGTTCCCTCATGTCCTTGTCTCTTTATCATCTCTTCTATGTCAGTTATTATCTTGAGTTCTTAGCTTCTTATGACTGAAGAGTGGATCTAATGTAGCATCTTCATTACACCTACAAAGAAATGATTTTTTAAAATTCTCAACATTTATTTATTGAATTCTATATACATGAACTTGTAAAATGTACTTAATAAACTCAGTAATTTATTAAGTAAATATTTGTTAATCACCTACTGTCAGGTATTTTTTTTTAAGCATTGAAATCATATCCACAAATACCACCCATATCTGTTCCTATATTGCTTAGGAGTCTAGTAAGATTAGAAACAGATAGTAGAGATGGACACGTTGACACATAACTGCAATCCTAGAACTTTTAGATGGAGGGAATAGGATAAGGCATTCAAGATCACTGTTGGCTGTTCTGGTTAGTTTTGCTGTTGACACAACACATTTGGAAAAAGGAACCTCAACTGAAAAACCACTTCCATTGGATAGGCCTGTGGGCTTGTGCATTTTCTTGGTCATTAATTGATGCAGAAGAGCCCATCCCAGTGTGGGTAGTGCCATCCGTTGGCAGGTAGGCCTGCGCTGTGTTAGAGAGTTACCTGAGTCTGAGATTGGGAGTGAGCCAGGGAACAGTATTCTTCCACAGTGTCTTCTTCTGCTCTTGCTCCAGGTCCCTGCATTGCATTCCTTTAATGATGGGCTGTCACTCAGAAGCATAAGATCAAATAAGAACTTTCTTCCTTGTGTTGCTCTTGGGCAGTGTTTTTATCAGGGCACTAGAGCAGCAGACTAGAGTTCCAGGCTTCACCCAGGCTTCACCACTGCCAAAGCAATAACATTTTATTAATCTATATTTAAAGATGAAACAACTGAATACACTGAGATTTCTTAGCTTCTTTGGGGTCATAGATTTCTCAAGTTGCCTAGGGTCCAACAAACAGTTAGTGATCTTGTCAGAGCTTGTAACCCCCTCTGCAGCCTGCAGAGTGCTGTGTGAAGAGTAATAAATGGTTGTCCGAACTCTCCCAGAATTGAGAACTTGGCTATTTACACAGTTTGAAAATATTGGGAGAATTGCCTCTATAAACTCTGGGTGCTATTTATAAAATGGGAGTTCTCTTTTATAAATAACTTTGTAGACAAGTGGCTGGTCTGTGCTTGGCACTTAAAATGGATCTACACTGTGTTCAGAACCCAAACATGAGACGTGAGGTGAAGCTCCCATGAGGAGTGGCATCACGATTTTTTTTTTTTTTTTTTTTTTGCCTAGGAGGATCTCCATCGCTTTTTAGGTGTCTGAGCCTCCTCATTGTTCCTGGATTCACTTTTTCCTGATGTTTGGGCTCCACCATAGCTCCCAGTAATTACTGATGAAAAGCACGGATGACTTGACTCTCAGTGTATCCCCTCGGGACATGATTTCAGCTTTGCTTTTCAGCTCTGCACACACAAGCACAGGCAAGAAGCCCGGTTCTCTGCAGCCTTCCACCATTATGACTATGTCCCATCAGTATTTCAGCTGCTCACTTAGTGCATAAGTCACATTCTTTTCAGTCGAGTTCTCCTTGGCTCTCTAGACACACACAGTAAATTGTTTTTTAATCTGGCATTTATTCTCACTTGACTCATTTTTAAAGTCTTCTTCATTTTTTTTATTCTGTTCATTTATAACTCTATTAGCTTGAAGACACCATTCATTTTGTAAGCAGGCTTTAAACACATTTCATCTATCAGGATTAATTTTGCTGTTCGCACCACCAAATAAATACATTAAAAACAATTGTAACACTTCATTAATCAAAATGTCAACTTCCACAGGAGTGAAACGTTCCCTACCTTAAAAATTCACTTTCTTTGCCTGTGAGTGCTTGTCTATTCAGCTAAAATATAGAAAGTAATGCAAAATTCTATCATTCTATTAGAATCTATGTGCAAGATTTGAAGAAGTAATCCATTCTAATTAAGGTTAATTAATTAATACTTGGTCAAATGAGTGACAAATGCACATGCAAAATCTAAAATGTTAATTATTTGAAAATTGGTTAGTCAATTGTGCATTCAAATGTGCATTTGTTTTTAACATGCAGACACTTTGCACTTTCATAAGGGATTAGCCTGAAAAAAAAAAATAAAGACATTGAAGTAAAATGTTTTCAAGCTATCTCTGCTCTCTGAGGAAAGACAAGTAAATTAAGATCAAATGGATCTGAGTTTTAAGAACCAAACCAGGTTTTGTAATAAAGAATCTTCAAAAGAAAAAAATTTAATATGTATACTTATTTAACATAACAAAACGCAATCAGTCCAGATCACCTACTTTATGGGAGGTATTTGGCGGGAGTATAATTAAAAAGAAATTTCCCCATATTTAATGGTCTGCCACCTGCATAAAACCCGCCATAGGCCAATATCTGGAAGGAATTACTATTTTCTTAAAAACAAAACTAGAACCATGTAAAGATGAGCTAATCCCCAGCCAGTGATTTGGATTTTATCAAAATCTTTTTATCCTCTAATTTTACAAATAACCTGTGAGTGTGGGGGTTGGGGGGGGGAGATGAGGAGTCACTCAGAGATAGACAGTGCGGGCAATAATGGAAAACCTCAAAAGACGGTAGAAAGAATTAGTTTTGAGGCAGGAACAGAATGGCTGGGAGCATAGGACAAACACTAAAGAATTGCACGAAGCTTAAGCCAGGAGGATGGCCACCTGCAGCAGGTCAGCTCAGGAGCAGGGGATGAAGGGTCGAACTTTTATGTGCATGTGGCCAGTAGACTCTGAAAACATAATGGGACGAAGGAGAACAAGGTACAGGAAAGAGGATACATGAGTTGTGGAAAAAGACATAAAGCCTTTTTGTTCTTGTAATTTTGACTCTGTCATAGTTTTCTTTTTTTCTATTTTGTTTTTTTGCTTTTTTGCATTTGTGGTGGTTAAGTTTATAAAACAAATGTAACTGATAAAAAAATGTATAGAACCCTGAATAAAGTTTCGTGGTTTCAGAAAGACCCCTCTAACTTTACAAAAGTTCACCGAGTTTAGGACAGGGTAAGTGTTCAAGTGGCTCCCTTAATCTCTGTGTGATGTTTTTATTTGTGAATTCATCACAATAAAGTTATCTTAATCTTGGAGAGATGGCTCAGCAGGTGAAAGCAAGGCGTTACTCTTGCAGAGGACCTGGGTTTGGTTCCTAGCAACCATGTGTCAGCTCACAACCATATGTGATTCCAGTTCCAGGGGATCTGAAGCCCTTTTCTGATTTCTGCGTGCACTCACACACGTGTGGCACATATACATACATGTAGGCAAAACTCTGGTACACATAACATAAACATTTATTCTTTACTTCTTAATAAAAAGGGGTGAGGTTGGTTGACTCAGCCTTTTGTCCTTTAGGTTTATGTCCAGTTGGTTTTTGCTTATAAATGGTTCTAATTCCCCAGGAGCAGTTGTTAACTTGTAATCATTTTACAAAGTGAGAATAAGCACTCACTTTCTTTGAGCAGATGAGCAGGAAGAACCTGGGTCCTTGTTACCATTTTCTAGAGCAGCTTCATGGGCCTAGGTTGTGTAACTTATCTTGTTTTGTAAGGAAAAGGTAACTATCTGTAGCAAACTCTTTTATCTATGGTGCTGTTGTCTTTTACAATCATATCCCCCAACACACATCAGTTCTGAGCCTTGAAAGACAGTGGAGGGAGACAACAGGCCACATTGGGCAGAGCTTTGGCCAATACATCTGATTGTCTGCTTTGGTTGGAAGACTCTCTAAACCCGTGGGTTACGGTGAGTGGTTGATCTGGATGGTCAGTGATTCTTGGGGACAGAATTTCCATGACCAGGAAATGAAAGGTATAGAAAAGAGGCTCATGAGTGAATGGATGGTAACTGACACCAAGTTTAAAAGACTTCATGTTACTTATTAAGACCCAACAGAGAGAAATCACTATAGGAAAGATGCTAAAATTTAAAGCAGAACAAAGTTGTTGTTATTGAATGAAGAGACATATCTGTGGTTATTAGTAAACTGTCACCAGTCATCCCCGAGTCAGATCAACTGGCCTAGGAGCAAAATGGACAAGGATTCAAGTCCTACCTGGAGCCTTCAGCATGGCCTTCCACTTAATAAGACCAACCTCACTATTGCTATCAATGTGGTAGCATTTTCTTTCTATAAACTAATATTTTAATTTATTAAAAAACATTTGCATATAATTTATTTTGAACATATCCTTACCCTCTCCCAACTTTCTCTCTCTCTGTCTCTCTCTCTCTCCCTCCCTCCCCCTCTCTCTATCTCTTTCTCTCTCTCCCAGACCTTTGGCTCTTATAGTCTGGTCTTTCCATCCCTTCAACTGTGATGGTCCTGAGCCTTGATTAGGCGGTCTAACAGAGAGGTCTCACTTGTGGCTAAGCACTCCATTGAAACCAATTGTCCACACGTTGATAAGTTGTGTATCACGAAGTATACCACACATATGAACTCACAGAGACTGTGACAGCATGTGCAAGGACTACACACGTTCACATCAGAAATAAAATCACAGCATGGGAAAAGGGGACCAAGAAGCTACTTGTAATTGATACCTGCTGGAAAAGGAAAATAGTTTCCTTCAATGGGGTGGTCCTAGGTATATCAACCACACTCCAGGACAGGCCCATTCCTAGGAGTACATGTTTCTTTTTGGTATGTTTTGTATGTCTTACTGAGTTTTTGTTTGTTTGTTTTGACATTTGTTTTTTGTTTTGTGGGTTTCTTTTTTTTTTTTGAGAGAGAGAGAGAGGGTCAGGGAGGGAGAGGGATGGAGAGAGATGCTGGAAAGGGTGGGGAGGTGAAGTTAGGGTTTGGTGGAGGATTGAGGAATCAATAAGATCAAAATGCATTATATAAAATTCTTAAAAAATTGATAAAATGTTATATTGAAAATAATGAGATCTGATAGCAGTGGATAGGCCAAGGGTTTAAACAATTAAAATGCCTTAACTAGAAGAGGGAAATACAATGCAGAAATTATTTTTCTTTAGTAAAATTACACAAGTCTAGTCCAAGAAAAGCAATAATTGAATATTGTAAAGTGTCAATTACAATGGAGACAATAATATTATTTAATATTTTTGTACAATGCTAATAGTCATATCCAAGGTGCAATGTATTCTTGGTTGTTTAGTGGTTGTTTTAGAATGTTTTCCTTGGTTATAGGTCACACTTCTGCTTTGCCCAAGTGCCTCAGACTATTTTTGGTATGCCAGACATCTTGAATAAAATACCAGAGCACATTAATTAGGTAATATCTGTTTTTGTATAGGGTAGGATCATTATTTTTGTAGACACCAAGAATGTGTAATCTCTCTGATCTAATCAATATTTGATTTGTGCTCATCTATTAAGTGTATATATGATTTCATACTAGTTCATAAACTTTTTGATAGCAAAGGTTTCTTCAAAGCCACTTAAATAGGTTTGGAGAGATGGCTCAGAAGATGAGTGCTTACTGCTCTTGCAGAAGACGCAGGTTTGATTCCCAGGATGCAAAGTGTCTGTAACTCCAGTTCTAAGGGATCTGGCGCTGCTTTCCTTTGCAGGCACCTGGCATGAATATAGTGCACAGACACACATGTAGGAAGAATAGAGAAAAGAACATGTCTAACAGTGGATTTGTTTTAAAAACCTCAGCGTTTGTTTTCCAGCTGGTTATTTGTCACGTTGGTTCGAAGCAACCGGGGCTGTATTTCTTACAACTAACTATAACTCATCTTTTCTGATTTTCTTCATGGAGATTTTTAATTTGATATAATAACTGTAAAGCAAAAGATAGAGTGTGTTTTGAAGCAGATACTAATCTTTTTGAATAAGAGTTGAATATAATCTCATTGCACGTAAACTGAAGGGGTTAGCTTTGGTTTTTGAAATCTACAATGGCAACCCAGACTTCTCCCTCCCTTCCTCCCTTCCTCCCTCCCTCCCTGCCTCCGTCCCGCCCTCCCTTCCTCCTTCTCTTCCTCCCTTCCTCCCTCCTTCCCTCCACTTCTATTTATGTGCAATGGTGTTTTGCCTGCATGTGTGAAGGTGATGGAACTCAGTTACAGACAATGGAGTTATTACATGGAACTGGAGTCACAGACAGTGGTGAGCTTCCATGTGGGTGCTGGGAACCAAACTTGGGTCTTCTGCAAGAGCAGCCAGTATTCTTATCTTCTGAGCTATCTTATCTTTCCAGCTCAGGAAACCCTGATTTTCTGGATAGTCTGCATGGGTGTACTTGAATCAAGGCTACTTGACTATTTTCTGTTCTTTCTTTTTCTGTTTTCTTTTATTTATTTTGGAGATAGGGTCTCACTATGTAGATTTGGCTGGCCTGGAACTCACTATGTAGACCAGGCTGGCCTCAAAATCACTGAGATTTTCTTGCCTCTGTCTCCTGAGCAATGGGATTAAAGGTGTGAGCCACATCACACTTGACTCAACGTGATTTTCTTACATGGAAAAATAGCTAATTAAGTTACCATTATCCCTCCATCACCAGCAGGGAATACCAATAATTGATTTTGGGTAGGGAGGGAGACCTTGCTTAAGCTGGAGCTTTTTTTTTTTTTTTAAATTGGATCTGTCTCATGATGATTAACACAGAAATTCCTCTAGCAATTACAAACGCTCTCATAAATGGCTCTCATAATTTACAGCTTGCCAGGAGCAGCTTCAAAGTCAAACATGTGTGTAATTCACTGTCTTGGCTCATTTCCATCACATTTTCACCCCCACATGCAAAGTCCCTCACTGAGAGCATATCTTCCTCTGAGCCAGGCAAACTCATGATGGAGGGTGCACTGGGGCGGCTTCCTGGATCCATTTGGATGGAAAATGGGGATATTTCCAGATAAAGTAATTTCATTGATCAGCTTCACTCTTCATACGTAATCATTGCTTCTAGTCTACCCACCTTTACAGCACTTTTTTTCTTTAATGCTCCCTGAGCTAAAGGGGAACAATTTAGGTAATGAATTAGAACTTCTAAAGGTGATTAAAAAGAGGCACTGGATATTCATCTCTTCTCTCATGAAGAAAAGCCAGGGGTATAGCTGTGTTTCGTGATGTGTGGCTATGGCAAACACCAAAACAGCACGGCAGAGATCGGAGCCTTGTAAAGCTTAGGATACAGGACAATGGGGGCCTCAGGAAAGATGAACTATCCCAGCATCATCCTTGATGCTGAGATACCCGGGGAGGGGCTCTCCCTTTTGTAGAAGGAAGGGTGGGAATTCTTGCAAACTTTACCAGTGATCCTGACATCTGGAAACTCTCAGTCCTCACAGGGTGGCAGCCCTCTAAGAGGAGTAGCCTGGCATTAGTGTGGTAGCCTGCCTGTGGCAAAGGAACTCCTACTATTTTCCAGACATGGGCTCCTGTCTGACTCAGGACTAGCCCATGTGTCAGAAACACATACTTGTTCCCAGCTTTCAGACTCCACAGACAGTTCAGTGCACTGGATCAGTTGTACTGCTGAGGAAGTCACCTTGGCTCAGCAGAGTGAGACCCACTGAGTTCTCTGCAGGGCAGAGATGTGGTGACGAGGAAGGAATCAGAGGACATCATATGAAGGAACAGGAGACCAGGAAAATAGCTAGCCACTTGCTGTTTTCCATCAGTGTCAGAATAGAATAATGACACCCACATGGCTTCTTTCCCTTCCCCTTCTCATGCCCCGGATACCTCCTGATGAGGTGAGTAGGGGTGCTGAGCTGCTGCTCTTGTGATGGATGGACAAGGGGTCAGTTGAGGGAACCTTGAGCAACGTTGGGGCTCTGGGTATCCCCTTTCCCATGGTACTCACAGTCAAAGCAAGCCCCCAGAGAAAGTGAACCAGATCTAGACATATTCTGCTCCTGCATGGCAACTAGATATATGGCCAGGGTCTGCTCAGTGGCACAACACTGGCAGGCTCACACTCAAGCAGAGCGGAATACCACGGCTCTGACACACTGTCTGTGTGGCTCCTATTACTGGCCACCCCCTTTTGTTTTCTGATCATGCAAGCATGAGTACCACTGAGTGGGTACCATGCTTCTTGCGACCCCTTTCCCCTATGCCGATTCTGGGTCTGTACCACCACCTGACTGAGAAACCAGAAATTCAGGCGTTTAATCATTGTTGATACTAGTAGTTCCAGATGCCTTTGATTTCACACAACTAGGAAACCTAGCCAGAGGGAGGCTGAGCTCAAGAAACCACTATTAGCCAATAAGAGCATCACTCGGATTGTGTGAGTAGCCACACCCACACAGAACTCCACACCCGCTGCTGTCTACATATCTCCCTGCATGTCTGGAGCTCCCCCAATATTCCTCATGGCGGTTGGGCCCGTGTAGAAAGATGTTCAAGCGAAAGGCCTTGCTGCTTTCTCGCCTGCCTTCACTTATTGCTGGTGAGTATGGCTATCCTGTTCCCTCTGGGGCTGCCATCCTTCACTGACACCAAAACCCAGTTTATTTGGTCTTACAGTGTGGACTGAAGAATGGCAATTCTCTAAATATCCTGCATACCTTCTGCATGAGATTGGGACTGTTGGGGGACCCAGTATCATGGGCTGAACGGCTACTGGGTCATCCTCCTCTCCAACATGCTTATGGCCGTTAGCAACTATCCATCCTTTATCCTGTAATCCAGCTCTTTTCAAACTGTGGGTCTCTGTCCCTTTGGGGGTTATGTACCAGATATCTTGCACGTCAGATGTTTACATTAGGATTATTACAGTTAATGAAGTAGCAACAAATTAATTTTATGTTTGGGGGTCACCGTAACAAGGGGAACTGTATGGAAGGGTCACAGCATTTGGAAGGTTGAGAACCATTGCTGGAAAATGTACTATGTCCACTTTCATAAAAAATACTCATCCTACTAGTTCTGTTATTTTAGAGATGCCTGCCTAATAAAGACACCAATTAAAATCATAATAGATAGGCAATGCATTGGAAAGTTTTAGTAATAGTGAATATTGTGGCCAGCAAGCTCCAGGGATCTGCCTGTCTCTGCCTTTTACAGTTCTAGGATCACAGAGTGTGTAGCACCGCACATAGCTTTTTATATGGGCACTAGGGATGGAAATCCAGGTTGTTATGCTTGGATGATAAGCACTTTACTGACTGAGCAATCTCTCCATCCTCTCCTAACTTGCCATTTTTACTTGAAATAGAGCTTTCCAATGCACCACTGGTTTACCTGTAAATCACTGTGAAGATTGGGCTGGCCTTGAATATACTGTGATAGCCTCTGTCTGTCTTATAAGTGTATACCACTGTGTCTGGCTAAGCTTGGTGACTTATTTGTGGCACAAAGGACTCAGTGTGTGGTTGTATGCATGGCCCTGAGTTATTACATAGAAAGATAGCATACACAGCAGCGAATGAAAAAGGCTCATGGGGTCTAGGGAAAACCAAGAAAAGACTCCAAATACCCTTTCCTGGAGGCCTTGACCACAACATGCTTAAATCCCTTAGCAATGAGTCAGTCAGTTCTTGCTGGGAGTGGTCAACAGGGCAGCCCATTAGAAAGACAGCACCCAGGACTTTGGTTATAATCGAGAGTTAGATTATGTAATTCCTCTCTGCCTAGTGTCTGGTTTCCAGACTCCCAGGAGGAATGCAGATGAGGAGGATAAAACCACACTGTCTGTACAGTTGAGGCTCAGGGAAATATGTACTTGTTCTAGTTGATGGTGCAAACACTCTTCAAATGCAAGTTCCTAGACATCCAGGGGCCAGAGTCATGAGAAGTCTTTAAAAGGGCAGGTATTGGACTTGCTGTCTCAATGCTTTCCTATGCAAGCATTTTTATTACACATCACATAGAGACAGAACATGCTCCCTCTTTTGAAAAGTCTCAAAGCCTTCCTTATTTCTCATATGTCTCAGTCTGGCTTCATACACTTCACATAACCCCTCTAAATAAAACAATCCAGGGACAATTGACTATTTATTAGAAAGGATGCCAAGGCCTCCCAGACTTCTATCTCCACTCTTAAGAAAACAAACTAGTTTCCATGTGATCCATATCAGAATAAAAGTGGGGCTTCTATTTATGTAACATTCAAGATCTCATACCTCATCACAGCTGCTTTAACATGAGAACAAAATAAAGAAAAATAAACTCAATATGGAGTAATTTCATTTTTCAAAATTGAGTTCCCAGTGACTAAAACATTAACACTAGTTATTTTTGTCTATTGTCCAGTAATTTAAAACACTATCTCCGAGAAGAAATAATTTATGATCCTCTTAAATATGAAGAGTTTATTAGTAATGATTCCTTTGTAGAGGCCATTCCAGAGAACAGAAGTCTCTGGAACGAGAAATTCTGAGACACTTTGTGACTTCACTCTTTGCTCCATTTAAACTTCCTATTAAAACTTGAATATAGTTCAAGGAGTCAGAAATCACACTTGATAATGTTTTGAGGATTTGTCCAGGTTTCCATAAAGTGATCACTTAGTTTCAAGGTCATTAAAAGTATGGAAGAAAACAGACAAATTGCCAGACCCTTTGCTTAGCAGCCATGCTTCCTGGGAAAAAATGAGATGTACTGAAGTGTAGTTCCTCATTTGTCATTTGGGATAGGAACAGCACAGTTTTCCCTTCCTGAGTGGTAAGAGATATGTGTGAAGCACAGTTTGTACTCCTGCATTGGTTCATAACATGAACTCAATACATTTCAGCAGCACACTACTTCAGTTGTTATTGTAACCATCATGCGCTTCATCAGGACACTGGCATTTTCTGCATGGTGGTTCATTCCTATAATTCCAGCACTTCAGTGTCTGAGGCAAGAGGATCACCATGAGTTCAAGGCCAGCCTGGCCTTTATAGTGAAACCTTGCAGGAATAAAGGAAGGAAGAAGGAAGGAAGGAAAATAAAGAAAGAAAACATATTTCTTGTATTTGACATTGCATCTTGCTTTAGGTAGACTAGCATCATGGATAGAACATCCTGAGTCTGCCCTATCATCATTAAGAGTTGTGATTACAGGCTCAAAATATGTATAACTAATAACCTATAGCTGCCACAAGAGCCCGAGCAACAAGACAATTCAACCAAATTCATAATAGACTGTATCCCTGGGTTAGACATCAACTTCAGGGTCTAACCAATTTAATCTTCTATTAAAGTCTATCTTTCTTAATTCTTTGAGAACTTCACACGTGCATACCATGACTTTATTCACCCCTTAATCCTCTACCTAACACTTCCCAGATCCTCTACCTAATGCTTCCCAGGTCCACACCTCACTGTTCCACCCTTTCACAACTTTGTGTCCTTTGAAAAAATATTTATTTATTTATTCATTCATTCATTCATTTTTATAATACACTGAGACCACTTTGTGCTGCCCACATACTGATGGATGTAGAGCCATCCACTGGAGCAGGTCACCTTATGGTCCATACACTTAATGAAAACTGACTCTTGATGCCCCAGAATCCATCAATAGATCCTCAGGTAGGGATGGGTATTCATGAGCCTCTCTTCCCTCCTGTCTGGCATGTTGGCTGTCCTGATTACGTATGGGTTTTATGCAGGCAGCAATGGTTGCTGAGCTCATGACTGAGGTCCTATCATGTGCAGAAACCACTATTTTGCACTGATCCTCACTGACATCTGACTCTCACAATCTTTTCTGCCCCTTTTCCTCTTCCATGATGGTCCCTGAGCTGTGAGGTACATGGGACCACGGCATATACACATCTAGCATCTGTGGCTGAGCACACCACACACATTTAATTTCTGTTTGTTGACAAGTTGTGAGTGTCTATAACTTTAGGCATCTTTAAATTAGTGTAAAGGAGATGTGGGCCATTTTTGATTTGTAAAAATAGTCACTAATAAAAATAATTGATTAGCTTTATACACGACCACATAAAACATGTCAAGGGCAAATTCTGTTTCTTTCTTATTATTTTTTCATTAGATATACAAAATGTGACCAACACAGTGGATACTTTTTAAGACTTTTTTTGAGTCAGAGTTCTATATAGCCCAGGCCATCCTGGAATTCACTATTATATATCACTCCATGACCTCAAACTCACACATATCCTCCTGCTTCTGCCTCCTGAGTGCTGAGATTAAAGTTGTGCACCACATCTACTTCTTGTGAAACTTTTGAACAAATAATGTAAAAGTTTTAAGAAAAATAAAATTTTGATATGAGGAAGTGATTCCAAAGCCAAGCAAGAAAGTATACACCTCTGCATCATAAAAAAAATAAGCTGGGTAAGAAGAGGACTCTAGCTTAACATTGGATCTTGTAATGACATATTGTAGACACTATGTCAATTTCCAGATTCCTGGCTGAGGCAACTGGATGCATTTATTTAGCATTTATTTAGAGTGAGGAAGTGCTCATAACCGAGCAGTTGTGGTTTGGCTTTTGAACATGTCAAACTTAGGTGTCTGCAGAACATGGGAGGACACAGTCAGCTGACAAGAGGGTCAGGAAGACTGTACTGACATGGAAGCCAGGTTATCATACATTTGTTTGGTGTCTTCTCTATGGCAGGTACTTGTTAAAAGCTGTTAAGACAGGGGAATCACCTTGGCTGGTCCATGTCCTACTGTCTGTAGATCTAGCCTGTATTTACTCTTTCATGGAAACGAACTCCTTTGTTCTTCCCTCCTTACATTTCAGGTATCTTCAGGTAAGTCCAGTTGGTCACTTTGAGCTCTTCACTCTCTGCCTGCAGCATCTAATATTCTACTCGCCTCCTCCTCATAGCCTCCCTTCAAGCAACTCTTCATTTTCTGCAACCCGTAGTCCACACCCCTTTTGCTGTGTCTAGTGTCCTCATGCCCCAATTTGCCTCTTTTCTAGCTCAGATTCCAATCCTATTTCCCTTAGAGACTGTACAACAGCCTCGCCTTGTCAGTCAACTCCCTTGAAACACGGGGTTTTCCTGTGATTCATTTCTTCACAGTAAGTTGTCACAGATGTCAGGTGGGTTTTGAGTTTGGGGTATTTTTGAGAATTCTGTCCTACTTTGAACTGAGTTGGAATGGTGTGAGCTCTGGCATCTATGTTGCAAGCATAAATGCAAAGCTGTGAATATCACCAAGATGTTGGCTTTCTCCATGCTATTGTGTTAGTGGGCCAGAGACAACCATTGTATTTTGCAAAAGCAAAACCAAAATGAGCAAGACTCCCTAACTTGAGTCAGGAAACACTCTTAAGTAATGTATCATCCAAATAATTTGCAGAATTTGTGCAACTCCCCAAACATCCTGCTGTAGACATTTGGGAACGTTGGGGATGTTTAAAGAAAGGAAACTTTAGACCTGAATTTTCTAACAGCGTTCTGCTGATGGGAGGGTTATACACAACCTTTTCCCCCTTTGGATCACTCTTTAAAACTCAGTCCACATGGCCCTGACAGGGATATCCCCTGATCTTATATCCTAGGTATTAACCCCCAAATTCAATGCATACCAAATATGGCTATTTTAAATCCACTTTTGAAATGTTCTAGTCAGAGCTAGAAGATCAAAGCTGAGTCCTGATTCTGGAATCTAGATCTGGGGTAGCATGAAGTCCCAACTGCTCATGTCATACAATCAACTATTTCATGTGAAGGTCTCTGGAGGCCCACACTGTGGTAGAATTTGGGGTAGAATTTTTATTGGGATCAACCTCTTGTAAAAGACCGTGGAAGACATATGATCAGGCAGAGGGAGAAGCTGAATTGTGATGTGGGTCTGACTAGGCTCAGGAAGCTGGGGGTGAGTAGGACTCATGATAATCCAGGGTAGTCCCATGATCAATGGTGTGTCTCACTTGGTTACCTTATGTGTAAAATTTTGGAGATGTGTGGTCTTCAGGGATGAGGGATTCTTTTCAACTGAGGCATAGTTTAAAGGACTGTTTACTGATGTGGCTGTGGACTGATTGTACTTTCTGAAGGCATGATGTAGCTAGTGCACTCACCACATTTACCACACCAATCATGAAGAAAGGCTGTTAGCAACAAGCGAGAATGAGACATGTGCACCAAAATATTCAGAGCCTGGGGACAGAAGACTAAACCCAACAGCAGGCTTGAGGCTCAGACCCAGTTATACCTGAGGCCAGAACTGTTCTCACTGTCCTTGGTTTTTGAGCCAGTAACCTCTCCTGGGCTAGCTGTTTTAGCCATCGTAGCCATATTGTAAACGAGCATTTAAGGCAATGGTTGTTTTGAGGATGTGAATGGTAGACACCTTTGTAGGATGAGAGATGGAGACGGACAAAATGGTGATTGAAATAAATGCTACATGAAGATATCAGTAGGCTTTAAAGATGGATTTAAGGAGGGTTAAAAGAGAGCAAGAACTTCTAGACAGCTTTTCAGCTTTTGGCTGAAACGTGAGAAGAGTGAGGCTGGGTAAGGAAGTGGGATGCACTTGGCTCATGATTCTAGAGCCTCAAAAGTCCAAAGACAGGATGCAGGCATCTGGGGAGGGGCTTCTTGCTGGTGGAGACTATGGAGAATTGCAAGCTAGCACAGAACATTGGCATTGTTCATAAGAGATGCCCAAACTGGCTTCTTCAACAGACCCACTCTTACATTAATTAGTCCACTTCTTGATAATGGATGCAGGACTGGCTTAATCCACCCATGAAGTCAGACCTCAGCCTATGGTCTGACGACTCCTCATAGATGCCATATCATAAGACTTTGGAGATCAAGTTGATAACACATGAACTCTGAGAACACACCTTTAAATATTAAGGACACTATTTATGGAGGTAAATTTAAATCAGAAATCTACTTGTGTCCGGATAAAATGGGTTAAATGGCACTGTTTGTTACATGGTTGTAATGTTCATCTTGCCTACAAGAGTACATTTGCCAAGAAGACTGGGCTATTTTTCAGCTGGCATGGAACCTATTGCCTGGGAGAGCAGTAGTAAAAAATTCATAACTATGTGTAATCATGTACAAATAAATGAAAGGAAGAAAGCACATGCCGTATACATTAGGGATTCTTAGAAATGAAGGGGAAACTGTTGTCATCTCATCTCTGCACCATTCTTTCTTCTATTTTTGGCCTTCTGAGTACAAGCTCACTGAAAGTATAGAATTACAAGATGCCCTTTGAGGACAGACCGATGATACAAACTTTGAGCTCCTGTGAGCGATCATTTGATCAAGTCTCATGAATTTCCCTGCGCAGGGGTTGCTGCTCACATGAAGCCAGTATCATAGCTGACCTTTTCTGACTTCAGGCCAGAGATCACAAAGGTGGAGTTCTTTCCAACAGAACCACGGGACAGCCTCAGAGCACTTTCATATGCCTACCTAAGTAATATGACTCTTCCCGGGAGAGCATTGTCTTAGCTGCAGTCCATCAATTAGTATCGCCATGGAAGTTGAAAGTAATATGCTGTCCTTGACTTTGTTCATTCAATAGGATTTTGTTATTAAGTGAACATGAAGAGCTTCAAAATAGGATATAAAATGATTTACATGTATGAGGAAGCATAGGTATTAAAACAACAAATCTGCCATGCTGTGGAAAATAGGTTTGAGTCCAACTTTTTACTTACTGTATGTGTGATGTTGGACACATTGCCTAAGTTCTTATGTTCTAACCTCACCAGCTAAATAATAATACATACTTTGCAGTATCATCATGAAAACTTAAAGCCATAGGACATGTCAAACATTTGCTCCAGGCTTTGGTACAGGTTAAGTACTCAAATGCAGTCAGTATCATTTCTGAGGTAATTATCTTGTATTATTACCTTAATTTTTGTATTTATATTCTTTGGCTTCCCAACTGTCTTAATGTCTTTCCCCCCTTCTTTTTGAAGTAGGGTCTTGCAATACTTTTCAGGTGTAACTCAACTTCCTGGGATCAAGGGGTTCTCCTATTGCAGAATCTAGAGTGCTAGACTACAAATGAGCCACTATATCTAGAATGGCTTACCTTTTGAAAGAGAAGATCATTCCATGCCATTTATTTATTTGAAAATTTCATGGGTGCATATAATGTAATTTGATCACAGTCAGTCCATTCTTCTATTTTATTCCCTTCCACTCCCACAGGAAACTTCCTTCTATTATGCCTCCCTCCTACTTTCACACTCTAAAAAATAATGCACTATCCATTTTTCTCTCATATATTACAACCTGGCAACAGTTTCCTCTCCCTCTACTCCTCCCAGTCCTTGTCCCCACCTCTTGTCCCCAGTCTCTTCCTCAGGCACACTTCCATTATCCTTCAGGAAAGAGCAGCCCTCCCAGGGATATGAACTTAATGCTGCATAATGAGTTACAATAAAACTAGGTGCATACCCTCCTATCAGGGCTGGACAATAGGCCTGGCAATGGTGGTACACACCTTTAATTCCAGCATTCAGGAGGCAGGGGTTGGCCAATCTCTGTGAGTTCGAGACCAGCCTGATTTACAAAGAAACCTTGTCTGGAAAATCCAACTCACCCCCCCAAAAAAAGGCTGGACAAAGCAAACCTGTAGGAAAGGGGTCCCAAGAGCAGGCAAAAGAGACAGAGACACCCTGCACTCCCACACAAAGAGACCAAGATGCACAAGTATAACGTATATGCAGAGGACCTAGCACAGACCCATACAGGCTCTGTGATTGCCACTTCAGTCTCTGTGAGCCCTATAAGCCCTGCTTTGTTGATTCTGTGGATGTCCTTGTGGTGCCCTTGACCTCCTGGCTCCTACAATCATAAGTTAACCTTAAAAATATTTATATAGTTTTAATTTGTTCTTTGAGAATTACACACACACACACACACACACACACACACACACACACATCTTAATCATAATCACCTCCAGCTCCTCCTGATCCGAAAGTTGGCTCTTCGTCCAGAAACAGCCATCTACTTGTCAATAGCCCCTCAGCTAAGGCTGGGGGCTCAAGTGCCTGTGCCCCACGTACCCTGGAATGCTGACTGCCTTACAAGTTATATTAATTTGGAATAGGACTTTTTAACCAATAGGGCATTTTTGTGATTATAAATTAAAAAACAATCTTATTAAATAATTAAAAAATCAACACACTTGTAAATGAAGTATAGTAATAGTTAATCCAGAGAAAGGCTTACTGCCCCAGAGTTAAAGACTAGAATTGCTTGCTTCAGTCATGAGAATGATTTCTACAGGCCCTGTTCTCCTTCTTCATTGTTGCCCTTCTTTTTCTATTCTCCACATGAAGTTAAGTAAAAATGTCCAAAATGTAAATCTATGTTCATAGCTTAAAATAAGTAATGACATAAAATCCTGCAAAATGTTGACATTCCCTACCTTGATGCCTTGGGTCGATGGTGTCTATTTAGTACTCTGGCCTCATCGGTTTTATCACTTACTGTTGTTTACGACCCTACCGCCTTGACTCTCGCCTTGACTCTCGTGCCATCCTGTGACTGAGCAGCTGCTGAGGCCTCTCTAACGTCTGGCTTTCTCAAGCTTGTTTCTTTTCCCAGAGTATTTCACTCATTAGTTTTGGTGCTAGAATGAAACATTTTTTAAAGCATTCTTTGGCTCTTGCTTGCCGGTGTGTCTTGTGGGAAACACAAGCCTGCTGTGTTTGGTGTAATTATTCTTGTATTTCATAGAATGTGCTTCTACGAAGCTCCTGTAACTCTTGCTCTTCTTAGCTCCTGCCCCCGTGTTAATTCCCCCAGGACAAGGACCCCATATACCCTCTTTGCTGTGCTCTGCAGGACCCAACATACACAAAGTATGCAGGAGATTTTGTTAGTAAACAAATGTTTGCCGGGTTCTTGGTTGTGGAGAATAAAGCTGGCTTCTGGTGCTAGGTAATGGCACTAGAGGTCAGACAGCTAAATCCAGAACAGGGATGGCAGGGAGTCTCTTTGGCTATATTGAGAAATTGGGGACAGGAGATTAAAGACCCAGTTTTGATGGATGAAGAGCCGTGAAGATTTATGTCAGCGTTTTATTTGTTCTACTGGCATTTGACTAGAACCTGATAGTAGTTCATCCCTAAGTTTTCCTTATTCCAAGTTGCTAACAAAATAACTACTTTTTTCAAACAATGTCCATAGTGAATACTGATGATTTTTCTCTAATATAGAATACTTTACACAACAAAATGGATAAATGTGTCAATGGTCGACTGACACATTCAGTGAATGTGCTGTGCTGTGAATACCACGCTGGCACTGTCTTTTCCTGGCTAGAATTATCCAGAGCAGTCATTCATATTGTCTCCTCTCTACCAAATTCTATGTTTGGATATAAATATTACACAATTAACTAAAATTCAAATATGTATTGGATTTAAATATATGTATGAAGAGCATTTTAATTTTGTGGATGATCCGTGTGGTAAAGATCAAGCATTTGTCTTATTATATGCTTCACCTCAACGTATCATTGCAATTCAGAGGCATTAAAGATACTTAGTCATACTTTCGGGAATTCTGCCAAGTTTCTCTTGAGTTGTAATGTAGTATCGAATTCCTCTTGAATTTCCTTCTTGTAAGACTTGATGGTGACAGTGACAATGTACCTATTCCAAGTTTATTTTATACCCCACTTGAAATGAAGTCCTTTTACACTCCAAGGCAAAGTAGACACAATGACGTGTTCCTCACTGAGATGACCAACGGGCACCAGGAAGAGAGCTGTTTGTTGGCTTGCCACTGAGTTCTCTAATGTGTAACACAGGGCCTAGCAAATATCAAGCTAGAATGTATAAGTCTCCGGGCAAATGCATCGATGAAAAAATATCATCATGGCATATTCGAGTTTTGTCTAGAGCAAAACAATCACTCCAGTATTCAGGATAGGAAGATGTTGTCCCCTTACCATGGGAGTGTTTTGGGCACGGGTTGGACGCTTATTATCAGCAGATTTGAAAAGGCAGGCATGCAAGGCGGCCACTGCTTGAGAGTCTAGTTGCTGGCACACTGCAGAGAGTTGTTCGCAAGAGGATGGCTGTGGCCCTGGGAACTTTTGCTGATGATCTCAAAAGCCCACTTATAGCGGGTGACTCCTGGGAGACGCATCGGCAGCCAGGCTGTGCTGCCAACAGTGATCTCATCTGCCTGCCAACAGCTGCTGTGAGAAAAAGCGACTTCTCTCCCAAATGTTATGAAGGCCTCACTGGCGCAATCTATCCTGGAGTGAACCTGAGACAGAATTCTGGGAAATGGAGTTCTTTAGTGTATATAAGCATGAGGGTAACAGGCCATAAGCTGCAATTCAGCACCCACGGTCATTAGCTGAGAGATTTTAAAATTTATTCTTTATTTTTTACATTTATTTATTTATTTATTTATTTATTTATTTATTTGTACATAGTCTTATAGCCTGGAACTTCTTATGTGCAGACCAGGTTGGACTTGAACTCACAAAAATCCACCCATCTCTGGCTCCTGAATGCTAGGATTAAAGGCATGTACCAACACACCAGGTTGGGAGGGAGCTCCTTTTTCTTGGAGTAAGAAGCAATAAATCTGTAGCTTCCATGAAGAGAAAAGAACCACACTCTCCTTCCTTCCCTCCCTCCCTCCCTCCCTTCTTCCCTCCCTCCTTCCATCCCTCCCTCCCTCCTTCCATCCCTCCCTCCCTCTCTCCCTCCCTCCCTCCCTTCTTCCCTCCCTCCCTCCTTCCTTCTCTCCCTACTTCCTTCCCTCCCTCTGTCTCTCCCTCCCTCCCTCCTTCCTTCCCTCTCTCCCTCCCTCCCTCCTTCCCTCCCTCCTTCCTTCCCTCCCTGCTTCCCTCCCTCTCTCTTTCCCTCCCTTCCTCTCTCCTCTCTTTTACCAGTTTTCTTTTCTTGTCATCATCATCATCATTATCATTTTAACTTAGAAAATGGTAAGCTGTAGTTGCAGACTTTGTGGGCTGACATATATGGGTTCAGGGAATTGAACCTGAGGCCTCTGCAAAGGCAACAATACTCTTTACTGCCAAATTGTTTCTTCAACCCTTACTATTTAAAAATTTGTGAGCCAGGTTCCCACAGCTCATAGCCCAGGAAACCCCAATTCTCCTATCTCCACTTCCAATGTGCTGGGCTTATAGGCACACATCACCACACCTGGCACAAAGGAGGTTTGGTTTTTTTTTTTTTTTTTTTTTTTTAAGTCTATCTCCAGTGACTGGTGCTTATGGAGGCGATAGCTAACTGAATGAGAGTTCCAATTCCTTTCCATAGCACAGCATTGGTTCTGAGATGCAGCTATGTGGCTACTTTCGCAGCTTCCCCTACATCTAGGATGACCATATATGTAGTTCTTGACAATGCTCTGTGCAGGGAGTGATGAATCTTCATTTGAGACAAGATGGTCCAGTGTCAACCATTCAGTTTTCCAAGATGCTCTTCTGGCTTGTTGTGAGGCTTGAGTGTAGGACATCCAATAGTGAACTCTGAAGGGACCCTCAGATGTCACAGAGTCACTCAAAGGAATGTCTGGACTGTATCGTTACTTGAGAAAAAGGTGCTAATCAAGAATACCCCATGGAACTCTGTATAGAAAATAAACCTTCAAGTATGCAGGCAACGGCATATGCGGATCACTCATTAAAGTAGTGGATGCATAAGAAATATTTGATAGCAAATGCATAAAATCAAGTAACCTTCATGGTGCCATCAGAATAACTAAGTTATGGAACAAACCTAGGAGGCTGTCAACAGATGGTGGATGAAGACAATGTAGTGCATATTCACAATGGATTCTTTTCAGCTATAAACAATAAGATTATGTCCTCCGCAGGAAAGTGAATGGGACTGGAGATTACCATTTTAAGTGAATCACGTTAGGTTCAGAAACACAAGTATCATATGCTGTCTCATTTGTTAATCCTAGATTGTTATATAGACACATAAAGTCAGATATGGATAGACACACAGTTTTAAATCAAAGCAAAACTGCCTAGGGATTGGATGGGGGCAACTGGTGGGGGAAGAGAGAAGAGTGGAAGGCTGTGGAGGAGGGCGCTTAGAGTGCATGCTGTACATGTATGCAAGTGTCTTTATTAACAAGAAACATACACACATAAAAACATAAAGAGAAAGACTATACTGTCACTGCTTAGGGGGAGTGCCCTGGAGACAGACTCCGTTGTTGCAAGCTGTGGGAACATTCTTTAGTTTTATTTTGTTGTTGTTTGTTTGGTTGTTTTTTAATTCTTCTCTCATATATTACATCCCGACTGCAGTTTCCCCTCCCCAGGTCTCTCCCCTCTACCTCCCCTCTTCCCCACATCTACCATACTCTGTCTTCCCTCCAAGAACAGCATCCCTCCCAAGGACATCACCAAACACAGGAAGCTACAAAAAGACCAGGCACGTACCATTACATTAAGGCTGGGGGAGGCAACTCAGTAGGAGGAAAAGGGTCCTACAAGCAGGCAAAAAGAGTCAGAGATACCCTCCCTCCCTGCTTCCACTGTTAACAATCCCACAAAAGTACTATGTAGAAGACCCCTGAGAAGATCTCTGAGAGCCTCTGAGTGCCGGTCAATTGATTCTGTGGGCTGTGTTCTCCTGGTGTCCCTGACTCCTTTAGTTCCTCTGATCTTTTCTCCTCTTCCTATACAGGATTCCCTGAGCTCGCCCAATGTTTGGCTCTGGGACTCTGCATCTGCTCTCATCAGTTGCTGGATGAGGTCTTTCTGGTCTCTCATATGATGAGTATGTTAGGCTCCACTCCCAGAACAGGCAGGACAAACATTAGGCCAAAGGTTTTGTGGCTGGGTTTGTGTCTAATCCCTCCACTGGAAGTCTAGCATGGTTATAGAAGATGGCTGGTTCAGACTCATTAGGAGTCTTTGCTAGGGTTACTCTCCTAGATTACATGGAGTTTCCATTGCACTAGGTTTCTACCTCACCCCTAAATGAACCCAATTCCAGCTGTCTCTCCCAGTACTCTCTTCTTTCATCCTCCCCCACTGGATCCACCATGTTCCCATCCCCACCTACTCCCAGTCCACTCTCAATGTCTATTCTACTTTCCTTTCCCAGGGTGATCCAAATTGGGCCATGTATCCTTGTTATTTAACCTCTCTGGGGCTGTGGACTGAAGCATTGTTATCTTTCACTTTACAGTTAATATACACTGATAAGTGAGTACATACCATGTTTGTCTTTCTGGGTTTGGGTTACCTCACTCAGGATGATTTTTTTTTAGTTCCACCCATTTGCCTGAAAATTTCATGATGTCATTGTTTTGAACAGCTGAATAATACTCTGTTGTGTAAATGTACCACATTTTCTTTATTCATTCTTCAGTTGAGGGATTTTAGGTTGTTTCCAGTTTCTGGCTATTACAAATAAAGCTGATATGAACATAGCTGGTCAGTTGTCTTTGTGGTAGATAGAGTGTCTTTTGGGTATATTCCTAAAGTAGTCTTGATTTGCATTTCCCTGATGGCTAAGAATGTTGAACATTTTTGTGGGTATATCCTTAGGAACTGCTTGCAGGGTCAGGAAATGTTGCTTAGAAATTATAGCTGGCAACGATGACAATATTTGAAAAAATCAAAAACTGTCACAAACTTTCTGATGAAAATCTATAGAATAATCATTAAAGGGGTCAATAGGCTCATATTCCTTTGGCATCCGGTCTGACTAATCACAGAACTTCGGGTAGTGTTATCCAGAATTTTGTAGTTACAGTTTGACAAGCTGAATGAAATAACAGGGGTCCCTGGAACCCTTGGCAAACTTAGAACTTCATTGTAATCACAAGATCAGTGACTAGAAATAAGCCCACCCTGTTCTAATATGTTCTAAGTTCTTTGTGCAGATCTCTTTAGTCCCAGTATTATAGATAAAGCTTACAGCTAACCACAAAGCAACAGGCACTTACTATATGCTTTGCAAGTGCCACCAGATCTTTAACTTTACATACAACACAGCTGTCACAATCCCAACCTCAGCAGGAGGAAGCAGTTGCTCAAGAAATAGCCTCAATGTCCCGTAGATATTTAGTATTTTGATCTTTATAGATTCTCTACAAACATGAAGAATCTATGAGTTTGCTAGTAATTAAAAGAACAATAGGAAATGATTTTATACACAGTTTTGCCCAGTTCTACTAACTATGGTGTACCACAAGTACCTCTGATTTTAAATTCATTCATCTTATATTCATCTCTCCAGTGCTACAGTGCTACTTAGCAACCAGTCTCCCTCGCTCTCCCTATTGTTTTTAAAACCATAGACTATTTAATTAGGTTTGATTTCAGGAGTGGATAGTGGTTTCTTAGGCATTCCCAGCACTTAGTATAACCAAAGATTTTCCTAGAGGAATTTTGTTTTCATTGACCATAAACTTCAATAGAATGCTTCTCAGGTCAAGTTCCCAAAAACAAAGTCATCGAAGTATCTCTTTTATCTTTCTGTTTATTTTTCTAAATGTATATGTGTATTTTGTCAGCATGTGTGTCTGTGCACCATGTGTGTGCCTAGTGGTGGTGGAGGCCGGAAGAGAGAGTCAGAACCCTGGAACTGGAGTCACTGGAAGTTCTAAGTCACCTTAGTCCTCTGGAAGAGAAGCCAGTGTTCTTAATCATTAAGCTATTTCTACAGTTCGGTGAAACACTTCATGTTCTCTCTCTCTCTCTCTCTCTCTCTCTCTCTCTCTCTCTCTCTCTCTTTGAGACAGGGTATATGAATGTATCCTTCACTGTCTTGGTACTTTCTTTGTAGGCCAGGCTGGCCTCGAACTTATGGAGATCTACCTGCTTCTGCCTCCCAGGTACTGGGATTAAAGGCATGTGCCACCACTGCTCGGCTTCGACTTCTACATTCTCTTGTACAACTATTCTTACTGATGTGGAAGCAATTTCTGTTATTACCATTGTGTCATAATTATATCAAATGTCTGTTATTTCTACATACTGTCAGAAACTAATACATTTGATAATTTTTTATTATTTGGGGACGTCAAACATGCCTATAATGTATTTTGACCATATTAAATCTCACTTTCCCCTTAAATATCCTATCTTTCTACCTACTCCCAACTTCATATAATTTTTTATCATTACTTATTTTTATAATGCACTGAGTCCAATTTGTGCTGCCCATATTTTCATGGGTGTGGTGTCATCCAATGGATCATAGTTGACAGACTATGGATCTCACCTTAAAAAAAAAAAAAAAAGATCCTTCCTCCCACATATACTATCAATTGTTAATAGTTCCTCAGAGCCCAGACCATCTCCCTGGTAGAATGTTGACTGTCTTGATATTGTGTAGCTCTTGTGAGGGCAACACAGCTGTTGTAGTGACTCTACAATGTCTAGAACATACTGTTTTGCTTTGGTCCTCCCAAACCTCTGGGTCTTAGCATCTTCTACTTCCTTTTCTATGATTGTCCCTGAGCTTGGTGAGTTACTGTGAAGTAGATGTCCTATTTATGGCTGAGTACTCTACTGGCACACATTCTCTGCACTTTACCAGTTGTAAGTTTCTGCATTAATTGCCATCCAAAGCACAAGGTAACTCCTCTGAGGATGTCTGAGAGCTGCACTTATCTAGCGGTATATAGATAAGAATTAAGAGACTAGCTTGATATCAATTTAGCAGAGAAATGGAATGGTGGTAGGTTCAGACCTGATGCCTGTTAATTTCTCAGTCATGGATTCTTGGCTAGATTTACAGCACCAAACATGTTTCAACTTGGGCCTTAAATATAACCAGAGAACAGTTGATTACCCCTGTGACATTCATGCCACTATTGCACCCTTGGGCATATCTTATCACGGTTCCCACAGTGCTAAAAATATCAAGTTAATGATTCAATTATAATGAAATCTGGCAGTATAGAGAGTTCTCAAAAGATGATACACAAATGTCGGAGCCACTTAAAAACGAAAAGAAGTTCAACATCCTCATGGTCAGGGAAATGTAAACTAATACTGCTTTAAGATTTTACCTTATTCCCATCATAATGGACAAGATCAATAAACAAATAAACAGACACCAATGCTGTTGAGGATATAGGAAAAGGGGGAAAACATATTTATTGTGAATGGGGGTGCAAACTGATATAACCAGTATAAACATCAATGTGGAGGTTCCTTAAAATGCTAAAACTTGATCTACCACAAGATTTTACTATAACCCTCTTTGACGTATCCAAAAGACTCTGTATCTTACCACAGACATACTTGCTTATCTGTGTCCATTGCTGCCCTATTTATAGTAGCCAGAAATTGGAAACAGCCTAGATCTTCACCAACTGATGAATGGATAATTAATATGTGGCACAGTCACACAATGGAATATTTGGCTGTTTAGAAAAATATTGAGGATAAATGGCTAGAAGAAAATCATCCTGAGTGAGCTAACCCAGATCCAAAAGAGAAATGTTACAAGTTTTCTTGGATATGCAGATTTTTAGCTTTTTACCTTTAGAAATGCATAGGATAGATAGCTAGTAAGGGATGAAGAGAGAAGAAAGAACTGTCCAAGAAAAAGAGTATGGTGTTGTAAAGAAATAAAAAGGAAACCAGACTGGGAGGATTGAGTGGCAGAGGAGGCAGGACTGTAGGGTGAAGGAGGGATATGGAGAGTGATAAGTAACACATGTAGGTTGTTATTTTACCTCAAAGAGTCCACAGTTGGGTAATACTATTGATGGCTCCCCTATACTTGACCCCCAGTAGCCTGAATAGCACCTCCCAGTATTATGCAAGGAGGCCAGGAGGGAGAAAGTTTCCTGTTTACTATTATCTCGATTTTCCCATGTTCTGCAACTGCAGTTATGTGGTGTCTTCAGCAAAGGATCTTATCATGAAGGTACAGTGGGCAATCAAGGTAAATGGCAATAGTTTATATTGTCAGGGAGGGAGGGCCATGTCTCTGCGATACCATTTTGGCACCTTTTTTTTTCTGAAATGAAAACAAAAACAAAACAAAAAAAAATTACAAAATCTTAATCTGCATGAGAATGTGTGCATCAGCATTCCATCATGGATGGGAAGAGGCGTTATGAGGATCCACTACCCCCTGGGATCCATAGGCAGAGGAGAATTTGAAGAGGTTGTGATTGATAATACATATATTATTACCCTAGACAAAGACTTCTAGGCAGGAAGTCAATGGTAGACTGGCAGGTACATGCTGGTACACCCAGGCTGCATACAAGGAAGGCTGCACACAGGCTATTTATTGGTCGGCACACACGCCTACAGACAAACACAGGCAGCATGGTGAAGGAAGGCTCAGGCCTCTGTCCTCAAGACTGTATTACATGTTGAACCATACAATGTGCTTATATAACAAGTGGCATAACTTGTTTCTTTTGAGGTTCCCGGAACTTCTGGTGGCAACAATTTTGTGCTGACTAATAGCTCCCTGAATGTCCAGTGTCAGTCATGTTTTATTTAGTTGACTCATATCAGATGTCCATATCAGTGCCAGGTTGTCTAAACATAAGCTGGCCCTCACTGCTGCCTAGGGACAGCAGGAATCCCTAATTAAATGCAGTGGGCCCACAAAACCTCCAAATAGACGTGGAAATAGGTGAGGGCCTGTGGGGAAGCAGAAGGGACTCACAGAGAGGGAGATGAGACAAAGACGACAGGAGGGACGTGGCCAAAGGACATTACAGGTATTCCTGCGATTCTGAAAGAAGAGGTCAGCACACGAGGTCAGTTGAAACTGCTCTGTGGTAGCCATGTGAGTTAGAGAGCACCATTTTTATTTTCTAGGCGGAAAAGCTGAGGTTAGAAACTGTGTTCATGGACACAAGTCTAGTTGCTGTCAGACATCAGGCAGGAATCTGAACTCGGCTCCTGTTGTCATTACACCCTGATGCCTCCCCTAGCTCATAAAATGAAATATCGACCTGAACTGTGGTATGGTTTACTGCACTGTAACCAAAGAGAAGTGCTCAGCTATGAAATGACTCTGTGCCCTCCTCCGTGAACTGTTCTCTATGTTTCTGGCATCTTGCTCTCTCCTCATTGGCAACAACCAAGTCATACTTTCTTGTGTGTTGGCAATACAAGGTGCTTTCCCTGAATAGGTTTACTATCCATTGCCCTTCCACTGGGGTGGATGCTAATGCAGAAGTCTGGGTTTTGTGTGTGTGATGTAATTTTGAAAATCTGCTACCATCTTGCCATATTTTCTTGAAATCTGTTTATACTGTATTTTTAGTAATAAAATTTCATATACTTGCAGTCAATGCTTTCATGTTTCCTCTCATTGCTGTTCCTGGCTGTTTGCTTAGGAAATGAGATGGCAGATAGCTTGACATCTCCTGTATCCCTTATCATCTTCAGAGCTGTACTGCTGGTACATATCCCAGTCATTTATTACAGAGCAGACAATAACTTCCCAGAACATTCTCCATTAGTACAGCCTTTGAATGAAGATTTAATTGTACATTCCTTTGGCGTTCTTGCTGTTATGTGTGAGTAATTTTTCCTTCTCTCAGCTTTGTTTTGGAAGCCATTCATCTCACTACTGTTGATCACTCTGCCCTCACATGGCTCAGAGTGAGAGTAAAGTAAACAGGCTGATAAGCAGACACAGGCTCTTCCTCTGTTTCCTGTCTTCAAATCTGCAGGGTCTAACAGAGGCTGTGGAGATAATGGGAAGTTCTGCTTAAAACAGAGCTTTGTTTCAAGAGCAGGAAAGAAAGCCAGGAGGCCTGTGTGTTTTTTACAAATACAGTAGCCATTCACTTCCAGCAATTTGGACTTTATGTAGTTGTTGTAAGCCATGGAAGGAATTTTAACCAGTGGGTGAGAGACTTGGATTTGTGTATAAGATGTTCGCATTTTAGAGTTCCATGGAGTGACTGCACTTCAGTCATATAAATTCAGGAAGTGCTGAGGTTTGTTAATGTATATCTCCATTCTCAGAGTAGAGTAGAGCAGCAGCAGTAGTAGTAGGGATCTTGTACTTAGAAGTAACTGTAAATAAACAACTTAGCTAAATATAAAAAGCAAGTCAGGACCAAAGGAGAAAAATCTGTACAAATGAATGTTATTGTTTCTTTGATGCAGGGTAAATTTCACTCAGGTTTGCTGTGGGAACCCTGGCAGAACATTAGAACAGACAATGATGGGGGCAGTGGACTTCAAAATGATGTCTTTGTATATTCTAAATACTAACCCTCAGTCAGATAGAGTGGGTAAAGAGTTTCCCTTTATTCTGTAGGCTGGCTCTTCATCCAAATGAAGGAATCCTTCGTTGTAAAGAGCCTTTTATAGTATCGTGGTCCCAAGAGAAGACTTGTGCAGTAGATGGCAGTTAGCATAGAGACTCCCAACTGATCAATGCACAAAGACTAAGGGACTTCAGAGTGCTCAGCCATACATGGGAGGTCTATGTCACAACTGTCTTTATCGAGGCTCAGTGAATTTTGAGAAAGCAGACATGAAAAGACTCTAAAAGTCAGATGTAGTAGATGCCATCAAGGAAATAATGTTTTTCAGACACAACAGGGCAGATACATGTATAAACCCACAGTGATTGTGAGTGCATACACAGGCCCCATGCAAGTTTAAGTCAGACAAAAATCTCAGTATAGAGGGAACAGCTGGACATGAAGTCCCACCCTTTAGTTGAAGAGCTATTGGCATTTGATGGCTTCTGGGAGAGAGAATCAGTTTTCTTTAATGATGTGACATCTGATGTATTGACCATATTCCCCACACCCAAGAGTGTTTGGGCAACACAAACTAGACTCGATTTCTTTTAAAGAGAGGTTGAAAGAGATTATGACATTGGGTGGGTATGGAGGCAGGGAAGGATCTGGAAAGAGTTGGGGTGGTGGTGAATATGGTCAAAATACATAGTATGAAATTCTCAAAGAATTCATAAAAATATTTTTTTAGAACAACAACAAAAATTCCCAAACATTTTCTTACAAATGCATTTGAAATGTTGAATAGTTGTGTATTCATTTAATGTTGGAAACCCCAAGGGTTGAGTATGCTGTGAGCATACTCAGATTCCTGTAGCAGGCCCTGTATCTGCTATTTCTGATAATGTGTATGTATGTGTGGTGGTGGTGGGGGGGAAGTACACAAGAGCACACACAAGTCTGCATGAATGCTGTGGTGTACATGTAGAGGTCAAAGGAGTGGTCTCTCTCCACCATGTGGGTGTTGAGGATTGAACTTAGGCTATCAGGCTTGGTGGCAAGTGCCTTTACCTGCTGAGCCACCTCACTGGCCCTTTCTGATATTGATGAGTGCCTCATAAAAGGGATTCAGGTATTATTTTGGTCTGGGAGAATATTGATGTCATTATTTATTTTCTGTATGGTGAAGGTAAAATCTGATTCTGAGTATCATGGGGTCTGGATACTCTTATCATAATAAACCATTTTTATACAACTTATGTAATTTTATTTTGTTGTGATCAGCTTAATATTTTAAAAGTTGTGCTGTGGGCAGTGATGTAAGGTATAGTGATTCCTTTTCTGTAGGAGATGAAGACATTTTGGCCATCCTTGATTTGTAAAGGTATTTATTTGGTAAGGTATGATTCCCCCACAGTGGGTGAAACATAATAGCCATGTTTCTTTGTGAATTAACTAAGACATGTAGGAAGCATCTATATAAATCATACAAATAAGTATTGCTTAATTTTTATATTTTTATTTTTTTAAATTTATTATTGTCTTATTTCAGGTTACTATTACTGATTTAGGGTTGCTATTGCTATGATGAAACATCATGATCAAAAGCAAGTTGGGGAGTAAAAGCTTAATTTGGCTTATGCTTTCATATCTCAGTTCATTATTAAACAAAGTCAAATAGGATAGAAACCTGGAGTCAGAAACTGATGCAGAGGGTTGCTGCTTATTGGTTTGCTTCTCATGGCTTGCTCAGCCTATTTTCTGATGGAAGCCAGAATAACCAGCTCAGGGATGTCTCCATCTACAACAGATTGGGTCTTTCCTTGTCAATCACTAATTAAGAAAATATCCTGCAGGCTTGCTTGTCTACAGTCCAGTCTTACAGAAGAATTTTCTTGAGTGAGGCTCTCTCCTTTCAGATAACTCTAGCTATTATCAAGTTGACATAAAACTAACAGGACAATTGTGCATTGTTTCTAATTATTTTGTTTTATTTATGTGTGTGTGGGTCTGTATGTAAGTGCATCACTTTTGTGTAGGAGCCCTCAGGCTTCAGAATAAATCATGTAGAATTGTAGTTACTGATAGTTGTAAGCTGCATGTGATCCCTTTGAAAGAGCAACAAATACTGTTAACTTCCAAGCCATCTCCTCAGTGTTACATCTCTAGACTTGGTAGGACCTGGGAGAATGGAGCTGATAAATGAGGCAATAGCCAACTTTATTCAGAGCCTCAGACAACTGATATCTGAGGGTTGAGAAAGGTCACCTGGGTAAAATTCTCATGAATTGAAGCTACACGTGGCAAAAACATGCTTTGTTCTATTGAGACAAAGAATTGAATAACATCAATAATAACAACAAGTAAACTGAAGTAAATTTACTCCTATTTGAAACACCTTGGAGGAGCATGGAAATGTTCCAAGAACAATTCCATGTTTTAAAGAAACTGAGATCACAAGACTCCTGTCTTGTTCTCTTGGAGTGTTCTCACAAGCACTCAGAATCCCCATCACATGAGTCCATTCCTGAGCCATGTTACAATACTCCAGCACTTGAAAAAGTATTTTTAATGTTGTGGATGTATGCATGCCTGTGTGTTAGTATGTGCATGGGAGCACAGGTGCCTCTTGAGGCCAGGAGCATACGATCATCCTGAAGATGGATTTATATACTGTTGTGAGCCACCAGATGTTTGGTGAGGGAAGCAAACTTAAATCCTCTGCAGGAGAAGAATGTGATCTTAACTGCCAAGCCATCTCTCTAGCCCCTTGCTTTTATCTCTTAAGAGATACCAGACATCAGGTGGGGTTGTGTTGTTGTTAAGTGTAAATGCAAGATGAGTAAAAAAAGCAAAGACAACCTCTACACATTTGACAAGCCTTTCTCCTACATCTCCTTTTCACTGGTTTTTGCTTTTGTGACTCTACTAATATTGTGAGAGAGAAAAAGACGTTTGTAAAACCCTCATGGATGATGGGACACTTGAAGGATAGTTAGGCTTATAAAACAGAGACACTTGGCTCAAGTAGAGAAGCACTAAGAAAAGGTAAGAGTCGTCAAACAGGAAGGTTCTTGTGAGCTAAGAGGGAGTTTATATTAAGTTGGTTAAAAAAAGAGCCTCAACTGAACTAAATTAGTCAGAACTGCTATTTATTGTAAGACTCATTTTGGACACATGAGCTTTGAATACATGTAGTTTAAGTAAAGGAGGCCAGCTTGGCTTGAATGTTGGCAAGATGGGTATCATTCAGTATTACCTATTTCACATTTATATAGCAAATGTAATTTTGGCTATTTTTATATTCCAGTTGCATATGAGTTCCCCCTTTTGTAGCTGATCAGATCATTGTTGAAATGTATTTATTTCTAACTTGGTGTGGAATATCAAGCATCAGTGCTAAACAGTGAATTCTCAAAAGAGAAAACTCAAATGGCTGATCAGCATTTAAATGTTCAACATCCTCAGTGATCAGGGAATTGAAAATCAAAACTACTTTGGGATTTCATCTTACACCCATAAGAATCATTAAGATCAATAAAACAAATGACAACTAATGTTAGTGAGGATGTGGAGTAAGGGGAATACTCACCTGTTGCTGGTGGGACTGTGAACTTGTGCAGTTACTATGGAAATCAGTGTGGTGGTTCCTCAGGAATAGGGTAATCAACCTACTTCAAGATCCAGCTATGTCATCACTCTTGGGCATGTACCCAAAGGATGCTTCATCCTATGACAGAGACACTTGCTCAGTCATGTTCATAATAGCCAGAAACTGGAAACAACTTAGATATCTCTCAACATATGAATGTATAAAGAAAATGTGGTACTAAGGGATGCTGGGGGTATGAGCCACCACCTGTGGGCATCTTGGTATCCAAGGGCTGTGCTGCCACTGTGGTCATGTTGATCTAATGATGGCATCTGGGCCTGGGCTGCTACTGGGGGGGGGTCAAGTCTGGGTCCATGCCCCAGCTGCAATCAGAGTCTGAATGCCACACAGATGACTGAAGTTTGGTCAGTACTTGAGGCCATGTCTGGGTTCATGGTGCTATTGTAGGGTCAGAGTTGGGGTATGTGGCTCTAGTATCATTAAAGGACATGCTGATGCCAGGACTCTGGGTCACCACCTGGGGCCACGTTGGTATCTGAGGGCAATTCTGCTGCAATAGCAGTGCTGAGGGTGGCCCTTGCTGCCACCTGGGGACATGGTGACATCTGAGCCCGTGCTGATGCCTGGGACTAAGTCTTGGTCTGTGGTCCTATCCCAGTCACAGTCAGCGATATCTGTGGCCCATGGTGCCACCAAAGGCCACATAGATGCCTGGGGTCTAGTCTGCATCTTAAGACCATTTTGGTGTCCGAGAACCACACTGCCACTGGGATCGCAGTGTTGTCTGGGCCATGAGATAAATTTTGGTCTGTGGCCCAACAGCATCCAGGGTCTGGACTGATGTCCATGGCCTGTGTTAACACAGGGGGTCATAGGAGTCAAGCATGTTGAAATCAGAGCCAGACTTGCCTCTCTCTGGACCCGGGATAGTTGGTCCTGCCACTCACTGGACACTGTAGTGTAAGAGCTGGTGCCACCACAGCACTTACGAAAATTGTGCCCACTCTTCACTAGAGGTGTGAGAGAGCTGACTGTGATGGCATGGACCTAGGAAAGCTGGCTCTGCCCTTCACCTAAAGGGTGGTCCTGTTGACCTGGACAAACCAGCTCAGCAATCACCCATGCCCACATCTTGGGCCTTGGGTTGGCTCACCCTAGTAGCTGCCCCAACTGTGACCTGCTGGAGTGTGTGAAGGAGGAGTCCTACAGAACGGCAACCACAGGATCTCTATGACTTGGGGCAATGACAGGATATCTGAGAGGAGTTTTGATGAGGGTCTAGTAATGATAGTATTCCAAAAACTAGAGGCCTTGAGCCAGACCAATTATTCATCGCAAGAAACATTTTTGCAGATGGGGCTGACTGGACCAAAGAGATGTACTGCATGACACACTGCAGCTCCCGATGCCACTGGGATGAATGAAGAGGTGTTGGGAAGATGGAGAAGTGAGGTGGGATTTTTGTTTGTTGGTTTATTTATTTAATTAATTTTGGTGGGCATACATACTGCAGGGGTAAGGGGCAAATATGGAGGGATAGGGAGATGAGCAGAAATGGGTTGCATGATGTGAAATTTCCAAACAATCAATGAAGTTTTTTTTTTTAAAAAGAAAAAGTGGCACTTTTACTCAATGGAATATTACTCAGCCATTAAAAAGAAATGAAATCATGAAAATCTCAGGTAAATAATGGAACAAAAAAAAATCCTGAGTGAGGTAACCTAGACACAGAAAGTCAAATATAGTACTATTCACTTATATGTGCATGCTAGCTGTTAAGTCAATGGTAACCAAGCTACAATTCATAAAACCACAGAGGTTAGGTATAGAGTAAGGGATGTGGGGAGGGGAATAGATCTTTCTAAGAAAGGGAAATATAATAAGTAGTTATGGACACCAAGGGGCTGGAATGGGAGGATCAGGCAAAGGCAGGGATGGAAGAGGGGGATGAAAGAGAGAATACTGGGAAGACAGCTAAAACCAGGGGCCATTTGAGGGGTGGTATGGAAACCCAGTACAGCAGAAAATTCCTAAAATATATACATATATGAAAGAAATGTAAATGAATCATTAAATAGCAGAGAAGACAAATGAAACTTTTATGACTTGCAATGAGTTACATCTAATTGGGTTGTTGATCAAAGGTGTCCCATGGGAACCCCCAAACAACTAAGGCTATTACCAAGAATATAGTTTTCTCTCCACAAATTGCCAACAAGGTCATATTGATAAGAGAACACCTATTCAATTTATTGAACATGGAGAAGTGGAGTTGGTGCCTACATAGAGCCTTTACTCCTGGTTGCTGGCATCTTTGGTAAAGGAAGATACTCTGCATGCTGCCAAAGGAGAAGTGTAAACACGGACCCAACTACAAAGCCTTTGGTATACAATGGTGTCCTGCCTGCAAGATATGCTAGGTCAATGATTGTACATAATAACCAACCAATATCTACTTTGACTGAAGGCCCATTCCACTAGATGGAATCCATACCTGATACTGCTTGGTTGACCAAGAACTTGAGATTAGAGTCTAGATAACCCAGGTACTTAGGGAAAAACCAAATACTACTGTTCTACTATTCTATAGTAGCTTACTTAAAACAATGGCTCTCAGCCTTTCTCATACTGTGACCCTTTAATACAGTTCTTCATGTTATGGTGACCCCCAACCATAAAATTATTTTGTTGTTACTATATAATTATAATTTTGCTACTGTTGTGAATGGTAGTGTAAATATCTGATATGTGGTATATCTGGCATGTGACTCTCAGGTTGAGAACCACTGTAGGCAGTGAGTTGTCTCTGTCATTTCTAGAGCTTATATATTATCATTCTGTGGTCTTTGAAGGAATTGAAGACAGGTAGTTATGGTTATAGTTTTCCTTAGTTAGGATTAAAGATAAGTTACACATAGACTTTAGACTCACAAAAATAAGATAGATAATAAAATAGTTTCTTTTAATCTTGCTAAATGTTAATGGATTAAATATTGTTAACTGTGATTCGATAACTGTTGTGTTATATATTTTGCTATGCTAAGGTTAAAACCCTTCTTTTTATTTTAGACAGAAAAGAGGAGATGATGGGAGATGTCATTCTGTATATGTTTCTCATACTGGTTAATAAATAAAGCACTGTTGGCCAATAGGAAAGCAAGATAGGCGGGACTAGGAAACAAGGAGGAAAGAGGAAGTAGTAAGGAGGAGTCAAGATGGAGGGTCTGGAGAGAGCTGGACGCCAGCCGCCTTCCCGGTAAGAGAAGGCCATGTGAAAATACATAGATTAGCAGAAATGGGTTAATAATTAAGACAGAGCTAGCCGATTAGAAACTAGCACCTGGCCAACAGTATAATATCAAATACAGAGTCTCTGTGTGTTATTTGGGGCTGGCTTGGCGGCAGGACAAGACCAGGCGGCGGCAGGCAGAAAAACCGTACTCGTTACAGGCAGACATTATGCAGAAAGTAAGAGACTGTGGAACACTCAGCCCTAAACAGGGTGTCCCCATCAAATCCCTCTGCTTAGGGCTCAGGGAATCCTAAAAAAGAGAAAAGACAGAAAGGTGTTAGAGCTAGAGGGTATTGGAGCTCACCAAGGAAATAACACTTTCCTTACACATAAGGACCAATGCACACAGGGACTCACAGGGACTCTGGCAACATGCCCAGGGCCTATATATATCTGCACCAGATAGGGTCCTACACAGGAAAGGAGAGGTGGTCAGATGCCCCTCTCCTTAACCCAGAAATTGTTTCCAATTGATACCTACTTGGGAAATGAATTTAGTTTCCTGCAATGGAATTTCACTGGGAAAACAAACTACACTTAAGGAAAGGCTGTTGTGGTGATATATTATTTATGATTTAATGAAGCTTGCTTGAGCAAAGCCAGCTTCAAGCTATAGAGATCAGGCAGTGGTGATGCACACCTTTAATCCCAGGAGTCTTTTAGCTAGGTGGTAGAAGTACACACCTTTAATCCCAGGACTCAGGCTTAAGAGGTAGATGGATCACTGTTAGTTCACGGTCACAATACATGAAATTGATCAGGTCCTAAAAGAAACAGCTCACACAAACATGATCTCAGCACTTGGGATCATACACCTTAATCCCAGCACTAGGGAGGTAGAGATAGGAGGATATGACTGGGTAGAGAAAGAAATGTAAGGAGGAGGAGACAGGAATTCAGAGCCTTTTGTGTCTGAGGATTTGTGGAGACAGAATTGCCATTTCAGCTGGGTAGAGGTAAGATCTACTGGTGTGGCTGCTTTGCTTCTCTGATCTTCAGCTTGAAGCTTGAACCCCAATATCTGTCTCTGGGTCTTTTATTTAACATGTTAAGGCTGCATGCCCATCAGTAGATGACTAACAGAAAATGAACTCAAAAGTATCTATGAATGTTCCTTGTCGCATAATGTTATATCAGGGCTTTAAAAAATATGATTCCATCTTCCATTTATATTTTTTTATATACCTCCTTGTCGTTTTAACTTACAGGTCCTTTGAGTATGTATTTTGGCTTTCTATTTTGAGTTTTTATGGGATTCCTGAACATGTGAACAAGTGGGTCTCTGAGTCTATGTCTGTTTCTTGGCTCTTTTCCTTATTCTTCTTTCTTTTTCTTTTTTTCTTTTTGTCACATTCCAATGTTTTATCTTACTATATTTTATTTTTATTCCTTGGAAGCCTCTTTGTTTTCTAATGAGAGACAGAGTTTATGGATCAAAAGGAGGGAGGAGATGGGAATGATCTTGGAGTAGATGTAGGGGAAGCCATGATCAGGATATATTATTTAAAAAATGAACTATTTTCAATAAAAAATAAAATGTAGATGACTCAGAGATTCAAGAGAAAGCTGAAACTCACAGTGCCTTCCCCAAGGTTATATAAACAGCAAACAGGAGTGATGCCTGTGAACTGGGCAAGCAATAAGCCCTTCCTGGAACTGCTGTGAGTAATGCCAATAAAGTCATTGGTTCATCAAAAAGGAAAAAAAAAATTCTTTTGGTTTTAAATGTAGTGGGACTGTTTCACAAGGGCAAAAAGAAGATTTAAAATTTTGACAAAAGAAAAGAACTGGTTGCTTTTGGCCCTTTGAAATAGTATAGAAACAATTTTATCCATGTCTTAGGACAACAAATGGAAAAGCTGCTTTATTAATTTAAGCAGTTTAAAAAATACTTCATATGAATTCTAGATAATGAGATATGAGATACCAAGGGTATAATTTTCCTGAAAAAAAGTATGTTTTTTCCACAGGAAAATTTGCATGAAATTCATCTTATATTTCTGTGAACATTATGCTTTCCCCAGAAACCAGTGCTTTCCTTGTAGAGTTTGAAACCAGTATCCTTCTTTTTCCATCAGCTGTTGATGGCGAGGTACTTGAACTTGAAACTCTGTTTCACCCTCTAGGCGATGAGGTGACTACGTGCTTCACACTGAGGACATCCTTTGAACTCAGATCAAAGTGAAGCCACCATTTCATGGTGTGATGACATAAAGAATTCAAAGTGAACATGGCAAGGGAAGTACAAAAGGAGAAAAGACGCAGAGATGGCCAGGCCCTCCAGAGCTGCTCAATAAAACTAGAGATGACTTCTTGCAATGCTGGTGGAAGTGTCTCTAAGATTTTAACAAAGGAGGGGGTGTTGCTGTTCTAAATTTCACTGATGTTACAAGAAGCAGCTATTAAAGAAATGATGTGGAAAAATTTAGGCCATTTTAAAGTTCTCTGTAAGATTCTAATGCCTTGCCAATGTTGAGATATTTTCTTCTAATCGCTGGGCATCTCCTTGGGTCATTTAGCCTCAATTCCTAAAAGTGACATTTTTTGTTTTATTTTTCAGATGTTTAAAAATTTATATTTGATTGAAACATATGGGTAACATGTTGAATATCTGCATACACTATAGGATATTTAAATTGGGTTAAATACATCTATTTCTTCATTTATCATATTTTATGGTGAGACTTTTAAGTTCCTCTTAGTTTTTTGTGATGCACAATAGGAACATTTCTGTATGTTAGGTACATTTCAGAAGATACAATCTGGCTACCTTGATGTGCACCAGAACTTCTAGCTAATGTAAAACATTTCTTAATTTCAGTTTCAGAACATTAAAATAGAAAAATACCCATGCATTAAAATAAATTTCCCCAAGAAACAGGAGTTAGCTTCTCTTCCTTTGTTTTGCTCAAGAAGTGTTCTCAGATTTTTCCCTGCTCTTTTTATAACCCCCCTTGAAGTTTTCAGCTATCAATCATCTCTAATTCTTTCTCCTCCCTTTTCTTCCCCTCCCTCTCCCTTTCACCCTGTGTGTAGCCCAGGTGGGCTTTGATTATCTCAGTCCCTCTGCATCAATCTCCTGAATGATGGAATCATAGTAACAGTGTATGCTTGTACCTTCATACTGAGCTCTCTCTCTGATACTTTTGACTTTGTAACTGTAACATTTTGACAATTATTTGCTACTTTCAAATTGCTACTTTCTCATTTTCTTACTGGATCTGTTTCCAGTTGGATCATCTTCATTCACTCAGTTAAGCAACCCTGCTCCCTCACCGTTTCACAGCCGGGGTCTGCCCACTCATTCACAGCGTGAGCTGCTGTTTGAGATCTTGAAGGCTTGGCTCTTGCTTGGAGAGACTTCCATTCTTCTATTAGTCCTGCCAAATCCCTGTCTGCATGTAAGATGCAGTGTGAATTTTGCCTCCTGAGTAAATGTGGAAATGGCTCGAATGGACCTTGAAATCTTGGCATGATGAAAACACCAGTTACTCTTCCTCAAACCAAATGAAAACCAGCCTTTAAAATTAAAGGACATATTTCTAGAAAATATGGCTTTGCTTTGCAAATTTGGCAAGCCTGCCCTGCAATGACTTTTAAATCCTCTGTGAAGACAAAGGAATCATTTTGAAAAAAATCTCTTTGATGTCTGAAGTTCCTCAAAGCTTAGTTTGGACACTAAAGTTTCTTGCTGTATTTCTTTTCATATATTAATTATACATGATAATGTTTTATTCATATGTATGTATGCGTGCATGTATAGTGCACTTTGACCAACTATTTTATTTTCAGTGAATTTTGTGTAGAGTTTGGTCCCAAGTTAGATTTTTCATACCTAGGCAACTTGACTGAGTTGAATGACCCTTTAAAATTATCAACTTCCTGTCAAAGGGAATACTCAGTTATCGGCTATGCTATTGAATTAGCTGTACCAACTGTGAAAAGATGAGAGGTTACTGATTGGGAATATCAGTCATTAATCTAGAATGGGACTCAAGTATAAAATAATTTGGGTTTTAGCAATAATACACATAGTAAAAACAGAAGCAGGCAATATGTATTTCTCCCTTACTTTTGGTTGAATTACATTTGAAGAATCATATTAACTTTTTCAGAACTTGATTTTTGGAAAAGAAGTAGACATCCCACTATTTCAGGGGAGAGTGCAGGAGAAGGGTGTGTGTGTGAGCCATGAGTAAAGCAATGAGGTCTTAGTCTGCAAGAGACTGAGCATACTTAGACCTAACCATTGCTTTCTAATACCAGCTGGACCCTTGTGTGGGAGACACACATTCAGGGTGTCTTTAAAGTTTAGTATGCAGACCTGCCAATTATTTTAGAGCAATGTCTATAATTGTAGCTCACTTAATTCTTCTTGGTCCCAGTTTTCTTTGTCTTCCCCTATAGTATGTCCTATTGTTATGCTCCCCAGCGAAAGCAAAGGTTACATCTTTTACATAGTCTATTGAGTAAAATATCTTTCGTGTTTTAGGAAAGTTGTTCTGGTGAGTACCAGAGTTAAGTTTTGGATTTCCTTGATGTATTCACAGAAACGATTTTAGTGATTACCTCAAGCATCAAGATTTCCATCTGAGAGCTTTTAATCAGGCAACCAGAGAAGTGGAAGCAGTTATTCCCATGAGTGTTAAAGTTGACCAGCTACTCTTGTATATGTTTTCAATTCTAACTTTTGTGTATGTGTTTAAGTGCTTATTTATACATGTGTGTCTAGGTAAGCATGCTTATGTTCATGTGTTGTTCAGAGGCTGATGTTGAGAGTCTTTCTGAGTTGTTTAGTATTTTATTGTTATTTTTCATTTTGATTTATTAATGTGTAATTTTGATTGTTAATGTGTGTCTGATGTGTGTACATGTATGGGTGTGCCTGGGGTGTGTATGTGTAAGTAAGCATGGTTTGTGTATATGTATGTGTGTGTGTGTATGCACATGCAACAACATTTATATGGAGGTCAGAGGACCTTGTGGACTTAGTATTCTCCATTCATCTGTATGTTGGTTCTAGGAACTGAACTCTTTTTAGAAGGCTTTTACACAAGTGCCCTTGCCCACTGAACCATTTTTCTGGACCTACTAGCTTACTGCTGGGAATAGGGTCTTTCATCTTTCACTAAGCCTGGAGCTTGCTATTCCAGCCATTCTTTGCAGCAGCCAGAACTCTCCAAGGACCCTTCTGTCTCCCCAGCATGAGAGATTACAAGTACATCCTGCTGCTGCTGGATTCTACAGGCATACTAGGGTCCAACATCAGATTTTTATGCTTGCATGACAAATGTTTTATAGGTTGAGCCTTCTCTCTAGCTCTTATATGTGACTTTTAAATGTTCACAAATAATTTTATGATTTTCTAAGTTGAAAATAAAGCACTTATTTTATCTTTTTTGAGATTTATTTATTTTATTTACAGGAGTGTTTTGTCTGCATGTATGTCTATGCATCTTATGTGTGCCTCATGCCTATGAAGGCCAGAAAAGGGCATCAGATTCCCTGAAACTGGAGTTAACAGATAGTTGGGAGCTGTCTTATGAGTGCTGGGAATGGAACCCAGCTCTTCTGCAAAAACAGCAAGTGCTCTTAACCACTGAACCATCCTTTCAGCCCTGAATTTTCAGAACCTTCATCTGGTAATGTCAGTTTAATGGTTCTGGAGAGCTCTATTTAACTGATCTGATAATTGTTGAACTGCCAGGCTTTTATATAGTTCTCACTTTTCTTTCTGAGGTGTCTATGAAGTTTATACTTTTATCATGGAAGCTGTTGAACGGTATGTATCTCTTACTGCTTGCTGATCACTCCACCAAGTCTTCAGCATCTGACCTTGGCAGTCATGGTCTCCAAAGCTCATAGCCATCTTGATGACTCCCTCAGCTTACCCTTCTTCTGCACGTCTCACTTATCTTTTCTGAGACAGAACCCTTTACCTTTCCCCAGTTTTGAATCTATTAGTTTAGTTCAGGCTCTCACTGTCAGCATGGCTAATATGTGGTTGGATCTGTCCTCCTCAGAACTGTACCTTCAGTCTCTACTGCAACCTGTGTGTGCCTAGCAGAATGATTTCTCCTGCACAACACTTTAATTACTCTTCGTTTTATTGCTTCATATATAAAAGTTTACCTAGGATTAACATGCCAAGTCTTTCACTTAACATTTAATAACTTTTTATTTTCATGACAAGCCGCTCTGTATTATTCTTTAATTTGACTATTTCAGTGTCTCCTGAAGCTGATACTTTTACTGATGACACTTGAGATGTTCTTTTGGTAGAAAATGAACAAACTTCAAAAAGATGGGAGAAATTTTATTTTAGGCTCCAGTCAATAGAGAGATGCATAACTGATCCAAGCACTGAGATTAAGAGACTGAATGTTTTGCCATAAGTGGGGCACCCCCTCCAACAAGCTCAGGGAGTATAATGGAAGAGGAAGAGAAAAGAAAAGAATATAAAACCTCAGCATGGAGAGCGGTGATGTGAAATGCTGTCCTCTGGAAGTGACATAACTCTGATAATATGAACTTACATGAGCTCTGGTTTTCTGCACAAGACCTATACAAGTTCAAGCCAACCAAAATCCCAGCAGAGATGACATCATTTCCAGATTTTGCTGAGGGTCTGTTGGCAGTGGATAGTTACTGGAGAAGAGAGAATTAATGTTTACTGAGGATTTGGCCACTGGGTAGGTTGTTCTCAAGTTCCAGTGGGTGGCTCTGTATCCATGCACATATGGGTAGCATTAACTGGATTTAGCGGGTTACTAAAAAAGAAAGACACAAAGCTGGGAGGCAGCATGTTGGGGGGTATTGCATATTTATAAGAGGAAATGGTTGGATATGATCATATTTCATGTATACTTGTATGAAATTTCCTCAAATAAAAGAAATTGAAAATATATGCATATATAAGATAAAGTAGAAAATATACATATACCTCAAATTTATTATTTCACTGGGAATTTTTGTCGTTGTTGCTGCTTAGAATAAATCTAAGTATTGGAGGCTTTGTTTATGCTTTTGGCAGCATTAGTCTACATACGTAGTCCAGAGGGCCTTCACCTTTGTTGTGCTTCTTCCTCAGCCTTGGAGTCTGAGGTTCATAGGCATTCACCAGCATAGCTGACATTTAAAATTTTCTACTAAAAGGGTTAGTTTAAATAAAGCTTTATATATATATAATATAGAGACATTGTCCAAGTGATATTACCCACAAAACATTTTCTATTCCTCCTTGTGGGCCTAATATAATTTCACAGTTCTCTATGAAGTCTCTAGTCTGCTGGGAGCAAAGGTCATGAACCTAAGGTTCTTTTGAGTGGTGATGGATGGTTGGCACTGATGTGTGACTCCCACTATGTGGACAACTGCTTCCAGTGGCAAAGGGAAAACAAAAGCCTGTGTTCAACTGAAATCTTCCTTAAGTTGGATGACTGAAATAGAGGGACACTATTGTGACAATCGGCGCCCTACTCTGCTTCTGTCTTCTGTTGTGCTCACCACTTCATCCCTCCTCGTCATCCTGCGTTTCTGAATGGAGCCAGTTCCAAGTGAGCAGGCAAGACTTGACATGCCAAGTGCCAGAGGCAGGAGTGACTCCTCTGATGCTGAATTAACACGTGGGAAACCAGTTCTAGAGCAACTTTTGAAGAGGAAGCCCAAAGTAGCAATTAATGTTATCCATCCTCCTACCACTCCAGAAGCACGGGCTGTTCCCACGGCCAAACCCACACTTGTTTATTCCAGTATTTCCCCTCTGGGGCTTAAACTCTTGAGTTGCCCATGAATGCATAACTTATCAGGGTGCCACTCTCGAGGAATCGTTCTCCCTCCTCTTCCAACAGTAATGGTCAAACCAGTTTTCACAAATGTCTTATAAAATCACCCACTAGTAGTTTTTAGTCTTCTCACACCTGAGGCAATCCAAATGGAATCAAGGTAAATGTCACTGGGGTTGGGTGTCAGTGCTGCCCTGAGCAAGCTGGGGGTGTGTAACCCGATTTCTTCACAAGTAATGTGGAAAACTGGAATGCAAATAAGTGTGAAGGATGCTTTTGTGATAAGTTTTACTATAATGTTTCCTATTGGAACTCCTGGGGCTGACTGCTGGATGTCCATAAGTGCTTCCCGTGGCATGAAATGGCTATTTAACAAAGGGGTGGTTAGGTCAGTCTCACTGTGTACAACACTCTTGGCACCAACAGAAAGAGTAATCACTTTTTCTTAGCTTCTGGGTTGAGTAAGAAGTAAGCATTGGTTTGATGAGCTGGGGAAAGAGAGAGATGTTGAATGAACAGTAGGCTACCCAAGTAGGAATATTATACTTCAGTTAATGAATTATAGTAATCCACTGATTGGCTTTGTGAAAATCTAAACACAACATTTGGACATTCAAGATGGGATCTGAAGGGAGTTGGCTGGTTATTCTTCTGCCTCTGGAAGATTTTACATGAAATCTCATGCTGAATGCCTCTGGCATTAGACACTCACAGCATTAGTCCTACTCTTCTGGTTCTTGACAATGCTGACATAGTTTATAAGCATGTGGTGGCTTCCTCCACAGAACTGAAAGTCATGTTGGTTACATACTTCTATTGTACAGTGGGACAAGTTTACAACTTATATTTTCACAGAGGAAGCTTAGCTTTGAGTGGCCATTCTATCTGTGCATGTGACAAGTTCCTTATGCTATGGAATTATAATGGGCCACTTAATTACTTCCTATGCTTTCATATAGACAGGAGACACTTGCAAAGAATCTCTTCTTTATAGAAACATGGAATTAGCAAAAAATCCCGAAGTGCTCTCTCATAGAGCTCTTTACCATGGTGTTTCCGTGGTGATGCCCAAGGCACACATGAGCTCCACTCCAAGAATACAGTAGGCACAAAAAGAAACTGTTTTTCTTTTTTTAGACATATACTCAGTTTTCTAAAATAAGTTTTAAGGAAAAACATATCAAGTGGAAGAACAAAAAGTCTGGAAACCTCATACTTCCTTGCTTCAAAATATATTCTAAAGATATAGTAATCAAAACAACATGTCAGTAGCTTGTTTTATGTAGATCAGTGGTGTAGAAAAGAGAGCACAGAAATAAACCATGCATTTGTAGTTAATCACTTTTAATGAGATGTCAATAATTCATGTGATAGTTTGAAAGAAAGTGGCCCAGAGGCAGGCAAATCTCTGAGTTCAAGGCCATCTTGGTCTACAGAGTTGTAGTCAGAGTTTCTGTTTTGGTCCTGTGACCTTACAATCCCAAATAAATACACAGAGGTTTTATATTAATCATAAACTATTTGGCTAATAGCTCAGGCTTCTTATTGGCTGGCTCTACTTAATTATTAACCAATTTCTATTAAACTACGTATTTTCATGAGGCTGTGGCTTACCTGTAATGCTCCGGCCTATTACTCCTTTGGCGGCTACATGGTGTTTCTCTGGTGGCCCTTTTTGTCTTCCTCTTCACAGCATTCTTCTAGTCTGGTAGCCTTGCCTATACTTCATGCCTGGGTACTGGCCAATCAGCATTTATTCACCAACCAATAAGAGAAAGCATATATTCACAGCATACAGAAGGACATCCCCCATCACAAAGTGAATTCCAGGGTAGCCAGAGCTGCACAGAGAAATCCTGTCTTGTTAAGAAAAACAAAAACAAGTTGATCCATCAAAGTAGTAAATGAAGCAGAATTTGCAGGTTTGAAGAATGTTAAGGATATGTATGCTTGTCAAAAAACATACAATTCCAGTTAGGAATTAGTTTATGAGATCCACCTTACAGCAGGGTGACTACAGTCACTGCTGACATATTTTATTAGTGAAAATTGGGATGAGAGTTTAAATGTTCTCATCATAAACGGTGATAGGAATGTAAGACAGTGCATATGTTCACTGGCTCAGTGTGGCCATTTCACAATATATTTGTATTTCAAAACAAATAGATACATACAACTGTCTATCTATTGGAAGAAGAAGTTTTAACTCTTGTTCAGCATCTTCATTTTCTTCTTTGTGAAGGTGCTCAGTGCCTGCTCAGTGCAAAAATAGCTTTATTTTCTCTTCACAGAGCAGCAGCAAAGTCACTGGATGGGTAAACCTTGTAGGGCAGCCAATGAGGACTGAGAGTTTGACCTGTTAATCCATGCAGTCCTTTCAACCAGTCCACAGAAGAGTGATTTTTATTTTGCAGATGAGGAAACTGGAACTTGGAGGTTGACTGTTCAGCCCAAACCTGTATACAAAGCTACTTTTTGTTAAATTATTTAGGTGAACATATTGTGTTTATGGTTACCGAAAGGAACTCTTTTCTTTTATCTATTTCTTTTATGAAATCAAATCTTTACTGATGCAACTTTATGCATACCCAGTCCCCTGTATCAACATAGGTGCACGTGTGTGTGTGTGTGTGTGTGTGTATGCAAGCACATACACACACACACACACAATCAATACACACACACACAATTGATACACACATGCACACACACACTGCTACACACACATACACTGCAACACACATATCATTACACATGCATATGTACACACACATCACTACACACACACACACACACAGTGCTGTGAAGGAACAGAAGTGTTTCTGGATTACAGCAATAGCTTCCTACCTTTGTAGCAATATATATCTGTGAGTTGGGAGTTACAAAGCAAATCTTTGGGAGATAAGAATGTTGCTTTGGTTTAGAAACTGGAATTTTGACCTTTGATTTACTTGTTAATGTCAATATGGATGAAGTACTCTTTTTTTTTTATGATGCATATTCTTAAGTGTGCTTTTTGTGCCCTTTAAAAAATGCATCCTGGGGAGAGCCAAGATGGCAGATTAGAAGCAAGCAGTATTTATCAGCTTCTTGGTGGCTCCAAATTGAAATAACCACAAAACAGCTTCTCACTGACTAAGGGAATGCACTTAGAGAGAATCTTTGTACGGAAATAGAGGGCAAAAGAAAAGAACGCCTCAGCCTGGAGCCCATTACAGCCTTGCTGTGCAGAGGGGAGAAAAATGAAAAAACAAAGGGAAGGCACAGAGAAGCCACAGGCACCAAGTCAGGGAAGAGCAGAGAGGCAGGCTGGACTGGCTGGTGTGGCTGCTGCATACTCTGCTGGTGCTTAAGAAGTGATTTGCATTTCTCAGTGTGAAGGGAGGCATCATGTGGAGATGCCATCCATGCTTGTTGCTGTGAGACACCTAAGTCTCTCCATGTCCTTTCCTCTTGCCACCCATAACAAGTATTTCCCTCTCCCCCTACTAACAGCGGCTTAGTGGCCTAATGTGGCCTTTGCTTATGACTCTGAAGAAAGCATGTATAGAATGGTTTGAGGCAGAGACATGGAATATGGTGGACACTTTCTGTTCAAGCCGGATGGGTCACAGTCAGCTAACAATGGAAGTCAGACTAAGCAGCCATGTACTGATTTGAGGCAGAGACTGAGCCTATGAAACCTTTGTCAAGGTCAGTGAGAAGACAGAGCCTGCTGTGCTCCTTCACAGTGTCACCCTGCCCTGTGTGGGTTTCACAGGGGGTGCATGGACCCAAATGTGCAGCAGAACGTGATATTAACCAAGCAGACCTGTCTATAGCAAACTGCATCTCAGGGAAATTTGGTTCCAAGCTACCAGTACTAGATAACAGGGTAGTTGCAAGCCATTCCAGCCGGCTCCAGATCCCACCATTTGTGACCAGCGAGCAACATACACACGAAGAAAGCAGTGAACATACCTAGTCCTTGCTCTTTAGTGTTCCACAGCTCAGGAAGACATAGGGAGAACAGAGAGTGACTATGGTTGTCAATATCTGCCCTTGTCAGCACAACTACCTCAGCTTAAGTATTTAGGTTTTTACTCCTCCCCTGTTCCTCCCATCTGCTCCCCAGGGAAGGTGAGGCCTTCCATGGGGAGTCTTCAAAGTCTGTCACATCATTTGGACAGGGCCTAGGCCCTCCCCGCATGTGTCTAGACTGAGGGAGGATCCCTCTATGTGGAATTGGTTCTAAACTCCATTCATATACTAGGGATAAATACTGATCCACTGTCAGAGGTCCCATAGACTGCCCAGTCTTCCCAACTAACACCACATTCAGGGAATCTAGGTCAGTTCCATGCAGGTTTCCCAGCTATCAGCCTGGGGTCCATGGGCTCCCTGCTTGTTCAGGTCAGCTGTTCTGTGGGTTTCTCCAACCTGGTCTTGACCCCTTTGCTCATCACTCCTCCCTCTCTGCATCTGGGTTCCAGGAGTTCAACTCAGGGTTTAGCTGTGGGTGTCTGCTTTTGTTTCCATCAGCTACTGGATGAAGGCTTTAAGATGGCATATAAAGTAGTCATCAATCTCATTATTGGAGAAGGGCATTTAAGGTAGCCTCTCCACTATTGCTCAGATTGTTAGTTCAGCCTAGTTTTCTATACAATCTAGGAACACTAGGGATGACACTGCCCATGGTGGTTTGGGCCCTCACACATCAATCACCAATTAAGCAAACACTATTTTTGCCTATAGAACACTCCAGTAGAGGCATTTTCTCTTCTTTTCATTCTTTTTCCTTTTGCTTTTTGATATAAAGCTGTTAGCCTGTTATTAGCATTGCTTATACTTAAATATTAACCCATTTCTATTACTCTAAGTATTTACTGGAGAGAGGGCCCGGAGTTCTACCCTGTTGATCCTACATCTTGAAACTCCTCTAGAGGCACTTTCTTGATTAATATTCCTTCTTCCCAGAAGATACTAGCTCATGCCAAATTGACACAAACACTAGCCAGCACAGTGTGTGTGTGTGTGTGTATTTTATATTCTTTGTTTCTTTTTCTTCCTGTCATTCTTCTTCCTCTGCTAGAATTCTCTTCCTCATTACAACCTTTCTCTCTTTTCTCTTTTAATATTGTATTCTAAGTGTTCATTGCATTTCCCTTTCTCTTTTGCCTCTTGGTCTCTCTCTTTCTCTTTCATGTATGTATGTATGTACGTATTACACACACACACACACACACACACACACACACACACACACACACTCCTGTTTTTAAGATTGTAGATGGTGCATTGTGTTTGCTTTATTATCTCACTCACTGATATTTATTCCTATTATGTCTTTAATTCTTTCTATGTAGTGTTGGAGATTGAGCATGGCACTTCAAGCATCCAATGCAAATGCTTCACCTCTGAGATATACTCCCAGCATGGAAATACAAGCAATAAAAAACAAACAAACAAACAAACAAAAACAACAGCAACAAAACAACTAGCAACATCACTGCTCCAAAAGTTGAAAAGCTGCAGCAATTAATAATAAAGAATAATAAAAAAATGAAAGAACAGATAAAGAATTGAAAGATGGATTTGTAGGTTATGATTCAGTGTTTAAGAGAGCTATCTAGTTGCTCTTGCAGAGGACCTCAGTTTGATTTTCAGAACTCATTTTGAAGTGTTTGAAGATGAGATGAAATTTACCAATTAGAACACCCAGACACTAGTAGAGAGAACAATCATAAACAAAAATTGCAACCCTTCTGAGGCACAAATAAAAGACCTACATAATTTTTGTCCATAAGAAGGCAGCAAGGTACAAAGGAAAGACGCATAAAATGTACTCAGAGAAGTATCAGTAGAAAAATCCCCAGTGTTGGGGGAAAATGAGCAAAATGCATAGGAGTCATTCTGAATCTCAGATAGACACTACCAGGAAGAGGCTCTCTGTGCTGTTACAGTTAAAATGTCAACGTTCAAAACAGAGGAAGTGTATTAAATTCTATGTGAGACAAACACCGATCCATTTGCAATGGGCATCCTATCAGAATATCAGCAGAATTCTCAACACAAGCTCTAAAGGTCAAGAGACTTGGCATGGTATAATTCAAATTCTAAAAGACAATAACTGCTGAATTAAATTACTACATCTAATAAAGTTATTCTTCAGAATTGAAGGAAACACATTCATAGACAAGCATAATTTAAAGGAATTCATGATTATAAAGCCAAGATTGCATAAGATATTTAAAGGAACACACAAAAGACCATGAAAAGATGAACTCAGGAAAAAACAAAGTCTATGAGAAAAGTAGATATACAAATTAGAATTAGAAAAGGTTGAATATTTGAAAAACAACAAAATGATAGGATTTTGTACTTATCTACCTAATATAACCATTAATATAAATTGTCTTAGTTTTCTAATTAAAACAATTAGACTGGTTGGTTGGATTATTAAACAATATCCAACTATTTGCTGCCTTCAAGAAACACATATGCTAGCAAAGGCATGCCCAAATTGAAAGAGAAAGGATAGAAAATAATATTCAAAGAAAGCAGAGTCTGAAAATTAGCAGGAGTAGCTATACTATTGTATGACACACTGACTTAAAGCTAAAATTAGAAGAGACAAGAAGAACCCTATATGTTGGTAAAGGGAAGACTACATGAGAATATTTAATGAAGCAAAAAAGAAAACAAAATGATGTCTATGACCCAAATTTTTGTATACACAATTTCATTAAATAAGTTTTACTGGACCAAAAGGAACAGACAAACCCTAATGAAATAATAGTGGGCAACTTCAATACTGTAGTCTTATAATGAACAAAACAAAAAATCAACAAAGGAACTTAAGTTAAACTAGACTACAGATCAGATGGACAAACCACACCCAAGGAACAATATTTAACTGCAGAATGCATACAGAACCTTTCCTTAAACTGTACTTAAGACCATAATCCAAGCCTTACTTAAACACAAAATAATTTTCTGCATCTTGTCATAGTCTTCTTCCCTAATCACTCCCAAATGTGCTAAGAGGCGGGTACCACTCTATAGGTAGCAGTGAAATAAAGGCCCTGGAGTTTACAGGAAGAACACAAATAGCAGTCTGTACTCCATCACTGGCCTTTCCTGATTTAAAAACAGGACCACAAGAAAGCACATTCTTACAAAAGTTTTGGAGCTACCTTCTGTTATTTATTAATTATCCAGCCTCAAGTATGTGGTTATAGGAATAAAATGGTCAAGACAGTGGGTGATAAGAACTTAATGTAAGGGCAGTAAGAAGAAATGGCCATGTTCAACTTTTCTCGTTTAAATTAATGTGTTAGGAGGTTTATAACTTTTTATGTGGTGTAAAGGGGAAAATTGTAGAGTATGTCTTTACTCAAATATACAGAAAAAATATGCTAGTAAGAAACATATTATACCCCAGTTGCCTCCACACCCATAGAATGCCCACACATGAGTTTTCTGAAGAAAAATTTGCCAATTAGAACTGTCCCAACATGGATGAATTGTGTGTCTCAGTTGTTCACAATGTTATTGGAAAAACTAAAATTATAATGCTGAAGGAAGAGGCTTTAATGTCTACGAAAATAATACTTTTTTTCCAAAAGAATAGTTGTTAAGAAGAATCATTTCCATAATAAGAGCTATAAAACCACACTGTGCTACACTTTGCAAATAATATACATTTTCCCCATTGTGCACTTAGCCTCTGTGGAGGGAAAGGATGGGAGAGATACCCAGCCTGTTTATTGGTAGCATGCCATTCAGGTGGCATACCAACTACACTACCAGTCAGAATAACTAAACCCCTTTCTGATTCCCTGCCTCCTAAATTATCTGAGCATTCAGGCAGAAGAAGCAGTCTGTTTGTACACCATTCAAGAAACTTTATCAGGGCAGATTACTTTTAGTAAGACTTTTGAAACAAAACATAGACATTATTTTATTCTGTTATGGATTCTTAGTACATATTCATCACCACATATATGAGATTTTAAATTTCTTTCAAATGTTTCATGTCCCAAGATATTTTTTTTTTATGAGAATGAACTTTTTATGGTTCTTTTCTAAAATCCGGTGATGGAGTGCAGACTGGTATTGTATTCATTCTGTAAACTCCAGGGACTTCATTTTACTGCTACCCATGGAATGGCACCTCCACTTAGCACATTTGGGAGTGATTAGGGAACAAGATCGATGATACCAAAGACATGTTAGGATGTCTGATGGTTGACAGTTGCACATAGCAGCATGATGGATAGCAGAAGCAAACTGCATAAGAAAATCCCTGTCCAAACTGTGTCTCCATAGAGTAAGTGCTAAGCATGCATTTCCTTTGAATTCTTAAGTACTTCCTTAGTTCAGGTTTTACACATTGAATTTCTGATTAACTGCAGAAGTCTACATATTGAAAAGGCTCATTATTTTCCTTTTTGTTTTAGTTTTGCAGTGTAGCCCAGGCTGGTTCAGTACTTGCAGTGAACTTCTGGCTTCTTCCTCCCAGTGTTAGATGTGTAGCATCATGCCCAGCCTGAGAAAGGAAATTCTAAATACAGCTAGAAGCTGTCTTGAGTATACTTGATAAAAAAGATCTTAACACAATTTAACTTAAATTGGAATGTGAGTGATAAATTGTTCCTCACTACAGTAGAGGACAAAAAGCATGGAGAGATGCTGGATGATAAAGAGAAAAGACAAACAGACTGAATGACCACAGCCTTGGTGTTCTATCCTGAGTGACAAGCCCAAATTGGCTGACTGAGAGAGATGGAGAGAAGAGAATGAAACTAGAAAGGAGCATTACTTTTGCTATGGGTGGTTGTCCTGGTTACCTTATTTATTTATTATTTGTTTGTTTGTTTTTGTTTTGTCATCTTGACACAAACTAGAGACATCTGGGAAAATAAAATCTCAACTGAGGGATTGCCTAGCTCAGATTGATCTGTCGGCATTTTCTTTCTTTAAGTCTTGTCTGCTTCAATGTCTGTGTACCACTGTATGCCACTTTAAGAGGCCAGAAGAGGGTGTTGGATCTTCTGGAACTCCAGTGACAGATGGTTGTAAGCTGCCATGTGAGTGCTGGGAACCAAACCATTTATTTTAAAAGAATTATATCACATTACTATTTTCTTCTTTCACATTTAAGTTTTAACAAATGACAATTGCTTATTTATAACCGAAAACATATTTCAGTTAAATACTCTTATAGGACTCTGATCTGTCCTTCTGAAAACTACTAATTATTTCTGTAAATCAAGTACTAGTAGAAACAGACTCTTGACTTTCAATCTTAAAACTTCTAGCTATATGAATTGTCATGGCAATTTTTTTTAACATTATGATAAAAATTAATTGAGGTAATTGTATAAACCTTATGTGCTAATGTTCATATCCAGGCTTTATATCAACACGATAAATACGACTTCTTATTGTATTTACATTTCGTTGCAAACATAGAAAGGCGGGTTTGTGCTCTGTAGAAACTATCAATTCTTTATTATTATTAGTTACTTGAGAGTTGCATTCAGCATCTTGATCATATTTATTGACATTCTCCAACTCTTTACAGGTCCACCCTGCTTTCCCTACCAATCTCTTTTAAAATTAAACCTCAAAAGACCAATATATACTGCTCTCCCCTTCTTATCAGGTAGCAATTGCAAATGTTGTCACAGCTAGGGTTAGGGGTATGTGCCACTCCTTGCTGGGATTTGGTGTGGCTTGGGCTTGCACAGATTTTATGCATGCTTCAGAACTGCCATGAGCTCATATGTGTAGTTGCCATGCTATGTCCAGAAGACAATATTTCTTTGTGGTCATCCTCGTCTTTGGTTCTTGCACTCTTTCTACTCCATTTTCTGCAATAATATCTGAGCCTTGGGAGTGTGTGTGTGTGTGTGTGTGTGTGTGTGTGTGTGTGTGCGTGCGTGCGTGTGTATGTGTGATTCAGAACTGAGAATTCTGAAGTTCTTTTATTCTTTATACTTTGTCTAGTTGTGGGACTGTCTGTTAATCACCATCTACTGCAAAAGAAGATTCTCTGCTGAGGACTGAGAGATGCACTGATCTACGTGTACAATTATAAGTCAGCAGGAATCAGTTTAATTCTATGTCTATTCAGCAGAGTAATAGTAGTAGTTTCTCCTTTAGGGCCTCTGACCTATCTAGCCATAGGTTCTTAGCCCAGGGATGGTGCCAGGTATGGGTATCACTTTGAAAAAATGCAACTTAAATCAAACCAGAAACTTGTTGGTTACTTCCCTGATGTTTGTGTCACTACTGCACTAATCACCATATCTTGCCAGGCCAGTCATTATTGTAGTTCAAGGGTGCACAGTTATAGTTCAAAGGGCAATGGATGATCTCTTGTTTTTCCTCTGCTAGAATGCATAGCACCTTCAAGCAGCATGAAAAATAACCAGTAGGGATGAAGCTTCCAGGTCAGTACCAACTTGATTTCCCCATTTCTATTACCCAAGTATGCAGTGACTTCAGCAATAGAGTCTTATTGCCAAGTTTTGGAGAGAAGTCAAGAGAATTGGCTATAGTGTGCAATGCTTAGGGCCCATTGGACCTCACGATCTTAAAGTAGAGTCCATCAACTGTTACTGTATTCCATTCATGTATGAATCATTAAAAGATAGTGCTTAGCCAAAATGTGTTCTCATTCTTTTTTTGTGTTTGGACCTATCTAGTTGTGTAAGGCACTGAGCTAGTTTGATTTCTTTTTGGGTAATAGGGTTTATTTACATATCCCAGGCTTCTCTTGAACTCATTGTACAACTTCTTGCCTCAATTCCATGTTCTGGGATTATAGGTGTTCATTGTTAAGGCCTGTCACTGTGTTTTTCTGAGAAGATATATCCTTCCCCTAACCATAGGACTTTTGTCCATTTGAGGTATGAAGGGATTCATCATCTTTATTGTTTCTGCTGCACTTAAGGTGAATTTTTGTATAACTATCTAATATATTAATGATATTGAAATGCTGTCCAGTAGCTTTGGCATGACATTCATCTATAATTATTGTGATCAGAATACATAGTTTTGTGGATTTTTGTTAAGTTTATAGCTGAGCTACTCAAATGCATCCAATATATACAAAAAGCAAAATAAAAAATCTGCTTCAATATTAATAAGAAAGTTAAATCCAGGAATTATTTTATTAATCAATAGGTTTTTAAGCTAAGTAGACAACATTACCTTAATGTGTTTTAGAAATCAGAACAGAAACAATGGACTTCATTATGACATTTTCATACATGAATATTGTGTTCTTTGAGTATATTAGATTTCCCATTTCATTTTCATTCCCCCACTTCCTCTACCTGGTTGCCTTCTTCTCAGTAAACTGTTAATTTTTAAATGGATATATGGACAGTTTTGAACATGTTCACATATATTAGCAGAATTGATTAACCTTATGAGAAAGCATTTATTTTACTTAATGAAGGAAATATTTTATTTGAGATGAAGTTTCTCTATGTAGCCTTAGCTCTCCTAAAAGTCCCTATGTAGGCTAGACTGGCCTCAAACTTACCAAAAAAAATGCCTGCCTCTCTCCCCCCAGTGCTGGGATTAAAGGTGTGTGCTGCCATGCCTGGCTGAAGAAGAAAATTTTAATATCAATTATCCATTTTTCTTAAAGAAAACAATGTACCAGGCATCAAATAAATGATGCAAATGTCTTAACTCATTTTATCATCAGAACTTTGAGAAGATAATGGTACTGTTTCCTTGTATATATTATAGGTGATAAGACTGATATTTTGGGAGAGCATGATGTTGGTGAGATCAGAGAAGGAGACTCCCAGATGGCACAGAACCATGGACTTGTAGGTTTAGGCTTTGTTCAACTGAGCACATAACAGAAGCTGATGTTGACTCTGTTGTAAACAAGGAAGTTTGTCAGTGAGAAAAGATGGACATGAAGTAGGCATCAGCAATGACAGACTTGATGTCCCAAGGACACAGCAGAGACCAAAAGAATGGTTCATAGGTACCTCTTCCTCCAACTTGAGGGATTAGGAGGAGTGGGCTTTGCTTCAAGGAAGCATGTCACTTTCACTACAGAGGTGCATGGGTACCTCACTCTTATTTGGGGTGTTGAGAGAGAGACTGATAACTTGGGGACCTAGATGTTGTCATGCATCAAAATATGAGCCAGTAAGTTGGGAATGTGCATGAGCTATAGCAATGTCTGTCCCTCCCATGTTCAAACTATGCAACTGACTACAGCTAGAGTTCTTCCTGCAAGGCTATTTCTCTTTGTCCAAACAAGCCCAATTTTGAAGAATTCGTGGAAGCTTGTTTCCAACTAAACTATGCTGGTGTGCTACAATTTCACCACACAAAGGTTAAACAATTGCTAGGGTTACACATTTAATAACTGATAGGGCCAGTAGTTATACCAAGCTCTACCTAATTGCAGACCTGGGTTATAATTAACCATGGTCCAAAGGGCTTTATTGCCTTTTAATTCCTAGGTCAAGAGAGGGCATTCAGTAAGTAATTCATTCATTCAGCAAAATTTTGAGAATATTATTATTGTGGGATATTACATAATAAAGAATACATCCCTCCTTCTACTTCATTCTGAGAGAAAATTTGGAAAAGGGAGATAAGAAGAGAATCCGTAGGGAAGCTCCTTGGAGAAGGATAACAGGGAGAGGATGGGCAGTTATGAGGAGCCAGCTTTGTCCACGCCATGGTGTATACAGGGGTGAACAATGTCTAGCCTTGCTTCCTCTTGCTTCTGCTCTGGATGGGAGCTCATTTCAGAAATCCCATATGTTTGTGCCAGACTTCATTTGGGACTCATCCTTGGGTATTGACCTTGGTCTTTTGCAGTGGCTCACTGCATATTAAGAATTCATTTATTTGTTCATTCTAAAGCTGGAGCTTTATACTCCACTTGGGGTTCTACAGAAAAAGTACATAGACTATGGATTCTAAACAACAGAAATTTAGTTTTTACTGTTCTGACAGCTGCCAAGCAGCATGGTAGTAGATTTAGTAACTGGTGAAAATCCTGTTTAGGTTCACATAGGGTACCTTCTAACTGTGTTTCACTTGGTGGAGGGGCTAGCTATCTCTCGGAGATTCCACTTACACATTTATCTTCTGTCGTTTAAGACTGAAACTAGGGCCTTGTACATGTAAGGCTCTTGTCTACCAGGAAGTTACAAGCCCCAGCTTATGGTTCCTGTAATGAGGGTACTGCATTCATGAACTATTGGCTCCCATGACCTAATTACCTTTCAGAGACCTCTCCTAATGACATCATCATATAGTTTTAATATTTGAACATGTGAGTTTTGTGAATAAAAATGATCAGCTTATACTGTCCCTTGAGCTTGGGCTGCACACACTGTGGCAATTCTTAGGGAGGTCCATTCTCCATTCATGCCCGTATTTCCTGTGAAAATAATAAACCACAGTTTCTGGAGTAAATTCTCCCTGAAGCATTACAGCTCTGTGGGAGTCTCAGAATCTACATTACTATTCAGCAGGGAGAGCAAATGAATGCATAAGAAATGTGGCTCTTATTTGCTTCCCTATTTTTGCATTAGAAGTGAGACTATTTTAAAAACCATTATATAGTGACCTCCTTTATTCTTTGAACACTTTATAACTTTTAACTTATATGCCAACAATTAAATAGTCTGAATTTTAATTCTCAGTTCTTTGAGATATGAGAGTAATGTCCCATGCAGCAAGCCAGCAGACCATATCTTTTATTGTTCTTGTTTATTGTTGAAACATGCTTCATTAAATAACCCAATTACTCTGGAGGGGAGGATTTAGGGGAGAAGATATGTGCAGGGGAGGGACTGGGAGGAGTGATGATTGGAGAAACTGCAGTTGGGATGCAATTCTTGAGAGGATGTTGCTAATGCTGATGATAATCCCATTTCTCTACTAACACAAGCTAACATGGTTTTGTCTGGCTAATGGGTTTTAGCAGTAATCATCACTTTTTTCTATCTAAAGAATGAAGTTGATATTTTCAATGTTATTATTACCTTGTTATCATAAAGGTATATGGTAAAACTTAGGAAGAAAATTTAAATACATTAATAAAATCGCCTCCATAAATTATTTGACAAATATATAGTGATATGCTCTTTCTCTTTCACTCAGTAGTTCAGATATCTACTGTTTTCTTCCACTGGTCCATAAATTCAATGGTGCTTTAGTTTGACCTGTTCTGATCAGAATCCACATTTCTAGCCAGGAATGTGCATTGAACTAAGAGATGGGAACTGTCTAGTATCACAGAGATGTGCTAACTGTAGTCCTCAGTTGTCTATCAATACATTAAAGCATTGATATTTTCTTCATGCTCTGATATTTTATGATATTTTATAGTTCTCACATTATGCCCGTCTGTAGAAAGCATCTCTTTCTTTTGAAAGAAGAGAAACAATGACACATGCATAATTAGCCCTCAAAAAAGCATTAGGATAAAGATTGCCTCAAGGGAGTGACAACCCAGCTGGTTTTGTCACCTTGGCAAGATATCCAGTCTGCAAATTAATTTATGTTCTATAGCTTTGTGGGTTTACTATCAAAGTCAAGTTCAGTCAGAAGGGTGGTGCATAGCTCTGCCTGAATGTTGAGAAATAAAGTTTGGTCATAGGGAGATTCTAAGAAGCTTGAGCATGGTAAGTTTGCAATATTTCCTTGGTATTACCTGGTAGGCATTAAAAGAAGCGGTTTATGAACACACACATATATTGCTAAGTGCATAAATATAACATGGTCAGTCTGTATAATATCACTTGCATGTTTGTTTTGTAACAATAATTAATGAAAAGAGAGGCCATAAATTTGAAAGAGAGTAAAGGCTAGTATATGAAAGGCTTGGAGAGAGGAAAGGTAAGGGGGAAATGATATAATTATAATCTCAAAAAACTCAAAGAAGTGATGAAGAAAAAAGTTTGACACTCTTATACATTATTTTGAGATGGCCATTAATCATTACTTATGATGACGTGTTAGCTGAATGGTAGTCATGTGTGTTCCAGTATCATGAACCAGTGTTAAGTATAAGCTGGAGGATACAATATAGCATAGATATTTCTTAGTAGTGGAAATGCTGATTGTTACTTAAACCAAATGATTTGAGATGTCTCACCAAATAATGCGAAGAAGCCAATCTCTGAATGGCTGCCTCACTTCTTTTGAGTCATGACGGCTGAGACTGAGGTTCAGAAGGCTGTGAAGGAAGAAAGCTTTGGCCTGGACCCAGATGCACATTCCACATGAAGTTTGTCAGAAAGCGGTACTAGTCTGAATGCAAGGCTCCCTAAAGACTTTGTTAGTCTAGTCTTCCTCACAGGCCCCAAAATATTTTTTAGCAGGGGTTAAGTTTTTTTTTTCCCTTTGAAAAAATTCTTCAAACAGAACCAAAAAAAAAAAAAAAAATTAAATAAATAAAAAAGAAACCACGAAACACAAAAACAAACAAGCAAAAGATCAATAAGAGAAAAAAAATCTGAAACAAAGCAAAATGAAACAAAAAGTCTACAAAAATACCATTGAGTTTATTTTATATTGACAAACTATTCTTGGACATAGGGCCTATCCTGAAGTATGGTTGACAAATTCAGTAAGACCCCATTGGAGAAAGCAGATTTTTCTCTTTGCCAGGGGGATATTAATTGAGATAACTTCTGTTAGGCGAAGGACTACATGTCCACTTCCTCTTCTCAGGGATGAGAACCCATGTGGTTTGAACCTGTGCAGGTCTTATGCATGCTAACGCAGTCTCTATGAATCCATATTAGTAACAGTTTTACAGTGTGTAGCAGGTACTATTCCTTGGAGTCATCCATAATCTCTGGCTCTTATAATCTTTCTGCTTTGTCTGTATAAATCCCTGAGCCTTGAGAAAGGGGGTTTATTAAGGTATCCCATTTAGGAATAAGTGCTTCAAAATTTCCCATTCTCAGCACACTGTTCAGTTGTGGGTCTCTGTGTTGATTCTCCTCTACTTCAAGAAGAAGCTTCTCTACCATGGGTTGAGTGAGAGATTGACCTGTAGATATAGCAGCATGTCCTTAGAAGTCATTTTATTGCTATGATTCTTTAGTAGAATAATATATTGGATGTTCCCCTAGCTCTCTGATCTATCTAGGCTCAGTTTCCTGGCCACTTTAGCAATGTCAAATATGAGTTCCATCCGATACTGGGCCTTAAATCCAAGCAGAAAGTAGTTGTTTACCCCCTTACCATTTGTTTCACCATTATACTAGTATATTTTATAGGCATGCCACTGTGGTAGGTTGCAGGTTTATGGCTGGGTGATATTGATCATTACCTTTCTTCTCCAGTACCCTTTATTGTTTTTGTTGATCTGGAAAAAATGAGTATTAAAGGCTCACTACAACTTGGATTCTAATTGGTAATTATAATAAAAAGCCAGACTCAGATATAGGGGTTAATGCTGAAAGATCAGAGAAGCAGAGTAGCCAGCCACTAGTTCTTATCTCTACTGAATCCTCTAACCAAAGGGGAGATCCTGTCCCTACAAATTCTCAGACTGGATGCTATGAACCTCTGTTTCCTTCTGCCTTACATTCCTCTCTGCACCCAACAATATCACTCCTGTCTTCACCTCTCTGGTGCTGGAATTAAAGGGCATGGGATCTCAAGTTCTGGGCTTAACGGTGTGAGCTCTGTTTCTCTTTGAGACTGATCAATCTAGTGCAGCCCAGGGTGGCCTTGAACTCACAGAGGTCCATCTGCCTCTGTCTCCCAAGTGCTGGGATTAAAGATGTGTGCCACCACTCTCTGGCCTCTGTGGCTAACTAGTGGCTTAGTTCCACACTCTTGAGGCAAGCTTTATTTGTTAGATCGCAAATGAAAAATCAACACAGACTGAGCTATATCACTAATATAATTCATTTGCCCTAATTTGACCAATAACTTGTTTGTTTTTTGGAAAGCACAGAAGCTACATGTAGAATTTGGGGCAGTGTTATTGTAGACTTTTATTTATTTTTTAATGAAATATGATCCTAGGATGCTGGTAGTCATTACAGCCTTTCTTATGTTTCTACTCAGGATGTTATTGCAAATAAAACTTTTCAAATTAATTGAAAACTGTAGCTATACAAGGCAAAACTATAAATACTTATGTTTTTGATCAGTGTTTGCTTTAGGAAACACGTTGGAAATGGCTATACTATCACTGATCTGAGAATGGCAAATGTGGCTCTCACAGGCCTTGCCTTTCTCAAATTCCTTCTACCTTGCTAAAAACTATTATATTACATTCCTGAAGCTGGCCACCAAGATCTAATCCCTCATTTGGCTACTTCCTCCCCTTGAGGCTGACTACCAAGGTCCAGCTATCCAAGTAGTTAAATCCAGCAATCAAAAGCTCATTTGTGACTACCCTAATTGATCTGTCTAATGAAAATTAACCAACGCATGCCAGGCAGTGGTGGCACATACCTTTAATCTCAGCACTCAGGAGGCAGAATTTGGTCGTTTGAGGACAGCCTGGTCTACAGAGAGAGTTCCACGAGAGCCAGGGCTACACAGAGAAACCTTGTCTTGAAAAACAAACAAACAAACAAACATTAAACAACTCATTTTAACTTAGGATTTTCCCCTTTATCTTTATAAACTGCCATTTGCCTATGGACCATGTTTGTATCCTCTCTATTTGGAGGCAGTCCTTTGTCCCTCTGGGACAAATATTCCTTCCGTTCTCCCTTGTTTACTTCCCTGTCTACTTCATCCTCCATCTCCTGTTTTTGTTTCTTATTCCCTGCCCTTTGTCCCTCTGGAACAAATAAATGTCCTTTGTGGGGAGAACTTAGTCTTGGCCTGTCTTGTGCAGAAACTGTTCCTTTCAGTCACCCCCAAGGAACATGTGAAAATTAAGAAATTCATACCTGTGACTGTAAGGGATAGGTTTAGCCATCACAACAGCTAATGATGCGAGGGAAAGATAATGTGTGTAAATCCATTTTAAATGGAAGTGTTGAATCCTAGGTCTGAACTTGCTTTGCAATCACTGGAAAATAAAGTGAAAGACATGGCTATCATTTGTTATAATTGGCTGTCTTAGTCAGTCTTCTATTTCTGTGAAGAGACACGACGACCAAGGAAACTCTTATAAAGGAAAACATTTAATTGGGGCTTCCTTGCAGTTTCAGAAATTTAGTCTAATGTCATCATGGCAGTAAGCAAGATGGCATGCAGACAGACATGTTGTAGGAGAAGTAGTTGAACGTTCTACATCTTGATCCATAGGCATCAGGATGAGAGAGCTTATAGGCCTGGCTTGGGTTTCTGAAACCTCAAAGCCTAACTCAGTTCACACATCCTCTAACAAAGCCACATCTAAATAAGACCACACCTCCTAATCCTTACAAATAGCCACCCACTAAAGACTCAAATATATGAGCCTGTAGGGTCCATTTTTATTCAAACCACCATATTGGGGAAAAAATAGCTGCAATAAAAAACCAAATGAACGGTAAATTTTCACAGAGCTCTATAGCAGCTTAGCTTGCTTATTTGAGTAAATAAAACACTAATTAAAACATATTGACCTTTTTGTGGTTAAAGAAATCATGCCTTATATTTTTAGTAGTAAGTCTAGCCTTTAATGGCTGAGCTATCAGTCTACCAAAAGATCCAGCAATTCTACTCTTAGGCATATACCCAAAAGATGCACATACAATAATGTTCATAGCAGCATTGCTTGTAATAACCAGAACCTGGAAGCAACCTAGATGCCCCTCAAGAGAATAATGGATAAAGAAAATGTGGTACATTTACACAATGGAGTACTACTCAGCCAAAAAAAAAAAAAAAAAAACAAAACAAAAAAAACAATGGAATCTTGAAATTCACAGGCAAATGGATGGAACTAGAAGAAATCATCCTGAGTGTGGTAACCCAGTCACAAAAAGACAGAGACAAACATGGTATGTACTCAGTCATATATGAGTTTTAGCATAGAACAAAGAATCACCAGTCTACAATCCACACTGCCAGAGAATCTAGGAAACAACAAGGGTCCTAGGAGACACACCTGAACAAATTAGGAACATGGGGGAGGGGACAGAGAGAGTTAGAAGAAAGAGAAGGGGAGACGAGGAGGGGAGAGGAGGACATGGAAAGATTAGAGGAGAGCAAGGTATCACAATAGAGGAGCCATTATAGGTTTAAAGAGAAATCTGGCACTAGGGAAATATCCAGGAATCTACAAGGATGACTGCAACTAACAATCTAAGCATTAGTGGAGAGACTACCTTAAATGTTCTTCCCCAACAATGAGATTGATGACTACCTTACATGCCATCCTAAAGCCTTCATCCATTAGCTGATGGAAGCAGAAGTAGACACCCACAGCTAAATACTAAGCAGAACTCTCGGAATTCAGTTGCAGACAGGGAATAGTGATGAGCAAAGGGGTCAAGACCAGTCTTGAGAAACCCATAGAAACTGTTGACCTGAACAAGGGGGAGCTCATGGACTCCAGTCTGATAGCTGAAAAACCATCATAGGACCCACCCATACTCCATGAACGCGGGTGTCAGTTAGGAGGCTTTGGCAATTTATGGGGGCCTTTAGTAGTGGATCAGTACTTATCCCTAGTATACCAATGGACTTTGGGAGCCTTCCACATAGAGGGATACTCTATTAGCCTAGACACATGGGGGAGGGCCTAAGCCCTGCTCCAAATGATATGACAGACTTTGAAAATCCCCCATGGAAGGATCACCCTCCCTGGAGAGCAGAAAGAGGATGCATAGGGGGTTGGTACAAGGCAGGAGAGGAGGGAGAGGGAACTGGGATTGACATGTAAAACAACCTTGATTCTAATTTAAATTAAAAAAAAAAGGAAAAAAAATTCATGCTACATTTCTGTACCTCTTTTAAAAATATTTTATTGATTTGTTTGTTTATTTAACATAAATGAGCATTTACATGAGATATATATATATATCTCATGTACATGCCTGGTTACTCACAGAGGCCTGAAGAAAGCATTGATTTCCTTAGAACTGGAGTTACTGATAACTATGCACTGTCATGTGGGTGCTGGGGACCAAACCCAGGTCTTGTGCAAGAGCAGCAAGTACACTTAATTACTGAGGCATCTCTCTAGCTCTTCCTGTATATCTTGATTAGCAATGAATTTCATTGGTAAATTGGAAATTTAAGGATAACAATTAAGCTGAAAATTCCTAAGAATACTACTTTGATTATTATCACCCAAATAAGTAGAAAGAAAGTTTATTTACTGGGCACTTATGTAAGTATCTGAAGACATTTATCTGTTGGGAAGAATTGTTATTTTCTGCTAAGAAAATGGACTCAAAGCAATTAATCCTGCATAGTATGTGGAGCTCAAAAATTACTTTCTCTTTATTGTTTGCAAAGTTATAGGTCATATTGGGATATTATAAATAGTGTAAAGTTGCAGAATTGTAAGTAGTGTGGGAGCAGTAAGTCATAAGGAAAATGAGATTCAGTACAGCAAAGAGTTAAAAAGAAAACAAACATTTAATACTACAGAAATTCCTCTGATTGTTCCTCAGTAACTCTTGCAGGGGTAGATAGGTTTTAATGTTTTTATGTGCCACAGAAGTTGTGATATAATGCCTGGCAATTAGCATAAGCTGGAAGCCAAATAGCTGGAAAAACATGTTCCAGGACATTGCAGATCAAATCATATTTCTATAAAAGGAACCCGCTGGATGTTTCACTGATGGAACATCAAGCATAAGGAAATATTTAATGGATTTTAATCATTATCTAAACACAGACCCCTTCATCCAAGTTTATGTATATTGTTAATCATATGCTGTAAACCCGGTAGGAATTAATGGGGCAGGAGTATCACACAAGATGTTTTTCTTTTTCTGAGATTTGAATTGCAGTATTTGATTTTTGAGAATTACTTAAAAAGATGGCTGTTTGGAGCATCTTCTAGGGGAACTGTGTGCTTTTAGGAGAGGTAGATAGCAGTAGAAGAGCTCAGAAGGCAGTGATTTCTTTGTGAATCTACTGAATTTCTTGCTTTGGCTGCCACTTCAAGTGAGCAGAAGAGCAGAATGAATCGGTGGTTAAGATTACCTGTCGTTCTTGCCAAGCCCCTTGGTTTGATTCCCACAGCTGACATGGTGGTTCAACCATTCACAACTTCAGTCCAAGGAATTCAAGGTCCTTTTTGACTTTTGAGGGTACATACATGCAGGCAAAACACATAAGACAAAATAGAAAGAATAAAATCCAGTCGAAATATGACTTAATCCAGGGGTGTTCTCTTTTCATATATTTGTGGTAGAGTATGTTTTTGTGTTAGTGCCATATCTTAAATTGAATAAATTATGCTGATGTTTCGTAGGCTATTTAAAGCCAATCAATCTTTGAGACTATTGAAGACATGATACACAAACTTTTTAAACATATTCATTAAGGTAGATTATTACAAAGATTAGATGGGGCTATATTACAAAAAAAAAAAATAGTATCAGTAGCATTCAGATACATCATGCTATCTACCACATGGAAAAGTTAGAAAGAAATTATTTTTCCCTCTAACGAAAAGAATCTAAACTTTTGGCCAATGAGTCAAGCTCCTGGAGTGCAATTGAAGTGAGGGAGGAGCGATGATATGAACAAAGGAATCAAGACTAACCCAAACTAGTGAGAGATCACTGACTCGGGTGTGGCAAATGGGGAACCTGCATAAGACTGAACTAGACTCCCTTAATATAGGTGACAATGGTGAGACTGGAACAATATATGAGGCCACTGGCAGTGGGTCCAAGATCTAACACTAATGCTCAAACTGATTTAGTGGAGCCCATTCTATATGGAAAGATGCCTTGCTCAGCCTAGACACAGTTGTGTGTGTGTGTGTGGGGGGGGGGTGTGTGTGTGGAGAGGTGCCTTGGTCCTGCCTCAATGAAATGATGGGCCAGACTTAGCAGATTTCCTAGGGGAGACCTTACCCTCTCCATGGTGCAGATAGGAGGTGAGGAGGGAGTGAGGGTAGTGGGAGAAGAGGAGGGAGGAGGAACTGGGATTGGATGTAGGGCCCTGCATGGACCCCTGAGGTGCCTTGAGCTAGCCTGAAGCTGTTGGCCAGAACTCTTTGCCCCAAGGCTTTTGTTGGTATTCTTCCCATGACAATACATCTCGTGACACACACCCCGTGACAACCTTACCTCGTGACAACACAGGGAGAAGCTAAGCCTAAAAATTCCTGTAATTTTCCACTGTGCTATAAGTCGGTATTTAAGCCCATTCTTGCCCCTCCATAAATGGCATTCAGCATTTGGTGTTCCAACATTGCCAATGAAAGAATGACCCACTGTCTTGTCTTTATTTCAATCTCTAGGCCTTCGCCCGATTCGTGGAAAAGATGGTAGCGTGGGCGCCACAAGTGGAGGTCTCACCGAGATCAGGAAAGAAAGGATCACCTAAGAGATCGCCCTCAAAGGCTGGCTGGCAAAAGTAAGTGAATGAGGGTGTATTGAAGGATGGGTGCCAGTAACTATAAGGAAAAACTCAGCTGGCAATTAGTGGCCCTATTGAAAAGGCAGGGCACCAGGATTAAAACAAGACAGCTAAAGAATTCATTGCATAAAGTAAAAGAAATGGCATAGGTGAATAGGACTTTTCAGGAAGTACAAGATTTAGAACAAGGTAGAAGCCTTAGAAAAGGAAAGACAGGTGTTTCCAGTGATTGATACAGTGGATCCTCAGACAACAGGGTTAGGGATCACAGCCCATTAAATTTTAAGGATATAAAACAGCTTAAAGAGGCTGTCACTGTTTATGGGCCTCATGCTCCTTTTACTCAATTTTTGAGTCTTTCCCAGTGTTAAATTGCACCCCTAGTGATTGGATGCAGCTCTGTAGAGTCGTGCTGAGTGGGGGTGACTATTTGCTCTGGAGAGGCGAATTTCAAGAATTTTGCAAGGAAACTGCACAAAGTAATGCTGCTGCCAGATTTCCTGCTAGGAATTTAGATATGCTCACAAGCACTACAAGTGGATGTCAATATGCTACCATTGCAGCTCAAATTCTTTTTGACTCAGTGGTCTATGCACAAATTGCTGCTGCTGTTACTAGAGCTTGGAAAGCCCTGCCTAATAAGGCTGCAGGAGATCAACTATCTAAGTTATTGCAGGGACTGTCTGAGCCCTATTCAGAATTTGCAGACTGCCTCCTACAGCTGGCAGGTCACATTTTTGGTGATGTTGAAAATGCCATGCCCATAGTTAAACAATTGGCATTCAAAAATGCAAATAAGTATTGTAAAGAGTCTTTGTGTCCCAATGAGGCCAAAAGTCTTAATGAATATATATGCATATGTCGGGACATAGATGGTCATCACATTTTATGGGCCAGGTTATAGCTTCAGTTATTTAAAGAGGTGGGGAAAATGGAGGAGCCAGGCCAAAGACTTGCTTTGGGTGTGGACAACCAGGAACTGCTGTGGCTCCAGAATGTATTATTCAGTTTCTTAAATGGTCAGATGATGAAGGACATACAGGACTTTTTCAGCCTTTTGTTAAGTCATATCCCTGTTAATCTTTGGGAGAGAGATGTGCTTCAGGCCATGGGAGCAGTCCTTCCTACTGAGCCTGTTAAAAATATGGCGGCTAACCAAGTTTATGTACAAGAAAAAGGACTGGGTAAATTCCTACAAGGCGACCCTCAGTCTGTTGCATCTAAAAATTTAATTATCAAAAGAGCTGGAGATCGCTCGGGGCTGGAAAATTTTCCCTAGAGGTTATTGCTATGCATCCTGTTCCCATTCCTATTATCTGGAAAACTGATGGGTAGAGCAATGGCCCTTATCTTATAGGCTGCACATCAACTTGTAAAGGAACAATTAGAGGCAGGACATATTGTTCCTTCCACTTCCCCATGGAATACCCCAATCTTTGTTATAAAGAAAAAAATCTGGAAAATGGAGAGTCCTACAAGATCTCCGAGCTGTTAATGATTGTATACAAATTATGGGAGCAACATAACCTGGCTTAACTTCCCCTCTAGGTATTCCTCAAGGCTATCATTTATTAGTTATAGACCTAAAAGATTGTTTTTTTTAGCATTCCCTTGCATCCTCAGGATAGTGAGCGATTTGCATTTAGCATTCCTTTTATTAACTTTAAAGAGCCCTATAAGAGATATCAATGGGTGGTGTTGCCTCAAGGAATGGCCAATGGTCCCACTATTTGTCAAACTTATGTATCTTTGGCCATTGCCCCCGTTAGAGAGAAATTTCAATCCCTGTATATTATGCATTATATGGATGATATTCTTTTAGCTGGCCTGGATTCTAAGAAAGTAAATGAGGCTTTTGGAAAATCGCAACATAATCTTCAACTAACTGGCTTAAGAATAGCCCCAGAAAAGATGCAACAAGAATTTCCCTATCAATACCTGGGTCATCAATTTTTATATTCTGGGATCAGTCCTCAAAAGATTTCATATATTGGCTCCCTTAAAAACTGCTTCAGTCTCTTGTGTACAAGAACATTTACTAGCCATACAAAGCCTACTATGGATGCACTCTCATCCAATTTTTGTAGGACATCTCTGAGCGCATTCTGATTTGCCTGGCCCTTTAATTGAAGGAAATGCCATTGCTGACTTTAATACTAAAACAGATAATGCCATCATGATGATGGGAGAGTCTGGTTATGAAGCAGCCTGCAAAGCTCATACAACCTTCCACCTTAACTCAGGGTCTCTTAAATTCCATTTTAAAATTACTACAGACCAAGCTATTGATATAGTTAAGAATTGTTCCCTAAGTGCAGAGTTCTTACCTGTTCCACACCTTGGAGTTAACCCCCGTGGTGTCATGCCTAATCATATCTGGCAGATGGATGTTACTCGTGTTCCTTCCTTTGGCCAACTACAATTTGTTCATGTATCTGTGGATACCCATTCTCATCTCATATTTGCCTCTGCTCATACTGGAGAAAGGCTTAAGGATGGTAAGAGCCATTGTTTACTTATATGGGAATGCCCAAACAATTAAAAACTGATAATGGCCCTGCTTATACTAGTCAGGGTTTTAACTCGTTTTGCAAAAATTTTTTTATCTCACATAAGACAGGCTTTCCTTATAATCCCCAGGGTCAGGCCATGGTGGAAAGTGCACAATTAAAGCCTATCTTCATAAAACAAAAAAGAGGGAGTTTACAGGGTCTCCTCATAATCACCTTTCTCTTGTCCTTTATATTTTAAAAATTTTTAACTATTGATGGTGCTGCTCGATCTGTGGCCGACCTATATTGGCGCTCTCAGTCATCTGACTATGGCTCAGTTATGTGGAAGAATGTCACTACTGGAAAATGGTGTGGCCCCGACCCAGTTCTAGTATGGGCCCGAGGGTCAGTTTGTGTCTTTCCACAAGACTCAGATAACCCTGTTTGGGTGCCTGAGCGGCTGATCCTCCATATGTGGAGGGACGGTGATTGTAACAGCCAGATAGAAGGTCTGATGGGTCTTCAAGAATCTACCCATCCTGATGCCTGTGGGTCTGAGTAGCCATATGTGGCCTTTTTTCATGACCATTAATTATAGTTTGGATCAAGCGGCTATAAATTTACACTTTGATCCAAAGGACAAGAATTTCACCTTCATCTTAGGCACTGTATTCTGGTTCCATTCTTTTTGTTGTAACCAATGCTACTAATTTTGGAGAAAGTTTCAATTGTTCTCAGCAGGTCTGCTGGCTGTAACAGCTGTTGTGGGCCACGTACCCCAAGGTGTGCAGAAGAGAGGAAGGGAGATTCCGGGATCATGGCTGCCAGTGCCGCCTTCACCACTGAAGCAACAGTTTCTACCATAGCCCTCTCCCAATCTGTAAATACTGCACAGTGGATCAACTAGCAGGTGATTTGGCTTAAGCCTTAGCTACCCAAAGCACACTTGATTATCTAGTACAAATTGGCCTTTTTAAACTAAATTTACAAACTAACCTCCTATAGGAACACTTGAATTTTTGTGAGAAGCTCATTTGGCTTCTCTGTCTTTTACACATATCTGTGTTAATGCATCATTTTTCTCCAGAAATCCTGGAGTGATCAGTTTTTAAGTTATACACATGCTTTAGCCATACAGATCATTAACATCTATGAAACCTGAGTGCCACTTGCCAATGCAGAAGGCCATTTACAAGGACTTCAACTTGTGGGCAAATCATTGGGGGTTTGTAGCCCTTGCGCTTGGTGCTACTTTGCCACAGCATTAAACAGGCCCAAGCCAACTTTCTAACAAGACACAGTTTTTGGCTCAAGAGAAAATGCCTCTGCCCACATGTGGCTGACAAACTATTCACCAGTGACGGGTAAGGCAGAGGGGGCAAATATCCAACCTAAGACAGGAAGGTTACCGGCCTGGTTGACCTTTCCAATGATGGGTAAGGAATTATTCTGGGAATTATGCTGACATCCTCTGCCACCTAAGGCAGGTGTTAGTTTATATTAAAAGAAAGGGGGGACTGTAGGGCCCTGCATGGGCCCTTGAGGCGCCTTGAGCTAGCCTGAAGCTGTTGGCCAGAACTCTTTTCTTCAAGGCTCTTCCCGCGACAACACATCTCGTGACACACACCCTGTGACAACCATACCTCGTGACAAAACAGGGAGGAGCTAAGCCTAAAAATTCCTATAATTTTCCACTGTGCTATAAGTCAATATTTAAGCCCGTTCTTGCCCCTCAATAAACGGCATTCAGCATTTGGTGTTCCGACATTGCCATTGAATGAATGACCCGCTGTCTTGTCTTTATTTCAATTGCTAGGCCTTCGCCCAATTCGTGGAAGAGATGGCAGCATGGGCGCTACAATTGGAATGTAAAAAGAAAAAAGAATCTAAACTTAGAAATAGCCTTTGGAAATAGTCGTAAACTTGATAAAGAAAATTATAGAACTGTACATGATAGTATCATAGTCAAAGAAACAGATGTACTTTGAAAAACAAGATTAATATTTTAAAAGAAGTCAGTTCAGTTTAGGTTTGTTTTATCTGCATTATGCCATCAATAATGAAAACAACAACAACAACAACAGCAACAAAAACATTTCTTGTGAACATTGTAAAGAACCTGGGAAAGCATTCTAAATTTTACTTTGAAGAATTTACATTGTGGAAGAGCAGCTGGAAGAAAACTAAAAACAAAAATAGTAATAAGGAACATCATCTTGGTTGATTTGCTATAAATGAAAACTATAGATGCTGAGTCAGGGTATCCAGCCTCAGATCCAAGTGTGTTCAGGGATTTAAAGTTCAGGAAAACACTGGCTTTTGAATCAATGGGTTGTGTGTGTGTGTTTAAACAGCATGTTTAACACATTTATGAGACAATGTCCAGTGTGCAACCATTTGAGAAGAAGTGATATTTCTATAATGTTATATTTTTACTTATTTATTTTCTATTTGAAATTTTATACAATGTACATATTCATGTATAAGTATAAATATTTATTTTTTAATTTTTGAAAGTAGCTTATAATTACCACACTTTCTTCATTTTCAAAACTCCCTCCAAAACTACTCATGTATCCTTCTTTGCTGTCTCTTAAATTTATGTTGTTTATTTCTTTGTTACATAAACTTATAAGTATATACATACAACTTGCTCAGTCTTTATAATGTATGTATATAATTTCAGGGCTGGTCTCTTAGTACTGGATAACTAGTTGGGGATGCTCTTCCCTGACAAAGACTATTTCTTCTGCTCTCAGTATTTCTTTGGAGCCTCAAAAGCTCTCTCCCTTCCTTGTTAGCACATCTATTGGTGTTGTTCTTGCACAGGTCATGTCATGTTAGTGAAGTGTCTCCCACATTTCTAGGAATGAATCTCACAGCAAAGGGCTTATTCCTCTGACTCTTATATTCTTCACAACCCCTCTTCTGCTATGATCCCTGAACCTTATACATTTATCAGGTTACAAATTGCTTTTGTGGAAAGGGCTACTAGGGCAATCTCGAATTCATCCAGGAATCATCTTAATTAATATGAATATTGATTCATTTCTAATAATTAATGACATGTGTATGAGAAGTCTTCACAAATTTGTGTTGAAATTGGTTCTTTTGGTATAAGAGTTTATGGTTACTTCTTTAGTGATTACACAACTTGGTTAAAGCTTTCATCATATTGGGATTTGTTTTCTTTTTGTTCTTGTGAACTTAAATCAATTTGTAACACATTGTACATCTTTATATGAAATATAGGCACAGTGTGAATACTTTGTGATAGCTTGGGTACAAAGTTGTTCCCGCATTTATGAAAGATTTGTTAGAGTTACAAGCATGCTGGGGGTGGGGGCGGGGGAGAGGATTACCATGTGCCCTGATTCTGTTGTACCACATTTCTTTCCTGGGGAAGAACAAAGATGTGGTACTTCATTAAGATGTGTTGTATAGAAGGTCTGGTTCTCATAGCTCTTTCTCATCTACAAGCAAACTTGTATAATTGCTGAGACAGAGGTAAAACAATAGGAGCCAGGCCTTGAAGCACAGATAGAAGGAGGTACAGGTATAGGTGATGTTGTAATTAAAAATATCTGGGATGGTTAAGTGCCATCTAGATGCATTGACCTCTAGGGTTTTTATAGGGGCTGTTTCTTCTCCATTCTACTAAAATTGGGACTTTTATAGTCGAAAGGTATTCTCTGCAACATACATATTTAATGTATGCACAACCTATTAACATTATGGTTCTGACAACTTAATTTTTGACGTTACTTCATATTCATTCTTAACACTTGCATTCCTTCACTGAGATACTTTGTTACCATTGAATGTTATTTTTTTGTGTTTTTACATGTTTTTTATTTGAGTGTGTGTATGTTTGTGGATGCATGCACATACTGCGTGCATAATGATGTGCTTATGAAGGACAACTTGCAGAAGTCACTTTTCTCATTCTACCATATGGGTTATGTGGTTCAAACTCAGGTCTTCAGGTTTGGTGCACATACCATTACCTATTGAACCATCTCACCGATTTGTGAATTATTTTTCTGTCAATTTTTTTTGTGCTGTGCAGCTGATTGACTTCAACTGCATTTATGTGGGCTGTCAACCTTTTAAACACATTATTTATGTTACAGCTGATTGGGGGGTGTTCTTAGAGAACCTTGTGGATAATGGCATTGCAGGTATGTCACCAGTAAGTTTGCAGAGAGATCTTTTGCTCTACCTGGATATACATAATGGGTGGTTTAGAAGCCGTGCACATACTGGTTTCCAGTCTTTCATTTACCTAATTGTTCGGAAGCAGTCTGGTAGCATTAGGCAGGAAGAAATCACAGCAGGCTGCACCCTCTATAGTACTACAGTCCCTGTGCATGCCTTGGATATATGAATAAATACTAGATTGTAGTCCCTGTGAGGGCCTCAGATTATCAGAACTTTTTCACCCACAGGAGTCACACACTCTGCATCTCCATATAGACTGATAGTACTTTTCAAGGCATCTTGGTCCTTGTAAATGGCAATTGCTACAGTTCTTAGCCCGGGATCTGAAACTCTTGGCCCCAAAGAATTGGGGGAAAAAACCTCTAGTAAAGACATTTGTTAGAGAGCAACTTTGCTGTCTGGAGTTTGAATATGGTTTACTTACAGAGGATGAATGCTTTGCTAGGTGCTGAAGCCTTGGATCAGGGTTTCACAGAGTGCTAGAGAATGCTGATGAGCCCTTTACCTGGGTAAAAATAAGCTACAAATTTGCTAAGTTGTTTTACAGGGCATGTTCCAACATAATTTAAGCTTATCTGCCTTCAAATGTCTTTTGAATGGTGAAGCCATATATAAATGATAGCATTTATCTTGGCTGATTAAGTAGGGAAGTATTGCATGCCGTTTCTGTCACCATGCATGTCTAATCCAGATGGACTGAAATGGGCATCTTTTTGTCATGGGATTAACATTTAGATACTATGCCAGTTGTGTATGTGAATTCTCTTAGAACTCTCTCACTTTGTGCTGGATTTACAAGAGAACAAGTAGCAGATCTGGTTTTCTCTAGGCTGTCATCTATTAGTTAATGTGAAGTTCTGGTGAAAAGGCTGAAGGTGTGTGTGTATGTGTTGTCTGTGTGTGTTTCTGCTTGTAGGGACAATTTTAACTGTCAAATGTGGCTACTTGCTTTATTGTGCTTCACACATTTTCTCATAGAAAATGTTTATTAAGTTTTTAATTTTTTCTCATTTTTTTTCAAATGCATCTGATATATTTTCCTGTGTGTCAACAGGCCTTCTCTCTTGAGATGGCTGACAAGATAATCTCCTTTTCAATGCAACCTAATGCCTGAATAGAAAGTGTTTTGATTATTATTATGTGAGTAATTACAGATATTATTCCTATATTTTATTAAATTAAAGAAAGTTTAACATTTTTTACTTGAGGGTTTTGATAAGAATAAAACTTTATCTGAGTCCAGTGCTTTGCTCTGAAGTCTGTATGTAGTATATTTATTATTTTTTTTCACTGTCATAATGTAAGTTGATAATAGATGGAGTGGTAGAGTTTATGGATAAGGATCATTCTTGCAGTTTTGATTTTAATCTAGACAAAGTGTTTTATGTGTATTATGTGGCTGCATGAGTTCATGTGTGTTATTTACATGTAGATACCCTCAGAGGTCAGTTGTGAGCCCCTCATGTGGGCGCTTGGAAATGAACTCTGGTCCTCTGCAAGAACAATAAACACTCTCAAACACCAAGCTGTCTCTTAAGCCCCTCTTATTCTTTTAACCCTCTTCCTATCCACAAGTGGCAGTCATTAACAATTTATCACGGGACACTTTTTTTTTTCCAGTGTAATAAGGGCTGTGGTCATAACTCAATGGTGAAGTGCTTGCCTACATACATGGGGTCTTGGCTTGAAGTTAACCAGCCACTTAGAATTATTGTGAGTGGAGTGGGGAAGGAGGTAAGAGAAAGAGGAGGGGAGAATAGACCATGAGGGATCAGGAAGATTGAGTCAAGGGATGAGTAGAGGAGAACAAGAAAAGGGATATCTTAATAGAGGGAGCCACTATAGGTTTAAAGATAAATCTGGCACTAGGGAAATGTTCAGAGATCCACAAGGATGACCCCAAATAAGAATCTATGCAATAGTGGAGGGGCTATTTTTAAATGCCTTTATAATGAGATTGATGACCACCTTAAATGTCATCCTATAGTCTTCATCTAGTAGCTGATGGAACCAGAAGCAGAGATCCACAGCTAAGCACTGAGGTGAACTCCTAGAATTCAGTTATAGAGAGGGAGGAGTGATGAATGATGAGCAAAGGGGTCAAGACCATGCCTGGGAAACCCACAGAAACAGCTGACCTGAACAAGGGGAAGCTAATGGACTGAACAAGGGGGAACCAACATAGAACTTAACGAGGCCTCCTGAACTTGGATGACAGATAGGAGGCCTGGGCAGTTTATGGGGCCTCTTACAGTGGAACTAGTATTTATTCCTAGTGCACAAATGGACATTGGGAGCCCATTCCCCACTGAGAGATACAATCTTAGCCAAAATACATGGGGGAAGGGGTTAGGCCCTGCCCCAAATGATGTGATAGAATTTGATGACCTCCCATGGAAAGCCTTACTTTCCTTGGGGAGTGGAATGGGAGCTGAGGGAGGGGGTTGGTGGGGTCCATGGGAGGATGGGAGGAAAAGGGAACTGGGATTGATATGTAAAATAAGATTCTTTCTAATAAGAAAATCAAACAGAAAAAAATGAAAATATATTACAAAAAAATTATTGTGAGAACAAGGGTTAGACTGTTTCTCTGTGTTTTCTCACAATGTGCTAATTTACAAACCAAAGGTTTAGACAGATACACTTCAAATGTAAGTAAAGAAGTAACTTGTATATTTTAATTATATTTTACTTCAGAAATAATTTTTTAAATAAAAATTTACTGGCTAATAGTCAATGTACATACTGATGGGTTTTATTAATTCTTTATCATGTAAATATGTCTATACTTTTACTATATTTACCATTCCCATTTCTCTCTCCTTCTATACCCACTATGTTGTTTGAATAAAAATGGCCCCACAAGCTGGTAGGGATTGGCACTATTAGGAGATGTGGCCTTGTTGGAGTGGGTGTGGCTTTGTTGGATGAAGTGCATCACTGTCAGGGTGAGCTTTGAGGGTTTAAATGCTCAAGCCAGGTCCAGTGTAGCTCACTGTCTCTTCCTGCTATCTGGAGATCCAGATGTAGAATTCTCAGCTACCTCTCCAGCACCATGTCTGCCTGCATGCCACTGTGTCCTGCCATGATGATAAAATGGAATAAACTTCTGAACTGTAAGCCAGTACCAATTAATGTTTTCCTTTATAAGAGTTGCTGTGGGCATAGTGTCTATTCAAAGCAATAGAAATCCTAACTAAGACACCCACCATTAACATTCATTTCCCCATATCACATGTGCATGCATGAGGGCATATATTCTTGTTTTGCTGTGAGATTGAGACATATTATTAGATGTTTCATTTGGGATCTAATCTTTTAAATGTAGACATTTTAACAGATTATCTATCTATCTATCATCATTATCTCTATCATCTATCTATCTATATTTGCAAGTCCATTAGATTTATAATGCCATTTAACTCAGTTATTTCTTTGCTGATTTTTGTCTTGTCTAGACGATCCATGTATTGGTGAAGGTGGGGGATTCAAGGCACCAACTATTATAGTGTTGAGGTCAATGTGCACCTTCACATATGGAGGAGCTTTGGTTTGTCTTTATTATTATTTTTAATTAAATTGTGTTTACTGATTAATCACTATGAAGTGATTTTCTTTGCATTTTCTGATGAATTGTGATTTGAAGTCTAACTTTTCCATTACTAATGTGGCTACATCTTGGTTGTTGTTATTGTCTGATTTTTCCTACTTCCCTTTCCTTGGAGTGCCCCTTTTTATCCTTTCAATAGAAGGACATTTTTTTTGTCCTGACTAATAAGCTTTGTTCCTTGTGTGTAGCAAATACATGGATCCTATTTCTTAACCCAACCTCCTAGTCTGTGCCATTTGTTTGGGGTATTGAGGCCATTTTACCATTTGGAGTTATTATTGATAGTTATTAATTCTTAACATTTTGCTGTTTTTGTAATGTTTGGTAATATTCTAATCCTAGTTTGCATATAGGGTATTATAGTACTGTTTATCCATTCTCAAAGCCTCATGAGTGTATTTATTTCCATCTTTAGTATGTAGGATTCTTCATGTATTTTTGTGATGTTCCCATAGTGGTTATCAATTCCTTTAGTTTTTGTTTATCTCAAGGTTTTTCTTTCTCCTTCAATTACAATGGATGGTTTTGGTATATATAGAGATTTGGTGTGGCAGTTACTGTGTATCAAAACTTGGAATACATCACTCCATGCTCTTCTTTCAGAGTTTCTGTTGAGAAATCTGCTATTATTCTAATGGGTTTGCCTTTGTGTGACTTTTGATAAGACTGTCTTGTGACTTCCAAAGTACTTTCTTTGTTCTGCATACTTTTTCTCCATGGTCTTATCTGTTTGGAATTCTAAATGTTCTAGTATCTACATAGCCATCTCTTGAGATTTGGATTTGGGTTTTTTTTTTTTCTTTTTTTGCTTTTGTTTTGCTGAATACACTTTTTATCTTGTACTTTTTCTTTCTTTCTGTGCTCATGATTCATATCCTTGGTCTCATAATGGTGTATTGTAAGTCTTGTATGTTCTGGTTATAAATTATCATTATTGTATCTATGTTATGTGAATACTTTAATTCCCATACACTTGTCTTCAGGCCCTGTTATTCTACCTTCCTACAAATATGCTCTATTTTCAATGAAGTTTTTATTTGATAGATTGAGGTTTCCATTTAAAATTTGCTATTTTTTCAGCATTTCTGCATGTCGTCTAACTTCCTCTTTCTATATTGTATTGACATCTTTATTTTATTCAGTGGCTTATTTGTTTTGTTTATGACTTTACTCAGGAGGCTAGTTGTATTTTATTTTATTTTTAGTTTGCTGAAATGTCTTATCATAATTCTTTTCAATTCTTTATCTGTTATTTCATCTAGTTCACTCTCATTGGAATCAAGTGCTATGGAACAGATACTTTTTCCAGGAGCTGTGTTGCCTTGAGTTTTTGTGTTTTTTGCACTGGGATTTTCATATCTGGGATTAGGTTATAGGGTGAACTTTATTTTTGAACATCTTTCCCTTTCCAGCTGAATTTGTTTTCAGTGTTCTATTGGGACTATATGGTGGTAGGGTTGATTGAGGTCTTCTTACGCCCACCCTGGACTTAAAGTATATGTAGGCTAGTATCTAATTTTTCAAATGATGTGCGCAGGTCTTTGCACATGAGTCAGTACCATTTTGAGAGCAGAACATTAGCAGACGAAGCAACCCCAACTAAGGATAGTTCCATCTCATGTATTGTGGAAGGTGCCCATTTTTTTTTTTCCTTTGATGATAGAAGAGTATTTTCCTTCTGATTAATTCACACATTTTGTTGTCACTCACATGTTTGCTATTCTGCATAAAAGATGGTAGTATAAATAACTAGTTTGTATAAAATTAGCTTTGCTATTTAAAACATAGTCCATATAAAGGCTCTGCATGTCTGTATGTTTGTGCTGGTATTTTCCATGGAAGGCTAAACATTTGGCTTTTAATGGACTAAAACATAGCTCCTATGAGTGGAAGGGTACAAGAAGTCAGTGAAGAGCAAAGCAGGGCTGGTGCAGGCTCAGTCTGTATGTCTTTTAGGGAAGGTTAGTATACCTAGTGTTATAATGCATCATGCAAAACAAAATCCTGCAGTTGATCTGTAGTTAGCACATTGCTTTCAAATTGTAAATGTGAGTTCATATTCTAATCACATTCTTTTGCAACCATTCATGTCTGTGCCCCTATGTTAGATTGGGCAAGATCACAAATGCAAGCCAAGAGAGGGTTTGCTACAGCTTGGTATACAGTATGACTGTACTCCAGGTGAACAGAGAAGATGCAATGATTTTTCTATTTGGGTTCCACAACTATGAACTTATTTCAAGAGACAAATCAATGTAAGAAGACAAACAAATTTACTTGTGACAGTTTCATGTGGTACAGGTTAATTCAGAAATCAAGACCTAAAGGAAAAAAGCAACAAACACACACACACACACACACACACACACACACACTCACACACATGCATGATAGTAATAGTATATTTAAACCAGGAGTTTGTGACTAAACTAATTCATGGATAAGCTTATAATATTCTAACAAATACAATATTTAATTTAAAAATAGTAATACATACCCATTAAAGATAACTTTAAAAACACAGAAAGGCATAAGGAAGGAAAGGCAATAAATAGTTAATGCCACTTATTTCTCCACATTAAATTAAAAGATTAAATGTCCATATGTTGTCTAATGTCTGGGGATTCTTCCACTTTCAGGAGCCCATCAGAGAGTCAGAACTCAGTGGGACGAGCTTGGGAATCAAACCCATCCATGGTTGTTCCTGTTGTTACTTTCTTCCACACCCCTGCTTTGCATTACTGCCCTCTCTCAAGGCATGACCCACGAGGAACTGGACTATTACCCCAGTCTAAGTTGCCATTCCTGGAGTTCAAAGTTCATAGTTTGTCATCAACTCTTCATTTCTCTTCACATATATCTCCTTGATGTAGGGAAAAAAGTAGAGAAAATTAAAACTTATACGGCATTTACTCAAAAGTGTAAGCAATTTAGAAAAGATGAGAAGGTCATTTTTACTTAATAGTTAGAACAATCCTTGGTGAGTTAAATTTCTAATTTTGACCCAAGGTAAGAGGAGAAAGGTGATGGTTACTGTTAGAGTTAATGTTTGGGACTAAGTTTTAGAAATACTTCAAATAGGAGTGTCATTTAATGACCAGGAGAACATCTGGTGGCTCCTCAGCAGTGTTGGTTTTGAGCATTTCTGTTTCCCCTTCTCATTAATAATTTATATTTATTATATATAATCACAAAAATTAATTTATAATGATAAATTTTCATTTCTCCAACTATACTGAGATGGAATTGGAGTAATTTAAACTAAGTTAGATGTCAACAAAATGCTCATATGCGATGAAGAATATATTAATACCAAAGTCAAAAGTTTGTCGGTAGATAGGTCAGTGCTTCAAGGGAAAGTTGAATCTGGTTCTAGAAGGAACCTGACTCAGAACCTGTCTGAACTGTAACATCATGATGAAGCAGTTTGATAACTAAATAAGGATCAGGATAAACAAATAGGCCGAATAGATGTTTATTCAGGGAGAAATAACTTACAACCTAGACAGATGAACACCAGGAAATTCAACCCAATCCTCTCCTGTCCGAGTCACGCCAGAAAGAGAGCGCCTTACTTGGCCCCCTCCAACCTCCTTCCACAGGTCACTTCCGCCCATGGCTCCACCCCCCAATGGGTGTGGTCAGTGCTACAGAAGGACTATCTCATTACAATTCCCCTTTTAGTCTAAAGAAAAGATTTAGGCTTAATACAAAACTATATACAAAACAGTGAATAACAAGTGTGTTCTAAGAAAAGGAAAATCGAGAACAAAATGACCTACATATCTAGTCCTAGGGTGAGGGCATAATGGAGTTTACAATAGATTTGTCCTAAGCTGGAAAACGTAAGTCTAGTACCTAATATATCTAACTAGGAAGAGAGAATAATAGTTGTGATAGTTTAATCTTTAACCTCATCAAGACCTGAGAAGGAAATTAACAATACTAGAGTAGACAGGAAATGCGGATGGACAACTTCCAAAAGGTGCAGCAAGGACAGAAACAGCAAGCCACCTGAACAGTCACCCAAGGTCTCACAGCAACGTTGGTACACCCAGATTTGGCTAAGGCCAAGAGAACTTGACAGACCACAACAACAGCAGGGGGGTAGAATGGCTGTCTTACCCTGACTTGGCAAGGTCAAGCAGTCTTCTATATTTGTCTCCTGCAAGCACATAGGACTGCATGTCCAAATCAGTGGTCAAGGTGGGGGCAATTCTATGCCCAACAGGCCATTAGCTGAGGCGAGAATGAACTCCAGCAGGAGCAACAACAGTGTCCAACATATTTTCTGGAAAGTGCACGGTGCTGTCAGGAGCAACAGTGTCTCATGTCAATGGAGTACTAATATTAAAACATTTAAATGCCATGTTCTGCATGTCTATGAAGTGATTGAAGATTAAGCATCTATATCTGACTAATCTCATAGGTACAGGAAATGTGAGTGAAGATAATCTGTAATACTCGGGAACTTAGCTAAAAAGACTGATTAAAACTTCCCTGAGTAAAGCAGGAACAAGTACTTAAACAATATAACTATTTACATATACATACATGTAAATCTCTAAAATAGAGGTAGCGTATAAGTGTCAAGACAAGAGGTAGAACTATAAAGGGCAGCAAGATAAATATCCCAAATTGTATCAATATACAAAATGTCTTGAATACAAGAAAAGTATACATACATAGAATATGGTAAAAAATAATGTGCATAAAACATTGTAAGTGGAAATATTTAACACAATATAACAAAATATAAACTTAATTTTACATAGCTTACCACATAAGAATACACAACAATGTAAGGTGTAAAATACTATCTCATTCTTACTCAAATTTTCGAGAAAATAGGCTAATCTACCTATATCCCATATAAACCATACCTTTCCCAACCATTCCCTATTCTTGTCTAAAAGATAAACCCGAGTGTAAGCATCACCCAATCCCAAATAACTAAAACCAACCCAAAGACAATGACTATTATCCCAAAATTCCAAGGGTAGGGAAAGGGGGCGTCGTCATATTAAGATTACTTTCTGCTGAAATGGGACGATGATTGCTCCAATGGATCCTGTAGGAAGAAAATTTTTAGCAACCAAATTTCTCAACAGAACTGGCTGTGACATATGTAGCTAGTCACTGTGTGGCAGAAAATTCTTGACCGTAGTTCTATTTGAAACTCTGGCCAGGGTGTAATAAAAAGGTGCACCATTACAGCTAGCTAGTCATGAGTTGTCTCGAGCAAAACAGTTTCAAACCGGTTTTAGGGTGATGTTTGTAGCTGATTGAATGAATCCAAAGACACTACCTAGACATTGTCAAGTGTGGGAGGACCATCAGCTCTCCACCACTTGTAACTTCACAGCAACACAGAGACTCTGCAAGACAGTGATGGAGGATAGTTGCTAAGGCTACATACAGCTTATAAGGGAACATTCAGTTTTGAGTGTATTAGCAAGCTAAAAAAAAACTTTTATTGATCAGAATGAATCATGTATATAATTAGAATACTAGAACAGAATGAAAAATATATATGGAGACTCAGAGTTGTCTTTTGAAATTTACTGCATGGTGACATTGTGTGGCAAGCTAGGAAGGAGTACACTGCTATTTAAATATTAGTAACTATTGGATTGGCAATGTGTAAAACTTCATATTTGGTGCATTTTCTCAAGCAATTAAAGCCTTGTTTTCAGAATTACAACTTTAAAAATGGAGATAGATGCTCTAAGTTGCTCTAAAGCTTAGTGTGGTGGTTTGAATTAGAATGGCTCCAAAAGGTTCATATATTTGAATGTGTAGTCACCAAGGAGTGGGAATGTTTGAAAAGATTTGAAGGAGTAGGATGTATGGCCTTGTTGGAGGAAGTGTGTCATTACGGGTGGGCTTCGAAGTTTCAAAAGCCCATGTCAGGCCAAGGCTCTCTTCTCCCTCTCTGCCTACTGACTGAGCATCAGGATACAAACCTCCCAGCTATTTCTCCAACATTATGCCTGCCTGCATGTCTGTTCCCAACCTTGATGATAATGGAGTATAAGCCTCTGAAACTTAAGAAAGTCCTCAATTAAATACTTTCCTTTGTGAGATTTGCCTTGCTCATGGTGACTCTTCACAGCAATAGAACAGTGACTAAGACAGTAAGGCATGAGATAAGAGCGATACAGCCCATCCTAGAATCTAGTTCCCAAAGCACAACTTGAGTGTACATATCGAACAAATAGAATAAAGGCATGGAGTTAGAATGATAGCTGAAAACTTTGGTTTTATTTTTCTATGTGATTTTTGTTCAAATTATTTAAACTTGTTGGGTCAACTTGCCTTGTCTTTAAAGGTGATAATCATATCTGTTTGGATGATGCTTGTGAGGATTAAATATGATAATGGATATCAAAGAATCAAGATGAGGTAGATATTGTATTGTCTTCTATACTGGCAAATTAATTTTCAAAGGTATCATGTCAGCATGATTTAAAGCCATAGTATTAATATAGCAGGCATATTTTTTTTTGATGAGTTTTAAAGGCCCTTCCTATTTTAAAAAAAATGCCCAAGGGAAAAAAATTAAAAACAACCTTGTCCCTTGGTGCTGTCTTTCTCTTAAGTATGATTGCACAATTGTTGGTTGGCTGTGTCGCATTTGGCTTAAAAAAAAATCACTGAGAATGAAACATGTCAGAACAAACATCCTTAGCAAACAAATTGCATTTACAGTTCTCAGAAGCCCATGTGCGTAACATTACAATGAAACTGTTCATGGAATAAATATTTATTTCAGTCTTGTTTTTAAAAATTTAAGTTTACAAGTACAGCCATTGAAAGTTAGTTCTCCATATTTAAGCTAGGAAAGAATTAAAATAACAAATTTCTACTCCTGGTTCACAGGACAGAGGTGATCATTAACTTGGCATCTATTAGCAAATTCATATTATAAAGAATATTTGATTTTTATGTAGAGTTTTTGATTGGTTGAAGGATAGTTTAGCACTGAAATATTGAATAATCACTTTTCTTTATTTCTTTTCTGAGACAGCATTTGTCTGTGTATCCCTGGCTGTCCTGGAACTCACTCTGTAGACCAGGCTGTTATTGAACTCAGAGACCTCCCTGCCTCTGTCTCCCAAGTGCTGGGATTCAAGGCATATGCCACCATGCCTGGCTGAAGAGTATGTTTTCAATAGAGATTTATTACTGTGTATTTCAATACTTCAGTTAATATATGTATTTAGATAAATACATCTTCTTTTAGAAAATTTACAGAATTCTCATAAATAAGAATTTTTAAAAGTTATGTGCAATCTCTTTAACAATAAGTACTATGCCTCTTAGAAAATGCATTGACACACATCTATTTACAGAAAATTTCAATCATGTATCCATAATTTACATCTTCCAACCAAGTGATTTATTTTAAATGTTTGTCATGGTTATACATTTTTACCTTTCTTTTATTGCCCGCCCATACAGATGTCTAGAATGGGAGTTCCAGTTATTCAAACTCTGTGCTATCACTGCCCATTTAAACCTATTTCTACAAACACTCCTCACCAGGTTTTGTTTCTGATCAAATTGTGGGCTGACTGTAATATGTAACGTCTGGGAGCTCACTGTAGATGACACTCTGTCACTTATAAAATAGGATTCCTTCCTCTAGCCCTTCGGTGCACATTTTCCTTACTCCTCAACATTTCTGGAGATTAATTCATACAGCACTCTCATTTGTCCTTGATCGTAAGATTTTGTGAATCGAACCCACCACTCACTTCCACTCTTTTAGGTGTGTGAAGGCTTCATTTCTCTCAGGCTTCCTTGTAGCACACCTCACAGCTCTTTCAGTGAGGTCTGTGTGCTTTAAATGACAAGGACCTCAAAATTGACTTCCCTTGGAAGTTCAAATGGCAGATGAAATCCATGATTTATGCTGTTTAGAAAGGAGCTTCCTGACATGTATCACACTTTCGTCAACATATTATCTATATGGGGATAGAGAGAGAGAGAGAAAATGTTAATGTTATTATTATCCATTCAGAATCTCTGAATGGTTGGTGGAGAGGGCCTCTCAAGTTCTAATTCAACAACCAAGTCAGTACACAGAGAAAAAACTTTTCCTTCATGAGCCAACTTGGTGTAGTGGAAAGCCTTTATTTAGAACTAGGCATCTGGGTTCAAATCCTGATTCTGCCACTTACATATGTAACTTGCTGGGGCCACTGGTTTTATTACCTCTCTCAAATTTCAATTCTATTTGGTTCATTAGATGAGTTTCTTTCTTTCTTTCTTTTTTTTTTTTTTCTTGTTCTTCACTAGTGTACTAGGATCGCTTGTAATTAATTGCCTGAGCAATTAACTCAATGCTTTTTCGGCAAATGCCTTCTCTGTTACACCGTGGTTTCTCTTATAGTTAAGAAATCTGGCATGGGGTGTCTGAGTGTACACTGAGTTTCAAAGCTTAGTGAACTGTGAATATGTGGTTAATGAGGAGCATGTAGAATCCTTATTCTGTGATTAGCCTTATGCAACTTCTTGGAATTCCTCCCATTTTGTATTTCTCCAGGTCATTTGTCTTTTGAAATAGACTGGAGATATGTGCTGGGAAAGACATGACAAAGAACAAAGGCAGCTGACAACTGCTGAGAGGAGAGTTAGCTTCTCCCAGGGATGAGCCCCTTCTCCCAGGGAGGAGCCCCTCCCTGGATGTCTACAACAGATTGGCCAGTCCTGAAACCACATACATACCAACAACAGCTTGTATTTGTATATTTCCTCACATACATACATATATATGCATTGTTACATATATAATAGCTGTATCTCTATGTATACATGTATAAATTGCTACATATATATCTAACAATAATATTTAAAGAAAAAGAGGCTGTCAGATTGAGAGTAGGGAGGCATGGGAAGGGTTGGAGGGAGGATAATTGGAGCACTGGCAGAAAGAAAGAGAGGACAAGTGATGCAATTCTATTTCAACTAAAATACATAAAAAATGAACAATTTTAAAATAAATAGTTAAGTAAATACCCTATAAAGAAAAAGAAATCTAAAATGCCAGATTAGAACAACTTTGGTTGCCTGAGCTACAAAGCAATCCCTTGGATTTCAAAATTACCTCTATTCTTATTTTAGATGTGGTCCCTATTCTTATTTAAATGTGGCCAAAATAAATAAATAAATACTAACTGGCTCCTGAAAGGAGGGTCTTCCCAGAGGTAATTCCCAGGGGGAGAGTTAAAGTGTAACTCACCCACTCCTTAGGGTGGAGGACTTCACAAGGGCTTCTAAATTGTGGATTAGTGAACATGATTGGAAACCTTCTTCCTCCTCTTCTATATAACATACACTTTTCTAAATAGCACAGAAACTATTCCGGCAAACCACATAAGACCTTAACTAAAGCACTGGCATAAATAAAAAGTATGGTTTTAGTATTTAAAGGCATATTCAGGGGATGGGATGCCTGAGCAGAGTGACCAAGAAGGAGCCTGGGATATTTTAGAATTATAGCTTAGGTTAATGAGGATGAAAAGTTTAGGTGCAGAACAATGAAGTGAAGTTGTCCAGTGGGGCAGAGAAACAATGCAGCCTAGAGGCATGGGGCAAAAAGTTTGGAAATAAGACAATATCAACTATCAATTTATCTATATTTATATTTGCATTTATGTATCTATATATGTGCTTATGATTAAAGTCACGTGGAAGGAGAGTTGATTAAAAAATTGAAAAGCAATCTTGAGGGAGAAGATCGCATAATTCAACTTCAAGGTGGATGGAAAAATGGCTGAGTTGCAAGAGCACTGGCTGTTCCTCCAGAGGACCCAGGTTTATTTTCCAGTACTCACACGGTAGCTCACACCTGTCTTGAACTCCAGCTCTGGGGGATGTGTCTCCCTCTTCTGGCCTTTGCGGGCACTTGGTGTGGACGTGCTACATAGACATACATGTAGGCAAAACACTCATGCCAATAACAACAAACAGACAACAAAAGCCCCACAAAACAAACAAAAAACATCAGGGCAGGTGGAATCCATGAGAAAAGAGCAGCAATTAGCAGCTAGAAAGAACAGAAATAACCGAAAGGGATAGAACACATAATCAAATGAAAAGACTCTATAAAAAAAATAAGAAATGGCAGAGGCAAATATTGCAAAAAAGTCAAATAAGAACTAAGTGCCTATTAGATTTTTAAAACTGTGAGTATTTGCTGTGGTTTATAAAGATAATTTCAATGTAGAAATCAGTAACATTCAGATCATTGTGTGGTAAACATCTTTAAGTTTTATGGACAGAGAAACAGTCACAATCATTAAATCTTGACCAAGAATCAAGAGTAAATGTTGGAAGCTGGCCTCAAACCCTTGCTTATCCAATGCTATGACTCATGCCTTCCACTTCTTCAACTGGAGTATGAAAATCTGGCTTAGCTGAGATACTAACTTAGATGTAATATTGACTACAGTCTCGATAAAAGAAAAATATAAAGTGTGGGGCTGGGGAGATGGTTTAGTGGGTAAAATGCTTAGGATGTATCCACAGGACCTGAGTTTGGATCCTGGCCACTCTGTAATTCTGGGAGGCACAGTCAGGTAGATGCTAGGGGCTTATTGATCAGTTATTCTGGTGGAAACAGTGAGTTCTAAGTTTAGTGCAAAAAGCTTATTATAAAAATAAAAACAAAAGGTAAACAACCACAGGGGAAGACAGCTTGATGTCAGCCTCTGGCCTCTACCATACACCAATGAGTGAACATATCTGCATACAACACATGCATGGGCATGTTCACACATAGATCCCACCACACACACACACACACACACACACACACACACACACACACACACACACACACACGGCTTGTTGACATCACATCATAGAACATTTACTATGAGGGATGACGTTGTAGAGATGTAGAGATGTGACAGAACATATTCTTATAAATTCTTGTTCAACTCCCTACCTATTTTCATCTCCCTCTTTTTTCTCTCTGTGTTAGCTAGCTTTCTGTTACTATGACAAATACCGGGGAGCAAAGGTTATACAGTTTACAAAATTGAAGGTTTCAGTTGATGGCTCACTGACCACATGACTTCTGGGTCCACTGAAAGGCAGTAGAACATGGTGAAAGCATATACTAGTGTTTCTTTCCTGGTCAAAGACAGGAAAGCTAAACAGAAAGAGAACAGAGCCAAGGGAAACACAGTCCCTCTCAAGGACATGCCTCATGCTTTGAAGACTTCCTGCTCACTTACCTGAATTAAAGAGTCTGAAGTTTCCAGTTCCTCCCAACACTGCCATCCTGGACTAAACCTTAATAGATAAGCCCTTGAGGGACAGCTAAGTTTCAAACTACAGCATCATCCCTTCCTATTCATTTTTCAACTGATTGCTTTAATAATATTGTCAACCAAGAGTGAAGCTTTGCAACATCAATGGGTGTATCAGAGTTATGTGTTAAAAAACAAAAAACAAAAAACAAAAAACAAGTTTCTTCTATTTTCAGAACTATGGGTAGTATCAATCTTCTAAAATACTGTTTCCCCAAAACTATGATGTTTAAGTTGACTGACAGACCTTTTTCTGTGTTATAAGACATAATTGGTAAGATCAAACACAAAAGTTTAATAGTCACCTTCACATTTACCAGATGCCTTGTTAGCAATGCAAGATTCTAGATCTAATGCCAAACAAGCCGAAACAGAGCCAAATGCTTTAAGGAGACGTGTCCTATCATTCTTTTCTAATAATCATAGATGTCTGCATCCCCTAAATGCTGTCAGTGAGCAGTATTTCAGAATGAGTTCTTTGGCAAAGTAAATGAAAGGCATGTAGGAACCTGAAGACACATTCACTCTAGTGAATCAAAGTGCCTCTGAATCTCATGTAGGAAATTCAGGGGCTTTCATTTTACAGAGTGGAATTTTGTATTAAATGAAGGAAAGTAATTGGCACCATTGAACCCATTGTTCATTAATGCTATATATATACATATATATATACACACACACATATATAAAATATATATATAAATAACAAACTTCTTAGTATCTCTTGACTTTGTAACCTAGGGTTTCTACTATGATATTTCCATTTACAAGTATTATTTTTAGCATTAAAGGATATCCTTATTTGGGACCTCATTTTAGAGGACACACCATAAAAAATAGATATATAGAGTCTAGATGATTAAACAAAGGCTTAATGCCATCCTATTTCAGTTGCAAGTTTTGATAGCACCATTCTGTGTTTATCCCCTTTGCATTACTATAGCAACAATTCTATTGAAGTTACATATTGTCAGAAATTCCTTGGTAAAAGATAAAAGAATTTCTTTTATAATTTTTGCTTGAAGCTTACGCTATGGTGCTGAGTTGAGAAATGACTTGATGTGAACTACTTTTTCATTTTTGCTATTACTTGAGACAGGGTTATGCAGTCCAGGCTTGTCTCATGTTCACTATGTAGCTGAAGATGACCTTCAATATCCGATCCTCCTGTTTCTGCCTCTTAAATGCTGAGATTTCAGGAATGCACCACCATTCTCAGAATGTAAAACAACTTTTTAAAATCTTTCTACCTGGACTGGAAATATGGCTCAGTTTTTAAAAGCACTGGCTGTTCTTCTAGAGTACCTAAGCTCAATTTCCAGCATCTTCAAGGTGGTTCAAAACCATCTGTAACTCCAGTTATAGGGGATCTGACATCTTTTTTCTGATTTCCATGGGCACTAGGCATGCACATGGTGGACAGACATACATGTGTGCAAAACACACATAACACATACAATAATAATAATTAAGAAATTAAAATTCTTCTATCTTATATGAATGCATGTATCTACACATTTCATGTCCAATTTTGTAAACATTAAAGGCCATCTTATTACTTAAATTACGTTAAAATAGGATACCGATTCATAGTCTCCTTTTCAAATTGAGAGGAAATGGGTAGTCAGAAACATTTGTCATCAACCTATAACACCTGTGCTATTTTTAAGTTGTCTATATGAAGTTTCATATAAAATAAGCAGAAAATCTAGCTGTTATTCATCAATTACATGTAACAAGAGATAGGATTACAGAATATGTTTGGCATTTTACAAGATACTAACTAGAGCCTGACATGATAGGAGTGCACCCCTATAATTCTAGCACTTAGGGGGCAGAAGCAGGAGGATCTGGAATTCAAAATAATCCTTGACTACATAGTAAAATCAGGGTCAGTCTGGGTTACGTAAGACACTGCCTAGGTGGGGTTGAGGGGGGCAAAACAAAAAACAAAAACAACACTTCACACAAACCAAAAACTCAAACAGATACTAGTCAGTAAAGCACACTGCTACCTCAGAAACCTTTAGGAAAACAAAACAGTTCATAAAAGTCAAAACTAAGGTGATTCTGATTTCTAAAGCAAGACTACATCTTAGCAATTTTTAGATGCTTTGTTTCATTATTTTATTAATATTTTCATTTATTTTATTCTATTTTGTCGTAGTTGTGGTCCTAGGGATTGAGCCAAATGCCTCAAATATCCTAAGCAAATGGTTTACTACTGAGATAGAGCTCCATTCCTTAAAATTAGCCTATTCAACTAACTGATACTGAAGTTCCCAATGCTTTTTATTACAACAAAAATCTCTGACTTGAGATATAAATTGCTAATAGATATCTTTTTCAGCATCTCATATGGTAGAAGGTATGGTTACAATACCTGTATTTCTTCAGGTTTGCGAGAGATACGTCAGCAATTAATAGAACTTGTTATGACTACAGAGGACCTAGGTTGGAGCCCTAGCACCCATACAAGGGCTCAAAATCATGTGTAACTCTGGATCCAGTAGACTTAATGGCATTTTCTGGGCTCCTGCTTGTATGTGACACACATACAGTCATACACATACATCTAAGTAATAACATAGAAAAACAAACAAATAAGTATAAAATCCTCATTTATCTACAATGGCAATGAAAATAGGAAGCTTGTATACTGATTTTAAGTTGTTTCTGAATTTTAAAAAATTCAGTTCTTCACACTTTAAGAAATTTTAGGAGTAGGACTGCTCTTCCTACATGTGTGTAAATGCATCACATGCATGCATTATTTTAAACCATAAGTAGGCTATTTTTTATATATGGGGGAAATTATACAAAAACTATTTTTTTTGAAATTAGAATAGCTTTTGTCTGTTATAGATAGACACACATGTCTGCACACATCTTTTTGCTCAATTTTGGAGACATTAAGCTCCATATTATTACTTAAACTGTACTAAAACAGGGTGGTAGATCTTATGTTAAGTTAAATGTTCCCTAATTTTATGATCCTGAGTGTGTTCATTCCCTGAACACATATAAACTGATGACTTACTCTAACACAAGTTGACATGTAGAACATAAATATTCCATGTTCTTGAAGTTTCAAGACTCATTCTTAAGGTTCCTATCAAGACTACTTGGTGTATATGCTAAGTAAAAGAGAAAGAAAAATTAACACAAAAGAAGCGAACATGATTGACTGTGGATTACAAAACCCTCTGGTTAACTGGTTGAGGACAAAGGTTGTTAGTTCCATTGGCCACACCTCTCTGAAAAGAACCCAAAAGTCAAGTTGACCTCCTACTGGGCCACAGGTTGACAACCAAGGTTCAGTGGTTTGTTCTTGATGTGCAGCCAAGCTTTTGGACATTGGTCTGATATTTGTAGTTAGAGCCTCAGATTAATTTAAGAAATCATAAATAGGACCGTGCCATGCCACAGAACATTCCAAGTTCTATTTTATCATATTTAATAAGAGACAGTCCGTGTTTCAAAAGAATTCCTTAAAGATCACACTGGGTTAAAATAGCGTGACAATTGTTTTCTGTGAGTCAGTGCGATGAATTTGGAACTGGAAAGAGAGAAAGTGAATAACGATCATTGCTTGTGATGAATTTTGTAAAAGAAAGGGATGGGTAATGTGGTGGTACCATTTGGGGCTGGAACAAGGGGAGGAATGAAGTGAAGCAGGGTCTTTCTATGGAGGTAAAACAGGAAGTGAGAGCCGTAGAAGAAATCACTGAAAGAACCACCTGCAAGCCTCTCACTTAAAGGGAATAGAAGGTGTAGAGGAATGAGGTGATAGGAAGAACGTAGCTACAGAGAGGAAACGTGTCAGCTCTCGTGGGAAGCATTTTTCTAAATTATACTACTCATATCGAACAGTGCCTTGCTATTGAACAGGATAGCCAAGGGCACCGTGGAGTAAGATCCTCCTTCCCAACTCAGCCCCTCTAAACAGCAGGATTTCCCACACTCACCGTTCATGTCCTTCCCAAGCTGGCTTGGTGCTCTATCCACAGCACTCCAGGACCTATGCTGACAGAGCAGTTTTGGTGACGGAGTGAAACCAGAAAGCATGGCAAAGTGCGTGCAGGCTCTTAAAGCTTCCACACATGGTACGTCACTTAAACCCGCATTTCATTGGGCAAAGTGGTTACCTACCTTACGTCATCACGGAAGCTAATTCTCCAGTTAGCCTGGAAAGGCATAAATCTGGACACCCTGGCCAACTTGAGCAACTAGGAATTTGTTTGTAGCAGCAATGGGTGGGGTGGGGTGGTGTCTCTCTCTCTCTCTCTCTCTCTGTGTGTGTGTGTGTGTGTATTGAAGTGCTTGTCTCCAGAAAGTCCATTATTATTTTAATCCAATTCTCAAGAGACCTGTGATGATAATTAATAACTGCTGGACCAGTTGAGAACTGTCAGGTAAACATAATTATTTTTACAAGACAATTATTTGTGTTCTGAGTAAGAAGTTCAAGTGATTCAAGAACTGTGTTTTTCTTTTTATATATAATTTTTAAATTTAAATTTGAAACAACCTTGCTTTACATGTCAATCCCAGTTCCTGCACCCCCCATCCTCCCCTGTTCTCCCCACCAACCCCCATCCCATCTCCTTTTTGCTCCCCAAGGAAGGTGATGCCTTCCATGGGGAGTCTTCAAAGTCTGTCATATCATTTGGAGCAGGGCCTAGGCTGAGAGAGTATCCCTCTATGTGGAATGGGCTTCCAAAGTCCAATCGTATACTAGGGATAAATACTGATCCACTACCAGAGTCCCCATAGACTGCCCGGTCCTCCCAACTAACACCACGTTCAGGGGGTCTGGGTTGGTTCTATGCTGGTTTCCCAGCTATCAGACTGTAGTGCATGAGCTCCCCCTTGTTCAGGTCAGCAGTTTCTCCAGCCTGGTGTTGACCCCTTTGTCATCACTCCTCCCTCTCTGTAACTGGATTCCAGGAGTTTGGCTCAGTGTTTAGCTGTGGGTGTCTGCTTCTGCTTCCATCAGCTATTGGATGAAGGCTTTAGGATGGCATATAAGGTAGTCATCAATCTCATTATCAAGGAAGGGCATTTAAAGTAGCCTCTCCATTATTGCTTAGATTGTTAGTTGGGGGTCATCTTATAGATCTCTGGACATTTCTCTAGTGCCAGATTTCTCTATTATGGTATCTCTCTCTTTTTTTTCTTCTTTTGCTCCCCTCTATTCTTTCCCTGCTTCATCATGCCCATTTTTCTTTGTGTGAGTGGTGATATGTCAAAAGTTGAGAAAATGAGTTAACCAAAAGGTAGGGGCCCGAGTGCAGAGAGTAGTGAGTAGTGTAAGGAGGTCCCCATACCTGGGGAGATGGAGGGTAATACTCTGGAGAAGTTGTATCTTTGGGAACTGAAGGAGGTAACTCTTTCCTGCCTTAAGAGAAAGGGATGGAGAACCAGGTACCCTCATGGAGCAGTTCACAGATGTGATGTATGAGCAAGGTCATAGTCTAGATTAAGGGGACTGATTGCAGTGCAGAGGTGGAATGTGAAATGGGGTTCACTGAGAGAAAAATTATAGGATTTCCCGCAGCACAGGGGCTAAGCTGGTGTTGGAGGACATACAAGTGTGAGAGTGCCGGAAAGTGGAATTCTGTCGTTTCCCTCTATCCATGAACACAGGAGCTGGGGAAGTTACTCTTTGGATCGATGGCGGCCAGGGGATCAGCAGGGTGTGTGCAGCAACATGTTTTACACATAATCTGAAGGTCAAGATTTTGCACGTGGAATTTCTAGGTCAGACTTCTAGCGTTGTAAGAAAACCAAACACAAATGAAGAAAAAGCTGCTCCATAACGGTATGAAGGAACTGCATCCAGCCATAACCTAGAGTTAGAGGCTTTGTTCCTTGTAAACTTGCCTTGAGCAAATGATTGATGTAGACAGTATAACCATGGACAGGGATGGATCCTTAACTTTTTTCTTACTGCGTAAGTAAAATTAATCAAGCTTCAGCCACATGAGATTTTATATGCTGCGAATACTCCCCTTGTTCACTAGTAAAAATCTGGCAGAAGAAAAGTAAAAGAAGAAAAAGAGAGAGCAAAAACTCTAAAAATATAATTACATGCTCAGACACAGAATTGCTTAGCTAGGCATCTTGCTATTAATTAGTATGCTGTAAATCTTGCTGCCATGGCTGATGCTAAGACACAGTATTTAGAAGAACCATTAATGAAGACATAAGAAGACCAGGAATGGCCCAACTCCCAGACAGACTCCAGGCTGAACTAACATTATATTGCATTTCTCTTTCCCCATTTGCCTGCCAAATCCCCAACTGACCCAAGCTCCCACCCCATTTCGGCAAGATTACATCGCAGGCATTTGACACAAACAATATTGCTCTTTATAAAGGCCGTACACATGTATGCTGAAGGATGCATGGCTCTGACAGCAACTCTGCTTTACCAAACAGTGCTTCTCAAAATCTTTCATTCCATTTTCTGTTACCTCTGAAAAGAGGCCTGACCTCCTTGGCATCTATTTCTGACGACAGGTGAGGCGAGCAAGCCACACCTGATCATTTGGAATTGTATTGGAGGCTGAAGTTAAATGTAACTTTTTACATCCTTCCTTCACGGGAAGAACTAAGCAGGAGGCAAAGAAGTTCAAATTGTAAACCGATACTGTTGCTGTGAATGGCTTTCCCCCAGAAGACCCCCTCTCTGAATCTCAGTTGTTGATAACTAGCAGGTTTTTATCTCCAGGAACTAAGATAGTTTTATTTTTTTTTCTCACTTCTGTCCTGCCAACTTGTAGACTTGTCTTCAGCTGAGGCAAGGCTGCCAGATTGAATACACGAGAACCTACTCAACTCTATTTATTTCAGAGTATGATAATTTGAGGGAAAATTTAAATTGTCAGTTTTCCATTACACCCTGCATCTCCCGGTGCTGGCTATCTTATAGACCTAAAAACATGCTTCTCTTGGAAATTGTGTAAACAGATGGAGAAGCCAAGAAGCGAGAGGGCTGATGTCTTGCCAGGGGGCCATACAGTCTGCTCAGGACAGAGCCAGACAACTCCAGATCCTGACTGATCTGTCCCCAGGTCTTCCTTCTCTAGCTGCCTACCATATGTGGATAGTTAAGGTCCCACAGCAAACACTGAGAAGAGGTTTGAGCATTCAAGGGTCAAGTATCATAAGTTTGGCAGGTCTATGTGGGTAGGTTCAGAAGCCCACGGACTCTGAACACTCTTAGGGCAAGGGTACTGTCCAGTTCATCTTTGCAGATGTGATGCTATGCCCAGTGTCTGGCATATACTCAGTAACTCAATTTACACTTAGTGAAATCGGAATATATACGGATGACTGAGAAATGTTGTTAGGTAATATTTTTCTGCTCAAAATGCTGCATCAAAGCATTGGTGCTTGTTGCCTGTATGACGACATTCTGTCTGATTTCTTGTCTACTCTTATGCCACATGCCTGTCTCTGCCTCCTTTCTGGTCCCTAGGGGATGGGTAGGTTTCTTACCCTTCTCTATATTCCTGGACTTGCAACTCTACATACCTAAGGGACCACCTTCCTTCCTTGTCACAAGACAATATCCAACTGTCATATGAAGTCATAGTCCCATTTCCCTTTTAAAATTGAAATCTTTCTGTCCTCTGCTCACCCACATTCTTCATCCATCCTAATCTGCCCTATTTTCTCCGTGACACTCAGCATCATCCAGCTCTTAGTATTTAATTATTCACTGCATTGATGTTGTGTTGTTGGTCTCCACCTTGCCTTGCTAGCATGTAAGTCTGTAAGGGAGATGATTCTTGTGGCTCTTGCTCATTGATTCTCTCCTAGCATTTCCTCCGATATCAGGCACTTCCAAAAATACTTAGCAAGTGATTGTTGAATGAGTAAATGAATTCAGCGGAATCGATGAAGCAAATGAGCAAATGAAAGCGCAGAAGAGATAAACCTTCAAAGCCAGGCATGAGGATGAATGGAACATCAGTTACGGTACATTCACAGGCAAACTTGCACGTTCATCAGAAGCCCTTTCAATTAATGATGAGTTTGGCTGACATCTACAGTCAAGGCCACAGACTTCTAACTCATAACTGTCAAGCTGACTTGATAACTGTGCAGTTCAGCCTCTGGTGAATTTGGACAAAGAACTCAGTGTGTGGTTTGGTGTTTCCCCACTTGGACTGTGAGCCTCCTCCATTAGATGTGCTTGTTAAGAAATCTGGTTCCCAAGCCCCTGGGCACCTCCTAATGGTTGCTAAGGAGTAGATTGCTGGGTGGTTGAATGCATGCCAAAGTTCCAGAATAAGTAGCGTGTATGAAACCCCTGAAAAGATGGGGTGGAGTAGAACAGGACTTTCCCTACTCTGGTGCCAAGGTTTCACAGGAAGTTTGTAAGAAAGTGCTCCATTAATTAATTAAAGTAACACTGAGTAAGATTGTTTTGGTAACTGTAATTTCCAGAACCTTTAAAAGGCAGATGTCATTCTGAGTTTCCAGGAGTGGGGTGCTGAAGGCAGCGTCTCAAACATTTTACTGCAGGGCAGCTCTTCAGATTCCTCTTAGTTTTGGCAAAGAAATTCTTTGTTTTGTTTTGTCTTAAAAGAAAAAAAAATCCTATGGTAGCTAATCCTTATTTTAGCTCCCTGTAATTCTGTTTTCTCTCTTATTAATTTCCCTTTAGCTACCAATATATCTAGGACCTCCACATTCCCTAGGAAAAAAATATAAAATAGCATTTCTGTGTGTAATAATTCCTGGTGTGCATCACTGCAAATGAGAACGTTTTCTTGTGTGAGCAGTGCGTGTGTGTGTGCAATGTAGAACAGTACACAAAGAAGCTATATATAGATAGTGCACCTGAACAGGGCTGCTTGCTAAAGCAAAATTGGCGGGCTTGCAAGGATTCTATCTTCTGTATGAAGCCTTGTGAATTAGTGGGATGCACACACATAAATATTTCACAGGGTGGAAGCACTCATGCCCCTGATTCTCCGATATTGATTACCACTAATCTATCCCTTATGTCGCTTTCCATTCCTGAGGAAATAAGATAGGTATGTGCCTAGAATAAATAGCCTTCTCTCCATTTGGAAACCGTGCAGGGTCTAGAGCACATTACATCCTTCCCTATAATGGAAGTATCCACACGCTGGCAATCGCTGTCTACAGATGTAATGAACCAAGTGGGAGGTGGTAATGAGAAGTGACTGTCACGCCATCTCTGGGGCCTGGTTTCTCCTGCTGCACAATTACACTGTGACCCCAGAGAAACTGAGAAGAGTGGAACATTCTTTCCTTTTCTAATGATCTTAAAATCAGCTTTGGCTTGTGGTGTGCACGTGGAGGGATGGAGGCTGCAGCGTCTCTCATTTGGCAGTCCAGAGGATGTCCAGGGAAACATATGCCTGCAGCATAACATGCAGCTGCCCATACATGCCTGTCCTTCCCTCAGCGTGACTTGGCCTCTTGTTAGAAAGATGCCAGCCAACAAGGACAGTCCTTTCCTGCTTTCCCTGGTACATCTTTGGGGTGAGAACTATTACTTCTACCATAAGTGGAGAATGTACACAGAAGGTGTTTTTCAGAGCTACACTTATGCTTCAGGGACATGTGTTTCAGCTTTAAGTGGAGGGGGGGGAGAGCTTTAAAGGACCATGGTGACAGTGTGGTAACAGCAGCTGTGGGTACCATGAACCCCAATCCCATCTCTGAGCTTCATGAAGGAAGAACCTCAGACTGGTGCTTGGAGAGGCAGGTTGCCAGGCTGAGGGGAAAGGTATGTGTGGGGCTACCTGCTGAGTCAACTTCTCCAGAGGGAGTGTGTGAAGAAAGTGCAAAAAGGTAGAAGAAAGCTTTTAAAATTCCTTTCATTGTCTTCATTGTGCTCAGGCCTGCCCACACTCTAGGGGAAGCCTGCCAACTGCTCGCTGAGCAGTGAATGGAGACAAGCTGGGCTGCTTGTATTGCTCAGCAAGGGAGGAATAGTAGTGAGGGCTGGCTGCTGGCTGCTGGCTGCTGGCTGCTGGCTGCTGGCTGCTGGCTGCTGGCTGCTGGCTGCTGGCTGCTGGCTGGACCACACCACTCTGCTCTCTTCCTATGAGGCCTCTGCCAGCAGAAAGCTCCCAGGTGCTATTAAGGGAGAATTAGTGTGCAAATTGCAGGGTCTGCTAATTTCTCACCACTTCATTAGTTGAGGGTTCAACAGAGCTTGGCTGCCATTCCCCTCAAGTCTGAGGTAAGGGTCATCAGGGGAAGGAAGCAGAGCTCAATCCTGTTGTGTTGACAGACATGTGAGTTTTTGGAGTCTCCCTGACCCCTGCCCACTCCAGTGTGTACTACTGTATTCTCTTACCCCAATGCTAGCAGTTATTCCCTTGGATATCCCTGCAGTATTGACCTCACATCTTTTTATGGCGGGCTTGGTTTGGAGGTAGTATAAAAAGGTAGGGACTGATCCTTTCATGGACTCAGTCCAAAGCTATGCCATAAAGAAAGAAAACAGCAAACTATTTAAATAGAGCCGCTTTCTGCACTTTCCTTACTGATAGTACTTTAAGGGAGTTACTATGAGCCAAGTAATGTTCTCAGCACATTTCATTAAGTCCTGTAATTTCTATTTTACAGAGGAGAGAACTGAGGCACAGGGTGGTTGGAAAACAGGAAGTGGATACTGAGTCCATACTGAATGTGCTAGGGTACTTTGTTTTAGATAACACCTCAGTTATTATTTAATTCATTCAACAAACAGCATGCACATACCATCACCTTAATGTCACTTACTTTGCCAGAGTTCCTTACCCTGTGAGTCTTATGACTTCCTATCCATCTTGTATGTGTGATGCAAATGCAAGTTGGGGGATACTCATCATCAGGAAATTAAAATACATGTAGCTCCAGAGCTGACAGAGTTTTCTCTGTAAAGGGCCAGAAAGTAACAAGTTTTGGGTTTTGCAGTTCCTATGGCCTTTGCCTGAGCAAGGCTGGAAGCATCCAAAAACAGCATGCAAATGAATCACCATGTCTGTGTTCCAACACAATTTCAATGATAGGCCTTGGATTGCATCTAGTCCATGGGCTGCCTGTACAAAGAAAGACAGGAATACTGTGTTTGCAAGTAGCCCGTGTGGTACTCCTTGTTCATAGGTGTCTCAATGACATAGAATCAGGGCACAGAGAACTGTGAGTCTTTAGGAACTGAGTAAATGTTTGTAGAGAAGGTGCAGTGTGAGCCTTTCTTGTAGATCAGAAATGCTGGTTATCTTTGATTAGTGAAAAGTAGAGTATGCCTACTGAGTAGAGAAGGGAGGATTTCTCTGGAAATTATTAATTCATTTTTCTGATCAAAGGGAGAGCCCCACATACCTCATGTCCTTGTACAAACATGAAGAAGAACCAGCCTTTGGTAGAAGACCAGACAGGAGCAGGGTGGGAGGGCCTGCACACTCTGTTGCCTTCCTCCAGCACTCACATTAAAAGATTTAACTAGGGCTTTTACTCCTTAAATGGCTGTCATGGAAATGACAGACAACAATCAACAGAAGTTATTTACTTCTAGAAGTTTTCCTGTCTTCTTGATATTTCAGGAAATTGTACTAAATTATATGAGAATTATTTATAATTATGTTATTTTTCTTAATGTTTTTTAAAGTATAATACATTAAAGAGAAGAAACAGAGCATTTGCAGATGGGCACTAGCACAATTTATTTATATATTACACAAATATTTTAAAGGAGGCACAAGAAGGGACAGATATTGATATGTCAAACTACTTGATTCTCCCTAGAAGTAGAGTTAGGTGTGACATTTTGATTTTGCTTTCCCCATAAATTTAGAAAATTTATGAAAATTATTACAGAAAAACTGAAATGGCAATGAAAAAGCCCACATTGGTTTTTATCCTCGACCTCAGTTTTATGACAACTTACATTGTTTCCCTCTCCCTCTTTCCTTTTTGGCTAGATCACCTCCTTATAATTTGGTTTCTTGGACTCTGATCATTTCCCTAGTATGAGATTTCTCTTTAAACCTATAATGGCTCCCTCCATTATGGTATCTCTTTTCTTGTTCTCCTCTATTCTTCCTCTGACTAAATCTTCCTGCTGTCCTTTCCTCTCTTCTCCCCTTCTCTTTCTTCTGATTCTCCTCCCCCCTGCTCCCAAATTGCTCATGAGATCTTATCCCTTTCCCCTCCTCTGGGGGACCATGTATGTTCTCTTAGGGTCATCCTTGTTTGCTAGCTTCTCTGGCAGTGTGTATTGTAGGCTGGTGATCCTTTGCTGTATGTCTAAAATCCATATATGAGCGAGTACATACCATGTTTGCCTTTTTTTGTGACTGGGTTACCTCACTCAGAATGGTTTATTCTAGTTCCATCAATTTGCCTGTAAATTTCAATATTCTAATGTTGTTGTTGTCTTCTGTTGAGTAGTACTCCATTGTATAAATGTACCACATTTTCTTTATTCTTCAGTTGAGGGACAAATAGGTTGCTTCCAAGTTCTGGCTATTACAAATAATGCTGCTGTGAATATAGTTTGAACAGATGTTTTTGTTGCATGCATGTGTATCTTTTGGGTATATGCCTAAGAGTGGAATTGCTGGATCTTGTGGTAGACTGATTCACATTTTCCTGAGGAACCCCTATACTGATTTCCAAAGTGGCCACACAAGTTTGCACTCCCACTAGCAGTGGAGGAGTGTTCCCCTTTCTCCACATCCTCTTCAGCATAAACTGTCTTTGGTGTTTTTGATTTTAGTTATTCTGACAGAGATGTTTTGATTTGCATTTCCCTGATGGCTAAGGATGTTGATCATTTTCTTAAGTGTCTTTCAGCTGATTTAGATTCCTCTATTGAGAATTCTCTATTTAGTTCTGTACCCCACTTTTTAATTGGATGATTTGGTGTTTTGGTGACTGGCTTCTTGGGTTCTTTGTGGGGTTGGTGAAGATCTTTTCCCATTTTGTGGGATGCCATTTTATCTTATTGACTGTGTCCTTTGTCTCACCGAAGCTTCTCAGTTTGAGGAGGTCCCATTTATTAATTGTCAATCTCAGTGTCTGTCCTCCTTTTTTTCACCAACCCCCCCCCCCCCCCCCCCCCCCCCTCCTTCCCCTTTCTTTCATTTTTTTTGTTTTGGCCCCCCCTACCTAAAATCTCCCATGTTGGCCTCCTTATGCCTCCCCAAGGCTACTGGCTGCTTACCCCCCGGCCCTCTCCATCTGTTCAAGAAGCAGTCCCCCGCCGCTGCTCCTGTACCAGCTCGGGGAGAGTGTGAGCAAGGTGTCAAGACGCTTTGACCCCCCGAATCTGACTGTATGGGGCTCTTCCAAGAGATTCATTGCTGGGCGTATGGATGACCCCTAACGGCCCGGTCCCGGCCCCCTCTCCTAATAATCTACCTCAATAGATAGACTTTGGATGATCCCTTACCCCAATGTTTGATAGTTTGTGTCCTCCCTCATCCTCCCTGGGGAATGAGATGGGGGGAGGTCTGTTGAGGCCATGGGAAGATGGGATGGAGAGGGAACTGGGATCATTATGTAAAATAACAAAAAAATTAAATAAATAATTTTTAAAAATTCAAATGTTATTGTTTCTGTTTGATTATACCTTAGTTGTTTTCACTACAAATAACCTGGAGAACTATGCTATTTGTGTAATGAATGTTCTAGAAGTTTAAGCATTATGGCACTAACCAAATGTCCTCTTCATTTACTCATTTAGTGCCTGTGTTGGACTGGCCATGTGTGCCAGTGGTTACTCTGTACGTTGTAAATTTTGAATGAATGGAGATTTGGGATCTTTGGCATATCTCTTTTATCCCCATTTTGTCTGGGTTGCTACAGTTCTAGGAATTCTATAAAAGCCTAATATAAATGTTATTTTCTCCACAAAACCTGAAGTCACACACTTATAAAACTATTCCCATGGTCCTTTATATTTTCATGGAGTACTGTTTTGGCCTCAATTTGGTTATTTACCTGTGTGATGCTGTACTATATTGTTTTGAATGTGGGTTTACTCAGGAAGGCAACTGTGTCATTTCAATCTCCCCCTGCTATCAATCTCCATTTTGCTCCATTCAACATGCTCCTGGCTTGTCCATCATTTTTCTCAGACCCCTTGTCATATGTTGTCCTGGTATGTCTCATGTTTTGTCTTTTCTAGACTTTTCAACATACCCTCCCACAACTTTATTAGTTAGATCCTTCTGGGAGGCATAAATCCTGTAGAATGACCCAGAGAATGACTATATTTACACTTAGCAAGGCCTTAGTGAATCTATTTAACAAATAAGTGAAAATTTGGAGGGAATATGCTTAGTACTTACTACTTGTATAGTGAGTTTGTGATGAGAAATTCAATGCTGTTAGCCACTGGAATTAACTGAACTGTGGGGAAGAAACACAGGCCTGTAACTACACTGCATACATGAAGTCACCCAGGCCTTCTGCTTCTGCACCCCTGTTAGTACAGCAGCACCTCCTCCCTTTGAAGCAAGGGAGAATAGGAAAAACACAAGTCCAAACTCAAGTTAGATCAGGAAGTTGTGTGGCAATTTCTGTAATGTCAAGAGTAAAAATAAGAAAGCAAGAATTAATCCTGCTAGCCCCAAATGAGAAGCTGTCACCACGAAAGCTGTAACTTTCTAAATGAATCTAACACCTCTGAAAACTCCCACAACTATGCCAAGTATTTACATGTTCTCTCTGAACGTGGCATCTACAGCAAGTGGTTTTGGTCGCGAAGCGTGCCATCTGTGTGATTACCCAGCCCTTGCGAGAGTACTCTGAACTCAGCAGTTGTACAACAGATGCATTTAAATATACAGTGTTCCCGCTCTCATAGTTCAGAATGGGTGTTAGAAAACAACCAGCATCCTTGAAAACTCAGACTGACTGCATCAGACATTCCACCAGGCACCTTCTGTAGCTGCCCTGCATGCGATTTCTGGAAGATAGTATTATCATAATAGATTTGCAGACCGCAGAGCAGGTCAGCCTGACCCAGGCCATCAGCAGCTGCCGTCACAGTCACAAGGAAGTCAATCAATCTGAGAAGTGAAAGCAGATCACTCTTTAGTTCCATTTAAGTGGAGGTCTGTGGAGTCTGAGGAAAAAAAAAAAGATCCACAGCTTGCAGGAGTCAAAGACACGGCCTGCAGGAGTCAAAGGGCAAATATTCCAGATAAGGGAATAAAAGGAATTTCACTGTAATTCAGCCCTACCACATTCATGGAGGTCCATCTCTTGCAAATTAGCATTAGGCTATAGTTTCTGATAAAGACTGAAGAACTGAATTCTATCTCTGTCCATTATGTTTTGTTTAGTTAAATATTCTGCATATATTCACCAAGCATTTGGCCTAAGCTAGCTTCAGCAATGGGAATGATATGTAAAGCTCTGTTTATCAGACTGTGCATCTTAGTGAAGGCCATTAGGCAGTCCCAAGTCACAGCTTTTCTTGCTGCCTGTTGCTTGGTGACTACATGCTTCTTTGGGATAGCCATGAAGGGACAGACATTCCTTACATGAACAAAACAGCTTTTCCCACATTGCTGAGGGGTTATTTTTCTGTGTCCCCAACAGGAGTGGTCTGTGAGGCACAAGGATGTCACTGACATTGAAAATGAACAAACTCTAAGAGAGGACTGATTGTAGTTTCAAGAATTTTGGAGGAAAAGATAGGAAAAAATGAAAGATAGTCTACATTTGTACAAGAGAATTTAGAACAATGGATTGAAGATGATTGAAGGGTTCTCAGTGACATTTTCCAGTATATTTCAAGTGAGGTCTGGTTTCTGGGCCACATCATGAAGCATGGGACCAGTCTTTAAGAATTATTGGAATCTGAAGCTAAGGAGTAGCTCAGTAGTTGAGGAAACATCCTGAGTGATGTAAACAGATTATATAAATACTGTTGGAAAACTTCAGATTCAGGGTGTCTACTGGTCAATACAGCCAGGTTCCCAAGTGCCTTGGTATTGTGACTCACAGCAACTTTGTTATGTTGTACTATCTTCTTCTCCTTCATCCTATCCTCCTTCTCCTTTCAGTGAGAATAATAAGAAAATGTCATAGGTTCTTTAACTCATACCAGGTCAGAAACTGGCAGCAAATTTTGGAATGGGAAGAGTAAAAGTAAGATTAGAGAGAGAGAAAAAAAGGCCCATGAGTACAAAACCAAAGCAAAACAGCTCCCTCTAAACATGTTAATGACATTTTCTGGGTCTGAACAGGGAGAGGTGGTTCTTGGGCATAACAGATTCTACCTGTTTCAGGAAACAAATATGTTAGTCCCTCTTCTTCACCCATTGTTTTCAGTCTGCATAAACAAATCACATGTGTCCATAACTAATTAAATGTGTCGTATATGGACAGGATTGCCACGAGATTTGGACAGGATCTCCATACCCTAGAGTGACATTGACTTGGAAAATATTTATCATAATGTCTGATAATAACATTTTATTTTAGATTTTCAGCATGCCAAAAGACATTACAGGCCAGAACTGGCTGGGAGAGCAAAACAACTGGCCCTTCTGGGGTTGGCTCACAGAACACAGTGAGAGGTTGAGGGCTCAGGCTGGAGGGAGGTGAAAGTACTCATGCCCAGTGGAACTTGTGACATCTGAGAAGGAAGAGAGAAAGGATGTTTGAGATTGTACGCTTAGGAATTTGGGCTGTTGATCTTTGATTTTATGTGACATGACACTGGGGGAATGTTTAACTGTTGTATCCCTATTGCACTGTAATCCAAAGAGCTTCTGGGTACACTTTCTCAGAAAGTGCAATCAAATCCTGGAATAATCTGAAAGTTTATTTAGGCATTCGGGGGAATTTCGTCAATGCTCAGCATTTCCAAATTTGTTAAATCAATTCCTCAAAACAAGCAGGGAAGGAAGGGTTTGATTTTCTTCCTCTAGAGCTACCTCTACCTTCTCGTGTGTGGTGTGACTCAGTGTGATTTAGAGATCTCCCATACCACAGCAGCAAATGATCACAGCTGTTTTGATGTTTCTTCTGTGCCATTTAGACCTCCCACTGGGTGGTGATCAATACCCCCTCATTTAATCTCATGATTAAAACCAGCCACAATCAATATTAAGAAGAGAGTAGAGGGTCGTTGGTAAAAGTAGAAGAAAGGTATCCGGGACAGTCTCTCTCTCTCTCTCTCTCTCTCTCTCTCTCTCTCTCTCTCTCTCTCTCTCTGTCTCTCTCTCTGTCTCTCTCTCTCTCTGTGTGTGTGTGTGGTGGTGGTGGTGTCAGCTTCATGCTTCCATCTTTTGTCAAATGGAAGATAGTCACAATGGCAAAAGCAATTTCAAGCCAAAGTGATGGAAGATGCAAACTACCAATGGTGAGGAAAAGTTGACTAGTAGTTGAGGTATAGGAATAAAAGTCCCAGACAGCCTTGCTGACTAAGATTCTGACAGAATGCTTGCTTTTCTTACCATGCTGTGGTTTCTGTTTGTGATGAGTGTTTTGGCAGAATTCTGTCAAGAAGTAAGTACATGCTAATTAATGTGGCTTAGAGGGAGGCAGGGAAGTAACTCTTCCCATGACGAGAGAGTCGAAACATGATGGGTATTTTTGATATTATTTGGAAAACTTAATAATGAGATGATTTTTAATGCATTAAGATGAAAATGTTTTGGAAAAATTCTTAACAATTATAATGGTAAATTACCAAATTTCTTGATGTTTACAAATATCCAGTGACACCAGTCTTTCAGGTCACTCAAGTCAATGACAACAATACATTTTTATTTTATAATCTGTTAGAAAACTAATTGTTTAGTTGTATTTTTTTTTGGGCTCTGGTCTCAGTATTCAGCATGTCCTTTAGTCATAATAAAAGGGGACGTTTTACATTTGTCCAGCTATAAAGTCGTGGAATAGAGCCCATGAAAATGTCAGGTGTGTTAATCATTTAATGGGGAGGCACTGGTCCATTTCAAAGATGAAGCAGTAAGTTCACAATCCAATTAATGTGAACTCTTGTTTATATTTTAATGCTTAGCAATCACTTATGGATAATAATAGTGTTTAGGTTACTGAGGGGGAGTGATGATGAACAAAAGTTAGCTAACTTGCAGAAAGACTTTTGCTAATGCAAAATTTGAGATGTTTATATTGATTATGTCATGATAAACATGTACTACGAGAGCAAGTTTGAGACATGTGTGTATGTGTGTGTGTGTGTGCTCATGTCTCATGTGCAGGAACATTTCTGTTGTACACATTTTAATGTAGTTAGCAAGGGAAACTCAATGACTAGCAAATTGAAATATTAAAATGGAAACCCAGGCGTTGATATTCCTAGAATCTCTGAAACTACTTGCATCTCTTCCTCCTCTGCCTGTCAAATTGACTTTCTGAGTTAACTGATCTAGAAGAAATACTTTAGAAAAAAATGTGTGGACTTGTTTTTCTTTTTCATTTTCCACCCTAATTAATGCCAGTCTTGGGGAATGTTAAGGTTCCAGCTTTAAAAGCCAAAAGAAACATGGAAATGAATATACAAAAAATGTGATTTAAAATGCAAATGTAGATTCTTAGGAAAACAGTGAAGTCTGATAGTAGGGTCCCCCCCCCTTATTTTTTTTCCCACAGCAGCTCAGTTGACAATATTGTTGTCTACTTCCTCTTGCTGGGAAAGCCCAGCCTGCTCATAGCTGCAATGCTCTTTGCACCCTCTCTGATAAAAAATGCTTTACCTGAGAAAACCCTAGCCCCAGTAACAGAAATCAACGGGTATTTAGCTCACAGAGCAGTCTACCAGTACACCGAAAAGCCATGACGTATGACAGCATGGTTGTTAATTCCTGAGACATCTTCAGAATAGTAATAGTTATATTCTCTAAGAGATGGTAGAAGAGGTTTCAAATAAGAATCAAGCTCCCAATAAAAGATACCATTTGTGTATTCCTTTACTGATTTTAATGCTTTATCATAAGATTTACTGGGGTGTCAATTATAAATAGATAATTATGGATTCTTTTAGCTTTGTCCCTGTTAAAGCAGGGTAGTATGATACTGTGTTTTCTGTTGAGCTTCAGAAAAATATAAGACTTGGAGTAGAGTCTGCTCACTCTAATAAAATCTTAGAGCTTGTTTATGAAAAACTACAAAGTCATTGTTAGACCTGAATTTTCACTCTGTCTCCCTTTTCTGGAAGGGGGTGGGTGTTATAAAAGGCAGTATTTTGTGTTTTAAGTTTGTCTATTTGTTTTAGTTTCTTTTTTAAAAAATTTTATTTTTATTTTACATATTGATCCCAGTTCCCTCTCCCTCATCTTTTCCTCTCTCCCACCCTCTCATGCCCCCCGACCACCCTCCCCTCCTATCCCCCTCTTCACATGTAGGGTGATGCCCTCCAGGAGGGGTCATCAAATCTGTGAAATCATTTGGAGTAGGAACTAGGCCTTCTCTCCATTCTCTAGGTTAAGGCAGTATCCCTCCATGGGGGATGTTTTCACAAGGTCCTTTTGTGCACCAAGGATACATCCTGGTTCCACTGCTTGAGATCCCTTAGACTGCTCAGTCCTTCTGGCTGTGACCCATATTCAGGGGGTCTGATCAGTCCCATGCTGGTTTCCCAGCTATCAGTCTGGGAGCCCGTTAGTGCCTCCTTGTTCAGGTCAGCTGTCTCTATGTGTTTCTGTAGCTTGGTCTTGTCCTCTTCATCTGCATCTGGATTCTAGTTTGGCTCAGTGTTTAGGTATGGGTGTTTGCTTCTGTTTCCATCAGCTACTAGATGAGGGCTCTATGATGGTGGATAAGTTAGTCATCAATCTCATTATCAGGGAAGGGCATTTATGGTACCTTTCCACTGTTGCTCAAATTGTGAGTTAGGGACAGACTTGTAGGTCTCTGAACATTTCTCGAGGTTCAGTTTTCTCTTCAAACCTATAATGGCTCCCTCTTTTATGGTATCTCTCTCTCTCTCTCTTTTCTCTCCTCTTGTTTATTCCTCCCCTGACTCAATCTTCTTATTCCCATGTGCTTTCGTCTCCTCCCCTTCTCTTTCTCTTAGTTTCCTCTTTACTCATTGCCCCCTCCCACTCCCCATATGCTCAGGAGATCTTGTCCCTTTCCCCTTCTGTGAGGGACCTTATATGAATCTCTTAGAATCCTCCTTGTATCCAAGTTTCTCTGAGGTTGTGAATTATAGGCTGGTGATCCTTTGCTTTATGCTTAAAATCCATATATGAGCGAGTACACACCATGTTCCTCTTTTTGTGACTGGGTTACTTCATTCAGGATGGTTTCTTCAAGTTCCATCCAATTGCCTGAGAATTTCAAGATTCAATTTTTTCCCCCATGCAGAGTAGTGGGGAAATCTTCCATTGTGTAGGTGTGCCACATTTTTTTTTATCCATTCTTCAGTTGAGGGGCATCTAGTTGCTTCCAGGTTCTTGCTATTACAAATAATGCTGCTGTGCTCTCTGTTCCAGTGCTCAGCCAGAGCAGTGGACAGTGAGCAGGGTATGGCACGTGGAGGGGGGAGGCTCTTTGTGGTGGGTCTGTATCAGAGTACCGGAGCACTCTTGCTGGGGACAGGTCACAGGGGGCAAAAGTCAATATTTTGTTAGAAGAAGTGAACAGGCAAGTGCTCAGGAATGCCTTCTCCAAGTTATTGCTGAATGCACAAGCAAGTCAGAGTGGGTGGGTTAATCAAAGAATGTACCTGGCAGAGAAAGCTTAGATCCCTAAATTGGAATTCGGGATATTTTAAAATGGTTTTGTATTTTAAATGTAAACCCATTTGATATGCTAATTGCAACCCCAGACCTCCTCACAGACAAAGGAACGTGTTCCTGATTTTATGAACTCCATCAATGCCGCTCTATCAGTTCTTCATGCCATTTGCTCCTCTCTTTTGGGAATGCCACTAGCTTACAATATGGCCGAGCAAAAGCAAAGGGAGTGTGAAAGCAAACAATTGGATGACCTTGGGATATCACGTGTTTCCCAGGTATCTACCCAGGTGCTGACTTTTAGGACCTGGGACCCTCCATGACAAGGGGAACAAGCTGTCGAGCTTAGCCTTTTAAAGCACTGGAGTTGGGGATGACGTCTTGTAGGACATTGCTTTGTACCTGACTATACCTCTTCCCCCTGGTGTTATGCTTGGTGAGTGAATCATGGCTTTGAGATACACAAGCACTTTAAGGAAAAGAACGGAGCCTCTCATGCAACTGTATGAAGTTACCCCACTCAAGGAGCCACATCTTCTTGTTGGCAGATTTGATGTGATGTGTTGGACAAGATGAGATGGCAAGGATGTGGAGGTGGAAGGAAGGGAAAATGAGTTTCCTTCTGAACCTGGTGAAGAATACCCCTGTGGCCACATGAAGAACTCATTTTAGAGTTGCTTCAGAGGCATCCATCCTTCAAATAGCAATTGTAACATTTTATCCCAAGAGTCACACTGTTCAGGCTTCTTCATGTGGAACAGCCTTATTTTCTCCATAACTATTTGCTTTCTGTTCCAATCTGTAATCTATTTTTTTTTCTTTTGGAAAGAAAGAAATTGATCTTTGAGATCCCCTTCCTACAAATTGCATGCTGAAATTCACTGGTGGAAAATAGCACCCTGATCATATCACTCAACATATTTTTCATTTAGTAAGTATTTGGATTGGCTATTTTGTATTTTTTAATGAAGATGATAAGTTCCTTTCTTGCCATTCATGAAATGGAGGAGGACACATTTCTAATTAATTAACTGACTGACTAACATTTGTCTTTTGATACAGTCTCTCAAATGTAGCCCAATGTAGTACAGGCCTGCATCAAAGTAGTAGTCCTCCTCCACCAGGGACCTGTTTATCTGTTTATAATATATAAAATACCAAGCTGAGGAAAAAGATTGGAGAGAGAAGAAGCGTCCTCTAATAAGAAGTAAATTTATCAGGAGAGGCCATGCTTAGCTCATCTACTTAACCTTGGCTGGCAGTGCTCTGCATGGGAAGTTCCTACTTTTCTCAAATGAACAAGTCTTTTCCTTGGCCCCATCCAAACTGAATCTTATTCCCTACTCCCCTACTGTCAGCCGCTGACATTTCTAATATTTCTGGCAGTTTCAATGGAAAAAGAAAAGGAGATCAGTCTTGTTCTTAGTATTTACAGTGGTTGTATGCATATTAAGAAGACTAAATATTCATATTATTTTCTTTACTACAAGATAAAGACAAGTCTCTGTTCAAAGTGAGTAACATGTCTCGATTTAGTAGCACATATACTAAAATTAAAGCAACACAGAGAAGACTAGATGGCCATTGTACAAGAATGGCACGCAAAGTCAGTAATAGATTTGAGATCTTAGTTAATTATCTGCTTTTATTTTCCATGCTTCCATGTTAAAATATTCCATTTATGGGAGCTCCCCTGTGCTGCCTCTATGGAATGACTACCATAGTAATAGTTTTACTGCTGTCTCTGCTCTTGCTGGTTGCTAGTATCCTTGTATGACTGGGTGTTAGAGACTTCTGTGAATTCTACACGCTAACCCCTCTGTCCTTTGAGAGTCCTATAGTAGAGATACCATGTTGTTACAGTATAGATACCATGTTGTTACAGTTTACATCCAAGGACACTGAAGTTGATCAATCTGGTAAAGATCAAGCAGGCAATGATTTGGATCCAGGATGCACCACGGGAGTTGCTGAGCTCAGAGGCCCAGATTTAGTTGTAGATCCCAAGTGTGTACCTCAGAGTTTTCCTCTGTATAAAAGAGGTCATTCTGGTTACTCCAGTTGCTGGGGGTCTGTGCTACATTAGAAATTCAATTGGAAACTGTTATTGGTGTAGCTTGACCAGAAGTTTTGCTAGAGTTTTAGAGAAGTAATTATCAACCCCAGTCACCATTTTGAACATGAGACACCAGTAAAAGTGAATTTAAAAGGATCTGTAAGAGATTTTTACAACCTACACAAATGTACTAAGAATTTTGTTTCTGTGGGAGCTTGGAAAGATGTCATTCCAAAGAGAAACTAAAGGAAAGTTTGGATAGAAATTAAAGGATTCCAGAAGAGAGTCAGTGAAGCAATGCCACCAGACAGAGAAGCAAGCCAAACATAGTCGGGTGTTCATTGTCCCATTGGGAGGAGGGGACACAATTATCCACTGAGGGTAAGCAGTCATAACCCCAGGACAAACCTAGGTGTTGATGAAGCTGGATTCCTCTGGCAGATGGGTCAGCTGTGGAGAGAAATCCCATTTGGAGGGCAGTGTCTGGTGCCATACTGAGGGAGCGTCTACTGTTAAAAACTGAACTCCTTCCCAGGAACATGAGATCAGGGAACACCCATAGGTCAGGAAGCCTCAGTTTGGCTGTCAGAGAAAGGCCAGAGAGGAATATTGTCTGGATCCTGATTGGCTGAAAGGTTATATATTGGGATGTACATAGGTAAAGATAGCCTTGCTCTCAGGTGGTTGCCAGGAACAGATCTCATCAACTGAGTGTTACCCTCATGACATAGCCAAGATGCCAACAATACAAACCAAATAAACTATACAAGAACCTGTAAGAGAAAAACAATTACTTACTAACACGGAACAATGAAATAATATATAGTTCCTCATCTGACTAAGAGTGCTATGCCTTGCACTGCTGTCTTTTAAAATTGATGTAGAGGCAAAAACATTTCAATAGAAGCACAAATTAAAGCAGTTCATGACTGCCAAGCTAGCGCTACCGAAGGTGTTTCAAGGACTACTATACAGAAGAAGAAGAACCTCTCAATCTCCAAAATCTAGGAAATAATAAACTTCAAGAGATAATACTTGAATAAAGGACAGCAAGGAAGGAATCCATCATGTCTTACACAATTACCTGGAAAAACCCTAATACTGATAGGGGAGAAAGGAAGGATGGACAAGAATCCAACCAATCATAAAAACTAACAAAGTTATAAGGTTTAGTAAAAATCTCTCAATAATAGGATTAAATGTAAATGGGCCAATCTCTCCAATAAAGAGACATAGACTGGTTGATTGGACTAAAATCTAGATGTAAAAACTTATTTTACCAGTAAAGACACCTATAACCTGACTGCTAAAAGAGGAAAACAATATATCAAGTGAATGGAAACTGGAAGCAAGCTCCTATTGGACATATTCTGAGAGATGACAAAGTAGATTTCAAACCAAAATTAGCCAGAAGAGATAAGGAAGTCCACTGTATGTTAACAAAGGAAGCCAACCATGAAGACAACATATCAAGTATCAATATCTGTTCATCAAACACTGGGACATTCAATTTCTTCAATCATACTGATTGACAGTGAAGGTCAGATAGGTTCTGATACAATAGTGGTGATTTCCTTACCTCTCTCCCATCTAAAATACAACACAGTTTTTATATTTAAACTATGCCATAGACAGAATGGACTTAATAGACAGCCACAGAAGACTCTACTCAACATAAATAGAATATACATTCTTCTCAGAAGCTCATGGGATGTTCTTTAAAATAAAGAACATTCTGGGTCCTGGACCAATCAAATACAAAATAACCCCTAATAAGATACTTATTAGATTACAATGAAGTAAATCTTGAAAACTGGCAGGAAAAACTATGGAAACTGAAGAATAACATGGAGAATGAAAAAAATACTCTTGAATAACCTGTGGTCATTGATAAAATCAGGAAGTTTAAAGGTTTCTAAAGTCAAATGAAAATGAAAGTAGGAGCTACCAGGACCATTTGAATACAGCTATAACAGTTGTAAGAGAAAAGTTTATAGATGTGCATATCTGAACATCTCAAATAAATAACACATTGCACCCAGGATCATTGAAAACAAGGACAGGACCAATTAAAGGGAACAAAATTCATAAAGAGGAATCCTCCATCCTCTTTGTTTTCTTTCTCTTGTCAACAACATGGAAGTGAGGATTGAAACTCCAGCATGAGGTCCTATAGTGTGATATGACATTGAAAGTGGAAGGCCTGATGGTGGACATGGAGAAAAAATACATGGGGTTAAATTTGTAATGGTATTATGGTTTCATAGTCAACTGTAGGCTATTGTAGATTTCTTTTACAGTGATAATGTTAAAAGAACCAAGAACACAATCACTATGATCTATAGTCTCAGATTAATCACAGGTTATAGAGAATATTAACCTTATTTCCAATTAATCCAGAAAAATCATTTTATTAATTATTGATTGACTTATTTACACTTGCGCATTAAGGTAAATAATTAGATTCTGATTCAGTAATACTTTGTTTTTTTCTGAAATAATAAAACATTTTAGTGTTTATTCTGTTATATATTATACACCTAAAAGAGGTATTTTATTATATTACTGAATTCAATGTAGGGACCATGTAAACACTGAATCATATCTGAGGTATTATCATATGATATTTACATTGTGAGCACTATAAAATACACTATAATAAACTTGGTAAGTGGTCTCTCTCAATCTGCTTGACTATGTGTAATACACCCATATATCTTTTATTAATTCTACTTTTGTTTAAGCATTAAAATCTACATTTAAGTAATATAAAAATAGAGGTGTCACGATTTTTTGTTAATAAGAGGAGAGAATAAATGAATTCATTTAAAAGTGATATGTGTGAGGCTAGATGTATACCTCAGTGATAAAGTTCTTTCTAAGTCTGCATAAGGCTCTTGGTTTGAACTCTAATACTACAAAAAGAAATAAAGGAAATCAATAGCCCCATAAAGGAGTCTGAGCTATGTGGGAGATGAGTAAAATCTTCTGGTGTTCTCTCCCTACAGGCACACAAAATTAGGTGTCTATCCATGAACCAAAGCATATCCACAATAGTTAAAGGAACTAGGCAGGACTACAATGCATATTGTTAGTTCCTTGGCACAAACAGTGGATGGGCCAGATAAAGACATTTGAAGTAGGCAGGATGGAAGAGTTGCCTGTCCCATTCACTGTCCTTTACAAGGAATTCAGCATTTAGAGAGATGCTTCCTGCTTGGGACAAAGGGAGAAACAAGTCCAGGCTGTGGACTTAAAATGTAGTTACATAAAGAATTGCTTGGCAGAACCTCACAACTCCTCCTACCAGGGCAAGTGATTGAGCTCCTGAAAAATCTGTGGGACTTGGAAGCTTCTACCATACAACCTCCAACCTTAATAGGCAGATCGGGACTCCACCTTCTGGGGGCAAAAGCTAGTTCTTAGAGATAAGGGCCAGGTTCCTGCACTTCAGGATCAAGTAGAAACTGAAGGTCAGAAAGACAGGCCAGAACACACAGAGGGAGCTTCTGGACCAGGTCTGGCATCAGGTCAAGATTTAGACATAAGTGGACAGACCCATATGTTTCTAGATCTGTACAAAAGTAAAAAACAGGGGGCAGTCATGATTTCTGGACTAAATCACTGTCCGCTGTAGTATGAGTTCTACTAAACCCCAAGGGCCATGTAGGATTTTGTGGCTGTAAGACTCAAGGATGGTCCATCTAGTAATAGCCTAGGTGGCCCAAGGTCTGCCTTCACCAATATTCCTGCAACCTTAGGCAGCATAGAGTTGGTATAAGACCCTGTTTGCTGAAGACAGGGTAGTAAAACTAAGACATGGCTTTCAGCCTTAATGCTGGTAAAACAACACTGTGGAGATCCTAACAACCCCATCCCCAGGCGTACCTGTGGAGCGAGCCTCTAGAACCTCTACCCCCCCTCCAAATGCCAGGAGGAAACATATAGCTCTTGCCTGTCAGGCTTCTATTTCTGCTAGCATCACCTGTGGCTGGTTGTAATTCTCTCCATCTCTGAGTCCACCAAAGCAATAGGCAGCAAGTGGAAATAACAGCCTTCACCCAGCCCACACGCTGTGCTGGTCTTAGCAGGTTATGAACTTAGAGTTTATCAGGCTTAGCGCTATTGATGGCCACAGTAACACAGAAGCCTGTGGCTGGTCTTTACAGGATGGTGCTCCAGAGCTGCTCAGAATCCTACAGGGTCTGAGTTCAAGCCAATTAGCATGGATGGAGGCATCCAGGCACACTATGGCTACAGAGAGAGAGAGAGGCCCACAGAAGCAGACTGTATACTCTCCTATTTCCTTTTGAGCTGCACACCAAGACTGTGTTTGGGATAATCCTTGGTTGGATTGCCCCCTGTTGCTGAAAAAGTAACAATCCAGACTCCTGGCAAGCTCCACCCCATCGCCATCTACTGCCAAAGCAGTGGAAGTGACAACCAGCTCTGGGAACATACTTAGCCTACTTAGGATGCTCAGAAAGAGGCATGAAACCAGATGAGAAAGGCTGGAAAAACATCCACTTCTACAATGTTCAGATGATCTCACATGCCAACACTCATAGGGCCTTCTGGTAAACCAGGCCCTCATCAGTTCCCCAGAGTTCCAGAAACTGACCAGGTAATAATTGTCAAGAGGCAACTCTCAGATAGGGAATTGGAATGGTTGTTTTAGGGGAGCAGATTGGGCTTGAAGGAAACACTTAGAAACATTTCAATACCTAACCAAGATGCTTGCAGAAATGGGAATTACTTTTAAAAACCCAAGTTTTAAAAACACTTTTCAATTATCATACAAAATAATCATTTTATATCTTTTCACAAACACACACACATCATCATCATTATCATGTCTTAGGCATGCGTGCAACCCCCACACTTTTCTCCCATCCATCCTCTTGATCCCTTATTGATCCACTGGCTACCTCCCATAGCTCTTCTTCTATCTTTATGTTGAATATATGAACATATGCATATTTACACACACACACACACACACACACACACACACACATCTATATATGTTAAAGTGTAGTTTTTGCTTAAGAGAGAAAATGAGTGATATTTGCCCCCTTCCAGTCAACCTCCTGTTCCACTTTCTCCACCTCCTTAGACTCTATTTTCCCCCTTCAAAGTCTTTTTAAAATTTTATGCAATTTAAATATGCATATTAAATTTTATATTGTGTATAAGAAAGAAAACAGGCCATACTTGTCTGAGTCTATCCTATCCTACATAACATGATAGTATATATCTATTTTCCTGAAAATGTCATGATTTCACCTTTCTTTACAGTTGACTTCAAACTCCACTGTGGATAGACATATATCTCACCCTTTCTTTAGTCATACAGCTGTTGACGGACACTTAGGATAGTTACATGATTTGGATATTATTGTAAATTTTTAGTCACTTTCATAAACAGGGCAACTTAAAAAATGTTGCCTGAATGTAAAATTTTGGTTGGAGATGTTAATTTAGTTTGTGAGGGTTTTAAATGTCCTTTCACCCCTGGCTGAAAAGACTTTTCTCACATGTATAATCAAATCCCTTGACTGGGGTGATCCTGGGGAATTTGCCACTCGATGGCATCATGGCCCTGCAAGTATATTTCTGCCTTGAAAACTCAAATGATTCTGAGAACAGCAGTCAGTTATGTAGTCTGAACTTTTCAAGGACCAGTTCCCCAAGATGAAGGTCTTTGAAGAATGCATTCAATATAGGTGTGGCAGCCTTCCTATTTCCTGTGTATCAGGAGGGTTCCAGATGCATCCAGAAGCTGTGGAGAAACCATCTATTTCATTAAACATAGCAGTGGAGCTCCTGGCAGATAGATCAGTTCTCAACCTGAAGCCAAGGACTCAGTCACAGCAGCAGCCACAGCTCTGCATCCTCTGCCAAGCACCCTCTGCCAGTACACAGAATTAATCATGGTATGACTGGCAAAATTGTGCTCCAGGTCACTTGTCAGCCCAAACTCAATTACTATATCTACCTAGGTCATAGGAACTGCCTCTTTTATATGTAGACATTGCTCTACATGAACAGCACTAACTGGTAAGAGAAAACAGCTCCATCAGCAGCAGAAGGCTCAACTTTATCTCTATTATTTATCAGGAGTTCTGCTCAGAAGCAAGAGCCAGAATAAGGGTCTGAGACCTTCAGATTACCAGTTATGCTGACCAGCTACAGGGGTCACAAAGTGACCATTTAACAAGTAACTAATTCCTTTTAGTTGAAACCATCTATACCTTTGATAGGGTAAATCAAAGAAATGGGAAGTAACTGGCCCTCACTTAATAAGAATATTGAAACAGCAAAGTGGCAGGATACAAGATTAACTAAAACAAAATCAGTAGCCCTAATATATACAGACGATAAAGGGGCTGAGAAAGAAAACACAGAAACATTACCCTTTACAATAGCCACAAACAACATAAAATATCTTGGTGTAATGCTTACCAAACAAGTGAAAGACATATATAATAAGAACTTTGAGTCTTTAAAGAAAGAAATTAAAGAAGATAACAGAAAATGGAAAGATCTCCCATGTTCTTGGATAGGTAGGATAAACATAGTAAAAATGGCAATCTTGCCAAAAGCAATCTACACATTGAATGCAATCCCCATCAAAATCCCAACACAATTCTTCACAGACCTTGAAAGAACAATCCTCTACTTAATATGGAGAAACAAAAGACTCAGGATAGCCAAAATAACCCTGTACAATAAATGAACTTCCGTAGGCATCACCATCTTTGACTTCAAACTCTACTATAGTGCTATAGTCCTACAAACAGCTTGGTATTGGCACAAATATAGACAAATAGACCAATGGAATCAAACTGAAAATCCTGGTATTAACCCACACACCTAACGACATTTTTGACAAAGAAGCTAAATTTATACAATGGGTAAAAGAAGGATCTTCAACAAATGGTGTTGGCATAACTTGATATTAATGTGTAGAAGACTGCAGATAGATCCATATGTATCACCATGCACAAAACAGGTCCAAATGGATCAAAGACCTGAACTTAAATCCAGCCACATTGAACCTCTTAGAAGAGAAAGTGGGAGGTTCTCTTGAACAAATTGGTATAGGAGACTACTTCCTGATCATAGCTCCAGTAGCACAGACACTGAGATCAATAATTAATAAATGGGACTTCCTCAAATTGAGAGGCTTCTGTAAGGTAAAGGACACAATCAACAAGATAAAACAGCAGCCCACTGGGTGGGAAAAGTTCTTCACCAACCCCACATTTGACAGAGGGCCGATTTCCAAAATACACAAAGAACTCAAGAAACTACTTACCAAACACCAAATAATCCAATTAAAAAGTGGGGTACAGAACTAAATAGAAAATTCTCAATGGAGGAATCGAAAATGGCTGAAAGACACTTAAGGAAGTATTCAACATCCTTAACCATAGGGAAACACAAATCAAGGCAACTTTGAGATACCATCTTACTCCTGTCAGAATTGCTAAAATCAAAAACATCAAAGACAGTTTATGCTGGAGAGAATGTGGAGAAAGGAGCACACTCCTCCACTGCTGGTGGGAGTGCAAACTCGTACAGCCACTTTGGAAATTAGTATGGCGGTTCCTCATGAAAATGGGAATTAGTCTACCCCACGATCCAGTAATTCCACTCTTAGGCATAGGCATGTACCCAAAAGATGCACATTCATACAACAAGGACATCTGTCCAACTATGTTCATAGCAGAATTATTTGTAAGTGCCAGGGCCTGGAAGCAACCTAGATGCTCAGCTGAATGGAATACTGCTCAGAGGAAAACACAATGGGATCCTGAAAATCACAGGGAAATGTATAGAACTAGAAAAAAGCCATCCTGAGTTAGGTAACCCAGTCACAAAAAGACAAACATAGTATGTACTCACTCATATATGGATTTTAGACAGAGCAAAGGATTATCTGCTTATAATTCACAGCACCAGAAAATCTAGGAAACAAGAAGAAACCTAAGGAAAACATACATGGTCCCCTGGAGAAGGGGAAAGGGACAAGATCTCCTGAGAAAATTGGGAGCATGGAGGAAGGGGAGAGGGAGTTAGGAGAAAGAGAAGGGGGGAAGAAGAGGGGAGAGGTGGACATGAGGGAACAGGAAGATTGAGATAGAGGAGAACAAGAAAAGAGATACCATAATAGAGGGAACTATTATAGATTTAAGGAGAAATCTGGCACTAGGGAAATGCTCAGAGATCTACAAGGATGAACCCAACTAATAATCTAAGCAATAGTGGAGAGGCTACCTTAAATGCCCTTCCCCTATAATGAGATTGATGACTACCTTATATGCCATCCTAGAGTCTTCATCCAGTAGCTGATGGAAACAGAAGCAGACACCCACAGCTAAACACTGAGCCGAACTCCTGGAATCCAGTTGCAGAGAGGGAGGAGTGATAAATAAAGGGATCAAGGTAAAGCTAGGGAGAGATGCCTGCTTTTGGCCTTCAATAGCTCTGTGCAGTATGGCTATTTGCAATTTTCAGGAAGCAGGAGGTTTGGAAACTTTCTGTGAAACTTCACATTCTGACTAAGAAGTGGTAATTGCTTCTAGAGAGCTTGTCATGTGGGCACAGTCGGGGTTTCTCAGATAAAGGGAAAAGTACCTTCATGCCACACTTTGAAATGTTAACCAGCAGCATCCGATGGTTCACAAAACTGGGAAATGGGAAGAACTTTCTTGGCATTTTAATCTTAAAGTGCAATATTTCTAGAATATAGATAATGACTTAAACCAATAATCAAGAGTGATAGTGGATGAACAGTTCTGAGGATTTGAAGTCCAAGTTATAGTAATGAAGGCTTCAATGCTCCATTTGGACACAATTTAAAAAAATATTTGTCACAAACCAGTATTCTGCGTTGAATTCTATTCCTGAATTTGCTTTAATTCAAGTGAGATTTTATATGATGGCTTCCTAAACACTAACCTTTTAAGTTGCCAAGTATAGAAACAATAATTTTCCTTTAAGCTATTTATTTTAAAGCAAAAATGAATTCCTGTGAAAAGAAACCAGTTGAAAAGTTTTGATTTAATTCAATATAACTTTTATAGAGAAGATAACTTAAAGTTGCTACATTATCACCCATGGTGCTCCTTTCCATGAGACTTTGTGTGTGTGTGTGTGTGTGTGTGTGTGTGTGTGTGTGTGTGTGTGTATGTGTAGGCCATGGATCAACTTTGGGTGTTGTTCCTCAGCACCCAACACTCAAGGGCTCTCTGAAGGAATGAAACTTCTAAGATCCATCAGCCAATCTACATAGCTGTCACATTTATTAGATTGCTTTGCTTTACAGGATGTGGTCTGGGTAGTTCAACCACGGCTGTCTCACACCAGAAAGGTGTGAATCCATTAGTTGTTCAGTCCATGAGGTTGGTTATTTCAAACACTCCACTATGGCACTGAAGGCATGGAGGATTCCTGGAGAGATGCTGGTCTTCAGTCTATGTTGTATTCATGAAGAAGTTGGTTCTAATGTTGGTGAAGGAATGATGCAGTAATAGAGCAAATGACTTGCCAACAAGGGTAAAGGCAATTGGGCAGAAGGCATAGTTTCTTTCTTCCATGTCCTTTTATCTGGGATGCTACCAGAAGGTACCATTCACATTTAGCACGGGTCTTCCTGCTTCAGATAATCTATTTGGATAAATATTGTGGCTTTCAGTTTATGTTTCTTTGTGATTCCCAAGTGTGTGAATGAATGGATCTCTATTTTTCTTGTGCCTTTTCTTGGACTTTTTTGTGTTGTTTTGTGTTGCCTATTTGTTTTGTTTTACTCTAATGTGTCATTTTTTTGTATACTTTTATTATTATGCCTTAGAAGTCTGTTGTTTTCTAATGAGAGAAAGAAAGGGGGTGGACCTGGATGAGGGAAAGTGGAGGGTAATTAGGAGAACTTGAGGGAAGGGAAACCATAATCAGCATGTATTATGTGAAGAAAAAGTTCATTTTCAATAAAAGGAAAAAAATGCCAACAAATAAACAAAATTTGAAATAACAGAGGAAAAGCCCTCACATGATTTCTCTGCAGTTTGTGTTTCAATTGGTTTCAGATGCAGTCAAATTGACAACCAAGATCGGCCATCACAGCCATCACCCTTATGAAATAAGATCTCTCACTGGTCTGAGCTCATTGAGTAGGCTAGGGTGGTGTGGGTGAGTCCTGGGGACATACCTGTCCCTACCTCCCAGTGCCAAGATTATAGAAGAATGCCCTTGCACCTGACTTTCTTATGGGTATATGGCAGGGATTTGAACTGAGGTTTCTCATGTTAGAAAGGGAAGCACTTTAGCAAGTCTGGCCCACCTGGACAGGAACACACTTCACAATAGTTTGGACTCAAGCTCCTAATCCCTTGCCTTAGTTTTCCAAAAACTGGATTGCACACATGTGCTTGACACTTCAGTCTTTTTGAGTTCATAGAAGCCTGGATGGTTCTAAATTCCAGAGTTTGGATATGAAATTGTAATCATGGAGACTATCCATCAATAATGCCAGTTAAAATAGTTTAAAATGCAATCAGAAATAGTTACTTTTTTCATTGAAAATACTAAATCTAGCAGAAGAATTTGTATAAGCTCACAGCGGAAGAAGAGAAAACAGTAAATTTATGGCAGATGGCTACCACTGGAGTAACTGTTAATAACCTAAATGAGGTTTACTTGTCAAAGCAAAAGTGTGTGAGTGAGATTTCTTGCATGAGTCAGGCAAGGGTTATTGCTGGGTTCATACATTTTTAGCAGCTGGCATATTTATAAGACCATTTCCATTGAAATGAGCAAAATGCTATTATGGTTTGTGGACTTCCAAATGGTTTCTGAAGCATGTATTGAACCTCAAGAAGACTTTTTTCCCCAGAATCAGATAAAAATAAAATTTTGCATGGTAGATATTAATATGCCCATTATAACCCATGAGTAGTTAACATTTATATTTAATTGGGTTGGCTCATATAGTGCCCAAATCCCTTTAAAGTTTATATTCTAGTAAATTTCATTAATTCACTAAAATTTTGAAATTTTAATTTTATTTTTTAAAGAGAAATAATTGAAACATCCTCAATCAAGAAATCCATCTTTAGCTATTAGTAGGGAACCTACATAATTAATGTAAAGGACTTGCTTGGCATAATTAGAAAATAATTGCATTATACAACTGCGAGAAGAAATAGAGTATATCTCACGTTTCTGAATTGCATGAAGATTAAGGTTTTAACATAAATTTAGAGAATACAAATATTTCCAACTGGAGGTGTCTCATATGTCATCCTGAAAATACATCTGAATTTTACAGTGAGGTCTGAGGCAGAGTAGGATGTATCTAGATAGTTAAAGACACCTCTGCATGCCACTGTTGCCCCAAATTCTTCTTAATATGAATATTGCCAGTGTCTTTGTTCCCAGAATTTTCTACATCTCATGTTCCTACAAATACTCCTCAGGGAATTTCATCTTTGTTTATGGTTTCCATCCCCACATTTATAAACGCATAAACATTAAGACAAAGTCAAATCTCTCATTTTTACTTCTCCCCCCCCCCCAACTATATTCTATCTAGCTGTGGTGGTTTGAATAAGAATGGCTCATGTATTTCAATGCTTAGTCACCATGAAATGACACTCTTTGAAAGGACCAAGTATTAGGAGGTGTGGTCTTCTTGGAGGAAGTATGTCACTGGGTGAGAGCTTTGAGATTTTAAAAGCCCATGCCAAGCCTAGTCTCTCTCTCTGACTATGGATCAAGATGTAGTTCTCAGCTACTGTTCCACATCTGCCTGCATGCTGCTTTGCTTTCTGCCATGATGATAATGAACTAAACTTCTGAAACTGCAAGCAAGCTCCCCAAGTAAGTGACTTCCACTTATAATACTTGCCTTGGTAACAGTGTCTCTTCCCAACAATAGAACAGCAACTAAGACATGGGCTGCATGCATACCAGGGTAGCTTCAAATGAAGCCCAATACATTTGTAGATCATGTCATAACACAGTATCCATAAGTTAGGTGGCTCAGTTTTTAAGAGCACTTCTGCTTCCCTAGAGCTCTAGTTTTGTTCCCAGCACCCATATTGGAAGGGTTCCAACCATCTATAATTCTAGCTTCACAAGACATTAATCCTCTTCTGGCCATTATGGCCCTTGTACATGCATGGTGTACATTCACACACACATATGTACGTACATGTATATTTATAAATAAAATTACATGTGTAAATAAAATTAAAACTATTTAAGATGATGGATATACCTATAAAACATTTCCATGTAATTTTCCTTGTTGGTACCTCAAATTCAAGAATTTTAAAACTCTACTCGTTATTTTTCTGAAGTACCCACACCAAGCAACAACAAAAAGTCCTTGTAGTCTCTACTTTTAGGAGTGTCTCCATGACTGTCATTTAGGTTATACTGTAGCAATGAAGCACTCTCTCCATGTTCATTTCCTATTATTACTGTAGCTAGAATAACATATTTATTATTTATAGTTCCCTGAGTCAGAAGTCTGACACTTATCTTGGTGGACTTCATTCTAAATACCATCAAGGCTGTGTTCCCTTTTGGACATTTATCTCTTTGTTACCTGCCATGCTAGAGGTTCTATTGATCCCTTGGTTCTCGGTCTATGCCCCACTTCAAAGTCAGGAGCATCAAGTCAAGCTTTCTTGCTATTGTCTCTCCTGTTTCTTTCTAACTTTCTCTTCTATTTGTCAAGGCCCTGATGATTACATTGGGCTTATCCAGATAATCCACACTAATGTCCCCATTTTAAGGTTGGCTAGTCAGTCTCTTTAGTTCCATCTACAAACCCTATTTATTTTGTTATATGGCATTATGTGATGACTGGTTATAGGGCTTGCAACTTGAATGCCTTTAAGGAATCATTATTTTGCTTCCTATACCTTCTTCATCCAATTATTTCCTGCCTCTTTCAACATACACTATTCCACTTTATTTTTATTTTTATTTATTTTAGATTTTCAAATTTATTTTCAATGACATGTATTCGTGAGTGCATCCATATATGTTTGTGCACTATGTATGTGTCTGGTGCTCACAGAAACCACAGGAGGATATTAGATTCTCTGGACTAAGAACAGGTAGTTCTTTGGTGCTGGGAACCAAACCTGGATCTTCTGTAAGGGCAGTTAGCACTCTTCTGAACTGTCTCTTCAACCCTTTATTTTTCTCCTTCGCATTCAGTGGTTGATCTTGACTGTCAACTTGACAGCATTTTGAATTGTCTAGGAAGAACACATTTGGGCCTGTCAGTGAGAGTGATTTCAGAGAGGATTAGCTGAAAGAAGATGTCCCACCCCCAAAGTTTGTGCATCTCCCAGGGGTATAGTCCAGGTACAAAGAGGAAAAAAGGGTGTGGGCCTGCCTGCTTTGCTTTTGTTTCCTAACCAAGTATATCTGTCATTCCTGCTGCCATCCTCTGATGACATCACACTCCAGCTTCTTTGGTTTTCGAATATAGACTCAGTATCAGTAACTCTACAGGGATTTTCCTGTAGAGTTGGATAGGCACTGTTGAGACATACACCTTCATAGGCTGAGCTGCTACCAGATGGCCATTGTAGGACTACTGTGTCCCTTGTAAGCCAATCTACAGATCTCCCTTCACAATATACACACATTCTATAGATCTTGCACTTCTAGAGAAACCTATCTAATGATAGCTTTATTTGTGTTTCTCCACTCTCTGGAGGAATGAAAGTATCAAAAACAAGGCAAAGGCTTTGTCTTTATTTTTATTTATTTATAGCTGAATCTGAAGAGTTTATTGCCCAATACATTGGGCAAATCTTAGGACCAGATCATCAAATCATCAACTGTTCCATTGTAATGAAATACTTCTTGCAGTCCTTGAACACCATGCTCAACATTAATTCAATATAGGCAGCAATTCACCGTTGTCTTTCAGTTCCTCAACAATATCCAATCCTCCTACAAGCTCTTCTCTCACATACAGCTGAGGGTAGGTTGGCCAGTTCAAGAATATTTTTAATCCCTGTCGCATGTCTTCATCCTCCAGTATATTGTGAGTTTCATATTCAACCTTGCTTCCAGTGTGTTTCCTTTCATAAAGGGCACCACAGAAGCTTTATTGGTCAGCACTTTGAGCCTTTCCTCTAACTTCGAGCTTTGTATCTAGCTTTTCTGATGCTCCCAGCTCCTGGACTGTGTCAAGTTCCTATGAGCTCTCTAGAAACATAGAGCTGAGGTTAGGTGGGCCACTTACAGTATGTTTTGAACCCCTGTTGAACTTCCTCATCTGAGAAGATATCAAAACTGCTTAACTGAATATTGTGTATGTGAAGGATTTTCACCATCTGCTTGCTGAAACCACAGCATTATTCTTGAGGTGTTCCCTTCATGAACAGCATGCAGGAGACAGCGTGGGTCAACTTTCTCAAGGCGAAGGTTGAGATCTTCTTTAGACACCCGTCTCTGGACTTTCTTTGGTCAATTCTGGGGCATGTGCACCACCTAACTGGTTGACTCTCTGTGAATTATTGAAGAACAGGAAGGTGGGGACAGAACTAATTTCATATTTTTTCAGATACTTCAGGAACGGCTTCGGCTTCCAGCTTCACAAATAAAACATGAGGGTGTACTTTAGCTGATTCTGCCATGACATCATTCATCTATACACACTGTGGAGCCCATGGTGCCCAGGAATGAACCACGAGGACTGACCTTTGGAAGTCTTGTCCAAAGGGGAGATGCATGTGCACCTGGATTCAGCAGACCCTCCCTAGGCCAGCTGGAGATTCAGGAAAGCACCAGATGTCAGCTGGGCCTGTCCTTCAGAGGCATCACGTGCAGGTCCCCTGAGACAGGTCCACTGCACACTGGGGCCACTGCACTGCACTGCCCTCGCCTGCCCAGAGCAGGTCCCACTGAGGCAAGATCAGGACTGCCTAGGGCCACTGTTGGACCGCCTGTTTTTGCTTTTTATTTAAAGCTACATCTGAAACATTGTAGGCCCCGATTAAACATCTTTTGAATTGATGAACTAGAATACAATTAGTAACTGGGATTATCAACTGAACCTTAATAGCATGCTTCCCTTCGTGTTCTTTGTGTTTTTCGGTTTCTTACATTTCTAATGGAAACTTGTACTTTTTCAGGTATTTCCTACCTAGTTAATACACATTTATTTCCTTATTTCTAAATCATGGATCTGTTCACCTCAGTGTTGTAATTAATATACTACAATATCTGTGGTCAAAACTTTTAAGATTATGCATGCCACGTCCCTGCCTATCTTTTCTTTCTTTTTTTTAATTTAAGTTTTTATTTAATTTATTTTACATGTCGATCCCAGTTCCCTTTCCATTCCTCCCTCCGTACCTCCCTTTTACCATCTCTGCCCCCTCACATGCACCCTGAACACCCTCCCCTCCCATCCCCCCACCCCCAATTCCACATGTAGGGCAATGCCATCCAGGTGGGGTCATGTAGATCTGACAGGTCATGTGAAGTGGGGACTAGGGCTTCTCTCCTGTCTCTAGGTTCCTGGTGCACAAAAGTAACCCATGGAGGGTTACTGCCCTGCCTATCTTTTCAATGCTTTTTGTAGTCCATGTTTTAGAGATTCTGGGTTTTCTCCATGTCTATGATATTATTTTCTTTGGCTCTCTGGGGGAATCCTCCTTCTCCTCAAAGACCCTCATTGAGCACACCAATCTCCACAGATATTTCAATGGGGAAATGCACACAAGATGACCTGCACCCTCCTGTCAGGCCACCGTTGTCTGGAGAAAGAGGAATGGTCTGCTCTGAGGGGCTAAGAAGACTCAGACTGAGAACACACACATTTTCTTGTTTATAAATCAAAAGTTATCATAGTTCTGTGGATACAATCACATCAGGCCACTTTATAGTATTACTAGTATTGACTTTTAAATAACAACTTCTCCCAGCCCCCATTCCTCAACACACATATAATCTAGTGGGATCTTTCAAACTGGTGGGGCTGATAGAATTTCAGACTTACTATTGGTATTCAGTATTCATCACTTTTTTTCTGTACTAGGTGTCCTATATTTCACAAATGAGTATATTTTATGAGCCACCCATATCTTTGTGTTTCTTTGAACTCTCTTAGGCTCTGGAGTCAGTATTTATTGGGTGTGTGTGTGGGGGGGGGAGGGTTGAAACTTTAGACCTGTCACATAATAGCTATGAAATGGTTTTGAGTGAACTACTTAATTTCTCTTAGTTTTGATGATAAGAGAACCATTTATTACATTTATTGAGAGTGGTAAATAATTAACATACATTCTTGGTGTTGGGTTCATGTGCTGAATTAGTGCTAATAATTTCTACATGGTGAGTTTTCTGAAGGAAGGTACCATTGATAATTCATCTATATATTCTCATAATTAGATACAATTTGAGACCTAACGATAACTTATAAATATTTGTTCAGCAACCAATACATATTAATTATTCTCAGGACCTCAGGGTACATTTAATTTATGAAACACTTATCCAGAAAAAAAAAGCTTCATTTCAAAAGATTGAAAAATTTTAGTGTATCTGTGTGTAGCCAGTGTCTTGATCATTTTAATCAAGCAACATACCCTGAGCTGTATCCCCATATTTCCTTCATTAGTTTTGACTTTTCAGATAGAATTAATCTGTATACAGCTTGATGGAGTTAGTTAAACTATGGTTTAATAAATAAAACCAACTTGCTGAGAGTTGTTTGTTCAGTAAACCATGGGGCAAAGTGGTATGTATGGAGCAGGCAATTAGTTCAGTTTGGGGGTTGCAGAAGTCACAAAGACAGTATAGAGCATTCTTCTGTATCTTCAGTGCAGGTTACTACATTGTGAGCCTCTCACATTCCTGTGGTGTCTGTCACAGCAAAGAAGCCAGTGCTGATAGAGTATTACTAACTGATGTCTGCCCTTTATTCAGACTTCACTAGTGTGTCTCTCGTTTCTCTTTTCCATTTCAGAGTCTAATATTTGAGATCACATTACACTCGGTTGTCATGTCTCTGCAAGTTTTGCTTGGCTGTGACTTTTTTTTTTTTTTTTTTTTTTAGGTTTTCTTGTTTTTAATGACTGACAGCTTTGAGGTGGACTGATCAGATAGTTTGCCGAGAATACTTCATTTATGATCTGTCTTGATGTTTTATGATTAGACTGGAATCATAGGAGAAGACAACAGCTGTGAAATACCTTTTTCAACATATTTTGCTAAGGGCACAACTATTTCTCAGTTATTATTTATATTAGCATGATCACTTGAATGATGTTCTGGTATTACATTTGTCCATAATAAAGTTACCTGGAGAAATTGTCACATGACATAAACCTTTATTGTATGTGCAAAAATGAAGTTTAAGAATAACAAAGGTTTACTTCATCATAGATTCACACCTCCATCTCATTGGTAGGACCTTCCTTGAGGCCTGGCAGAATCGATTTTTGTGGTTAGTCTGAGTGTTATTTCATTGTTTTTTTCTATCATGGTTTCTCTTGTATATTTTTACACTTGATTGGAAAGATAAATATGAAGTTGGCAGTGAGGATTCAGAAAGATTCTGTTTAGAAGGTGTAAACAATGGTGAGTGGGTGGGACGAATATGTGTTCACACAGGTTGTCAGTGAAGAAGGTATGCCTAGGAATAAGGTTTTTTATCAAGTAAGTCAAGAGCTATGAGTCAGTCACAAGTCAAAGACAGGGTTTTAGGTTAAGACCTGAATGAAATGGTAAGATAAGCCATGCGTGGGATGAGTAAAGAACACTGTGGATGCAAGAAATTGAAAGTACAAAGGCATCTGTAGGAGCTGGAATATGAATACCACTTTCTAATAATTTCTCGATGTTTCCTAGGGACCTGACCTGGTTTTGGATACTGTAGGAAAGTTGGCCGGGTTTCTGAAATCTGTGGAGTTATGGGTATGCTTTTTTTGAACCAGAGTGTTAGTATATTTTCTTAACTTTGAGTAGTTTAAATCTGTTTCCTTAAAATTTTTACTTTAGTTTTAAAATGATTTTCTGATAAAAGTCTGTGGAATTTCTGAGAGAAATACATCAAGGTTTGACTTGTCTTCTACTGCTGGAAGTTGTCTACCTTCACAGGATCATCTGGTTTGGATGGAGTGGATTTTCTTGAGTCAGTTGTCTCTATCTCTAAAATGTTGCATTAACTTCAGCCAAGGGCTAAGTGTTTCCATCAGCAGGTCCAGGGAAGCATTTGTTAGGCTTATTTATTTGTAGCAGGTGTTAGAATTTGACATTTGATGTGACTTACCCATACTTTCCAAGGCTATGAATTAAGAAAGCATCTTAAATATGCACAAAATGTTATCAGAAGCATACTCATACAGAGTGTTTTTGAAAAGCTTTCAATGAACTCTCCTTTATGCTGCAGGTTTGAAAAGGCTTGGTGCTTCACTAATGGTCTCTAGCCAGCTGATTTCAGTCCAGGCGGCTGAAAGGAATAAAATAAGAAACCTGTTCTTTTAACATTTTCAGTCTCTCTGGAATAGGTCTGAGCAGGAAGTGTGCTGTGGGAAGTCTGTTCTCAGATTCCCCCTCCTGCCTTCTCATTTCTAGAGGTTTCTTCCAAGCCCAGATGGATATCTGAAATACAGTTTTCTTCTTCCATATGAAAGAAATTAATGGATGGTTACAAGAGGATCCAACATCTCAACTCAGCCCAGTGGCACAGGACTTCTCATCGGCTCCTGATGGTATCAGCATAGTCACTTCATCATGTCTTGTTCACATTTAGAACTAAACTTTGGTGCTAAAACTAAGAGATGGTGCATCATTTCATGTACATTTTCACTAGGCAGAGCCACACACTAACATTTATTCTATGAGTGCAAGAAGCATATATGCTCCCAGGGTCCAGAAAAATGCCCATTGCATGGAACATGTTCACTAAAAATGTACCAAGATACTTGACAATGTCTGTATCTTCTCAAACCAGATTCTAGGAAATGCTTGGCCAGAATATCAGAATATACTATTTCATGCCTCCATCATTGATTCAATTTTTAAAAATCTCTGCAATAACTTAAATTCATTTTTTCTTACTAACTCTTTAAATACAGGGAGTTTTCACTTTTATAGCAAATATGTATTTTAGATAACTACATTAAAGCATAAGAGAGTCATGATTTGTTTTGGTCTAATGACCATTCTAATAAAAATTCTATAGTCACAAGAACCACACTGTCAGTAAAATACCACTAATAATATTAACAATAATAATTAAAGAATCTTTAGGTTTTATAATTCAAGACTGTGTTTACTAGGACTTAAAATTTTAAGTACTATAGGAGATCTGCATAGGGATATACAAAATGCCAGAGAAACAGGCTTTAATTCTGAGATATTTGATAATAGCAGTGATATCTGTTGAAAACTCAGTGTATACTACATCTGTCTACTAAATCTATACACTACATCATTACTTATTGCTACAGGCCTTTGCATTAGGTTTCCCACACTCAGCATGTTATAAAGCTATGGGATAGAAATATTCCTTGGTCAAAATATTAAGAAATGATAGAAAAAGAGTTTGAAATTTTTATATAGCAATCTATACTTCTCCTTTGATCACTGAACTTTATTTTTTTTTAAGTGTAAATGCTCACTGAGGGTTCCGTACACATAAATGCAATACTACTTATGTGACAACCCATGCTGACATAGTAACTATAATACAGATAAGTAAAAAAAAAAAAAAAAAACAGAAACTCAACCACATAGGGAGTGGAAGGATTTTCTTAAGATGGTGATGTGAAAGCTCTCTGTGCAGCTAGGAAAATGTGCATCAGCTAAAATTATGATCCCCTAACTCTTCACACATACAGCTAGACTCCTGTTTAGGTAATAGTAATAACAACAAAAAAAATGATAACTACCTATTTCTGTGTGAGTCCAAGAAAAAGATTTTATGTGTCAAGTAAATTCATGGGTCTTGATATGTTCCATTTTGATCTAAGTAAGAAGGAGCTAAGAGGAATCTTCATGGCAAAGCCTTTCCAAAGACAATAGGGTCATAGGATGCCTATGCTGTCTTTTTCTAAACTTTTATATTGCTTATGAATCAGTGGTTCCACCCACAAATGCTATCCTTCTATACCCAATCTCATGGCCCCCCAGCTGCACAAAGCCATACTGTTTTTTTTTTTTCAAAATAGAGAAAACTCTGCATTGTGGATGTGATTTTTCTTTAACCATAGAAAAAGGAGCTTAGACTGTTGAAGTGCATTCATTGGCTGAGACAGTAACTAATCTTCCTGCCTTCAAGTCTGGTCTTTTGTACTGAGCTTCCTAGTGTTGATTCAGATATATACAATTGTCAGAGAGGAAAACTTTCTCTTTATCTGCCACATTTAGAACTTCAAGTTTGCTATTCCTTTCAGAAGTACATGTGTTTACATAAAAATCTCCAATTCATACACACTGTTGATTTGCGACCAGGTTTCACTAAGAATATCGAGATTAGTGGAGCTGACAGTCCAGCATGAGTAAGAGGTTTCTATATGAAGAATAAATATTACTATTTCCATGTATTTTATAAAATAGCAAAGAAAATAATGTGATCTTTTTTGCTATTCTTTTCTTGAATAATTTTTGTTATTCTTAACATATGTTAATTAATAGTGAGTTTCATTATGATACTTTTACACGTGCACATAATGTATTTTGGAAATATGATCTTTGTAAAGAGTTTCTCCTTAATTTACCAAATGACAAAAAAGAATTTTTAAAAAATTCTTCAGTCATATAAAACATCCCGACTGCAATTTCCATCCCATCCTCTCTTCCCTTCTTCCCCAGATCCAGCTCCCCTCCAATTCCCCTTAGAAAAGAGCAGGCCTCCCAGGGACATCAACCAAACAGCATAATTTGTTCCAGTATGACCAGGCACACACCATCACTTCAAGGCTGGGCAAGGTTACCCAATAGGAGGAGAAATGTCCCACAAGTAGGCAAAAGAGTCAGAGGCCACCCCTATTCCCGCTGTTAGGAGTCCCACAAGAACACCAAGCTACTCAGCCATAATGCACACACAGAGGTCAGACCCATAGAGGGTCCCTTATCTCTGTGAGCCCCTGTTAGTCCTGGTCTGTTGATTCTGTGAGCTGTGTGATCCTGGTGTACCTAACTCCTCTGGTTCCTTAGATTATTCCTCTCCCTCTTCTTCAGGACTCCCAAAGCTCCCCTAATGTTTGGCTGTGGGACTCTACATCTGCTCCCATTCGTTGTTGGATGAAGTCTCTCTAGTCTCTTTGATGAGGATTCTGCTAGGCTGTGATCTCAGAATACACTGGCTGGCAGGACAAGCTGTAGGTCGAAGGTTTTGTGGTTGGGTTGGTGTCCCAATCCCTCCACTTAACATCTTGTCTGGTTACAGAAGATGGCCATTTCAGGCTCTGTTTCCCATTATTAGGAGTCTTTGCTAGGGTTGCTATCATAGATTGTACAGGGTTTCCATTGCACTAGGTTTCCACTCCACCCCCAGGAATGTTTCCCAATTACAGTAATTTCTTCCAGTATTTTCTCCCCTCTTCTGTCCCACTTGATCCCTCCTATTCCCAATCCTACCTGCCCCAAGTCCACCTGAGAAATATATTCTATTTCCCTTTCCCTGGGAGATCCTTGCCTTCTCACCACAAGCACTGGGTTTATGGTTATCCTTTACAGCTAGTATCCACTTATAAGTGAGCACATATCATGTTTGTCTTTGTGGGTCTAGTTACATTACTCAGGATTTTTTTCATTTCCTTTTTAAAGACTTCTATCATCTTCATAATACTGGTTTTTAGGTGATTTTCTTGTGCTTGAGCTGTGTTGGAGTATTCGGGCCTTGCTGTTGTAGGGTAGCTGGGCTCTGGTAGTGCCATATTGCCCTGGATGTTGTTGATTTTATTTTTACTCTGGCCTTTAGGCATCTGAATTGGAGATGATTATAGAGGTCTAGGTGCTGATTTCTGAGTTTTTCTTTATTGAATTGGTATTTTTCCTTGGTTTCTGTTTCCTCTTTTGTCTTCTGGTCTTTGTGGTCAGATTTCTGGTGGCTAGTGTGGCCTTTGCTGCAGCGGGGTGGTGGGGGGAGGTGTCTGCCCAAGTTGGCAGGTTGGATGTGGTGATGAGGAAGGGAGCTGAGATTGGGGGCATGGAAGGAGTAGAGACAATCCACTGCCCATCTGTGGTTCTGGTGGCAGGTGTGCTCTCTGGTCTGATAGGAAGTCTCTGTTTGAGTTTGCCTGTTTTTCTGGCTGCTCCTTTTCTTCAAACAGTACCAGCCTGCTCCTATTTTTTTTGACTGCCGTCTCCTGGGCAGCAGAAGTCTGTCAAGATGGGGCCAAGGACATGGCAGCAGGAGGGCATTGTGGTGGACTGTGATTGAGAGGACAGAGGAGTGGGTCTTTGAGAACTGAATCTTGGGAGTGGGACAGTTCCTGTTCCAGGAGGGTGACTTACCTGTTCTTCTGACTAGTGTGGCCTGCTCTACTGGAGTTGGGGGCAGAGGGCCTGCAGTGGGACAGGTGGTGAGCTCAACAAATGTAATTCTAGTCACTTTTTGTACAAGAAACAATGGATAAGGATAATCCTTGTATGTCAGGAAGGCCTGTATTAGACAGGGGAGACAAGATGAGAAAATACAGCTGCAAGGTGTAAGGGCAGGGAGTGTGTGATGAACTTGAATGCAAGAGATACACTGAATTTATGTTAGAAAATGGCTGCAAAGGACATTGAATCTTGTTAGGAAATGGCTTGTCTTCATGACATCACCCGACTTTAGAGTTAATACCTACTTTAACAGTCTAGTTGAGGGTTCATTCATAATGCCTTTTAGTGGTTTTCATAAATACTAGAAGTCAACTGTACATTTGCACAGTGTGACTTGTGGTCCTACATGAGGAGACAGGAATAAACTTAAGGGTTAGTAACACTTCTGGACAATGTATATCCTATAATATTCAATTCTCAATCCTACAAACACCATGAGACTGCCAAGAATGAAACCTAATGGCAGGATGTCCCCCTTTTAAATTAAACTTCATTCTTTTAACATTTCATCTGTGTGGCACATTTAATAAATTTAATTTTGAGTAATAAGTCCTTCATATGACTTTTTAAAGTTTGAGCATAGAAAGTCAACCTCTGTTGTTGTATTAGTGTTTGGTTATCCAAAGATAAATTTCAAAGTGACTGAGAAGAAGGAAGCATAGAAAATAGCCATTAAATTTTTCTTCCAATTAAATTCAAATTAATTGTGTTAGGATTTCAAATACAAGAATTTGTTTTCCCAAAATTAGAAAACAAAAGTTAAGTGTACCAAAGCTCTTTAAACAAAACCTTAGCTATTGTCACTGTTAGGGAGATGGAGAAACAGGGAGTAGCATTTCTGTGTTTTATGGAGACACCTAGTTATTCTTAACTGCTAACGAAACAAGGCAAACAGAACCATCTATGTTATTTCTTGGCATCCTTCCATATGTGAAGCCAGAACTTCAATCCTTAGTATCTTTCCCCATCCCAAAATATTAAGAACTTAGGGCAGGTTTGTGGTGAATAGGTTAATGTATGAAATCAGGCAATCTGAACTCATGCATTCAAATGGCATTTGATGAAAATGTCTGTGTTTCAGACTTTATTTTCCTCCAAATCCTGTGGATATAATGGAAAATAAAGTCAAACTCTGGCTGGTCCTCTCATGTCAAGAAGAAAGACAATGGGGATGCGGGTGCTGTTCCATTGTAAATCAAGTGCTAAGTACCCATGAGGCAGTGAGTTTTCACGCGCTCCCCCCTCCCCCACACCGGGGCATTAATCAACAAATAGAGATGTTATCACAAGTCTCAGAAGAGAAGATACAGGGTATAACAAATGATGTTAAATAGTTGGAATGTCAGGGAAAACTTCCTTGATGAAGATGCTTAATTGAGGCCATAAAGCAGGTAGGCGAGGAAATGTGTTCCCAGTGGGGAAAACAGGAATGAAGGTACAGAGGAAGCTAACATAAAGAGTGGTACTGATAGGGAGCAGAGGCTGGGAAGGTTGGTAGAAAGGTCATGTGGGCCTCACACATTATCTTTTATTCTAAGCCATGAAAAGGTGGTGAACCAAGTAGGCGACTTAATCAGATATTACAGCTTGCATCTGGAAAGAACAGCTGCTGTTTTGGAGGACTGATTGTAACCAGTATTGGTGGTTGGGCTACAACAGGGGTGTTTGAGTAAAGACTCTAGGGGACTTAAAGGTACCTCATAAAGCAGCAGGTGTTGGGCATCCAAAGAAATGAAGGATTCGGAGGATCCACAGGAGACAAAATTGACATGACTAGGTGATACAATGGGTATGGACTCTCTTGATTATTTAATATATTTTCATATATTCTGTTCTTACATGTAAATGAATTACATATGTGGGTGTATATTATGAGGTTGTGTGTTTCTGATTAGTGTTTGTGGTAGTTTGAATAGGTACGGCCCCCATAGAACTCATGTGTGAATGCTCGACCCATAAGGAGTGGCACTATTAGGAGGTGCGGCTTATTGTAGTAGGTATGGTTTTGTTGGAGGATGTGTGTCACTGTGGGGGTGGGCTTTGAGGTCTCACATATGTCCCAGCCACACCCAATGTGACAGTTCCCTTCTTGTTGCCTGTAGACCATGTGCAACTCTCGGCTCCCTCCAGGCGCTGTGTCTGCTTGCCTGCTAACATGTCCCACCATGAAAAGAATCAACTGAACATCTGAAACTGTAAGCTACTCAACTAAATGTTTTCCTTCATAGGAGTTTCCATGGCCATGATGTCTCTTTACAGCAAAGGAAACCCTACCTAACACAGTGCTTTAAGTGCTTTATGGAGAATGCTTTTAAAAGATCAATTAATTTATTTACCTTTTTAAAGCATATTTTCATTTTCTCAATTAAGAGTGATGCTCAGGATTTTAATGCTCATGAAGTATGGAACGGTTGGATGAAGCAGGAAAGACAACTTTTCTCTTTGCTGGGAAAACTCATCAGCTTAAGAATTCTGTCACACTCTTTACTTTGTTTAAGGCTGATTCAGCCAAGCTTCTTCCAAACCACTCATCAAAGAAGTCACTTAAATAATGACTCAGTTATAATAATATATTAGAGTCAAGGTGACAATAAAGGAGAATTAAAAGTGAAAAATAGTGAATAATGTGCGACCGTCATCATCCAGGTAGGGCATGAATGATTTAGGGTCAGCCTGCAGAATGATATTGGAAAAGTGACCGGGCTCAGGCTTCTACTTACTGAATTTTTATTTTACCTTATTGATTTTTCTCCTGTTGCAATCATACAATTCTTTTTGATGAATTCTGCAGCTTTTATGATTCTGATTTATTAGAGTAGTTAAAAGAAGTGTAAATTAAAATTAAAATCTTCATGTGTTTTCACATTTTTTCATAAGATTTCTTTAGGTAGCAGTTAAATCATTACCCCATAAAAATACATTTAATAGCACCATTTCTTGTATTATGCAGTGCCCGAATGTCATGTCTGAGAAAATGTTTTTGGGGTCTTAGTACAGGGTTCACCAACTAATAACTAAGGAAAGATGGATGTATCTACTGGAGACATGGAACAAAACATTTAGGTATTTTGCCTATTGGTATTTGTATATAAGTAAAATTTTACTTTCAAAGCAATGAGCAATGGAAATGGTATGTGTTTTAGCGGGAAAATTAAGTTGCAACTCAGTGCTGAGCTGCACGGAGGTTTTATGGAATGGCTTAGTCGGGGGCTCTGGTTCATGAGACCAGACTTTGGAAACATGTAGTGTTTTGGAGATTTTGCTGTGATATAAGTTTCTAAGACTCTAAAGTAAACAATTATACAGCATATTACTGTGTTACTTTAGCCTACTCATAGCAGGAAGAACATTTTAAACTACAGTATCATAGGGTTCTTTCAGTCTTCCTTCCTGTTTTACTTTTATTTTGTTTTTGAAATGAGATCTCATTAGGTTACTCTGGCTGTCCTGGTACTCACTCTGTAGATCAGGCTGACCTCTAACTCACAATGATCTACCTGCCTCTGCCTTCTGAGTGTTGCGATTAAGGTGTGTGCCACCATGCCCAGCCCTCTTGTGTTTTATCTTTCCTTTCTTAATCATAGGTCCATTGTCAAGCACCAGGTACTGGAAAGGATACCACAATCTAGAGAAGTCTGAGGGAATAATTAGGTTTAACTTTAAGTCTATTTTCTTGATAATAATACAAATAATTACCTTCAGGTTGGTATTTTATATTGTAAGTGATTAATTTGACTTGGAACATCCTTTATTTAGGAATATTTCTAAGAAGCTCTTGACATTTGGTTTTTGTCTCTGAGTCAACAGGAAGTACTGCCACTGAGAGCAGGGAATGTTAAAATGGCTGCCACTCTGACTTAGCCAGTTTAGTTTCAGCTTCTGTTTAGGTACTGTCTTTCGAACAGCAGTGCTTTTTCTGTCCTTCCTTCTGACAGCATTATGCCAAGTTCATTTCTGTTTTCCTCTTATTAAAAGGGTTACTGATACCTCTCTCCTAATTTTCAAGTGTTCTTGTCTCTGATCAATAATCTATACTAATTATTTTTGGGAAATGTGAAATGTTTTAAAATAATGAAGTCACTTTTTTGTTATTGAGCCCATATTGATTTGGGGTTCAAATTCTACCATCTTTAGGAATGCTTTTTGATAATTCTTCCTGTTTAGTGGAATATGTCTTGACTCTAGAATGATTAAAACATTTTCAAGATTGCACATATTAAGTATTATATGTAATTCAATTTATGTTGTGACTGTTCTTCCCATTTTCTTTTTTAATTTAAATTAGAAACAATCTTATTTTATATATCAATCCCAGTTCCCTCTCCCTCCCATTTTCCCATGCCCCCAACTGACCCCTATCGCATCCTTTTTCTGCTCCATAGAAAGGGTAAGAAGGCCTTCTATGGGGGATCATCAAAGTCTGTCACATCATTTGGGGCAGAGCCTAGGCCCTACCCCATGTGTTTAGGCTGAGAGATTATCCCTCTATGTTGAATGGGCTTCCAAAGTCTATTTGTACACTATTTGTACACTATGCTGTTCTATTACCAGGGGCCCCGTAGACTGCCCAGGCCTCCTAACTGTAACCCACTTGCATCCTATGCTGGTTTCTAAGCTGTCAGTCTGAGGTCCATTACCTCCCCCTTTTTTAAGGCCAGCTGTTTCTGTGGCTTTCTCCAGCATGCTGTTAACCCCTTTACACATCACTCCTTCTCCCTCTCCACAACTGGATTCCAGGAATTTGACTCAGTGTTTAGCTGTGGGTCTCTGCTTCTATTTCCATCCTTTACTGGATGAAGGCTCTAGGATGGCATAGAAGGTAGCCATCAATCTCATTATAGGGAAAGGGCATTTAAGATAGCTTCTCCCTGATGGGAGATATCATTCTATAAAGATGTTTTTCATACTGGTTAATGAATAAAGCACTGTTGGCCAATAAGAAAGCAAGACAGGTGGGACTAGGAGACGAGGAGGAAAGAGGAAGTAGTAAAGAGGAGTCAAGGTGGAGAATCTGGAGAAAGCAGGACACTAGCTGGCTCTCCAGTAAGATGAGATCATGTGGAAATACATAGATAAACAGAAATGGGTTAATACTTAAGACAGAGCTAGCTGACAAGAAACAAGTAACTGTCCAACAGCATTATATCAAATACAGAGTATCAGTGTGTTATTTGGAGCTGGTGTGGTGGTGAGACAAGACCAGCGGCGGGTGGAAAAACCTACTCCTTACACCTCCCCTATTGCTTAGATTTTTAATTGGGGCCATCCTTGTAGATCTCTGGGCATTTCCCTAGTGCTAGATTTCTCTCTAAACCTATAATGGCTCCCTCTAATAAGGCATCGCTTTTCTTGCTCTCCTCTATTCTCCCCCCCTCAATCTTCCTGCTCCCTCATGTCTTCCTCCCCACTTCTCATCTCCCTTTTTTGTTCTCCTAACTCCTTCCCCCCAACCCATGCTCCCAATTTGCTCAGCAGATCTTGTCCCTTTCCCCTTCTGTGGGGGGCCATGTAAGTCTCCTTTAGGATCTTCTTTGTTTCCTAGATTCCCTGGAGGTGTGAATTGTAGGCTGGTAATCCTTTGGTCTATGTCTAATATCCCTATATGAATGAGTAAATACCATGTTTGTCTTATTGTGACTGGGTTACCTCACTCAGGGTGGTTTCTTCCATTTGCCTGAAAATTTCAAGATTCCATTTTTCCCCACTAAGTAGTACTCCATTGTATAGATGTGCCACATTTTCTTTATCCATTCTTCAGTTGAGGGACATCTAGCTCGCTTCCAAGTTCTGGCTATTACAAATAATGCTGCTATGAACATGGTTGAACAGATGTCCTTGTGTGAATGTGCATCTTTTGTGTTTATATCTAAGAGTGGATTTGCTGGATCCTTAGGTAGACTGATTCCCAATTTCCTGAGGAACCACCATACTGATTTCCAAAGTGGCTGTACAAGTTTGCACTCCCAACAGCAGTGGAGGAGTGTTCCCCTCTCTCTACATCCTTTCCAGCATAAAGTCATTGGTGTTTTTTATTTTAGCCATTCTAAAGTAGTTACAAACTTAATTACCTTTGTATTTTCATATTGGTGAGTATAAATGAACTCATTTTATAGTTGAAGGCCAGGTGTTCTAGCAGCTGTATTGTTTTAATGCAGCCCCTGAAGCAGGCAGTCAGCCTTTCTTCATCTTTAATCACATAGCTGGAAATTGGGTGACTCACACACAGGAAACGGTCCCTGGCCATGCATTTCTCTAGGAATTCCTAGAAGGAAACCTTCAACATTCTATAGTAGCTGTGTCTGGCAGCTCTGTTCATTTGGAGAGATGCTGGAGGAAATTGTCACTAAGACTGAAATCCTAGGATGATATTTAAAGTGCCAGCAAAATTACTAAGTCTTTAAAATATCTGAAAGATGAAATTTCTTTGGAAGAAGAATACATGCGAGGCCAATATACAAGGGGGTCTGTGAAATAAGAGGCAAAGTTGAAATGAGATCTTCATATTGAATGGTGGCTGTCCAATATTTGAACCAAGGTAGTGTCTGAAACACACACACACACACACACACACACACACACACAAAACACAGAGAGAGAGAAGCAAAGAAAATCATGAGGCTATATAACATTAGAAGCTTTAATCGTCTTGCATTCTTGAAATGTTTATAATTGATAAATTACTTTAATATTGGCACTATGACCTAGAAACTTTAAAAACACCCCTTTTCAGTACAGACGAATAAATGAGGGCCCCTTTTATCTAAGGTTGCACAAGAGGAGAAGACACTGCAGTTCTGCACAATTCCAGCAGGGGTCAATATGTTTTCATCATTACATAGGAACGCTCCCAGGAAGCAGCCTCAGTGTTGATCCTAATTGGAGCAGACACAAGGATCTTCTATAATCCTCTGACATCCTTTTCAAATAATAATTCTTAGGTGGGTGGTGGGCTGGTGGCTGCAATGCCAGTGCGAGGCTTCTCCACAATGAAGCCTAACCATTGTCAATTATTTTTGATGTATGCTAGCTTAACTTAAGTCTCCTTCTGACTGGCGTTTCCAACCCACAGAAGGGTATTGCTCCTCCTAATTATTGAGACACAGTGCCCGGGATGGTCAGAACCAGTGTGCTATTTTGGCTTAATGTGCTCTCCAAAACTCATTCCCTCTTCCCAGCCTCCTTGTGCTTTTTCCATTCAGCACAAAGCAAAGCATATGCTTTCAGTCAAGTGTCTTAGGCATGGCTTACTTATAACCTTAATTGCTGGGGCCATTTGACTTAACTCATTATATGCCAGTCCTTGGCAGCGATTAGAGACATCCTGAGTGTTCCTGATTATAGCCGCGTGCATATATCTTCCAACAGTTTAGTAATCACAACTATGCATTGTCTAATAATTTGTTTAGGGGCTCTGCCAGCTGTGGTAATGTATTAAGGGAACCAGTTGTCACTCTTTGTGTGCATTTTAAAGTCTTGGTCTCCAATTGTCAAGCAGAAGGTAGTTTTTTTTTTTTTTTTTTAGAAAATAAAAATATTTCCTGCTCCCCCAAACAGCTCGTTCAATTTTTACTGTGTTTGGCCACGGGTACAGCCCTTTCTACTGATCAGAGAAGTGAATGTCTCCATGTAGAGACATTTGCAGAAACCTGGTTCTGGAGAGCCAGGAGTGTTGAGCAAGAATATATTACCAGGACACTGCGAAGATGCTTAACTGCTTGTGTGCCGATGCTGTCTGCACTAGGGAAAAGGGTGAGCAGTCATTTGGCAGTACACAGCACCCTAACACCCAGTGAACGGGAGGCTTTTACCTGAGGCCTTCACACCTCTCTCTAGGTGGGGGTTGGGGAATGCCTTTTGGAAGGTGAAATACAAGCTTGAAAGCTACAGCGAGCATGGCAGACTAATGGCATTTAGAGCTTGCACCAGGTTTATAGGGAGTCAGGGGAAATTTCCACTCCATGTAGAGAGGTTGATGGGTTCCTAAGAGGATCTTTTGACACCTCCTAAACTGGTACATGCTTTTTATACTTGTAGGTGCATTTTACCCGCCTAAAACTGTTGATGTTTCTTTTACTGTCAAAGATCACCAAGATCCTTTAAAGTTTATGTCGCCATATTTAAGCAAAGCAGGTGATAATGTTCTTTGATGACTCCACTCCATTACCTGTCTTTGTCTTTCAATCCCATCTTTATGTTGAAAGAAATGTAAGAACCATCCTCAAGTTCAGATTGAGGGGGAAGGGTGGCATGGCACAAGTCAGTATGTCGTGGATCTGACATTCAGGAGAAGCTGGGGAGAATTTTGGCCTCACCCTTGGCAGTTGCCAAAGGCAGATTAATTTCCCACTGTTTTAGAAAAAGTGTTATTTACAGGAGTATAAAAGTAGTTCTATGCACAAGAATGCATCTCTTAAAAATAAGCATTTATTTATTTGCTTTCTTAGTGTCTGCTATAATGCCAGAATCTGCTGCCAGTATGGGACTATAGTGGTGAATAAAACAGGCTTGGGCTTTATTCCCATGAAGGTTACATGCTGCTTGCTAAAATATACATGATTTGAAAGTATGTATGTTCTTTAAGAAAAAACCTCCACAGTATATTTTTATTTCCTTACTTCACACATTTGCTTCTTCATATTTAAAATGTAGGCTGAGATACTCCTTGCACTCTTTGGAAGTGAAAAAAAAATTATAGCTGCAGGGTGAACTACAGAATTTTGGGGACTGCAGAATTGCTTCGAAGTCCTAATTGATGACAGTGTGGCTACAAACTGGTTTACAAATAATTAACAGATTAGAGTGCTTTTTAGAAAGTTCGCTCATTCATAAAATGGAGTAATATGCCTCTGGAGCAGTGGACACTAGAGTTCAGGATTGCCTATCCCCTCCACAGGAGGCTGTGATAACTCAACATGCCCATGTCTTGTTCTCACAGCAAGGCTTCAGGAGAACCAAATGGGCTCTGCCCTTGGAGTCCTGACCTCACAAATTAGGAGCAGCAAGAGGAAGCAGCTTCCAAATTACTCTCTAAGACTTGTGTGCATTTTAGTTCTATCCACTGAGTTTACTGTTAAATGTGGAAGCAAACTTATAGGAGAGTAATTGGTTTTTTTTCCATTTGTTTACTCAAATACATCTCAAAGTTCAAAGAATGACCATCTGCATTTAATTAAAAAAACAAAACAAAACAACAAAAAACGTTTTGAAAGTTTAAGTGAAACCCAGTTCTTGAAGGTGTCCTAGGTCTTTGCTTTTTGTTAGGATGGTTCAGTTTTCAAGACATCTGGAAGCTACCTTGGGCATCTAGTCTAGCCTGTGTGTAATGGCTAGGGTGTTCTTTTCAAAGCTCAACTTTGATATTTTACTTTCCCTCACTTAGAGGAAAACAACAAACCACCACCATCCCAGGACCAACAATGCAAGCTAGTGACACCCTCCCCTACTGGCCTACCTTTCTTTTCCTCCTCAGAAGATGTCATTGATAAACAATGTTTTCTGTTCATGTTTACCTTGAATTAGTGAACAACTCCAACCAGTGAATAGGTATCTTGCATGGACAGCTTCCTCACTTACAAGAAAATCCTGTGCTGGGGAGGTCATAGACCTAAGGGGAAAATTACTGTTTGAACATGATGACAATCTGCTTCCTTGGAAATTTGTTTGTGTCTACAGATTAGTGTGACCCTTGGCCTTGTTGGAGAAACTTCTTGTTGAGGTGGGCAATGGTTAGTGCAGAGACTCTCACAATCTGTATAAGAGCTAAAACCATAGGATGTTGAATGCTCAGCCCTCAATGGAACATCTTTATCTTAAACACAGCCCTAACGCTTATGAAACAGCATAGATAAAGAGGTGGAGGGCTGAAGAATGTAAGAGCTTGGAGACTGGTGGGAATAATGTGAAAATCTGTCTTTTGGCCATGTCATATTTGTTGCACTCATAAATTTATAGCAGCAATAGCTGCTTGTGTAAGTTTGGGCCTGTCAACATTCCATCAAAGAGGAAAGAAGTCTCCGAGGATCCACCCCTACCTGAGAAGTTCTAGGCAGGGGCATAGTACACAGGGTAACAATTACTGGTGATGCTCATGTTCAGGTAGATATTGCCCAAGCCAACTCTATTTATGGAGGCATAATTATATGCAGTAGGCTACAAAGAACAAAAGAGATATGAAAGGAGTTGTGAAACTCATTGGAAAGAAGAGGTTCCATGGGAGGTGAAGGGAATGAGAGGATGTGATCAAAACATTGTTGGGTATTATTACAGTAGCTCTTAAGTGAAGTGGATCTGGGGGAGAGTGGAGGTGGGGGTCAGGAAGTGGGAGGAGTGGAGGGAGGGGAGGTAAACTGGGATCAGGATATATTATATGAGAGGAAAATTAAAATAAAACAAAACTTGCTTTAATCTTAGTGAATGTTTTTCCTGCTACACGTGGGATGAAGGTGTCGTGTGAATCTGGGTGCTGGTTAAAGCCTGTGTCCATTAACCAGTGGGCACTAACTCAGACACTTACATTATACCTTGGCAACCCAGTATTTCAACGTTCTACTTCCTCTCTTATGTTGTTTTCTGACATTATAGAAAAAGGTTAATTTTGAATTTTAACTTGAAGTAGACCAATTTACTTCAACTGCTGGGACACTTAATTTAAAACTGAGACCCATCTATAGCAAACACTACACACACACACACACACACACACACACACACACACAGAGAGAGAGAGAGAGAGAGAGAGAGAGAGAGAGAGATAGCTAGATAGAGAGAGAGAGAGAGAGAGAGAGAGAGAGAGAGAGAGAAGCTCAGTCCTTCTCTCTGAGTTGATCTCTGTCTAGCCTAGCATACACAAAGCCCTGGGTTTAAACCTGATTGCTTCTTTAAACTTGTTGTGTTGAGATGCCTGTTATCCCTACAGGAGACAAGAGGATAAGAAGAATAAGTTCATACTCAACATAGTGAATTTAAAGCCAGGTTGGGCTAGATGAGATTCTGTCTGTCTATTCTCTTTAGAGAAGATAATATGATTCAATACTCCTACAATATAATATTTACTATGTTGAAAACACAGGCAAATGCATAGAACCAGCAAGACTTAACCTTATAACCAATAGAGAAAGCAGTTTGAATAAATCAACTTCAGGATCCCACAAATTTACAAATATGATAAAATTTATCAGTCACTATGTCATGAATATACATGTAAAGGCTGTTATATACCTTTGACATAACCAATAATAGTATGATATATAAATTAAGAAAATGATTCATAATAACCCATCAATTAGAAATTCTCAAACTAAAAAGTTGATAACAGAGATTATAAAGTTTAATAAAAGGCTTCTCTGTGTGGTGAAAGTAGCAGAAGAAATATTTAGTCATCATTGAGATAGATAAATAAAAATCATATCTGAGGAGCACAAAAAGAAGTGAAAAGTTATTAATTGATCATTAAGAAGATATGAGACAATAGGAAATAATCTAATATGAGTATAACTAGAGTCCTAGAAGTTGAGGGGTGGGAGAATAAAAGATACATTAAATAATATTTGAATGATTAAAGATCTCCTCAGCTAGGTATAGTGGAGGCATGCCTGCATTTCAACATTGAGGAGGCAGAGGTAGGAAGGACACCATAACTTGGAGACCAGCCTGGCCTACATGGCAACTTTTTAGCCAGCCAGGAACATGTACAATCAGATTTCATTTCCAAAATGTTTCAAATTGAGGAACATATAATCTTAGAGTTTCAAAGAGTTCATCCAGCAGTGACCTATCAAAAAATTAGCACATTTCATAGTTTAAAATGATGAAATGAAACATAAAGAGAAAATACTCTAAGCAACTGGAAAACAATTAAGTATTATATACAGAAACATATCTGAATAGTAGCTGGCATTCAGCTGGTTTTCACATGCTTCCAAAACAATGAAACTTAGACAACAAAGAATAATGTTTAACAACCTAAGAGAAATAATTAAAAGAAAGATTGAATATAAAATTATATTTCCAGTGGAAATATTCACAGAACAAAGTAAAACAGAAAAAAACGACATCATAACTCATAATTCATCAGTAGCAGGCCTGTTTTACAAAATACTATGAAATTTCTTGAGTTTAAAGGAAGTGACAGTACATGAAAGCTCATACTTATAGGAAAAATGAAGAATACTACAAATGATACATAAGTGGTAGCCATAAACTATGTTCACTACTAATTGTGGTATGATATATCTTTGTCCAACAACAGCACATCAGGAATCAAGGAGCTGGGCTGATGATAAAATGGAAAGAATAAAAGTCATCTTCTATGGTAACAACTTTGAACCTTGCTGGAGATGAGTTTGACTCATCGGTTGGGAAAAACAGAGTCAATGCCAGACTTCGTGTGTGTGCATAAAATTTATTGGGGTCAGAAAAGAAAGGAGAGATGTATGAAAAACTATTTAAGTCCACAGAAACAAGGAGGTAAGGGGATGAGATTATAAAGAACACTTCCAAAATGATTTGGTAGACAAACAGGGGCTGTTAAGCTAAAGCCGCCTTTAGTGGATTGCTTTGTTTCTCAGGCAAGGCCTGCCATGGTACTTCGACGAGCTCAGGTACTGTTGGAAGCACTCTGTGGGAAGCTGGGCCTGTGTGAGGGTGGTGGACCAGAGAGGCTGTTGTAGACCTAAATTTCTGTCCTGTCCCTCCTTGTAGCTGTTCAGTCCCAAATAGACACACAGAGGTTATATTAATTATAAACTGTTTGGCCTATTACTCAGACTTATTATTAACAAGCGCTTACAACTTAAATTTTCCTATAATTCTTATCTATGTTTAGCCACGTGGCTTGGTACCTTTTCTCAGTGAGGCATTCTCATTTTGCTTCCTCTGTGTCTGTCTGGTAACTGCTTCTATGCATTTCTTCTTCCCAGAACTCTTCTAGTCTTTTATCCCTGCCTATACTTCCTGCCTGGCTAATGGTCATTCAGCATTTTATTAAACAAATACAAGTGACAAATCTTTACAGTGAACAAGAGCATTATCCCACATCAGGTTTCCATAGGCTATTAGACATTATAAGTGATGCATTTTCATACCCTTTCTCAATAAATGAGGAAGTGACTACCTGAAGGCAATCATGTAAGTAGAGAAGATCCGACTAGCATTGTCAGAAAATTGAACTCTTTGGTATTTTTACTTTTCTGTACAGAATACCTGTGCAATGTGCATTCATTTCATATGTGTAGGAAAAAAATCAACCAAAGGAGGACTGCACTGTCCAAAGAGTATGGATTGAAATATTATAGGATAAGGTTGACAACAGAAGATGTATGAGAAATCAGTAATAGGATATCTTGAAGACCCCAATAATTTGGACTTTAAACATCCAAAGACCATATAAATAAAAGTCACAGACAAAATTATGAAATATCTGACTTGAATAAAAAAAAAGATGATATTTAACAATTGTGGGTTCAGGACCATCTCTGCCTATAGAATCAAACACCATATCAGAAGGCCAGAATTAAAAACACAAATAAATAAAAAGAATATGACATGCCAAAATTTGGGAGACAAAGGAGATAAAGCAGGTCTGGAGGATAGCTAACTGTTTTATATGCTTACTTTCGAAAATCTCAATGCAATGGTAAATCATCAATAGACTGTGATTCAAAAAGTCTGGAAAGCAATATGCTAATCTAGCAAGCAAATGGAACCAGACCAATCAATATCTTACATAGCTATTCTCTATCTGATAAAAAAAAAAAAACTTTAAACCCAATTAATCACAAGAGCTAAAGGGGGCACTATGTTTTAATAAAGGTAACACTTAATTGAAATAATGTAACAACTGAAAAAATATATACATAAAACATTTGTATTTCTAATATATAAAATAAACACTAATATAAAAGTTCAGTTACTTTATAATACAATAGTAGTTGGTGATTTCAATATTCAATTTTCATCTTTATATAAATCATCAAAACTAAAAGTGAACAACAGCAATTAAAAAAAAACCTCTTAGATAAAATTACTCATAGGACAACTGAACATAACAGATACATACAAAACTTCCCATTTAATACATACAGAATAAAAAAATTCACATGATCCAATAAATTCTCCAAAAGAGAGTATATTCTAGACAATATACTAAGCTTTACCAATTAGAAGAAAATCAAAATATTTTATTGGGTCCAATCAGTATATACTGCAATAAAGTTTGAAGTCAACATCCAGAAACTATACAAATCCATGGAGAGTAAACAATACATTCTTGAATTACTAGTTAGTCATTGATGAAATCAAGGAGAAATTTTTTACTCAAGGAGGAATTTTTAAAGTTCCTAGAGCAAAATGAAAATGAACAATGGCTTACTATTTCATGGGGATACAGCTGAGTCAGTTCTCTTGAAGATCTCAGATAAACCACCTTGATGTACTACGAAATCTTAGACAAATGAAAACAATGTAAACACAAGAGCAAACTATAATAAATAATAAATACAGACTGAAATAACACAGAAATTCAATCAAAGGGGTGGTATTTCTGAAAACAAACAAACAAACAAAAAAAAAATGGATTGACTATTTTGCAGTCAAACTAACTGAAAGAAGGAAGAAACGACCCAAGTTAGTAAAATTAGAGGTGGAATAATGAGTAAAAAGTCAAGACCAGGCTGTAGAAACCCACAGAAAGTGCTGACCTGAACAATGGGAGCTCATGGACTCCAGTCTAATAGTTGGGAAACCAGCATAGGACCAACCCAGATTCCCTAAATGTGGTGTTAGTTGGAAGACTGGACAGTTTATGAGGCCTCTGGTAGTGGATCAGTATTTATCCCTAGTATACGAATGGCCTTTGGAAGCCCATTCCACATAAAGGGATACTCTCTCAGCCTAGACACATGGGGGAGGGTCTTGGCCTTGCTCCAAATAATATGACAGAATTTGAAGATTCCCAATGAAAGGTCTCACCCTAACTGGGGATCAGAAAGCAGATGGGATAGGGGTTGGTGGGGGGAGGCAGGGGAGGACAGGAGGGTGTGGGAAATGGGATTGACATGTAAAACAAGCTTGTTTCAAATTTAAATAAAATTATAAAAAAATAGAGATGAAAAAAGAGAAATTATTAGAGATTCTTATGAAGCATGAAGAATTATTAGGTAATACTTTCAAAACTGTATTAGAATAAAACTGGAAAATCTAGAAGAAAGGGATAAATTTTTAGACACTTAATGAGCAAGAAAATGAACAAAGCTAAGCAATTAAAATCAACTTACTAAGATCTACCCCCCAAAAAGACAGTGAACAGATTATCAACATGATTGAAGCAATAATAAAAAGTCCCCCAACAAGGAAAATTCCAGAGACAGATTCATTGTTAGATAATACTATCCACAAACCATAACATAAAGCCAGGAAAGAATGTGGTCAAACTTGTTTTTTTTTTTAAAAATATTTTTATTTAAATAAAAAACAATGTTATTTTACTTACCAATCCCAGTTCTTTCTCCCTCCTGTCCTCCCACTTCCTCCACCTTCTTCCTATCCCCCCCCCCATCTACTTTTCAGGGAGGGTGAGGCCTCCCATGGGGAATCCTCAAAGTCTGTCACACCATTTGGGTCAGGACCCAGCGCCTCCCCCTGCATCTAGGCTGAGAGAGTATCCCTCCATAGGGAATGGACTCCCAAAGTCCATTTGTGTTCTAGGAATAAATACTGATTCCACTGCCAGAAGCCCCAGAGATTGCCCAAGACACCCAACTCACACCAACATTCAGGGGGCCTGGTTCAGTCTTATGCAGGTTCCCCAACTGTCAGTCTGGAGTCTGTGAGCTCTCACTTGTTCAGGTCAGCTGTTTCTGTGGGTTTCTTCAGCATGGTCTTGACCCCTCCTCCCTCTCTACAATTGGATTCAGGAGTTTGGCTCAGTGTTTAGCATGTCTGCTTCTGCTTCCATCTACTGGATGGAGGCTCTATGATGGCATATAAAGTAGTCATCAATATCATTATATGAGCAGGGAATCTAAGGTAGCTTTTCCACTGTTGTTTAGATTCTTAATTGGGGGTCATCATTTTATATTCCTGGGAAATTCCCAATTGCCAGCTTTCTTGTTAAGCCCATAATAGCTCTCTCTTTTAAGGTATCTCTTTCCTTGCTCTCCTTCCCTGTTTTTCCCCGAACTCAACCTTAACATATTCAATTTTACAAAGTCATTTTATAAAGTCAACCTTACTGGATTCTAAAATTGGATGAGGAAACAATAAAGAAAATTAAGGCCAATTCCTTGATGAATGGAGATGCAAAGATTCTCCTTAGAACTCCTATTACCTAAATTCATGGACATAGTAAAAGGTTATACATCATAACCAAGTTGGTTTCGTGACAGAGATGAATGAAATTTGGCTCAAAATACAAAAATCAATTCATATAATACAAAATACAAGTCGATTGAAGGGCAGAAATGTGTACGAGTATCTCAAGACTAACAGAAAAGCCCATCATCAACAATGGCTTCATAATGAAAGCCCTGAAAGAACTAAGGATAGAAGGAACATACCCTAGCATGATAAAAACTATTATGATAAATTAATAGCTAATATTGTGCTAAATAGAGAAACTGAGAGTATTGTCTTAGTGTTTTGTTACTGTAAAGAGATACTATGTATTAGTACTCAGGCATCTGTACTGGCCTCCTGTCCTTGGGGTTCTGACAGGATACACCCTCAGCTGCAGCCAGTAAGAGCACCACCTGTGCACATTCACTATGTTCCCTTTTATAAAGGCCCTGCCCGCCTCCCATTTCTCTCTCTGTCTCTCTCTGCCTGTCTCTGTCTCTCTCTCCCACCCCCTTACCTCCCTCACTCTCCCTCTCTTTCCCCTTCTCTCTCTGCTCTCTCTTCTCTTCTGCTGCTCCTCACCCCAGAGGCCAGTCTCCCTTCTTCCCTCCCCTCTCCTCCTTTTCCTGATCACTTTTCCCCAGTATAAAACCCTTGCACCCAAGCTTAGTTGCATAGCATCTTTCTCGCTTTTCTAAATAACAACACTTATGGCCAAGGCAATTCTTATAAGTAAAGGCATTTAATTAGGGCTTGCTTACAGTTCAGAAATTTAGTCCATTCTCATCATAGCTGAGAGCATGATAACATGCAGGCAGACATAATGCCAGAGAAGTAGCTGAGAGTTCTACACATGCACCCATAGACAGCAGAAAGACAGAGACACTAGGACTGGCTTGGGCTTTTGAAAGTCCAAAACTCATCCACCCAGCAGTGACATACTTCTTCCTGTAAGGTCACACTTACTCCAACAAGTCAACACCTTCAGCCAATAGTATCCTTCAAGATGACACACTGAAAACCTTTCTCTGGAGATTAGGAATAGAAGAAAGATGGTGACTCTTATTAGTTCTAAACATGACCTAGAGAAAAAAGACATGAAAGAGGAATAAATTTATGGAAATTAAAAATTAAGTAAATTCTCTTATTGTCTGTAGGGAAAATCTAAGAAAGAAATCAAACTATTCATAAGGGGATAAGATAATGTATAGTATGGTTCCAATTTATGCAACAATTTATTTTTCTTATATTGATAACCAAAAATTAGAAATTGAATTAACACTGTAATTATGAACTTCTAACTGAGAAACAGATATATATATATACATATATATACATATATATATATGTATGTATATATATATGTGTGTGTGTGTGTGTGTGTATACATATATATGTGAAATTTATACATGAAATGAATTACAGCATTATTAAGGGAAACTAAAGAAGAGCAAAATAAATTAGGCTGGTTTATTAGAAGAATTAATACTGCTAAGATGCAAATTTTCTTCAAATTTAACTGTAGCCTGGGTAAAATCCAAGTAATAGCACAAGCTGAGCTTTTTAGGACAAACAGATGAGGGAATTCTTTCTTTTTTGTTTTGCAGTTCTAGGGATCAAACTCAGGCCTGTGAGCATGCTAGGTTAGTACTCTGCAGCTGAGTGAGCTCCAACCTTGAACCATGTTTTAAATTCTTTGTGAAAGTTTTAAAAAAATCAAAAAAGTCAGGAGCAAAATGAAAGATCTAGTGTGATCACAATAGGGACTGAAATCACAATGAACAAGGGTATGGCATTGGTACAAAAGTAAATAGAAAACAAAAATATTAACAGAATGCAAAGTTTAGAAATGTCCACACACTTTAATGATTAATTGAGTTTTAAAACTAAGGTCCCAGAGAAATTTAGTGGTGTAGAGAAAGCCTGTACAAGAGATGGTGCTGGGACACCAAATAAACACACAGAAAATAATGAGCACAGATTCCTACCTCATATCATACACAAACATTAACTAAGACCGAACAAAGTATAACACATGCTTTCACATTTCCAGACAAAAAGAGAGTCGCTGGCATAATAAACTATTCTAGTACCTTTCCTATTTCTGTTTATATTTGATAATTCCCTACATATATACAATAGATTTTGTTAATTTTCCACTCACTCCCCCATTACTATTTCTCATTCCCCTCCCTCTCAAACAGAAATCCTTATTCCCAACAAGCTTCCAAGGAGAATGGCTCACTCTTGGAATGATCAAAATACTACTCTAAAAAGATACAGACCACGCTAGTCATTAAACTTGTGAAATGAAAAGAGTTGTAAAAATCTAGTGTCTAATGGACCCTGTTGGGAACAATCTATAAGCTAGCCATAAAGAGGGGTAAATATTGTCAAAGCCTATTTTTTATTAAAGTGCTTATAGAAGGAACATGTCGGAAGGTCCCACAAAGTACAAAAATAAAACGATGAGCAATCCAATTTTAAAAACTGGTGAGACTTGATCAGACACATGGCCAAAAAACACAGGATGTTCACCATCACCCTGTGGAAGGGGGCACTGAAACAGGGTTCAGTGCTTACCCATTGGGATGGCTGAAGGTGACAAGACAGTGTCAAATATTAGACAGGTGACAGTCTATCTAGAACATTCACAGTTGCTGGTGGAGACGTAAAGCAGTCATTGGAATTTTCTTTGGGGCTGCAAAAATTGCAGAATTTGTATTTCCATTAAGGAGAAATGTTTCCATTTTTTTGTAAAAAAATATTAATTTATATAAAACGGACCATGTAATTACTCTTTATAGCAATCATATTTAAGAACATGGGCAAATTTTACAGATGTTATGTTAAACAAAAGAATCCAGGAATAGACGATCATATACTGAGTTATTCCGTTTATGTGTCGTTATAGAAGACATGGAACTAATTTAACTTGTGGGGGAAAGTTTGGTTGTGGTTGCTTCTGGGACAGATGCAGGATGGATTGGGGAGGGGTCCAGAGGGGCATTTCTTGGAGGGGGGGGATACGTATGTCAGGGATGTGGGTTTCTATGGTGCCATTGTTTGTCAAAACTCACTAAGTTGTGTACTTACAGCTTGCATAGCTTAATGCCAAGGAGAAAACACCGCAATGCGTATTTTGCTGTTTATGATGGTATGATAATCGGTACAGAAACTACTTTCTGGATAGTTTGGGCAAGTGAATAACTACATTTAAGATAACAGGAGCTAGTTGTCTTACTATTAAAAGGATTAAAGCATTAAATGTCAAGTCTAGAAAAACCCTGTGTTTTTGAACTATGATGTAAAGTGTTAGAAAAATGCTTATAAATGCATAAATACATGTATGTGCACACACTTGATACACTCTTTTATCTCCAAGCTTTGTAAGCTTGGAAGTGCTAGGCACAAAGACCCGCTGGAAACGACTAAGAGCACCAGGTCTTTCCACTGAGAGAGGTGGTTGTCTACCTTAGGGTGAGAACAATAAAACTCAAAGCTTCAGAAAGGAAGGAAATGTGGAAGGAATGAAGAGGACTTGAGAGAAGCACAGGGGTAGTTTCAGCTCTGAAGCAACAAGACCTTGGAGGCTGTCACCGTACCATGGCTGTGACCTTGTAAGAACATCCACAATACAAAGTGCAACCATGTTCAAATTAGTGAGGTATTTTGAGCCCATCAAAGAATTGAAGGTACAAGACAAAATAACCACTCTGAAATCTGGGGAGATGGATGGTTCAGAAAGATCCAGCAACTGTGATTTGTTTACTGGGAACAGAAGCCACTGGCACCCTGGACAGATTGGACCACCCAAAAGATGATTGCAAACTCAATTTGTGTGACAATGAAGAGGACCTAGTCCCCATCTCCCAAGGTTCTCTCTAGCGAACACTGTCAGCTTCTCTTGTCTTATCAGAGAACCTCTCACAGCCCTGGCAGGGGCAGAACAACACCAGGCAAAGGACATTAAAAATATAAAAGTGTCCTTGGGATAGGACTTGAGCAACATGCAAGTTTGGAACTTTCCTATAGATGGGATATGCCATTATTCCCATGTCACCTTATTTCACCAAAGAAAAAAATAGAAGCATAAATTTTCTATAGAACCCACGCTTTAAAAGAAGGCAGACTGATAACACTAACCCAAGGAGTCTGTCACAGCAGATAACAATTTACCACGGGAGAGACTCTTCTAATATTCACACCCTCAAGAGATTGACCCACAAGAAGACTAAAATTTAACTAGGCTGTTATAAATGTTTCTCCTCCTCAATACCTTAACCGTATCAAAATGGCTAAGCATAATAAATTAGATTACAGCTGAAAGCTGCGAGGCAGTCTTACACTGGGGAAGTATACCCATGAAAGTCTTGAATTCAACAGGACAGAAGAAAAAAAATGGTGGCATATGCTTGCCTAGAGCAAGAGTTTCTTTTCTATATCCTCTTAGCAGGTTTTAATTTAGATCTTATATTTAAATATTTTGCCCAATTTTGTGCTGCATCAATATAATACTATCTTGATTTATTCATTGAAATAATATTGACTAAAAGAGGGCAAGTTAAATATTAAAAAGACAAAAATGAAGAGGACACAAAAATAATATGAAGTGTCTGGGACTGCTATGTCCAGCGTGTGGTAAACATAGCCCAATGGCCAGGCTGACAGATTAACAGAAGTAATCTCACAGAATAATCCTAGAAGCACTCATGTGACACAGATGTGGGAACTCTTAGACAGAAAACTGAAAGTAGCTGTCATTAATATGCTAAAGGCATTAAGGAAAAATGTAGACATCATGCAAGGAAACATGGGCTACTTAAGAATCAAAAAGAAAACTCTAAGAAAGAACTAAAATTTAAAAGTATCAACACAAATAAAAAGTGTATTTCATGGATGTATTAATACCTTTGAAATGGCTGAGCAAATAAAATCAGTGATCAAGAAGACAGGCCAATAGAAACAGTGTAAACTTATAAGCAACAGATGAAACAAAAGCAACAAAAATATGAACATTATGGAAGATATAACAGTGTGTTGAATGTATGTAATTAGAATTCTAAGTGGAGAGGAGACAACTGAGTAGAAGAAAAAGCTGATGCAAAAATTACAGGAGCGAGGAATTGAAAATACTTGAGATACCTGTACTATGTAGATTTATATATTTTATATATATTATAAACTTGAGGCTAACCAGTATTTTTTTAAATGTAAAGTTGATCAACATATGTGTGATATAAATGGCTGAATCCATACCTGGAACAAATAGATAAATCAACTGCATAGAATGATTCTATGTACTGTGTTATGTCTCCAGTTTTCATGGGAATAGCATATCATCACTTCCATTCTTTATGTATGAGTTGAACACGTTTCTTTCCAAGGAAGTTAGTGTGAAAGGGACAATGTAACTGTGGAGTGAAGAAACTTTGGCAAACATTTTTTCTCCTGCATTGGTCAGGTGGTTAGAATTACCATCAGCAGTGATAAATCATATTGATGACATACAGTTTTCACATGATGTGATAAAATTGCCACTTTATCTTCATTACTGCCCTAATGAAAAAAAGTAAAACCCATAACCCCAAAGTGATTGGGATACAAAGATCAGGCAAACCTCAACCAGTGAATGTTATACCAAGTGCCAGACTGGTACCCAAAATTCTCAAGGTTATCAAAAAATTTAAAACTAAATATTGCTGTAGTGCAAGGAGATAAGGGATAAGGTGACTAGATGTGTTATGTTATTCTGAATGGAATCCTAGAATGTTAAAGAAGAATGTTAGAAGAAAACTGAGAAAAATCTTAGGGAAGTATGGAATTCAGTTAATTCTTCATAACTCTAATTAGTGTAAGGTAGAAGGGGAAAGTAAATGAACAACTAGATTTTATGTCTAGGTCTGTGGCTACTTTAAATAATTATTTTGAAACCAATAATCATGGATTTAGAGGAGTTCCTCTTAGTCAACTGTGGAAAATGTGTTACTGAAATAAAATATATAATGGAGGTATGTATACACAGATTGCTCAGTAGTAGAACACTGGCATCTGCAAGGCCCTAGCTCTGACTGTAGCACCGCAAAAACAATATGGCAATATATACAATCCATTGATTGTAATTCATTGGGTAAAATGAATGACTTCAAAGATTCTACAAAAATAATTGGTTTAGAAAGGTATTCTTCCCTTTATAGGAGAAGGACCATCAGTACAGATAGAAGGAACTGTGGGATTAAACAATTGCCAGTGATGGGAATATAGATAGAATCACCAGTGGATGGGAAAACTATTGAATGTTAAATGAGGAATAGGGAATTTGTACATTCCAAAATATCAGCTCACTAATTGCTAATAATCTCACTGTGAGAACTATTAGCTTTACAGCCAAGAAACCTGGCAGAAAATACTTAAAATGAGGAACGGCAGTGGCACCCTGTTATTAGGATGATTAATTTTAGGGGCCTCTTGATATAACGTATTAGGTAGTGTCCAGAATCACATTTGTGTCATTCCTGTGAATAAATCTAGGAAACAGTAGATGCACCCAAACACAGAGGCATGACAAAAATAGTCTTAAACACATTGAGATAAAAAACCCCAAACCTAGGAAACCATTACAGGTAAAAACAGTGGTTCTCAACCTTCCTAGTGCTGTGACCCTTTAATAAAATTCCTTTTCTTGTGGTGACCCCAACCATAAAATTATTTTCATTTCATTGTGACTTTGTAACTGTAATTTTGATACTGTTATGAATTGCAGTGTAAATGTCTGCATTTCCTGATGATCTTAGGCGATCTTTGTGATAGGATCATTTGACCCTCAAAGGGGCTATGACCCACAGGTTGAGAACCATTGCATTAAACCACTGACTCTTAAATATTTCCATCTGTGACCTTCCCAGATGTGCTTTTATACAATCTATGGTATATAGGATATGAAATAGGTACAGAAGTTCAGTATTTACTGATAAATCATAAATAATTTAAAAATTACTTGTATACAGTTTTATCAATTTCGATAAAAGATAACAAACTTACATGTTAGTCAAATGGATGAATATGCTTGTTCATGTTTACATAGTGAACTAAATCTTGTCTGAATATTTCATCCTTCAGGTAAGAGAACTTCATTTTTTTTTTTTTTTGAGCTGATCATTATCTTGACAACCATCAATGTTGAGAATGCTGCTTAGTGAAAATACACAGTGCAAATGGCAGAAGACTGTTAATTGGGCATTTCAGAAATTGTTGGAAATTCTGTTCTAATGCCTTGCCAAAACTGACTTGCTGATTTTTTATGAACTCAAATCAAAGATTCTAACATAAAGAATCCAAAGATATACTAATTTGATTTTAAACTGCTGAAGAATAGCAGTGGGAAAATACTAGAAGTTTTTGTTGTCTAATTATTAAACGGTTAATTTCCATAAGAGCAGAAAACTTTGTATGAACAGTGAAATACTACAGTCTATTCCATACAGTAGTCTGGAATCTGAGCTAAAGGGTTGCAAGCAACTTTGGTAGGTGTTGCATGGAAGAATGACATCACAAAGCAAGGTATACACTTTGTGTGTTCAGAACCAAGGCTTTTAAAACATCTTTGTCATTTATGCTTAACATTTTATAATGGTGATTGTGTAGACCTTCAACTTAAAAAGATTGTAGACCACTGGAGCACCAGATACCAGCCCCTTCCTTACCAACTAGGACTATGGTTGTTTAGGTGATTCTTGGGTGACATTAGACTGGAGTGCTGTGATCAACTAGACTTCAAATTTATGCTGTCTTAGAGTAGCTTCTCATTTAATTGATATACTAAGGGCATCCCAGGACAACTTGACACAGAATAAACTAAGATTTTTATAGTTGCAGAAAAGATAGCAAATCTATTTTCCTGAAAAATCTATAATATAATTGCACATTCAAATTTAAAACATGCTAGTTTAAAAAATATGTTATATCTAACATTCTATGGAACCTTGTTTGAAAAAGTCTCAATCTCTAAGTGTCCAAAATAACAAACTTCTAAGCATCATTCCTAAGATCAAAAAGCCTTTGTTAGAAGATTGGAGCATAACAGTATATAGAAATATCTAATGTATTACTTTCACAAAGTAATTTATGCTAACTCCGGTTTGAGGTACAGCGGTCTCTTTTGGAATATCGACAAATAGTATTATTTGCACATGACTAGATGCTTCCAGAGTTTGAATATTATGGTTTTATTATTAAAGTGTGCATTATAATAAAATACTCTTTGTTTTAGGCTAGTGTCACATTTGAACTCACTGTTATTTTTTGTGCACTTTGCAAACATTAAAATTAAAATTAACTCAATAATTGTAAGAAGGTTGTCAAAATATTCCAAAATTGAATAGTCTCTGTCTCATGAGCTACAGCCCTAATTGAAAGTAATTCTGTTATTTTTCTTTAGATTCCTAAAATTATTTTCATTGTTATCTAGAGGGAACATATGTGTTTAGGGATTTATCCATTTAGTCTGTTTCCCAGTTTTCTTGGTTATGTTTTCAAAATACTTCATAAACATTCTCTGTGTTTTACTGGAATCTATAGTAACCTCCAATTTTACATCTCCAGTTTTTAAAAGTTTAGCATCTCTCCGCCACTCCCTGTTTCCTCAGGATTTGTAAATTGCATTTGTCTTCCCAACTAACTACCTTTTTGTTTGATCTTACTTATTGTTCTTTTAGTATTTCTCTTAATAATTTCTGCCCCATTTTAAAAAAATTATTTATTGGCAACTAACAAATACTTTTGGTTTCTTCTTACCTAAGACATTGAGGGTTATCATTAGAACATTTGAGATCTTTCAGGATTTTTTAATACATATAATCATAGGTATAAAGTTTTCTCTCTGAACTTTCTTATTTGTATAACAAAGTTTCTGGTAATTATGCCTTATTTTCATTTGATGCTAAGATTTCTATAGTTTTCTTCGCTGATTTTTCACCAATCAGTGTATGGGTAAGTCCCCATGTAATTGTGTGATTTCTGTACTTTTTCTTGTTATTGATTTCTGTTTTTATTTCTTTTTAATCTTATATAATACAATAAATTATTTTTATTCTTTTACATTTATTAGACCTGATTTGTGGCTTGAATGTGATCTGTTTTGAGAAAGTTCCATCGGATTCTATGAAGAAAGACCATTTTGTATCTTTGGATACGAAGGAATAGTCTATATAGTTCAGTGAAATTTGTTTGATATAGGTATAATTTAACTGTAAGTTTTCCTTATTGCTTTTCTGTTCAGTCAATCTACTTACAGATGACATTGGAATATTACAGTTACCAACTATTATTGTATAATTGCCTGTCATAACTTTGTTTTGTTGTTTAATTAAATTAGAAATACCAGTGTTTGTTTGCTTGCAAATAGTGTTTTAAGGGAAGAGACACAAAAAATTGAGAGATTGAAAATTACATTTACTAAATAATGGAAGAAGATTGGTACTTGAGGACAATGTTATTGAGGGGAAGAGACAAGAGCAAGAGATTCCTTTAAAACATAAATAAAATGGTGTTTCATTAGAAAAAATAATTTCTCATAATTGAAATAGTTAAACATATTGTCAGATAATGTAAGAAGGGGAATAAAAAACAAACATAAAGCATTGGAAAACCCAGTAGTAACAAATGTAGAGAAGACAGAAAAAGAACAAATCTAGGAACTAAAGAGAAAAGTAACCAAGTAAATGAGGAACATCTCAATAATGAAAAAGAATGCATAGACATAATTAGACTAAATTAATTAGAATAAAGTGGAATATAATAACAAAAATAATTAAAATTCAATAAACTATAAATACTGTTAAGATGCTTGGAAAATACAAGGGTAAACAAATAAGAAAGCAATGAGGCTTCATTTTGGGTCTTAAGTGATGAAGACTACTAAGGGATGCCTGCAGGTCAGGTACATCAGTTAAACTCGCAGCCTCTTTCTTATGGTGTAGGAGGCTGTGTCTGCTTTTGGCATGTGTTCAATACCTTCTAGAGCTGTCTTCACTTTCATAGCTCTCCCTTCACATTTCAGGGGCCTCTGATGAGCACATCAAACTTTTCAGCCAATGGTCTGGGCAGCTTCTTAATCCTACAGAGACTCCCTAAATCACACCCCTGACTGATAATGTTGTACCTGGGGCTTTTCTCCCATGTGCACTGGGATCGAAGGAAGCAATTGAAACAGGGAAACTGATAGAGAATGAAGAAACCATGCATATTCACTATCTCCTCAAATTCATCATTTTACCTAAGGGATAAAGCTTTGGTTATGCCTCTGGAGCTTTAGTTCTACAGCAGTGAATGGCAAGTATGTGTTTCCAAGGCTCTCACTACATGTGTTACTTGGGGTTTACTCAGAAAGTCTTTGCCTATATTTTTTTTTTAAGTCCAAGAGGTGGGAAAGCTGAATAACTTCTCTTTAAGTTGGGTTCTTTGGACTTCAGGAGATAGATGCAGTCTGTAAAGGGAGTTTATCCTGTCCTTTCATTGGGGGTATTAAGGTGGAGCCATGATATGCAGACTAAGGTACCTAGACTAGATGGTTAAAACCTACAAAAGTGCCCCTCTAGAGGCTATCTTGGCACTAAAGGAAGGCTGGTGTCTGACATCTTCCACTTTGACCCTCATACTTCTGTAAGAGCATGGAACACAAGCTGTGGTAAGAGAAATCAAACCACAGAAGTGTGGTCTTGGTACCATAGTATAACTACCTTACATCTACAGTCTCTGCAGCATTGAGATCCTGTTCATTATGCTCCCTGTTCATAGTGCTCCTGTATGCCTGACCTGAAGCTACACCATTCTCATGACTCCCTAGCACTCCCAGCTCGGTGATTTTCCTAATCTATTTCTTGTTCTTACTATTCTGTATACAATTAAAACCAAACACAGAGATATAAATGCATAAATATCTCACAGCCTCTTCTAAATAAACATCTTCTTACCATTTCTGCTTACTTTTTTTTCTTCTAGGTTTGGGTTTTACTACCTCGTTTCCTTTTTACCTTCCAGTTTAATTTCTGCAGATGTTATGAGCTGCTTTCTTGGTGTGTGTGTGTGTGTGTGTGTGTGTGTGTGTGTGTGTGTGTGTGTGTGTATGAGAGACAGATTTCTGACTATCATGTTATGTATCTATCTAGAGATGGGGCGGTAGTTCACATTGATGGTCCTCATAATAGCTGATAGAAAAGGAGGGAAGATAGGAGGTGGTATGTGGCAGGTAGCTTGTAAGCATGCTTTCTAAAAGTTCTTATTTAGCATCCCCCAAAAGAAATAGTAAGATACAGTGGACAGAATAAGGTTGCAATATTTCAAGCATTATTGACCTTTCAAAGAAAATTGAGCTGGAAATAAGACTGGAGTACAACATTAGATTTAAAAAGTCAATTTACATAGAAGTTGCACTTTTGATTCACATACACAGGAAAATGAAAATTCTGGAAAGTGCTGTGTGGATGTGTTAAATTTAACACCTTATACACTGTGGACATGGTAACAGCTGGGGATATTTCACAACAGGCACTTCCTCTCTTTTCCTGTTAGTGTTCCCCATCTTAGCATAGAATGCTTGTTTGAAAGAACATGTAACTTTAATTTCAAGAGCTCTACTTTGTTATGGAACATCCTGCTATTTAAACATATGAATCCAATTTAAAACAATATTGGGAATTGCTCATCAAAATCCATTTTCCCTTGAAGGATTTTATTAAGTTATTATTATTTTGATAGTCACATCTAAGTTGTAGGTAATAAAATATTGTTTTTTTTTATGTTGTAATCTGAACATTTCTTTCTGTAACTGTTCGAAGACTATGCAAATCATTCCTTCCAACTTTTGGGGATGAATTTTCCTTTTATAATTGACCTCACTACTTTCCTGATATCTGTCTATGTCTATTTTTTTCTCAAAAAATACATAGTGCATAAATTGAAATTCTATCTAAATACAGTATAAATACAAGGTACTATAAAATATCCATGTCTTTCAGAGTTCATATATGTGCCTTATAGGAGTGATTGCATCTTTGAGAGTATAAAGATGTTGGTGTTGTAAAGGAAAAGAAGGAAAATCTTTTACCATGAGTTTGATGAAAGTTGTAGTTTAAAAAAACACTGCTGTTCATGGCATCCCACCATAGGGAATGGGCTCCAACACCTAGCTAATGCATCACAGATAGATCCTGGTCCTACAACAGAGAATCTCTCTCTCTCTCTCTCTCCCTTTCTCCCCTCTCCCTCCATATATATAATCTTGTTGTTTTGAGACAGGGTTTCTCTGCATTGCTTTGGAACCTGTTCTGGTATTTGCTCTGTAGACCAGGCTGGCTTTGAACTCACAGAGATCCTCATACCTCTGCCTCCTAAGTTCTGGGATTAAATGCATGCACCACCAATGTCCAGCTATTCCTGAACTTCTTTAGGTTTGATAACTGTACCATACTCTTGTTCTTCACTCTAGTTTAGAGCAGTTACTGCTTGTTTGCCTGAGAAACATTTTATTAATTTATTTTGCTAACTCTTGCCAATACTTTTGCTCTCTGCTTCAACACTGAGGTCACTGGTTAGAATTCTTCCACTTTATAAGGTTAAATTCATAGTAATAATCTACTCTTGTGTAATCCTGGATTAAAATTGCTTGTTCCATTGATTTGTTACTTGTGGATTATAAACTTCATTAGGATAAAAACCATACATATTTGTTTAACCTTATAGTTGCAATCTTCATCTTCAGAACCCAGGACCTAGTATATATCAACAAATACTTGTTAGTTAAAGATGTTTTATTTAACCTCTTAAATTCAACAAGAAGATAATGAACTCCATTTCATGTTTGGTTGATTATAATAGACATCTATCTACCCACAATCAGCATGGAGATTGTGTGTGTGTGTGTGTGTGTGTGTGTGTGTGTGTGTACATTGTAGATTCTTTTACATGGATGGGTACTGGTCCCTTCATTTGCTTCATGGAACATCCATGTCTCATCTCCTTTTGCTCACATACTTCTTAATGTGAGAGCAGATCATGTGAAGGGTACTTTTGAATTAATAAGTTACAGTTTCCAGCTCCCTCTCTTTATTCCTCTTTGAGTGTACATCTGATTATTGAGCAATTTTATTCTGCTCTGTATCTTTATGTCCAAGCTTACAAACACAAGCTGCATGTGAAGAGGTCTGTGGTGGTCTTGGTCTGTCTGTCTCAGGGAACTGTCTATTGAGATCTGGGTTAATGAGTTTGAAACCCATCCTTCTACAGCTGTGTGTCATTTTTGTTGATTGGATTTTCAGGATTAAAGACGATATTTCTATCATCTTTCATCATATTTTCTCTTTTATTAGTCACTGGTTTAGGAACAGAACAAGCAGAATGCTATGTACTGGCTCCCGCTGAACATTGACACTCTAGGTTTACTATAATATATTGCTTTTAAGTTCTGCATAAATAAGTTCTGAAAAAATATTTACCTAGTATCTACTATGTGCCAGGAAGTCTCTAGGTAGATAAAGTTATCTGATTTTTAGGAATGAAACAGGTTCATGGCTTTATTTCCCTAGTTGATTTGGATGAGCTTGAATTGGATGTCATTGTTCTCAATGGGTTTCAAGTACATAAAATTTGGTTGGAAAATATTTTGTGAGGGTTCTTCATCTAGCACACTAGTATGTTCTTTATTTTCCTACCTCTCTCCTTAATTCTTCTAGGTAAGTAGGATACATGGTTCTTTAGGCATCTAGATGTTTTTTATATTGTGTCTCTGTGTTTGATTGATGCAATTTTTACTTACAGCATATCTACAACTACATTTAAGCAAAAGCAGTTTCTATGGTAACATCATAACTTTCTAAATTCAGACTACAGTGTAATCAACTAAAATGACTATCAAACTCAAATTCCTGTTTGTTTCACCTGCAGAATTCTGCAGAATTCTGTACCACACATGGGTTTTCCACATCTGAAATGATTTTGGAAATATAAGTTTTTTTTCCTGTTGCTATATATCATACCCTCACTGTTCCATTTTACAGTATTATATTTCTTTTGGAGTTAAGCTATCAACCAAACTTTTTGGATTAAATAGAGAGCATCACATGATGTTGATCTAGTTTTCACAACATTAGGGACATTTCTACACTAGGTAAAAAATGTGGAACATTATTGTTGTCAAAATATTATAAGAGTAAATCTCGCTCAGTAATATATACAATCTGATATAACCTCTGTTTTTGTTATAAAAGTTTGATTATTGTTTTTCTTTTTAGCAGTTGTGATAAATGATTATTCTGAATGTACACATGTACATGATAATTGATGCTATTTTTTAATATTCTCCAGTGGTGGGAAATGTCAAAATTCTTATGTTTGGGTACAAATATTTCTTTGATTAAATCTAGTTTTTTTTTTTTCGAGTCTGTGAACTTTGTGAATTTACTTTCATAAGTAGCATTTCTTTACTCAGATAAAGGTTATTTGTAACTAATGTCTCCCCTTTGTCAGTCAAAAACATAAAGACATAGATGATGCTCTAGAACATCTGTGCAAGTAGTTGTTATATTCCAAAGCACATAATGAAAGGCAAGAAGTAACGTGGCAAATCTGGGAACATTTTACCTCTATTAAATCAAATCTGGGCACAAGATAAAAGGAGGGATCTGGGGCATACCTCCAGCCACTCTGCCGGTGTGTTGTAACCTCTTTCCCAAAGGGCCAAGGGGAACTCCAAGTTGTAGCTCTGCCAGTTCCCACACCATCCCAGAGAGAGTGTATGACCCCTATCCTCAGTTGTTATCCAGTCACATACCCAGAGAAGTCATTCCCAAACTGTTGGCTTATCAGACTGAATTTCCCCCTTTTGCCTAATTAAAAGATTTTAATTCTAACAAAACTATGCATATATAATAAGAACAATTATCAAGTGTTGTCCATAAAAACAAAAAGGTAATAACATAAACAAAAATGATACTATAACCAACAGGAACAGCATCAAGTAAGAAACATTCTAGATGTCATAGAGATTACGCCAATAGTTGTCTTTTCCTGAAGAGTCCAAGTCTTGTACCTAATATGTCTTTTGCTAAGATTCAAAAGGATTGTAACTATAACTATATTATCCTTAACCTATCAAAGACGTGAGAAAGATAGTAATATTACTTGGTTAAGAAGGAACTGCAAGCAAGTAACTTCCAAAATACATAAGAAATGACAGAAACAGCTGGATGTCTGAACAATGACCCAAGGTTTCTCTGCAATGTTGAAAGTTCATTATATGTATCAACGCTGTCTCAGATGCTCCATGTACATTTTATGGACCCAGAAAAGTTCACTGCATTTAGAGAATTTATAGAGCTATAAATCAGAGAAAATATTTTATAATAATTTACCACGAAAGATACAGTATCTTTTCTGTCAACATATGCAGAAGTATTCATTGTTTTGTAGTATGCTTGTCCCCATAACCTCTGCATTTACCAATATTGGCAACAGTGTCAGAGAGATTAATCACAGGTAATGAATGTGCAGATTATTAGATTCTTTGCTGGAATAGATCTTTGTGGGGTTTGAGTGCATTTCTTCAGCACTCAGGAAATACATGCCATTTTTGTAGTCTGTGCATTAAAGGCTTAACACACAATTAAAGACTGGGAAATTGAAGGAACGGAGGTAAGGGCTGCCACTGAGGATAGGGGGGCTGTTACCAATAGGTCAGACAAATTGACCTGAGAATCCCCATCCAAAACACTAACGCAAATATTTCTCAAACATTTTACATTTCAGGTTACAGTCCATTATGGCAGGAAAGTTACCACATCAGGACCTCAAGACATGAAGGAGCAGGAAGATAACAGCTCAATTCTTAAATCTTTAGCATGAAACAGAGAACAAATTTTCTCCAGCAAGGTTTCAACTCCTAAGCCTCCCCAAACAGTGTCACCAACTGGGAACTAGGTGTTCAAGTATCTGAGACTATGAATGATGATATCTCCTTCAAAATGCAGCACATATTGTTATGAAGGAGGAAACAACAACAGCCAAGAGCTCAGTGTAGTATAATAAAATAAGATTTTTAACAGAGCAAGGCTTGAAGGAGCCGAGAGAAGTTGAGAACAAGCATGAATGGAGAGTTTAGTCTTGGATAAGGAAAAACAACCTATATATGACTGACATAAAACAGCATGGTGCAAAAGTAGACTTATCTAGAGTTTGGAGTGATGGATTGATAGAACACATAGGTGATGACCTCAATTTCTTCTGTGAAGTGGGAAGTAATGATGTCTGCTGAGAGGGGCTCTGTCATGGGTGAAGTTTTCGAGGAGTGGATAGGTTTGGAGTAATGCTGAAGGGAATGGGGACAAGATCAATCTATGACCAAGTAAAAGACTGCTGAATTCACCACACATTCAAAAGTACCCAGCTTCATGGCTGCTGGCTTTTCCTTGTCTGAAGTTTCATTTTTAATGATTTCATGGCTTACTTGAGTTCTTTTCCATTATAGTTTTAATAATGGGTCTGTACTAATTTTCCTCATGGGCATTCTCTTGGACAAAGCCAAAATGATTTGCTTGTACCTGCGTCTTACAAGGCATACCGTAGAAAGTATATTGAAAAGAAGTGGAGAGAACACAAGAGAGTCCTTCCTGGTTTACTGGGTTGTAGAGTCTATGTAAGCTCAGAAACTCATGAGCTGGTGGGGAGTATTTGTGGCAATGTTTCTCAGTCAATGCAATAAGGAGTTTGGGCAATGAGAAAGAAAGAAATGCTTGGGAAATAATTAAAGGAAAGAAATAAAAGGGTAAGAGGGTAAGTTTAGAGAGCTCTGAGAACATAATGAGAATAAGGAAATGAGAAAACAAAAGGGCTAGAAAGTCAAGGTTGCCAAAAGAGCAGGTTATGAAGATATTTCAGGAAAGTAGCACTAACAGATGCCAGGGAAATAAGAACCTTCTGATGTTACTAATGGAATTAATAAGAAACTCAGAACACCTAAGGACCAAGAAGTAGAGTCCTGCATGGGAATACTCCACATCCCCAAGCACACATCGTCTCTATGTATGTTGTCCTTCTGTTTCAATGCTGGGTGTTATGTGTACAGTCCTGTTGTTTTCACACACATTTTGGCATATGTTCTTATAGTCACATATGTATATGAGCAAGGAAGTGAACTCAGAGGCAGGTCTTAGAGAAAACGGGACAGGAACCTTTGATCCACAGGAAGAAATTGCTTTACAACAGGTAGACCAACAGGAATGAGGGGCTAACAGCAGCAAGGTGCTCTAGTTGTCTAAACACACAGATCCTGTTTGCCACACCCATTCAGAAGATACACTTTGCCATGGCATGCCAGGAGAGTTCACAGAATCTTGGAGATTAGGAAATGGTCTACTTTTAGCCGATAGGCAGAAGTTACTAGAAATTCACTGCTCTTGTCTCAACAAAACTGTCTGGATTTAAAAAAAAATAAGAAAAAAAATATTGACTTTGTTATTAGAGGCAGTTGGAAGTGTTCTCAAAGCATATTGTCTTTATAACTATGAAAATGAAGGAATTAAATGGATAGATTTTACCAAGTGCTTCCTTAATTTGTTCCATGAAATTATTCTGATATATTCATAGCATTTACTTCAGAGAAACAACTGTTTTGCAGACTGCTATTTTGTATTTATATTGGCAGTATTATTCATTAAAATTATAGTAGCTAATATAATTAGTATTATTATCTCACTTTATGTGAACCATTGCTCCAAGGACCCCTGAAAGATTAGTAGAGATATTGCAATAATCTCAAAAACACTCTGTGTAAGAGGTGCTTTTTATTAAAGTTCTGTTCTTGCTAACTCTCAAAACCGTGAACTAGTCGCTTTTATGACAGTAGAAAAAATTGGTAGCAATGAGCAGACACAGTTCTAAAACTTATGGTATTGCCTGAGTCATGACTGGCCACTTCAATAAATATGCAATGATATCTAAATAAACAAAAAGGAAAATTTTAAATATAATTTTATCAAATTAACTCAGTTCATTCTAGTTATCATGCAAAATTATGTTTCATTATGCCATTTCCAGACATATATATCATTTTACCTTGTTAGCATTTACCCTATTATATATTACCATCACCTCACTGGTCCCCCATTCTCTTCTCAAATAGTCCCCCTTCTGCTGGCATGACATACATACACATGTATGTACACATATAACACATTCTTACATGTGATGTATAACCTGCATATTAAAAATGTGAATTTTGTCATTCTCACTACTCCATTACACTTTTTTTATTTTCCTTTTTATTAAAGTTCTGGTAAAAGGTAAGGAGTAATGTGAGAGTGGAGGTAGTCACACGTCACAGAGATTTCAGTTATGATCACGTCCAATGGTACATGGCTTCTAAGATAAAGCTAGACATTTTCATAAGGATAAGTGAGGGAAGAATCGTGCAAACGACTGTTACTGACCATCCACTTTCTATGACCAGATTGTTGTCACATGTCACATCTAAATTGGCTGCTGAACAGCCTGGTAAGGTCCTCCCTCTCTCTCTCTCTCTCTCGCTCATTTCCACAATCAATATTCAATAGCTCACAAAAATGTGTGTTTTCTAATGTGAGATAATAAAATCTTTCCTTAGTTACTCCCTTTTTGACAATACAATTAAGGCTATAATAGAGCAAAATTTCATAATAACGTATCTACCTTGGTTCAATATACATTTTCTCCAGCAAAAATTTCTAGCATATCATAACTCCTAAAGGCACACATACATGAATGGTAGCTGAAAGTTTAAATGAATTCACAGTAGAAATAATAGAAGAAAACTCTGCCTCTTTCCCATAATGCACAGTCAGTCATTCTACACACGAGTAACCCAAGCACACTGGTTTGGGTACAGTAAAAGAGTGATGACAACTCTTTTTTTTTTTTGGCTATCCAAAATGACATTGATATTAGATATGAAAAGAAAAATAGGGAACTAATACTTTCTAATACTTTGACCCTGAGAAATAAGACACTTCTTGGGAGAGACCTTATATCATATGACTGATTTCTATGAAAGAGGTAGCACTTAGCAGAATACTGATGTTCCACCATCATGGTTTCTAGGTTTGGTTTTACTTATGCAAGTTTTGTTGAAGTCTCCCTTTTACTATCAATACAGGAAACATGACAGTATATGGAATATAATTCTGACTCTCAAGATAGCACAAAAAGAAAGCCCAGATGTTGGGAGGAAGACAGACCAACAGTAAGCTCCTTAGGCATTCTACACTCATCTTGAATGATACAGAACTTACATATCAGATGGGAGATGTAGTGACTAGGGGTTTGTGTCTTGCTTGCATGAATAGAATTTAAGACTTTCTCAGCTTGAAGAGAGAACAAACAAATGAATTTCTACATAATGCTTGGAAATAGAATGGGTACATCTTCAGGAAGAGGAATTAAAGGAAATTGACTTTTTTTTTTTTTTTTTTTTTTTTTTTGCCCAAGCCTCTGAGGCTTTAAAATGAATCTACCATGAGAACCCTGGGTCACATGCAATAAAGATTTCAAACTACTTGAGCATATTGGGAGTGGGGGGGGTCAGTGAGGGAGAGGGAGTCAGGAGAAGGAGAAGGGGAGGAGAGGTGAACATTGGGATCAGGAAGATTTAGTCGGGGTAAGAACAGACGAGAGCAATACAAAACAAACACACGCGCGCGCGCACACACACACACACACACGAGAGAGAAATACCATAATAGAGGGAGCCATTATTGGTTTGAAGAGAAAACTAACTCTAGAGTAATGGCCAGAGACCTATGAGGATGACTCCAACTAACAATCTGAGCAACAGTGGAAAGGCTACCTTAAATGTCATTCCCTCATAATGAGATTGATAACTAGCTTATATGCCAGCATAGAGCCCTTATCTAGTAGCTGATGGAAACAGAAGCAGACACCTACAGCTAAACACTGAGCCAAACTCCTGGAATCCAGTTGCAGAGAGGGAGGGAGTGATAAGGTAAGGGATCAAGACCCAAAGAGACAGCTGACCTGAACAAGGGGGAGTTCATGGACCCCCCCCCAGACTAGTAGCTGGGAAACAAGCATTGGACTGACTCAGATCCCTGAACGTGGGTCTTAGTTAGAAGACCTTGGAATTCTAAGGGACCTCTGACAGTGGAACCAGGCTGTATCCCTGGTGCATGAAAGGACATTGGAAGCACATTCCCCATGGAGGGATACTCCCTTAGCCTAGAGGTAGGAGGGGAGGGCCTAGACTCCACTCCAAATGACTAGACAGATTTTGATGATCCCTCCTTGAAGGCATCACACTCCCTGTGGAGTGGGTAAGGACATGGCAGGGAGAGGGAACTGGGATTGATATGTAAAATAAAAAATATTATATATATGCATATATATAAACAGCATGTATATATATATATATATATAAGACATGTAATGTACATAAAATTGGACATCTAATACAATTCACTAGATATTACAAATGAACAAGCTAGACAATTGTATTCAGAAAGATAGCATATAGTCATGAAAGATATGGAAATATATTGCTCCTTTTCTGACTTGCTATGACATTTCACTGTTATTGATTGACATTTCCCTGATTAGTGAAGCTAAACATATTTTCATGTACTGACTGGGCATTTATGTATCCTGTTGAGGAAATGTCTAGTAGTTTTGCTCATTCAAAAATCATTTATTATGTATTTATTTTAGCTATTGAGTTGATTGAAGTCTTTAGATTTCCCGGACATTCATTCTTTGTCAATTGCACAGTTTGTGAATACTTTTTTTTTATCATATTTTTATCATATCCTATAGGTCTTCTTATTTTTGATATTCTGTATGATATGATGTAGAATCATTTTAGCTTAGTGTAATTACAGTTGTTTAGTTTTACTTTTATTATTTTACTTTTGATATTTTAAAAATTTCCTGTCAGACTGGTGGTGTCTTAGCATACTTCCTGGCTTCCTCCCTACAAGGGGAGTAGTATGTAGTCTTGCATTTTCACCTTTAAGCTGTTTTGAGATGATGTGTGTGGTAAGACAGGGTTTTGGTTTTTATTCTTTTGCATGTGCATATGCAGCATTGCCAGTTATTGAACGAGATGTTGTTATGTATCCTTAGCAACTTGGTATAAATAAGCTTGATGTAAATGAACAGAAGAGGTTCTCCTGTATTCTGTTCCATTCATTGATTTGCATGACAATAACATAATGCCCTGTTCTTACAGCCTCGAACCATATTTTGATATACTTTGATGCCTTCAACTTTTTCTATTTTGCTAGACTATTTTGGGGTCTTTTTTTTTTTTTTTTTTTTTGGCTCTTTTATAATTCCACATGGATTTTAGAATGCTTTTGATATTTTGATAGGGATTACATTGAGTCTATTGATCTTTGGGGGCACTATAAACAACATTTCAACAAACCCATTTTTCCAATTTCATGAAAATTCCTATCTTCCCAATATTTCTGTCTTTAATTTCATTCCTTCTTTCTGAAATGTAGTACTTCCCCTGTCCTCTAGAGTAACTCACCACTTATGAAACAGCAGTTTTCTCATTTGCTGGCCATGCTGTTAAGCATTTGAAGAGGACTGTGGTAAAAGACAGGAAAAAAAAATAGATAATAACTGAGAACACATTTCAGCATTTATCATCCCGATGAAAACTCAGAGGGAGGATGAAAACTCACTGGGAGGACTGATTTCACAAATTATGATGGCCCACTAACACAGGCAAGGAAGAAATGTCTGGTGGCTCTATCAAATTCACAAGAAGGAAGTAAGATGGTAGGGGACATGCATGTTACACCAGCTGTGTGAAAACAGTTTCCAGCACGAGGCTCAGGAGGCACTCTATTTACCAAGACCAGCAGGAGTACACAGATGAGAGAGGCTCCCGCATCACCAGTAAATTCCCTCGAAGATTTGAAAGGTTGTTGCAGACATACACTTACTCTATGCACAGAGGCATTGGTATCCTGCAGTAATGGAGACCAGGAAGTGCCCCTTAATTATCAGAAGTTAGGAGGGTGCAATTACTTTAATTACCAGAAAGATCAGAGGGCAGCCAGAGGGATTTGTCCCACAGGAAATTACATTGATGTTTATGGAGCATGCCATCTTAAGGAAAAATAGTTTGGGAACCAACAAGCATGCTACTTAATGTCTGTAACCCAAGAATGAAGGGGCAGTAGGCTAAGGATGTTCAAACCAAGAAAATGTTAATAAGCCGCCCTCCCTTTCTGAATGGAAACCAATTTTTCAGGTTCAGAATCCACTAACTAAAATGGATGCTAATTCCGTAGGAGCAGATATCCTGTAATTCAGTAGTGTGGTAGAGTGCTCTCATTTTTATCGCACAAAAGGATATAGAGGCATTTATTGAAGGGTTTCTTTTTCTTTGTAGAAGTTAGCTTTCTATGATGTTCTGATCCCTTGAGGGCTGCCAGGCAGGAGCCCTCTAGTCCTTCAGACCCTGTTTATTTCTTGCTTCAGTTACTAATGCTTCTTTCCCTCATTTCATGAAGGCAGGGACGTTTGGGGGATGGATGGGTTTTTTTATTGTTTGTCTTTAATATTTGAAAAGCAATTCACATGAAAATCTGCTGCGTTCACACAAGATACTTCCTCTTTTTTATTTTTCGTTTAATGAAAATGGATATTTTTCATACAGTGTATTTTGATTATATTTTCCTCTACCCTACCTCCTCCATGAACCTCCCTTCCTCCTGGTCCATCTGAAACCACACTCTCTGTCACTTGTTAGCAAAAATTCTCCAGGAAGCTAAAGAATAATAATGAAGTAAAATAAGCTAGAGCAAAAGCAGAATAAGACAAAAAATAAAAAATAAAAGACAAAGAATAAGAAACACATAACTCAGAGACACACAGGAATTCCTGTGCACACACAGGAATCCCATAAAAACAGGAAATGAGAAGACATAATGTTAAGTAAGGATCTGTAAGCTTAAAAAATTATTAATAAAAACAGTGGGCAAAAATTCCAAAGATGCTATTGAGTTTGTTTTGTTTTGATCATCTACTGCTAAGCACAGGGCCTACTCTTAAGAGTGGTATGTATCCTCAGTGAGACAATGTTGGAGAGAACTAATTTTTTTGTTTTGTTTTAGTTTTTATTTCAATTCATATTTTTTCTTATTTTATATATCGATCCCAGTTCTCTCTCCTTCTCATTCTCCCATCACCCCTGACCCTTCCCCTCAGTTCCATTCCACATCCACTCCCCAGGGAGGGTGAGGCCTTCCAGGAGGGATCATCAAAATCTGTCAGGTTATTTGGTGTAGGGCCTAGGCAGACCCTCCCTCTTGTCTCTAGGCTAAGGGAATATCCCTCCAAGGGTAATGTGCTCCCAAAGTCCTTTCCTGATCCAGGGATACAACCTGGTTCCATTGTCAGAGGTACCATATACTTGCCAAGCCTCTTAACTGAGACCCACGTTCAGGGTGTCTGATTCAGTCTTAAAGCTAGTTTCCCATCTATCAGTCTGGGGTCCATGAGCTCCCCCTTGTTCAGGTCAGCTGTTTCTGTGGGTTTCTCCAGCCTGGTCTTGACCCCTTTGCTCATCACTTCTCCCTTTCTGCAACTGGATTCCAGGAGTTTGCTCAGTGTTTAGCTGTGGGTGTCTGCTCTGTTTCCATCTGCTACTTGATGAAGGCTCTAGGAGAGCAAACAAGGTAATCAGCAATCTTATTATCAGGAAGGGTATTTAAGGTACCCTCTCAACTGTTGCTCATATTGTTAGATGGGGTCATCCTTGTAGGTCTCTGGACATTTCCCTAGTGCCAGTTTTCTCTTCAAGCCTATAATGGCTCCTTCTATTATAGTATCTTTTTTCTTGCTCTACTCTATTCCTCCCAAAACTCAATCTTCCTGCTCCCTAATGTTCTCCTCTCCCCTCCTCTTTTCCCCATTTCTTTCTCCTAACTCCCTCTCCACTCACTGCCTGCCCTTTCACTCCTAACATGCTCAGGAGATCTTGTCCCTTTCCCCTTATGGGGAACCATGTATGTCTCTCTTAGGGTCCTCTTTCTTTCCTAGCTTCTCTGGCAGTGTGAATTTTAGGCTGGTAATCCTTTGCTCTATATCTAAAATTCATATATGAGTGAGTACATACCATGTTCCTCTTTTCGTGACTGGGTTACCTCACTCAAGATAGTGTTTTCTAATTCCATCTGTTTGCCTGTGAATTTCAAGATTCCATTGTGTTTTGTTTGTTTGTTTGCTTGTTTTTCTGCTGAGTAGTACTCCATTATGTAAATGTACCACATTTTCTTTATCCATTATTCCATTTAGGGGCATCTAGTTGCTTCCAGGATCTGGCTATTACAAAAAATGCTACTATGAACATAGTTAAACAGATGTCTTTGTTGCATGAATGTGCTTCTTTTGAGTATATGCCTAAGGGTGGAATTACTGTATCTTGCGGTAGACTGATTCTCATTTTCCTGAGGTACCACCTTACTGATATCCAAAGTGGCTGTACAAGTTTGCACTCCCACCAGCAGTGGAGAGGTATTCCCCTTTCTCCACATTCTCTCCAGCATAAACTGTCCTTAGTGTCTTTGATTTTAGCCATTCTGACAGAGTATCTCAGAGTTGTTTTGATTTGCATTTCCCTAATATCTAATGATATTGAGCACTTTCTTAAGTGTCTTTCAGCAATTTTGATTTCTCTATTGAGAATTCACTATTCAGTGCTGTATTCCACTTTTTAATTGGATTATTTGGTGCTTTGGTGACTACCTTCTTGAATTCTGTTTATATTTTAGAAAGCAGCCCTCTGTCTTATGTTGGTGAATATCTTTTCCCATTCAGCATGTTGAGGTCTTTGATCCACTTGCACTTAAGTTTTTTTGCATGGCAATATACATGAATCTGTCCATTGTCTTCTACACACCAGCATCCCATTATGCCAGTACCATTTATTGAAGAGGCTTTCTTTTCTCCATTGTATAATTTTAGCTTCTTTGTCAAAAATTGGGTATTGGTAGGTGTGTGGGTTAATATCAGGGTTTTCAATTTGATTCCATTGGTCTACCTGTCTGTTTTTGTGCCAATTCCAAGCTGTTTGCAGGACTATATTAGAGCTTGAAGTCAGGGATGGTGATGCCTCCTGAAGTTCCTTTATTGTACAGGGTTGTTTTGGCTATCCTGGGTCTTTTGTTTCTCCATATTAAGTTGAGTATTGTCCTTTTAAGGCCTGTGAAGACATATGCTGGGATTTTGATGCTGATTGCATTGAATCTGTAGATTGCTATTGGCAAGATTGCCATTTTTATTATACTGATCCTACCTATCCAAGAACATGAGAGATCTTTTAATTTTCTGGTATCTTTAATTTCTTTCTTTAAAGACACAAAGTTTTTGCTATATATGTCTTTCACTTGTTTGATTAACATTGCCCTAGGATATTTTATGTTGTTTGTGGCTATTGTAAGGGTAATGTTTCTCTGATTCCTTTCTCAGCCCCTTTATCATTGGTATATATTAGGGCTACTGATTTTTTTTTTTGAGTTAACCTTGTGTCATGCCACTTTGCAAAAGGTGTTTTTCAGCTGTAGGAGTTCCCTGGTAGAGTTTTTTCAGGTCACTTATCTAAATTATCATATCATCTGCAAATATTTTAAATGTGAATGCTTCCTTTCCAATTTGTATCCCCTTAATCTCCTTTTGTCTTATTGCTCTAGCTAGAACTTCAAGTACAATATTGTAGAGATATGGAGAGAATGGATAGCCTTGTCTTGTTCCTTATCTTAGAAGAATCACATTAAGTTTCTCTCCATTTAGTTTGTTGTTGGCTGTTGTTCACTGTATATTGCTTCTTTTATGTTTAGGTATGTTCCCGTTATCTCTGATCTCTCTAAGACCTTTATCATGAAAGAGTGTTTGTTTTGTCAAAGGCTTTTTCTGCATCTATAGTGATGACCATATAGTTTTTCTTTTTTCAGTTTGTTTATATGATGGATGACATAAACTCTTCTGTGAATTTCTTATAGAATTCTACACTGAAACCATCTGGCCTTGGACTTTTTCTTTTCTTTTCTTTCGGTTAGGAGGCTTTTGACTATTTCTATTAGGGATTATAGATCTGCTTAATTGCTTATATGTTTTATTTTAATATTGGTAAGAGATATCTATCCAGAAAATTGTTTATTTTCTGTAAATTTTCCAGTTTTGTGGAGTACAGGTTTACAAAGTATGACCTGAAGATTGCCTTGATTTCCTCAATGTCCATTGTTATGTTCCCCTTTTCATTTTTGATTTTGTTAATTTGCATGTTATTTCTCTGCCTTTTGGTTATTTTGGAGAAAGGTTTGTCTATCTTATTGATTTTCTTGAAGAACCAACTCTTCCTTATTTTGACTCTTTGTACTCTTTTCCTACTTGGACTTTATTTCAGCCCCCAATTTGGTTATTTTCTGGCATCTACTCCTCTGGGGATAGTTTGCTTCTTTTTTAGCTGTGTTGTTAATTCTCTAGTGTGACCATTCTCTATTTTCTTCAAGTGGGCACTTAGAGCTATGAACTTTCCTCCTAGTGTCCCATAAATTTGGGTATGTTGTCTTCACTCTCATTGAATTCTAGGAAGTCTTTAATTTCTTTCTTTATTTCTTTCTTCACCTTGGAATGGTACAGTTGTGCATTGTTCAGTTTCCATGAGTTTTTAGGGTTTCTGCAATTTGTGTTGTTGTTGAATTCTAACTTTAAAGCATAGTGGTCTGAAAAGATACAGGGAGTTTTTCCAATTTTTTTAAAATGTCTTTTTAGGTTTGGTATGTTGCAGAGTACATGGTCAATTTTAGAAAAGGTTCTATGTGGCCCTGAGATGAAGGTATATTGTGTTTGGATAGAATGTTCTATCCAAACTTTTGTTAGTTCTTTTGTTTCCTTGTTAAGATTCTGTCTACTGGTCCTGTCTAGTAGTGGGAGTGGGGTGTTGAATTCTCCACTATAAGTGTATGAGGTTTTATGTGAGATTTGAGTTTTAGTAATGTTTCTTTTATGGACATGGGTACCTTTTTATTTGGGGCATAGATGTTCAGAATTGAGACTTCATCTGATGGATTTCTCCTGTGATGAATAAGAAATGACCATGTTCATCTCTTTTGATTGATTTTAGTTTGAAGTCTAATTTGTTAGATATTAGGATTGCTACACCTGCTTGTTTCTTGGGTTCATTTGATTGGGAAATCTTTCCTCAACCCTTTACTCTGAGGTAACTTCTGTCTTTGAAATTGAGGTGTTTTTCTTGTATATAACAAAAGGCTGGATTGTCTTTGTATCCATTTTGTTAGGCCGGGTCTTTTTATAGGTAAGTTAAGGCCATTAATATTGAGGGAGATTAATGACCATTGATTGTTAATTCGTGTTTATGTTGGATTTGTTGTTGTTGGTACTATGGATTTACCTCTATATTTTTTTCCTTTGGCTTTTGGTAAAGTGGTATTATCTATTGCCTATGGTTTTTTTTTGGGGGGGTGTAATTGACTTCTTTGGGTTAGAGTTTTCTTTCCATTACTTTCTGTAGAGCTGCATTAGAGTTGATAAGTATTGTTTAAATCTGGTTTTGTCATGGAATATCTTGTTTTCTCAATCCATAGTGATTGAAAGCTTTGTTGGGTATAGTAATCAGTGGTCTCTGTCTCTGTCTCTGTATCTCTCTCTCTTAACAATTATTGTAATGTTTATTGGGCAAAAAACTGATTAAGGATACCAATAAACCTCATATTCAGAACTAATTGCTACAATTTGTTGGAGTTGCAAAATTTATTATGTAGGGCATTAATCTAACACAAACTTAAGCACTGGACAAAAGATATTTTCAAGTTCAATGAGACAGATGTCACACATGAAAGCCTTCTATATTAGTAATAAATGATGCTGATTTATTGAACACTTTAAATATTAAAAGCAAAGAGGAAGAAAAAATGTTCCAGATGTAATTAGTAGGAAGGGCATCTCTGGGCATGTATTAGAAATATGTCCCTCTGTAAGGAGTAAGGTTTTTCTGCCCACCTGTTCTTACCCTGCTGCCACTGTGCCAGCCCCAAATAATGCACCGAAACTCTGTTTTTGATATAATGCTGTTGGCCAGGTACTAGTTTCTTATCGGCGAGTTCTGTCTTAATTATTAACCCATTTCTATGTATTTCCACGTGGTTTCACCTACTGGGGAGTGGGTCAGGCATCTGGTCTCCTTGGTCTCTCCATCTTGACTCCTCCTTACTACTTCCTCTTTCCTCCTTCACCTAGTCCTTCCTATCTTCCTTTCCTATTGGCCAACAGTGCTTTATTCATTAACCAGTATGAGAAACATATTTACAGAATGACATCTCCCATCATCCCTCCCCAAGTAGGGGGTGATAGGTAACAGTGACAGATCAAAGGATCAGGAAAGTCTATAAAATCATATTAGCACATAGCATGAGCCACAGCTAGTAATTTCAGGGCATTGACATATCATGTCAGTGCATCTGTGGTCTTTTAGTGTTAGTAGAGTATCTCTCTAGGATCTTCTGGCTTTCAGAGTTTCCATGGAGAAGTCAGGTATAATTCTAAGGGTTTGTCTTTATATGTTACTTGGGCCGTTTCCTTTGGTGCTCTTAAATATTCTTTCTTTATGCTGTATGTTTGGTGTTTTGATTATTATGTGACAAGGGTACATTTTTTTTGTTTACTCTATTTGATGTTCTGTAAGCTTCTTGTACTTCATTGGCATGTCTTTATTTAGGTTGGAAGAGTTTTCTTCTATGATTTTGTTGAACATATTTTCTGCACCTTTAAGTTGGGTTTCTTTACCTTCTATACCTTTTTTTCTTAGGTTTGGCCTTTTCCTGGTGTCCCATATTTCCTGGATATTTTGTGTTAGGGATTTGTTGGACTTACGATTTTCTTTGGTTGATGAATCAATTTCTCCTAGTGTATCTTCAATGCAAGTGATTCTCTCTTCTATATCTTGTATTCTATTGGTATGTTTGCATCCTCAGTTCCTGACCATTTAAACAGCTTTTCTATTTCCAGAATTCCCTCAGACTTATGCTGTTTGAATTGTTTCTTGCAATTTTTAGTTTGTCTTTTTATCCATTTCTTTAAAGGATTTTCTCATTTCCTCTTTTTGGGCCTCAATCTTCTTCATGAAGTTGTTTTAAAGTTTGTTCTCTTCTTCTTTATCTGTGTTTGGATGTACAGGTCTTGCTGGTGTAGAATCCCTTGACACTGGTAGCATCATATTGGTTTTTCTGTTGTTGAATGACATCTGCTCAACTATGTTCACAGCAGCATTGTTTGTAATAGCCAGAACCTGGAAACAACCTAGATGGCCCACAACTGAAGAATAGATAAAGAAAATGTGGTACATTTTTTTTTTTTTACCAATTTTCACCAATTTCTAATTGCATTCAAATCATTATGTATTCATGTTTATTGAGCATCTTCCAATGGGGTGGGCAGCAGAACACAGGACCCCTTCCTGTTGGAATTTATAGTACATTCTGGTGTACAATAAGACACTGTTATCACAGATACAAACAAGGCTACATATGGTGAGTATTTGAAAGAAGTTAAATAAGAAACAAGAAACAATGGATATGTACATCAAAGACCCTGTGTCTATCTGTAGCTCAAGGAACACTGAGGAAGAGAGAGCAGAATGACTGTGAGAGCCAGAATAACAGGAGTGTGCTGTGAAACCACTGCAAAATCAGCAACCAAACAACAATATTCCAGTACACATGTCAGCAGGAAATGGCCCACACCTAGGCAAAGAACTATTGACTACCAAAAGGAGAGTTAGCATCTGCCAGGGATGAATCATGCTATGGTTGTTCTATACAGAATGGTTAGCCTTGAAGCTATATACACACAAGCAACAAAATAGATTCAGCAGATTTTGTTTGTGCATACACATACATACATACATACATAATACATAATACATAATACATGCATGCATTTATGTAACAATAATAATATAAAAGAGGTTATCAACTTGAAAGTGGAAGGGGGTATGTGGGGAGGTCTGTAAGGGGGAATGAAAAGGGGGAAGCGATATAATTCTATGTCAATTAAAACCATAATTTAAAAACTAATTCATTCACTTGATATGTATTTGAATAATTTTTTTCTACATATGCATAGCAGCCTTATTCTTTGTGCTCTTTATATATAACTTATACAAAGATTATTAAGGCATCCCTGGAGGTCTGGGAGGATGCTTCTAGAGATGACTACATCATGAGGAGGCAGACCTAATCAATGGTTTGCATGTCATATTGTGAAGAAGGGGAGATTTGACTTCATGTGGAAAGATTTGATTTCAATACCACATAGAGACAGTATTGTAGCAGCATGCCACTATCTTATAATTCATCCAGAATTTTCCTATGAAGTTATGAGTTTTCTGCTGATCTCTGTCTGGTTTCTGATGATGTTCTTTGCATACTTCAGATATTAATATTTTGTGATATTTTTACATTGCAGACATCTTATTCCATATATCACCCTCAATTAATTTTGTCTATCCTGAGTGAAAAATCTTCAGTTATCTTGTAGCTGAATGTCTCATTCAGTCCTGAACATGACTTGCTATTTTATTTCAGAGTATTTTGTAATATCTAATAGACCTCATTCTTTTATCAGTAAAGGTCTTAGGTGTTCTTTATTGGTTTCTACACATTCTTGAGTTTTATTGTTGTTGATTGTGACTGTATTCCTATTTCCCACTTCATATCCTAGTTGGTTGCTATGAGACACAGGAAGATGTTTAGTTTTTATTTTATTTATTTTTCAAGACAGGGTTTCTCTGTGTAGTTCTAGCTGTGCTATGGGTCAGGCTTTATTTGAACTCAAAGATCCACCTATCTCTGCCTCCTGAGTGCTGGGATTAAAGGCATGTGCCACCACCACCCAGTGATATTTCATTTTTATATTTTGATTTCATATAAAATAACTTTATTTTTATGTTTGTGGAATTTTGTAATACAATTCAAATGATCTTTGTTTTTGTTATGTTCGCTTTTTTGCTTTAGCAGAAATTATTTTCCTTTGATTGGGTAATTTAATTGGCTGTTCTGATAGATGTTCTGATGTTGACAGACTCCTCACAATCATTTTGTAAAATATACACTTGACTCTTATGACTGGCAACCTTTGCAACAATGCTCATGATTAAAGGTGTTTCCACCTTCCTCTTCCTCTTGTTCATTCAATTCTACACTTGATTTATGGTATACATTAATTACGTTGGGCTTTTTTTCCTATTTAATAGAAAAACTTTAAATGAAGAGGGGTAACGGCATGGAGTTTTGGTAGAAATTTCTGCATCTCTTACTTGATGGGGATGAGCCTGATTGAGGATCCATTTGATCACAGTCATATGGTTCTTCACTCTTTTTTCTTCTCTACCCTCTTACAAAACTACAGAGCTTGCTTTTGCTTCATTGTCCTGTTTTAAAATGTTGTGTATAACTGTTCATTTTTCTTTATTTGTTTATTAAATTATGGTATCTTCCTTTTGTTATAAATTTTATTTATAACCTCTTTATTTTCTTGCTCAGTTTTGCTAGAGTTTACTTATGTCTGTTTTGTTTTTTGGAAATACATATTTTTGTTTAGCTGGTGTTTTCTAATTTTTCTCTTCTCCATTGTGACTCATTTTTACATTGTTCCTTTTATTGTGGTTTATGTTTTACATTGTTCCTATGTATGTTTCTCTTCTCTTGAGTTAATGTGTTGATCTCATCTCTCATTTGCTCCCACTGTCCTTGTAAGTATATTGAAGCTGTCAATGTTTCTGTAACTATATCTATCCTGGCTTCATGAATTTGATAATTTGAATTTCAAGGTCAAATATGTCTAAGAATCTCTTTCATAATATTGCTTAATCCAAAGTTCATTAATTGTATATTTATTAGCATCCACATATAATAGGCAGTATCCTAGCTACCATATGCTCTATTCCTAATTTATGTAGTCACAGCAAGTTGCTTTGGTCGGTATAATACAGTGCTTTGGGATTCCCTGAGACTATTTGTGGCTAAGTATACAATTAATTTCTGTGACTGTTCTGTTTTCTTTGAAAACCGTGCATTTTTTTCTTTGGTTATATTTTCTCCATCCATGTTTAGATGACTCCACCCCTATAAACCATTAATTTACTTCAGATGATGAGACTAAGGGATATAAGAGCTATTGATTACACAACAGAAGCAGAGAAGAGAATTTAGCCTTTGAGAGGTTCACCTGATGCTGCCCATTGTAAGCTAGGATATATGGGAGGAAACTCACTTGAAAGATTTTGCTTGGAGAAGAGGGCTCAGGGGAAGCCTGTTCTTACATGATCTTCTAGGGAAGTGCTTTCTTATGTTCACATATCCAGGCTCAGAGGCTAGCCACATTGGAACCCTGATGTTATGAAGAAGTTGGATAAGTAGACTTTTTGTCATCCACATGATCCTGTTTTCTCATGAATGCAGATTGCAAGAGTCTGTTATCATGGGTAAGGGTGTAGACAATTTATAGTAGATCACAATCCTGTTGGCTGTCTTTGTGATGCCTGAAGGTGCAAATGTGAAGTCTAAACCACAGCAGAAACTTCAGGGAGTGAATTTCTGCTGACAAATGCCACAATGAGTGAAGCCAGCCCAGGTACAGGTGGCATGGATGCAGCTATTAAGGCCACCAGGACAAGGCTGTGCAAAAACCTTTGGCATTCACATCATGCCTCCAGGTACCCCGGATGTTAAGGATGGATCTATACTTTAATATTTGGCCTAATAAGATTTTGGTATTGCTTTGTTCTGATTAGTTAGTATTTTCCCATCCTTTCCGTTTGAAATGAGAATGTTAGCCATCATATTAAGAATATTTAACTAGTTTCTATTGTCTATATGGACTTACAGATAAAATATCAATGAGGATATCAGATTTGGACTTTTGAGAAACTATAGAGTGTTAAGATTATGGAGCCTCTTGGAGATAGACTACATGTGTTTTGAATTAAGAGAGGGGCGTCAGCATTTTGGATGGCAAAGGTAAAATATCGTGGCTTTATTGTTAAGGATTCACCCAAAACAAGATTCCTGTGATGAAGGTTTAGCCCCTAACTGCTCTGCTATTGGGAAATGATTCTGTCTTACAGGCATTAACTTTGTTAGTGGTTTGATCCTGAGTACATACTAAGTTACCTATTGCTAGATAGGGCCTTGCTAAAGATGTCATGGACATAGGCACTGAAGGATTTGTCTTGCCATTGGCCCTTTCCTGTGCATCTTTGTGATTCCCATGAGACAATCATCTTTGTTTCATTGTGCCTTTCCAATATGTTTGTTCTTACCACATATGCCAAGAATCAATAGGTCCAAAAACTTATAAAACTGTGAGCCAAATTCAATCTTTCCTCATTTGGAGCTGTTCATGTGGGGAAGGTTTTGTTTTTTTGTTTTTTTTTTTTTTTTTTTTGTAGCAACCAAAAACTGACTGAATAATTTATTACATATTACACATGAACATCTAGGTTTGATTAATAAAGAACAAAGCCACCTGCCAGAATCTGTGCAATAGAATGAATGAGCTCCCACAAATGGAGCACCCCTTACTACTGTTTTGACTTTATGAAAAGGAAACCAAAAAGAATGAGGTACATTCAATACTTAGATCGATTTCTCCATATGGCTTCCAATAAACTCTAGAAAGAAAGGGAATCAGACTCCATGCATGTTTTCACATCAAATTGTTAGAGGGCCAGAACCATAGGCTTCTGGATTGGCATTTTTTTCTTAGTCTTGACTTTTCTGCAGCTATCTTCTTGTTATTTATTATCTGAAGGTGTTGCCTGGTTTGTTAACCTTCAACAGAAAAGTGTCATTTACAAGCTGAAGTGCAAACAGGACAGCACCACATCCCCAAGAGCCAGACACAGTGAGATCAGCCCAACAAACTGGTATCTCCCCAAAGAGGCTCAATTTCAGAGTAAACAGTAAGGAAGTGCGGTCCAGGGAAGCATCTCATGTGAGTCCCACTGAGACCTCTCCTGAGAGACCTAAAGCCTGGGAGACTCCTGTGAATTGCCACAACGAAAGCCAGCATCTTAAAACAATATGAGAATCAAGCATGTCTGAACCTTGGAGGCACTTCTAATTCACAACAGAAATGTAATATTTGAGGTCTGCTCTTTACCCTAAAATGCCACGTTATCTGGAATAAATATCTCTAATTTCTATCTATTCATCCATTGTAATTTTACTAATGACATTAATATCAGCCTATGTCAGTAAACAACAAAGACATTTAAAATCAATTATATTCCAAAATGATTACCAGCTCTTCTTTACAGTTTCTTGCTCTTCCCTTGGCACCTCCATCCTTGCCTCTTTATTGAGCCCCTCATCTCTTTATTGTATTTCTTTCCAGTTTAACACTCATCACCCACCCTCTAAATCTTCTACGGCCCACAGATACCATTCTCTCTCTATTTTCTTTCAAAAAGAGGAGCTCTAACAAATCCAAACTGTGACTTTGTGAAAGCTGCCAGTAATGCAAGCCTGTGGTTTGTAGCCTTGACTCAATTCTTGGAGCCAGACCACGACTTAGACTCACGGGTCCTCAATCCTGTCTGCCCATTTAATATTGGGAATTTTCAAAAGTCCTGGTAATTGGTTCTCATCCAAGGCCAATAAACAAACAAACAAATAAATAAATACATAATAAATAAAGAAAATAAAAATCAGATCTTTTCCTGCCAAGAACCATGCACCGTGCATCAGTAACTTTGAGAGTTCTCCCAAATTATTTTAATAGTAATCCAGGGTTCACAGCAAGTTCTTCAGCCTTATTGATGCATCATAATCATGTGAAGAATTTTCTCAAGTATTGTGCATGGATTCTGCTATTATAGACTGTACCCACTTTGTCTTAGGAACAACTAGAGATTCTTGATAGTTCCTCCTAAATAATTTCAGCACACACTCAACTGGAAGCAGCTCACTGGCTAGAATCTTTATTTTGCAAACCTCCAATGTCCTACCAATTCTGACTAATGGTAAATTGATAATGTTGCTTTCTTCATATAGCACATCAGAAACTCTCAGCCTTGTTTGTTCGTGGGTAAAGCAAGAAACAAGTTGCGTATGTCAATGTTCTTTTGCAACTTCAGGTGTATTCAATGCCACAAGAACAGCTTTGTAAACTTACTATCAAAATTCATATAAAGGCTATTATTATAATAATGGTCTCTTTCAAGCAGCTTCAGATTGCACCTGCTTGCCCTCCTACCAGGGCTATCTGGATGTGAATCTACTGTCTGTAATTCCAAAAGGATCTCTATGTGTTTTAGGCCAGCCTGATCTACATACTGAATTTTAGATCAACTAGGGCTATATAGTGAAACACTGTCTCAGACATTTTTTAGTTTGTTGTATACTTATGCTTATGAAATTCATACATTTATATGTGTGATAATGATGGGTTTTAGCATCTATATTCATGAAAGAGATAGCTCTGTGTTTTTGTATACTATTCTTTATCTGATTTGAGCTCCGTGAAATATGCATATATGTAATAAAAATATTAAGTGTTATATATGTTACACATAGCACACTCATAATTTTATATACATATGAGCTCCTAAAATAAAGTGGTATCTTGCCACTTTCTACTTCCTTTTATGTAATTGAATGATCATGTATTTGAATCTTGAACATTTGGTAGAACTCATGTAAAAATCATTTGGACTTGGTATTTGCCTGGTGAGAAGATTTTAAAATACTGGCTTAATTTCTACACACATTGGGACTCTTCTTGAGTCAATTTTGATATGATATGCTTTCTGGTATTTTTATCCATCTTATCTGCATTTTTATGTTTATTATCATTTGCATTGCTCATCTTAGTCCTTAATAATACTTCTAATCACGGAATGAGATATTAGTGTGTTACTCACTTCTCACTAATCTTTACTTCATCAAAATTTCCCTTACATAGTTTCAGTCTACAAAAAGCACCAATGCACTTTAGAAAAAAAAAACAGAGGAATAGGAGGATGGGGAGGTGTACTTGGAAATGTCTTCTAGACACAATGATGGTGTCACACCCATAAACTCACAAACATTCTCATAAACTCACAAAAGCTGTGGTTCCTTGCATGTAATCAACACAGGATTAAGGCAGACAAAGTTCTGACATAGATGGGCTAGATGACCTCCAGGTGATTGATAGTTGATGGAAAGAAGTTTTCCCCGTGAATAAGATTTTCATGATATAGAAAATGGCCCAACACTCATGTACATATGGGCAGGACTTAGTGGGGGCATATACGTAGTTTTAAAGAAAAGTGAAGTTTGTAGGGGCATGGGTGAAAGAAGAAATAGGTGATAAATATGAACACATTTCACTGTGTTCATGAATTAAATTCTTGAGAATAAAGAAGATTGTTAAAAGATGATTTGCTTGCAAGAGTAGCAATCATCTAAACAGTTGCTGTGGTTTTATCTAAAGAGCTAATGGTAGATGAAGATACCAAAATCAGCAATGTGTTTTTAAAATAAGATTGACTTATTTTTATTTCACTCTTTACAAATTATATTACATTTATTTTTATAACATATAGTCTATTAATTAATAGAGTATATAATCTGTAATATCCTTCATTAGCATTGAATACTCGAAATACTTTTTAATAAGGACATAAGGGGAATCGGTCACCCCTCATCAATGAAGTTTCTTTTTCCAACAGATAGAGACATTTCAAAGACCCACAATTTGTCACAATGTAGGGAATAAATGACTGTGGTATGTCCAGGCTTATCTGATACATCTGCTATGCAACCCTCCATCTAAGACTAAGAGAAAACTGTGGAATTGGAGGTGGAAAGTTTATAAGATCCAGAGGCCGAGATACCTGCTACTAAATAGTGGTCCAGTGCACCAAAGAATTCCTAACAATATGATTACCTAAGCAAGACTTGAATAATAAGAACATCAGTAGATATGCCAACATGGATAGAGAAAATTCCATGTGATCCCACTCTAAATGAAGAGCTATAGGTGGTCAATGGCTACTGTGATGGAGAAGCTATTTCCCCCAAGGTTGTCCAATCTAATGTGGATCTAATGTGGTCACCTTTGAATACATGTATATGAGAGCAACAGTAAGTAAACTCAATAACAAATATATGCATGCACATCTACATAAGTGTAAATCTATAACAATGATGCCATGGTTTGAATGTTATTGGTACCCATAAACTCAAAGTTAATGGCATTATTAGGAGGTGTAGCTTTCTCAGAGTAGGTATAGCCTTGTTGAAGAATGTGTGTCACTGAGAGGTGATGTACAAGCCATGCCCAGTGCATCAGACCACTTTCTATTGCTTGCAGATCAAGATGTATTAACTCCCAACCCCTTCTGCACCACATCTGCCTGCATGCCACCATGTCCCACCAAGAAGATAATGGACTAAGCATTCTTCCTGCAAGCCATCATGTTCCACTAAGAAGATAATGGACTAAGCCTCTGAAACTGTAAGCCATCCAATTAAATGTTTTCTTTTATAAAAGTTGTTATGGTCCTGGTATCTCTTTATAGCAATAGAAACCTTAACTAAAAGTAAATAGCATGAACTTTAGGGATACACAGGAGGAGTTGGAGGAGAAAATGAGATAAACAATGGAAATGTTCTGCCTATGCATGAACTTCTTATATAAAAATATTGGTGGTATCAATTTCATAATGAATAAGTGATGTAGGCTTTACATGTAGGATTAATTTTTATTTTCATCATAGAAAACAAATTTGAATTTTATACTGGAAAATGAGATGTATTCCTAGGATTGATATTTTGTGCTTGATATATTCTTAAAGCTACTGTTTTTAATTGAACCTAGTTTTTTAGTTCACAGTAGGAATTCTTATAAGTATTCCCTCTTGGATTATTTAATCTATTCTAAGAATGTTGGAGAAGTTGGTTTTTAATATTCTTCCCTTGCCCCTGATGGATGAGGTCAAGTGCTACATTTTTGAATATGATTAATAAAGGTAAAGTCATGATTTCCATTGACAATTAAGACTTTTGTTTAATAGTTCTCATGGTAATTTTTATTATATTTCACTTAAATCTTCCTGCCAGAATCTAAGATAATTTCTTCTTATCCCACTCTCTCTAACTAATAAGAATTGTTCCAGATGGGATGAATTTTACTAATATGATATAATATGAATGAAAAGTAACAAAATAATTGAATGTCAACGATGCACTTCACTGATCTCTTAAGGAATATGGTTCCTTTGGAAATCTTCAGGTCTCCTATGTCAGTAAAACTAGAATTAATGTGAACAAAGATAAACTCTAATAAAAGTCATGAAAATCGACTTTGTTTTGATAGACGCTCTGCTACACTTGTACCCCTCCAAAATTCACTTGTTAAAATTTAATCACCAAGGTAAACATACTAGAAGGACTAGAGGAAGTAATTAGTCCATTCTGGATGCAATTAACATCTTAATAATGGGTTCCTCCTGGCTATTGAGATGGTTCTGAGGGTAAATGAGAGAACCAGTGCCACAAAGATGTCATCTTGCCTCCACATGCATGCTATAATATGGTACGTATATACATGCAATGCACACACTAATAGTAATAATAACAATAATTTAAATAAAAGCACTTCAACCAACATCAGCAGTGAGGCAACCCCTCAGAGCAGAAAGCAGCCAATTCCCTTTGTTCTTGTCCTGCACAACCTCGAGCTCTATAAGAAATTAATTCCTGCTCTTTATGAATACCTCAGTCTTAAATATTTTGTTATAACCACACAAATTCACTAAGACAATAGGAAACCTGAGCATATGGAAGGAGAATCAGTGTTGTTGCAAAGCATTGGAAACAGAGGTGATGACTAGCCCTGTATTCCTAACCTCCCTGTGGGATTAGTAGAAAAAAAATGATATTAAGACAAATTTACAGCTAACTCTACATGTCATTAACTACATTATTAGTGGGTCGAATGTAATAAGAAGAAATCAATTTGACTTATCAATTATTTGCTTATTTAGAGCCAATGAATATGTATAAGCTGTCTATGAGAGAAAAGAATGAAGACTGTGTAAACATTAGTAACTGAAGCTTCCAAGGAGTAAGAAAGTTGTTTCCTGGAAACCAGATCAGGTGGGGAAAGACGGAGACTTTCAAGAGTGGTGAGGGGACGTTGAGGGAAAAGAGCATTAAAGAATCAAGAAGACTGATGATGTCATCTGTGGAGCATGAATAAAAAGAATAGAAGAAAAGGCAATTGGTGGATAGGTCATTTGAAAAAGAGAGGGGAAAAGGAAGTGCGGGGACCTTTGGGTGATATGGTATGCTGGAAGCCTTCTCCATGTGATCTGGTGGAGGAGAGAGAAGTCAAGACAATAGTAGAGGTAGTATAACTAGTAGTAACAATAATATAAAATCTCTATACCTAAGACACAAAGAGAGGAAGAACTTAAAAGTGCTTTAAAGGGATGGTAGAAAAGAAGTAGAGTGGAGAAACGGACAAATAATGTTGTTCTTTTGCTGCAGCTATTGACAATGAAACACTAACACTAGACTCAACTTGCCCACGTGGAGTTTATTGGTAGAGAGAAGAGTAAGGGAGTAGCTGGTGGCCAACTGAAAACAGGAGAGAGAGAGAGAGAGAGAGAGAGAGAGAGAGAGAGAGAGAGAGAGAGAGAGAGAACAGAGACAGAGAGAGGTGTGGGGCGTGTGCTTAAAAAGGGAAAGTCACGCATGCGTAACTGAGTCCCTACACAGCCCCTTAACGAGTGACTGATGAGTAACTGACATATCAATGACATGGGCATGCATGTCCCGACCATTTTTGGGGTTGGTGTCAGAAGAATGCCAATTTCCAACAAATGAGGCACCGAGGACAGTTAAGCCCAGCACAGCTCAGCCATGTGGCTCCCTGGCAAGGGATAAAAGATAAAGTCTCATCTTCTGGAATCCCTGGGAGGTTGGTGGTCCTACCCTCATGAAAATCCCAAAGTTCACAATCCTCACATCTAGCTGCAGCTTTTGTTGAAATAGGGGTTTCTCCATCATGTGCGTCAGCAATGGAGAGTAATACTATTTTGTCACTCTATAGGTCCCAGACAGCCATCCTCAGATGCCATCTTGAGAATAAACATGTTGCTTAAAACTGAGCTACCCTGAGGTACATGAGAACAAGGAACAATTACTAAATGCGGAGTTTAAATTTCCCTTGCCACAGCCTTAAAGTAAGGGTCACTTTGGTGGCAGTAGTGGAGAGCAGGAGGGCATACTTCAAAGATCCTCCAGGATAGGCCTCATCCCAGAAAGTGGATGGGATAGCAGGTTGTTTGGGGGCCAGGAGAGGAGGATAGGGAACTGGGATTGGCATGTAAAAAAAAATCTTGTTTCTAATTTAAATAAAAAAGAATAGTCATACGTATATATGTGTATATATATGTGTGTGTGTGTACATATATATGTATGTATATATATATGCATACTTGCATGCACACATGAGCACACACACACACACACACACACACACACACACACACACACACACACACACACACACCCCGCAGGCATACCCAATACTTGATATGGTTTCGGTTCCAGGTATACAAAGAATACTATATTAATGGTAGCTATTACCAATGATTATTAATTGCCATAGCTAATGACTGCATCCCAACACAGAGAACAGGGAAGTGGGATGCTATATTTTAACTTCTTTCCTGAACACAGTCTGCATGTAAATCTGTGGGTGCATTTCTATGCAAAAATCTAATTGAGCTATAAAAAAACCAGCCAGATAATAAGCTTGCAGGTTTAAGGCCATTTCTTACTTTAAACTTACTCATTTATGAATGAGTAAGTTAGATTGCCAGGTCTATGTAAGGAACTGTGGTTCCTATTCTCTTTCCTCTCTAGCCCAGATTTCCCATCAAGAGAAACTCCCCTTGCCCATTAGGAGAACTCTGCCTGCTAGCATCTTATTTGGGGAGCTGATTTCACAAGCAGAGAGAGTGCAGCTTTCTTGTACTTCCAAGTTATGCTTATGGTGATATTGAGTGGGTATCTTTAAACTCCACTCTGAACACTTTCTGACTTCCTAAATTGCTGAGGGAAGCTTGCCTCTCCCTAAGGTTCTTAAGTTAGCAATAGGATGGCTAATAGCACATTGTCTTTTGCTTCTCCCTCCCCCCTCCCTCCTTCCCTCCTTCCCCTCCCTCTTTCCCTCCCTCCCTCCCTCCTCACTTCCTTCTCTCTTCTCCCTATTTCCTTTAAATTTATTTATATTTGCATTTTTGTCAATTTCATACATGTATATAATACTTTGTGATCATATTCAGCACTTTTTACCTTTTTGGTTCCCACTCCTATTCCTATTAACCCTTTTCTACCTCTTCCACATCCTAACCAGTCTCATTTCCATTTTCCTGGTGTGGGTGTGGTGGGGGTAGGTGTGTCTGTGCTGTGTGTACACAGTATTGGGCACTAGACATCACTGTGGTGTGTTTATGATCGCAGTGACTGTGTCATGTTGAAAGGATGGTGTTTTGTAGTATTCCTTTGATCTTTATGGCTTTTACAATCTTTATGCCCCTTATTTTAGTAAGCAGAGTATTATAGATGCCTCATTTAGGGCCGAAGAATTGGAATTCACTTTTTCTCAATATGATGACCAATCTACATTAACCATTCCCATGTTTAAAAAGGAAAACCTCTGACCAAGTTGAAGAGTAGCGTTAGCCTGTTAGCATAAACACATACTTTTAGAAGGCAGTCCATTTAGCAAAATATCAGTGATAAACATCTGTCAGAGCCTATGTTCTACCCATATATAAGCTTTGACCTGGAACTGATATTTTCATTTAGAAACCTATCGCTTCTGGAAGGATTGTCACCCACAAATATAGGGAACTTCTTTTCAAGCTCATTTAAATTACATTTTCAGTCTAAGTTTCTGTTTCATATGTCCTAAGTTTTGTTAACCCTTCTCACCCGCTTCACTCCATCTCTCCATCCCTATACTCTTTTAAATTTTCATTACCTCGTTATCCCCACTCTACTTTCATATTTCTTGCATCTAATTGTCAATCTCCTTCCATGACTGTATCCTTCCCATGGCTCCTTCCTTTCTTACTGGCCTCTATAGACATTTATTCCAAAACAGAATTCATAGTTAAATCCATATGTCACTGGTCTTTTTGGTTCTCTGTGTGTGTCTAGAATTTCCCCAAACTGTCCAAGACTGTGGAGCCAGAAAAGCCATAGGAAAACAGATCAAATGGAATGTGGCATCATTAAGATGAGGTGCCAGAATTCTTTCTGTTGGAGTTATTTGTAGTGAGAGAGCCACCCAGCTGCACCCGTGACACTGACCACATCTGTTTGGACATGGTCACAGGTGCATAGGTGAACCAGTGCTATTTGATCTGGGGTCCTGGACAGGCTTGCTCTCTCTTGGTTCCAGCCTGGTCATGGAGAGCAGCCTGGGTGTAGATGCTTGAAGCGGGAACTTGCAGGTCATTGGTTTTTGATGTAAGTGACTTCTCTTAGAATACATTATATATAACCCATAATTATCCTCATCCCATGTATCTTAATCTGTACAACTTCAGTTATTGCAACAAAAATTAGTGTAACAGCCAAGCCAAGGGTATGGTCTAGGATAAATCTGACACATTCTCCTTCATGGAGACTCAGAAATGGAGCACTCCATTGCAGATGCTGATGGATGTGTTTCCATGGTACTTCTCTGTCACAGAAATATGGTTTCAGAATAGAAACCATCTTTAGAGGATTGCACTTTACCATTGCCTCATTGGCTTATGTGACTGGTACTAATATTTAACACTATGCACTAGTGAATCAGGAGAACATCATTCTTCTTCTGTTAGTTGTGTTAGCCAAGGCCCTGTGAATTCTTGGGTATTAGGAGAGGAAATGTATTGATGCAACAGGTAAAAGACATGGAATTTTAGCCAGATATTCACAGAATTTCCCTCGACCTTCTGACTTTGTTGCATAAAATCCTTTTTATCATACAGTGGATCACTGCATAGTTTACTCAAATTTATGACATGGTACTTGGGATACTAACCCAATTAGAATAGGCAGATTTTGTGGCATATTTCTCCATTCCCCATGGTTATGGTGCTATTCTTGAACTACTGGTTAGTAGGCAACCAAAATATGATTTTCAAGATAAACACTGTCATCTGGATCAAGACTCTTCACATTTTGCATCAAAACCTACCACAGATACACCAACAGCCATTAGATGCTGTAGCCTATGGCTCATGTAACAAAATTAGAAATAATTGTAATCTCTCTTGCTTTGAGATATATTTTAAACTTCTAATCACAAAGTCATTAGACAAATGTGTCTGAGGAGGGTTCCCAAGTTCAGTGCCCACTGAAATATTTATAAGCCCTTATATGGTATGCCTCTATTTCAGTAGGAATGATATCATTTGCAACTTATCTCTTAACTTAGATGGTAGGCTTTTATTCTAAGGGAATGTCCTGGCTTGTTCCAGATATTTAAATTCTAGATTTTATAGAGATAAGAAGCTTATAGGTGGTGTATGTATTTAGCCTCAGAAAACTTTCCTTCTAGAATTTCTTTCTGAGTCTTTGACTCCAACACCTCTACACTATTATTATTATTTTATTATTGTTATTGTGTGTATGTATGATGTGTGCTTTGAGGGTGCATATGCAGAGGTAAGAAGACAACCCTGTGCATTCACTCCCCTTCCCAAACTCAGATCACTAAGCACATGTGGCAGGTACCTTTACCTGCTGAGCCATCCACAAGCCCACTGGCCCCATCTCTCTTTGTCGCTTTTTTGCAAATCAAGCTTCAAGGTGTCATCAAGGAAATATATTAACCCCAGTTTCAGGTTTCTTTCCTCAAGCGTGGTAAATAAGAATCTGGGAAATGATAGACTGATGGATGTTTATTCGGGGAGAAATCACTTACAGCAGAAACAGGTGGCCGCCAGCAGGTAGGTTCCTGTCCCAAGGATGCCTCTGGATGCTCTCTGTCTCCGACCAGGAAGTAACCAAGCAAGCTGGGGTTTGAGGCCCAGTCTCCCCAGGTCACTCCCACACCTGTTCTCACTCCCCAATCTGTGTGGTCAGTGCAACATGTGCAGGCCAGGTGGATACCTCACTACTTTCCTACAATATTGATTTCTGAAGTTTTATGCTTTGTGTTTGTCATTTTTTTTTTTTTTTGGTGTAGCTCACTTATCTAAAATAGTGGTACAAAATACCTCTCTACAATCTTGGAATGCCATTGATTTTCCTAGCAGGTCTTTTACACTAACATATAGAAATAATTTATTTCATACATTATGTTTCTTATGTAAGATAGTCACATTTCAATTAAACCCAGGGCCCAGTGTTTAGCAAAATCTGCCTTGTAGATGTGAGCAAAGAGCAAAAGGCTTCTCTAAATGCTTTCCTGGGAGTCTTGAGACTTTCATTGCTAAATCTTTGTGGCATCGTCAGATATGTGATGTATGGCATGCTAGAGTTTATCAGCTTCTTACCCACTCCCATGATGGAGGGATTTTTATTTGTGTATATGTGGTGAATGATCTAAGTCCAAAATTTTATCCTGATGGACAGTTTTTTGTTTGACCCAGTAACAAAATATCTAAGTTCTGTGATGAGATAGTTTATCTTGAGAATTGACTCCAAAGATAAAAAACATAGAATAAAGACGTAGAAAAACCAATAGAAAGTTTATTCCTGAGTTGGTCACTATTGTGAATTGCTGCCCCAGGTCATTTGGAGAATCCTGTATGATGGGTTCACATCTGCCAACTAGAGGCTAGAAGAGAGGAGATTTATCTTTCAGTGATGAAAATCTAACAGGTTTTCACTATCTCATGCTTTCAGACTGGGTCCTTTGAGGAGGCCACATCATGGAGTTAGATTACAGCTGAAGGAAACTTGTTGCCATAGTAAATAGATCAGTAAATGCTGGGCTAAAGGCTGTGAACTATACATCAGAAGTGTACTCTCTTATTTTTCATGAAATTTCCCACAAACTGTGGTCTTCTTAGTTTCTTGTATTGCTGCTGTGATAAGAAATACTTAAAAAAATAAACAAAAACAACAAAACACCAACTAAGGGGAAAAAGTTACATTTGGCTCATAGTTTCAGGATACAGTCCATCAGCAAAATAGAAGAGATTGTGGGAGCTCGTCACATTTCATTCCCATTCAAGAGGGAGTAGTGAAGTGTTTGAGAACTGTTTCCATCTTACACATTCCAGGGTACCCTGCTCAGGGAATAGTCCTGACTACGCAAACAATGCTTATATCACATGATGTAGTAATCTTACCTCTGTATTCATAAGTCTGCATTTCTCTGGCCACATGGCATTCTTCACAGCAGCCAAAATATGGAATCAACCTATGTGTCATCAAGGAATGAATTAATAAACAAACAGTACAAAGACATGATGGGATAAAAACCTTTCAGTCTTAAAGGCTAAAGGATCCTTACAAAGTTGATTAAAACAAGGAGAGCATGGAAATTAAAAACAAATTGAAACAGCACATGGCCCCACATGTCAACACTGAAAAAGAGGAGGAGCAGAGGGAGGAGGGGAAAGAGGGGGAGAAAGAGAAGGAGGAAGAGAGGAGGAAGAGGGGGAAAGAAAGGGGAAAAGGAAGAGAAGGGCCAACCTCAGATGTAGAGCACAGAATAATGCTATCAGTTCATTTTAATATTCCTGGAATCCAGTGAGACCTGTAAATTTTTAAAATCATTTTATAGATTGAAAAACAGAGGTTTAGAGATTCATTTTGTTATGCACACATGGTCTCCCAAGTTAAAAAGCAGAATTCTGTCTTGTGAAACAGTTGGAATTCATGTACTATAAGCCATGGAAAGATATTTTATCAATGCTAAAGGAATACAAACATATAGAGTCAAGTTACTATTGAGAAATATTCAGTCTTTCACAGAAATGGACAGTGTCCAATTATATTTATACCACACAGAGAGGTTTATTGAAACATGTAAAGTTTCAATGCATTTATTGTTTACCTGAGATTTGTTCACTTAATGTTATTATTGTGTGTTTACTGATGTGATGGCATTGTTCTTAGCCGTGTGGGTTATTATCACAACATAGAAAAACTTGCTTAATGTTAATATTACTATGAAAGTTATTTATTATTTGTACCCTGGCTCATAGACTAGGTGACTTGTTGTGTGTTGTGACATTTCCATGAAAGCCACCCATGATGAAGAGATGACTTTGGTTACCACAGCAGGTAGGTGAGAGAGGGGACAGATGTGGACATTGTAGGTTAATCTCTTCTGTAATAGAGGATGTCAATTGCTCTGCTGTAATAGAGGGATGTCAACAGGAAGAATGAAGGTGAGACAAAGGGCTTTAGTTTCAGGGACAGTTGCCTTCCTTGAGGGTATCACTTCTATGTAAGTAAATTTATCCTTCTCTCTTCTCCATCCCCCCACCAATTTCCCACTTTGTTCAGCCACCAATAAAAGCATCGTCCTCATTTCTAACTTTCAACACTTGCCTGCTATTTTTGCCAGCCCATGGTTACCTATGGAAGACATTTTATGGCCTGAAAATGCCTGGCTTAAGAAGCTTCCCCCCTCCCCAAATATGCAAAACCAATTGTAACATATGGCCCTATATTTTTTCCTTTCTTGCCAGTTCACTAAAATAAATTTACTTTCAATTTACATATTCTTGTCTACATTTCAGAGATTTAAATATATTTGTAAGGTCTGTCCTGTCTATCTTTTCTAAGATTATGCAACAGCTTTGCATGCTGTTTAGGAAATAATAGGAACTTTTTATGATTTTTTAGAGTCGTTCATTCCCTAAGAAATTTAGTAATGCTTAGGCGATCAGAATGAGAAAGGCCAGGATATCCAAAGCAGCATAATAATATAAAATTATTGTTTCTATAAGCTGGGTCTGAAAAAAAAATCTACTGTATATAAAGCTTGAAATAAAGACTTTACTAGATAGATACACATTATATAATTCTGTTTGGATCCTAAACAAGGGTCAACTTTAAGGAGCTTACAGCTAGATAAAGAGATTCATCATAGACCATTGAATTTACTAGGATAGAATAGTATATTTGTTTAGAGGCAAGGCTACTCTGATCTTCTATGAGAGCACCTAGAGGGCTCTAGGAGAATATTTCAAAACACTGGTTTCCCTTTTTTCCAAAGTCTAGCTTCAAGCATTCTTAAAGTTTTATGTCTATAAGGTATCAAGTGTGGCAAAGTATGGTCCTGTAGACAGATAGCACCACATACTTGTGAGGAAACCCTCTCAAGCACATGCAGAAGAGATACTGGGCCTGTGGTAGTTGCTGAATTTCTCATTCTCCTGTGGAAAACAGAGCTGTGGCTAGCTCTTTATGAACATGATTCTGATGGATCATCGATTAACCACTCCTAATATATCATGTATGTGGAGTACTTAAAACATTTAAAAAAATTGTGTTATCCTTAAGGGTCATGTGGCAGGTGGAAATATGATGTCAAACATATGGTAAAAATAATTGAAGACTTTAAGAACAACAGTATCAACTGGAAATAATTTTATCATCCAGTGACCATTGAATGCTTTTTAGAAGATCTTAGTAATGAAATGATGAGCTGGTAATAAAAATGAATGATTATCTAAAAAGCAAAGGATATAAAGAAAATCTTGGTTAGCACACTGACTTTCACAAGAGACTTTCTCAACAGCAACAATCAAACCTTGGGTTAGCAGAAGATTTTTTTTTTCTTGTCATAAATCTTAATGTTACAATATAGCGGACAGTTGTTGTGTATGTACCATAGTGTGTACCATAATGGAGTGTAGCCCACCTCCTTCCTTGCTTTGACCAACTTCTTTATAATATCCCTCTGTGTCTCTCTATCCCACCCCATTATATCTTATTCCTGACCCAATTTCTAAATAGCATCTTATATCTTAGCTTTCTCTGGTGGACAAGATTCAAATATAATATAAAATAACATGTGTTTAGGCTGCAAAATATTGTCCAAAAATGTCATATGTCCAAGTCATGGATGTGTTCAAGCAGGAGGATTCCCTGGTATATTTTCCTTACAATGCCCAGGTGATTTCTGACTTCCTAATTCACAAGATTTCACAGTATAGACTGGGAATGCTCTTTCATAGGGATACACAATGGTGCTCCCAAATTGACTGCAAACATAACAGCATAGTCCATGCAAAGGAACTGCTGAGTATAATTAGTAATGAAAATGAATCATCATCTGAAAAGCAAATGAATACAGTACAGTATCAGTTAACTTAGTTTTGATATAATGGAATAGATTATGTAATGTCTCAAAGAAAAGTAGGCCAGGGTTTCTTCTCTAAATTTTCTGAGAGAAGGATATTTCTTTAATCAGTAAGAGCCACCAGAGAATTATAGCCAGAAAGGTAGAATTAATACACAGTAGAAGAGTTACAGGGCTGCATGGTGACTTGAAATTGTAAGAAAAGTTTTGCATTTAAATTATGTTCAGAGAAATGGAAAGACAAGATTAAAGTTGAAGTAAGGGAGATGTTTGTGCATGTGTGTTCAATCATGAAGGGTTTAAAACAGTATAATTAAGCTTGGTTCTCAAAGACAGCAGTGCCTGATTGTCGAGAAGAATCATATTGTGAAAGATGGAGCAGATGTTCATGCTTGTGAGACGTGACAACAGCAATGTCTAATTTTGAGAGATCAATACTTTATGGTTATGGAGTTTGACGTTTCTAACTTGATATGAGAAACTCTTAATATGGTATGGTGCTCTGCTTCTCTTGGCAAACAAACCACACTTAGAACATTATTTCTTTTATACAGGGAGGCATTAAAAGGGCTGTTGTCTACTACAACATTCTAGGTGATTTTTTTAGATCGTGTAATGAAAACTCCAAGAGAAAGAGAATAATGTAAGATAGGGGTCGATTTTGCATTCAAAATTCTTTTGCAAGGATAGTCTCGCCTCTTTAGTGGCAAATCACACATTTTTCCCAATTCTAAGTTAGGATGTGCCACCTATCTTAAAGCCTTTGATTACATCCATCTCCATCCAAAACACACTCCCTCTAGAATGGAAGGCAGCACATGCATAGTAACCAGTGAAATAATTTTTGCTTTTAATTTTACTTTAAAATTTCCATAAGCTGCTTTTTGTAATTGCTTACTTAAAACAAATGAGCCAAGCCAATTTGCCAGAGGAGACAAGAACTGCTTCATGTCCTGAGGACTTTCTGTCTTCCACAGAGAGTTGAAATTTGGCATTACACAGCCCCATCATGGCCAAGAAATTAAAGGATTTTCTATTTGAATAGCTAGCTGCATTTGGAGATGTTAGCCTAATAGGGATGCGTGTACAGTCAATATTACTGAAGACTGATAGCAAATTGGTGCCAGAAAAGTCTCTCAGAAATTGCTGCAGCTGCTGTGTTTCTGCTGGAAAATAAATAATAAATAATCTGCCTTTCACCCAGAAGATCAGCGGTCCTGATCATTGATGGAGAAGAGCTGCCTTGCCCAGCCAGAAGTTGAATGTGACAGTCTACATCGATGTCACATACACCGATGTTCCTGTTAGTCTAATTTGTGGTATGAGAACTTAATTCTCCCAACTTGAATTTGCTAGATATTATTTTAATCTAACACCAAAATGATGTGCCATTTGGGGGAGGGATGGCGTGTATCTTGTATGTATTTATCTTATCATTGGCATTTCCTGAGTTGAACCATGAGAGTCTGCTGCTGAAGGGAGACACATGACTCCCTTGCCCTCCCTCTCCCTCCCCCTTTTCTCTAAACTGGCAAGGAAAGCATTTTGCATAAACAAATTCCCAATCATAGCTAATCATATGAGAGCTGACAAAAGTATGTTATTCCTGTTCTATGAAAATACTAATCAAAGTAGCTTGTCAATTGTTAAAGTTAATGATTCAGATATGCAACACTCTGACTAAATTTTAGTGGGTAATTACATAATTATGTACAGGTTAACACAATCAAACATAACGGTTGCCTCCTCCTCATGTCTAAATCATCCGAGGGCATCACAGTCTCACTCTGGAAAAGATTGCACGCCTCTCGGTGTCGGAGATGCAGGTATGAGCAGGTATGGACCAACTCTTTCTCTTAGGAAGGTTTTCAATTCATCTGAACTGTACTCTCTGGAGGTTTGACAGAGTAGCAGCAGCCACAGTAGCAAGAAGATGTTTGTCTTCCAGGATTCAACAACGTTAGCCATGGCAAACAGCATTTAGAAGTTTTGATCTTTTCTTTGAGATTGGCGGTTTATTAATAGGGGCAAGATGATTCGTTCTAATTCATGGTGCCAGTTTTCTTCATCTTGGACTTTGGAAAGTGCAATATCTAATATACATTTAAGGTATTTCAGAACAATTTCCTGCAAAATAAATTTCAGGAAAACTAATATTTCTTTATTGATTTCTATTATCCCTCAAAACTATGTTTCAATTAGAAAAATAAAGTCTCCTGAGGGATAATTTAAAGTATTTTCTAGTATAGTGGATTGAAATGCTGAGATGTCTTTTAGGACTTTAGGAGGTTATTTTAATTTTAAATTTCCTATTTCAAATCCAAAATATGGAAAAGAATGGAAGGCAACTTTCTCTCCTTTTCTTGTTACTTCTTCTCCTCCCTCCCATGTATTGCATCTTATTTGGTCTCAGAAGTCATAAGATATTAGGGGTGTTGAAAGGGACGAAAGTTGTAAGAGGATTCACAGTATAACTATGAGAAACAAGTAGACAGTTAAGGGAGAGAGACTGAACACATGAATAGGAAATCCTAAATGTCGAGGCAAGAACACTTAATTTTGTGACTAGGAAGACCAACAATTGGGTAGGTCCCCCCACAAAAAAAAAAAAAAAATCTAACAAAACAAAACAAAAAATCCAAAACCCTGAATCTGAAAATTTAGGTAAAGTTTTTCTCTCTCTTGCTCCCCCCCCTCTCTCTCTCTCTCTGTGTGTGTGTGTGTGTGTGTGTGTGTGTGTGTAAGAGAGAGGAGAACATACAAGCAGAGTGAAGAGCCTTGCATAGATGAAATCTGAGAGCCTTCTGGTGTGCTTGGAGAACTTTGGCATACACAGAATTTTTGTGTAGGAGGACAAAGAAGACCTTTGGGAAAATCTATTATGAGGCATAATAATTCTGGGATTCAATGCAATGATTTTTTTCCATCTCATGTGAACATATGGAATTAATAAGCAATGACTACTTTTTATAATTCAAGATGTGTCAAAATTTTATTCTTTCCAAAAGATAAAGTTAGTGTAACATCTGTTACATCTGTAAATTCTCCACTTAGACCATTTTTTTCATGCTTCCTTTTCTTTTTATTTCTAGAAAAAATAGGAATAAACATGCCATCTTTAAAAATTAAATGACTTGAAGACTTTTGTTTGGTGTGTGCTTGGACCTATAAATGCCATTCTATCAAAGAAGTAAAAATCATCATGCACCCTTTCCTAGTGTCAAAAAGCAAGATCGGAGACAGAATACACATACACACACACACACACACATACACACACTCATACACACACACACACATACACACACTCACATATGCACGCACATGCACACAGACACACACACACATACACACACAAGTATACACATAAAAAAACACACACATATACATGCATGCATACATACATACATACATACATAATCATTATATTCATCCAGGAATAACAAAAGATGGAGGGAAGGGAGGACTGAGGAGAGGATTGAGAAAAAGAATGTTTAGTGATCTGTATTATGAAATGACTCCATGCCAGTGTTGGTGGGTTTTTTCGTTTGTTTGTTTGTTTTGTTTTGTTTTTTTGCATTGGTTTTTTATTATTATTATTTTCCTGGTTTCTATTTTATTGTGTTTTATTTCAGTGTTGGTGTTTTAAATCATTGCTTCTATGTCTGCAAATGGGAGGGAAGAAGAAGGCTTTCGTGCTAGGGTCCTTGTATTTTCTGTTCAAAGTATGCCTTCTGGAGCACTAACCCCCCCTACTCCTCTGGTGTGTGTTATCAGCTCAAGGATTACACAGCCCATGCCATGGACCAGTGATCCTCAACCTTTCTAATGCTGGGATCCTCTAATACAGTTTCTCAGGTCATGGTGACCACCAACCATTAAATTATTTTTGTTGCTGTTTCATAACTGTAATTTTGTGATATGAATTGTAACATAAACATCTCATAGGCAGGATCTTTGCTATGAAACTCCTTTGAAATGGACAGTCAAACCTCAAAGAGATTGTGACCCATAGGTTGAGAACTGCTGCCATAGGCTGTTTGTCTGAGAGCATCAAGCATCAGAAGACAATGAATGTAGGAAAGGGTTTTCCAAAAGAGAAGGAGTATCCTGAAGTATCTTATTCTTTCAGTCAAACAATATCCTGTCAAAAGCTTTCACGATGAGGATGTACTATTTACCTTGGGTGATATATTAGTGTACTTACTGTAAGTGTTCTCACATTTCTAGGTCAGATTTGGTCCTCACAGTGCTCTTGTAGCTTAAGAAAGACTTCTGGGGGACCTAGTGATCTCTGGGAAAGCAGGGATGAAGTTTCCTGTGCCTCTGTGTGCTGGAGCTCTTCCCAGTATGACCACTGATCCGAAGAACACCAAGAATCTCATTTTTTTCCTCTGGTTACAGAGACTGTCTGTACCACATGATCATAATACTGTCTCTCTTTTAAAATTCATGTATATACATACAACAACTTAAATGATAATACTTTCATAGATCTTAGAAAATAGGGAGCCATTTTCAGCACTGTTTGATGAGTTGCTTCCGGACAAAAATATTGCAGTGTAGGGAGTCACTCCCAAGTAGATCATCTAAACCAAATTTTAAATTAAGTGAAACAGAGCCTCTGTATGGGAATATGACTTTTTAAAATTAATATACATATAAAATATATATTGGCATGCCACTTTTTACTAGTATTTAACATTGACTCATAACCCAAAAACATAATTTATACTCTTAAAATGACATGTAAGGATTTTTTTCCCTCTTAATTTTGGAAGGCAAGATTGAAAGAAATACAATTTCTATGCACAGTGTGTATTTAATCTACTTCTAATTTCTGTTTCAGTCCAACCTAAAATGTTGCTGTATTGTCCTCTTATGCATTACACTGAATCCATTGGTACTCTGTCCATAAATGCTAACATTTCTGTGACACCCTGCAGAGCCTGGTTTCTGCAGGTTTTGCTTCAGGCTCACCTTATTAGAGGAAAGGCACCGCCTCTTATTGGGTCTCTCATCCATTTAGAACCTGAGGAAGGGCAGCTCATCCCAAGGTTCCAGTATTCCAGTATTCATGTTTTGGAAACATGAGGTTGTGATGATTTAGAAGTACCCTTCCCATCTCTATCTCAGAATAGAAATAGACAAAGTACCCTTCTCTCTGCTCCTGTTCCCAAGTTTTCAGGCTTGTGCTAGCTTAACTACATTTAAAAGATGTCCACCTTCCCACTGACCCGACCCTCTTCATCAAGAGAAATCCTCCCACTCTGACTCTTTCCTTTCCAACCCCGGCTCTTCTTTAGTTTCTCTTGCTAATAGCTATTCATTAGCACAGGAAATAGTTCCAATGCTATATTCCCCACATACTTTTAGAAGCCCTAATTTGATTCATCCCACTTTTAAGTATTAGATCTTTGGGTGATCACATTTTTTGTTTCTTATATTTGGATTAGTTTTGAACATGGGCTGTCAGAATTGTTCTTAATCATGGTGTTTGGTCACAACAACAGATTCTGATTTTTTTATTAATGAAAATCTTTTCTGAAGTCCTCACCTACCATGCTTGACCCTGAATTTAAGGAATTTCCAAATTAATTCAAGGCAAACATACAATTTTCAAAGATGGCATCAAATTTTGCAATTTCTTTCTTTCCATTTCTTCACTTTTCCTCGTGAGGGTGTGATTTCTTAAGGATTTTACTTTGATGAATGACCCTGAGTGGGAATTCATCTACCGGTCAACATTTATGATCTAGAGGAGGTTTGAAGATCAGGTCGAAAGGGCTGTGTACGATGCAAAATGGAAACCCCAGTGTGTGCATTGAGAATTTTACAGTGTGTGCGCTTTGTTGGAAGCCAAGCTACATACTACAAAGAAAAACACTAGGAAAGGAGGTAGAAGCAATTTCACAAAAGCATTTGAACAGCAGGAAAGTGAAAAGTTTATTGTGAGGAACTCCAAAAACATCCGTGAGGATGCTATATTATTTCTAAAATCAACATAATCTTCAATTTATGAATGGACAGCAAAGTGCAGAAACCGGACCAGAGAAAGCCTCACATTTGCATGCAAGGAAAAGCACAGCTCTGAAGATGGCTGCTCTGAGTTGTTAATTGTATTACATGTTCATTTGTATATGTATTTATTGCTCATTTCTTCAAAAACGATGGGCTCAATGGAAAGGAAGCCAAATTCTCAATTTCTGTTCAAGAATTTAAGGCACACATCCCATTTCAAGAAGGTTGTTTTTGTAAAAAGATAAAACTTTAAATTTTAGCAATGTGCACTTTTGTATGGAAAAAAGAGAACAGATCCAGTGTAGTGAGATATCCACCCCTCCGAACCTGTGACCACGCCCAAATGGGCTTGGTCAGTGCTACAGGTGTGGGGAGTGGATATCCCACTACAATCCAGCAAATGGAAAAACATTAAAATGGCACACAAAATTATCCTCCCCAGTGTAACTTACATAAGCACGGTGTTTGTACTTATGTAAGTAGTACCACCATTTGGTCACCAGTATCTCCAGCTCATGAATACATAGATGGAAGGGCTGAAGAGATGGATGATCAGACTCAGTTCCCAGTAATTTGGACTCTGACAGCTACATAACAATCTCTTATTAGGGCTTTCTGGACATTATTTTCTTAGGGCAACAGGTGCCAGAATGATCTCTTACTAGCTGTATTATCAGTTCTGGGGAAAGAGAGGGGAATGGAGAGGATACCTCAGGTTCTCTTCCCCCTATAGTCATCACCTTTTCCTTGTATTCTGTCAACCTGGTCCTCCTGTTACTTGTTTACTTAAAATTTTCACAGTCAACATTGGCACAAAGTATATTCTCCTGACTGGTCTATGAGCTCTTTCATTTCCTCCGCAACTCCCTCAATCATACCACACAATACAATAATATTTATACATTATGTTTCCTCACCTTGGATACATGGTTTTTATTATTAGGTTAAAATGCTATGAGCAAAAGCAACTTGAAGAGAATAGTGTTTATTTCTTCCTACACTTCTAGGGTGTAGCCCATCATTGAGGGAAATCAAGGCAGGAACCTGGACATAGAAAGTAAAGCATAAACTATGGAGCAACACTGCTTACTGACTTTCTCCTCATGACTTACTTGTCTTATTTTCTCCTATGTCTGGAACCACCTGCCTGTAGATGATATTGCCCATTGTGGTCTAGACCCTCCTACATTAATCATTAATCAAGATTACCTACAGGCTTACCTATGGGCTTACCTACAGGCTAATCTGATGGAGGCAATTTCTCAATTGAGATTATCTTCTCTAAGATGACTCTAAAGCAATACCCTATCACCCATTATATACTCATATCTTTATATCTTTGAAAATCAACTCAGAAACACATAAGTACATGCAACTGTATTTGTGTAATACTAACACCCATTGACCACATGTGTTTTCGTTGTTGTGCCTTCTATTTTCATATCGCTCATTTCTCACTACAAGCACTTGAGGTCAAATTTTATGCCTTGCTCCTTTTCACACAGGCATTTAGCTTGATGCCCATATATAAGAATTACAAGAAGAAAATGTTGTAGTAAGAGTGGATAGACAACCTGACAAATATTTACTTTGGAAAATTGATCTCAATTCAAATGGACCAGGCAGAGATTGTTAGACATTTCTGGAAGTGAATTTGGAAAAGTTTCCTTCAAAATAAAAAAATACTTATTGAAATCCAGCACTATCTTAGTTGTTACTGACAACTGTAAGGAGTAAGGTTTTCCCACCCACCGCCCTGGTCTTGTCCCCCGCCACGCCTGGTCCAGCTGCCACCAGCCCCAATTAACACACCCCGAGACTCTGTATTAGATATAATTCTGTTGTCCAGGTACTTGTTTCTTTATCTGCTAGCTCTGTCTTAATTATTAACCCATTTCTATGTATTTCCACATGGTCTTACCAGGGAGAGGCGGCTGTCGATTCTGCCTTCTCCAGACTCTCCATCTTGACTTCTCCTTACTCCTTCCTCAAATCCTCCTTGTCTCCTAGCCCCACCTATCTAGCTTTCCTATTGGCCAACAGTGCTTTATTCATTAACCATTATGAGAAACATATTTACAGAATGACATCTCCCATCAGACAACTGTGAGCTGTCACGGAGGTGTCAATATCATTTGTTCCAAACCATATGTGTGTGTGTATGAATTTATATATATGATTTACATATATATATATAAATATATATGAATATAATATATATGAATTAACAAATACAAATACTTCAGTTGATTTCTTATTTTGACTTTGTTGAGTGTTTTAAGGATGGAGTCATTAAAGTATAAAAGACTGGCACTCCAAAGTATAATCTATAGAGATTTGAAGCAATTTATGCAGTCTCTGCCCTATGTCAGGGAGACGGAATCGGGGGGGGTGAGTGCACCTCCGAATGAAGACAGGGATGACAGAAGAAGACAGCAGCACCAGCAGGTGACTTTTTCAATTTCCGCACCGAGTATAGGGTTTGGTGCTCAGTAGATGCTCACTGCTGTTTCGCTGAATAATTGAATGAATGAGTGAATGAGCAAGTCAGGCAGACAGAAGGAAGGAGGTATAGACATGCTATATTTGAGTGAGCTTCAGGAAAAGATCACAGAATGAAAAGTAGTTTTGTCTGTTCACAAATAAAAGGCAGAGAAGTATATGAAGTAATAGCAGGAGAACAGAACAATCCTAGATTTTTTTTAAAGCTTTGTGTACATGTAATTTACCATAAAATCATCAATTTTAAATGTGTAGTTTGATGGCATTTCATTCAATTTAGAACTTTTCAATGACAAAACACTACCTAATGTTACAATATTTTCCTCATTTTGACAAACCCATTCATACCTATTTCTGCCCATCCTTCCTCTCTGGTCATCAGCTTTTGGCAAGCAGAGATGTGTCTTCTGCGTCTATAACTTTGCCTTGTCTGGAAATCCAGGCAAATTTAAGCATATACTTTAGTCTTTTGTTTGTAGCTTTTTGTTTGGCTGAGTGTAATGTTTCAGAGGGCTTGTGTTACACAGACCCAGGATTCACTCTACTTCTATTGTTGAAAGGCATTTGAACCAAGTTATTACCTTTAAATAAATTTAATCACACAGTGTTGTAGTTGGAAAGGGAAATGTGCCCTACGGTCTCATGTGTTTGAACACATTGTTCAAACCAGCAGAAGGCTCTGGACATGGACCCTAGCTGAAAGAGCTAGGTGACAGAGGCCCCTTCTTAAAATCTCCTCATACACCAATGTGTAAATAACCCCTGTGGTTATTTTGTGGCACAACAGACATGTCTTCCCTACCACAGACACAGCAGCTGTGCCTACCATGTACTCTTTGCCAAGCAGAACAAATATCCAATGATGTCATGAACTGAAAGAAACTCCTCTTCCTGTGAGTTATCAAGCATTTGTTCACAGCAAGAAGAGCAACACACAGGCTAACATAGTCTAAATTATATTAAATTTTAATTACATTTATGGAGAAGATACATTATATTACTCTTCTGTATAACCAAATGTTCAGCTATAACAGTTTTATCAATTGCAAATGCTTATGTATATGCAGGGTGGAAAAAAATGTGAGCATGTTTTATTGCTAGAAAAAAGTTTGCTTTGAAATGTTATGATAATGCCTTTATCCCACCTGTAAGAGTCCAGTGAAGTTGCTGTTGAACATTCAGTGTACAGCCTAAGCCAGATTTGGAACAAGGTGAAAATGATCAGCTTTTAAACTACTGGGAAATAGGGTTTGGTGGCTCATAGCTCTGAAGCCCATACACATCTTGGCAAGAACAGTTCATGTTTTCCAGGCTTGGGAATATCTTAGTGATAAGAAAATAATTTTTTTTCAGGCCAGAGTATTAAAGGTTTCCTGGGTAAAATAGCTGCTTTTGTATTGATAATTTGTTCTTGACATCCATGTCCTTTGTGTACAATAGTAGACAGAAGGGCTGAAAATTAAAAACCAAGCCAAAGAAACAAATGAAGGCAAGTACTTGGTAGGTATGCTCTGAGAATTTCCTATTTATTTTAGAGGATTTATATGTTGTATATGCATAAGTGCTTTGTTTGCATGTATGTATGTACATGAAGTATTTGCCTGCAGAACCCAGCAGAGGGTCTCAGATGTCCTGGAACTGGAGTTACAGTTGTGAGTTGCCTTGTGGGAGCTGGGATCCAAACCCAGGTCCTCTTTAAGAGCTGAAGTCCAGAAGATGTTTTGCTTCAGTTATTCCTGAGTGCTGGCCCAGAAAATCCTCTGCCCCCTCTGTGATGGCCCTTGAGACTTGCAGAGAAAGAGGTGGGTATACAAGTCCAGTTTATAGCTGAGCATTCTGCAGACACTTCTCTGCTCTTTGATCTGTGAGTGTCACAGATGTCTGCATCTTTCTTTCTAGAAAACCCCTCTGCAGCAGGTAGCAGAGAAGTGGATGAGAGGAGAGGTGTATACTAGTTAATCCACACCTCACGGTGACCAGCAGAACTGAGAGAAGCGTTTGTGTTCTCCACAGCAACTTCCATCCAAAGGTCTGCATCTGCCACCACTGGCTTTCCCCACAAGGCATGTTTGCTTTATAGTTGTTGTGCTTATCTTCCATCCTTTTCTGAGAAATATAAGGTGCTTGCATGATTGAGCTCTGGAGGGTACGATTTTTGTAGACACACAGATTTCTCTTTAACAAGTTGGGAACAAAGCCCTTCATCTTCAAAATACTTTAAGGTGACTCAGACAGCAAGAAGGAAATCACCTTTGCATGAAGTGGAACCCTTTTATATAAAGACAAAATGGACTATGCAAAGCAAGCCTTTGCTATTTATAAAGTTATGTATCTGGAGTCAAAATCAACATGATGACTTTGTCCTACCTATAGAAAAGTGAAAATAACAGCTCAAAGACATGGTAGTTTACCTGTAACTGTAAACATCTCCAAGAATTCTTGGACAAAGAAGCATTATGTTAGTTCCTTCTATGTGTCCTGCCTCTTTGTCTACACTTCTGCTATATTTAGAACACTGACATCAAATGTTTTCAATAGTCTAAACTCTCTAGGGCCATGGGGAAGATAGATCTACTGTTTCTCAAAGAGACACTGTGAAACATACATTTAGCATCTGTTTCTCAGGTAAATTTCATGATTGCTGAATCACTTTCAGTTACTTAAGAAAAAATAGTCTAACCAATTTTAAAATTAAAACTACCAATCCAAGTCCAGGCTTGACCAGTGATACGTGTGAGGAATGAGGATGGTGTTAAATACAAGAAAAGAGGTGGCCAATTCAGAAAGGTGGCAGACAAATGCTTCAGAATTCAAGAATGAAGTTCATTATTTGAGATCAGGTACTTTAAGGTGTTATGACCATAGACAAGAATGGGAGTTGCTTAAATAGAAAGGCCTCAAAGTCATGAATGAACTTCCTTGAGGTGGAGATTAAGCACTAGACATACACAACACAAATAGAGATTTAATCCTGATGGGCTCTTAAGAGAAGAGGAAACTCCCCTGTAAAGCCAGGGGGTGGTGGGATGTAGTGGTTGCATAGATTATGAGGTGGGTTGCTTGCTTCTGATCATGCTGGCAAAATTATTTTAAAAAAAAATCAGGTTAAGACCATAAAGTGAGTTTGTCCCTCCCTCCTTTCCTTTCCTTCCTTCCTTCCTTCCTTCCTTCCTTCCTTCCTTCCTTCCTTCCTTTGATTCCAAGTCCCCCAATGTAATTCATGCTGGCTTCAGGTGCACTTTTGGACAAGGGCAGAAAGAAACTACATTTTTCTCCAAAATATAGAATGATCTCTAGGCCACATAGTAACATTCTTCTCTTGTGAAACCTCTTGAGCCAGACCCTCACAGGTCAAGTCACCCTTAGCACCATCCTCCATGTTCCCACTAGTATGGTTAATTAAGCCCAAATTAAAGTATCTAATTGCTTTTCTAGTCCTAAGTCCCAAAGTGTTTCATATTTTTCCAAACAAAAGCATGGCTCAGTCTTTCAGGGCCATACCCCAATCCCTGGTACCAATTTCTTTCTTAGGGTTTCTATGCTGTGAAGAGACAACAAGACCATGACAACTCATAAAGGGAAACATTTCATTGGGGATGGCTTATAGATTCAGAAGTTTAGTTCATTATCATCATGACAGGAAGCATGGCTGCATGTAGGCAAATGTGGTGTTAGAGAAGGAATCAAGATTTTTACATCTGGATCAGCAGGAAGTATGAGATACTCAACCTGGCTTGAGTACTTGAAACCCCTAAAATCCACCCCTATTGATACACTTCCTCCAACAATGCTACACCTACTCAAACAAAACCACGCACCCTAATGCCAACTGTTCAAATATATGAGCCTATTAGAGACAATCTTACTCAAACCACCACAAGGAGTTTCACTGAGTGTAGAAATAAGTATGAGAGAGACTGGGAGAAGAGATATAGGGTAGGGGCACTTCTAATATGAAATATATTTTTCAAAATAGGAATATATATTTTCTACTTTTATCATTACTGTGACAAGGTACCAACAGGAAGACTTTGAAAGAAGCGTAACTTATTTTGGCGCATGATTTCAGAGTTCTGTCGTCATGGCAGTGTGTGTACGTGGCAGACCAGAGTATCTCACTTCATGTTGGGCAGGAAGCAGAGGGGAAGGGAATGTTAGTCCCTCCACTTGCCTTCTCCCTTTCCCCTTTGGCCCTCAGACCATGGAGGGAAACGGTCACATCCAGGGTAGGTCTTCCTTTCTCATGTAGTCTTCTCTGGAAAGCCCCCACAGGTAGCACCCAGAATTGTGCCTTCCAAGTCTCCCGGGTGATTTTAAATCCAGGAAAGATGACAGTGAAGACAAACCATTACAAAATTGGGCCTGAAAAGTCTTCCACTGTCAGGTTTAAGGCTCCAAATATGATCCTGGAAATCACTCTGGAGCCCTTGATCTATTTGCCTTTGTCAGATACTCCTTGGAGTTACTCCTCACTGAACTTCCAATTGGGAAAAGCCTAGACAGGTACAAGCATTTTTTTCAAGGAAAATCATGCTGTCAGTTTTATAAAATTGAAAAGTGGCCAGAAAGGAGATTACTGTCCCCATTTTACAGATAAGGAAAATGAATGCAAAGAGGTTAAATGAGGTGCTAGAGGTCACATTATATTTAACAGCGACATTAGGATTAGAACCTGCTATGCGGGGTTTTCAACCCCATATTCTATCTGCTGTGCGTGGTTGGATAGCCTGAAAGGTTATCACAATACAGAGAATGATGATTAACCCAAGGGGGAACCCAATCAATATTAGTGGATAGCTGGGAGAAGCACTTTTCTTCCTACATTGATGTGTTTTACCAGGACAGCACAATATCTCCCATCTGGATCACAATCAGCATTCCAAATACCAGAACAAGCGAAATTACTCTTTCCTTTCTGTCGTCGCATCTGTCTTTTGGGGGTGGTTATATATGCTGCTAACATTTTTAGCTGGCAGCTTGGAGTAAATCTCTTTATTGTTCTGCTTTCTGTGGGCAGTCCCAGCACCTCTCTGGATCTATGATAGTGAATGATAAATCTAATAAAAGAGTAAATACTCACATGATTCAAAATGAAAGTGCTAATGCAAACTCAGAGGCAGCCTAGAATTTCTGGAGGTCATTTGCCATTCAGGAGGGTACATCTGCTGGCATGAATTCCTCCTTGGAGTGGAGTGCTGGCTTACATTCAGGAAAATGGCATTTTAAGTGTGGCCTTGCTGGCTTGAACTGGGAACTTGTTTTACTTAATCCTGAGGGAGTCAAGATATAGGTAAAAACTAGGGAGGCATTTTTTTCTATAAGAATATGGAATACACATGTTTCTTTCATTTTTTTTATAATGGTCCCAATTTAAAACTAACCATCAATTACAAATTATCTTATTTTGCCATGATGCCTTTTTTCCATATTCACTTTTGTGAGGGCATAAAGCTGAGTAATAATTTAGTACTAATTGGAATATACTCAATGCACTCAGCAGAAGTATCTGTATTTTCCATTTGTTATAACACTATTTTTTTTTCACTAACTGTAAAGGTCACCACTTTCCTCCGTTTCCATCTGAAAGCACTATAGTCTACATTTTTGACTTTGTTATTATATCTGATTCTTATAATACTCTATGAAGTAGAGCTTACGAGACACCATTTTCCATTGTGAACTCAGGGATGAGAGTATGACTTCTGCTTTGAGAGAAATTTTATTTTGACTTATTGCACAGTTGGCTGGTGTGAAAATAGCTGGAGTGGTCTTTTATTCCAACATCCTAACTTCAAGTGGCTTTCCAGATATTTTAATAATGTCAGAATTTATACAATGTCTCCCAGTTTTAAAAGACAGAGAAGAAGAAGAAGAAGAAGAAGAAGAAGAAGAAGAAGAAGAAGAAGAAGAAGAAGAAGAAGAAGACGAAGAAGAAGAAGAAGAAGAAGAAGAAGAAGAAGAAAATTTTGGGAAGCTTCATATTTTTACCAGTTTTCTGCATTATTACCCATTTTTTTTAAAAAAATTAGACTATGCAAAGTAGATTCAAGATTATTTCACTTTAAAACTGTCTACTAAACAGCAGTCATCTTTGGGGAATTTGCAGTGATTTTAGGTGACTATCATCAGGAATATGGAATATTTCTGCAGTCTTTGACCTGTCTCTTTAAGATGTGCAGCAAGGATGAGAAGCAAAGAATCTGCAATATTCTTTATAATTTCATGGGGTCTTCTGAGGAAATGTGCCAATTTTATGGGGACTCGTAGGTAAAAATTTGATTTCATGTGGATTCGAGTGAAAAGGTAAATTTCATGGGATTTCTAAAAATGGCTGGATTTCTCAGGATCCATGAAATCTATGACAGGCATGGAGAAAATGGGCTGCTCCTGTCATGGAGTAAATTTCAGTGCAGTTTGGCAAAAAGTTTATTTCTTATACACTTGCTACTATGTGCGTTGCACATTTTGAATCTTTTTTGGACAATTTTCTCTCTTATTTATGTCTGTGAAGGTCAGAGCTGGTACTTTGCATACATAACAGCAAACAAGTTGGGGACTTGTGTTTTGGTATGAATTTGTTAGGTGTGATCACTAAAAATTGATGACTCATCTGGCTATTATGTTGAAGCCAAGGCCAGGGTGGTAGAGCCTGGAGTTGGGATAGTGGCAATCAGGCAATGGGAGGCTGCCATGTCCACAGTTATGGTTATCTCAGGTGACAGTTTACTATGGTGTGAAGAGACCTTAGACACTATTGTGATTTTCTACAATGGTGGTTCTCAATCTGTGGGTCACAACCATCAGAAAGCTTATATTTCCAACAGTCTTAGGAACTGAACACTGCCTAGTAGCAAAATTACAGTTAAGTCGCAACAAAAATAAATTTGGAATTCCTAAGTTGGGAATTCCTAAGATCATTGGAAATATGTGGTTTCCAAATAGTCTTGATCCACAGGTTGAGAAACCCCCGCTCTAAAATGTTCTAAGGTTTACATGTCTATAAGTCAGTGACTGTGAGAATTTGCTAAAAGTTGAAGTTTCTTGGCCTTGTCCGAACCTATTAACCTAGATTCTCAGAAATTAGAACTTGAGAATCTACTTTTGGGATTTAACTTCCCAGTAATTCTAATCCTGTCACACACTCTAGTTGGCCAACCAACATTGGTTCAAATATACTTTTCCTCCCAAACCATGTACTATATTATCTCATACGTCCTCTGAATCTTTTTGTATTTGTAACCTCTTTCTATAGAAAACAAGCCAGTCACCATTGGCTGGTCCTGGGTTTGGAACGGAACCATGTTATAGGAAAGGAAAAATACCTAAGCAAGTGTGGGTGTCTACTTCTGTGGAATGACTGTGCATACAGCAGTGTCTCCATCATGTGTTTCCCTACCGAAAGTCATAAACAGCTCTCAACCAAGTTCCAAAAAAAAAAAAAAACAACAACACAATTGTAAGTCATTATATGTGATACCTGTTCCGAGGAATCATCCAGCCACAGTAAAAGTAAAACTTTGTCATAACATCTCAACTGTTGTTTTATTTCAATGTGCATAAAGCTTCCCCATATATCCAAATGTCCAAGGACACAAGAAGTAGTGCAGGTGCATGCAGAAACAACTTTTCTCATCCTGGGCCATTATTGTAAGATTTCCAGTATTCCTAGACTCCTGCCTTCTAAATGCCTACAATGACTCCCCATCAGCCTAATGACAAAACGTTCAAAACAGTCTTTGTGTTAGAACTTACAGCTCCTCTGATCACCGTTTATATTGGCTTAATGAACCGCATCATATGCAGACATTCCCAAACTGCAAATACTTGCAGATTATTCTCCTGTGTCATGGCTTTCTGTACTTCCTCATTCCTTTCAGTCTAACTTCAAAGCATGAACATGTGGAACCTTCTTAGTCTTGGGTACTAGCACTTCTCTAGTTTGAGTACCTGTAGCTTTGGGCACATTTGTCTTCTAAAGCATTGACATGCTCCGTGAAGTGAAGCCCTACCTCTAGACCTATAGTTTTCTCCCCTTAAAGTATGAGTTTGCTTCACTCATCCAAAACTTAAGAACTACATTTTTTTGCTGACGTCTCTGGGTAGTGTGATTAGACAGCCCCTCCTTTGTGCTCTAATAACAGTACCTAGACATGCTATTGTGAAAGTGTTGGGCTGTTTAATATGTGAAAGAGCTTTAATATTTCTCTAAAATGTTTATAGTTCTCATTGTTGGCCTACAAAATATTCAAGGTGTGCTCCTATATGTCTTTCTGGCGTCACAGTTCATTATTATTATTATTATTATTATTATTATTATTATTATCTGCTGATATACAGTACTTTAGCCATATATAGCTACAACTTCCTTTGCAATTCCTGGACACGCCCCACACTAATACATCAGCTTCTGCTCTTGGGCATGCCCCTAAAGCTATTTTCTGATTTCATCACCCATATGACTTCACTCATTCTGAAAAACCCAATGCTATTACAATGCCATTGAGAATTTATGTTGGATCAAGTACAATGCTGCCTAGCAAGGCTGGAAAAGTGATAGAGCTAGGGTCTTCATTTATATGGTCCTAGCAATCCACTTATAAATTTAACTTTTCCTTGATGCTGGATTGAGAGCCCCTTTTCTCCACCAAATCTCTATTACAACACTTACCTTACTATATTATATTATGGGCTATGAGATTCTCAAAGAAAAACAATGTATTTATTACCTGGCATAGTGCTTGACTCATAATAGGCACTTAACTGGGGAGTGCATATCTGGAAAGTCCATCAACCGTCCAGGCAGCCAACATAGTATTTACTAGAAAGATCTTGAGTGTTAGTCTTGTGGATAATTCGTCCAAATTCTAGTTCTGAGTATCACCATAAACATTTTATTTTTTAAACATGTCTTTATCCATTGTCCTTTTTCTTCTCTATTATTCCTCATAGGAAGTTCCTTCTGATATCAGTTCCAGAGCTCTGATCTGACATCCCTGACTTCATCTACTCTCTAGAAAGGAGAGGCAGAAAGAGAAAAGAACAATAGATGAGAAGATCACCTACATGGATCTTGAGTGTAAGTGGTAAAGAGCAGATAAAGTTCCTTTTCTAGCCATTTTTACAGACCAAACAGTACAAACTGGAATTTATATGTATTCAAGTTTAGAAGAACAAAACACAGTCTGGACCTGTAGAATTAATTTTCTTATTTTTCCATGGACTATTTGGTTTCCTATTAGATAATAACTATTTTTATTTTTCTACCTAGCTTAACTTTTCACAAATTTTATATAAAGTTTTAAATTCTAAAAAGAATGATATTTGAGAAAATATTTTGGGTGTTGAAAGTACTAGACTACTTTTCCAATGAGATAAACTTACAGTATTTTTATCAATATTTCTAGAACCAAGTGAAAACACTAAGTGTAGTTTTGAACACAGAGCACAGTTACTTGTAGGGAATAAACTCATGATTTTAAAATCCAGGACAAAGATAACTTTCAAAATTGGGAAATTAGCACTGTCTGCACAAACATTTACCAAACTCAATTTTAAAAAATATTGCATGAAAATGGTTGTTATTTAAAATGTAGAAGCCCCACAAAACTAAAAACAAATTGCAAACCATAGATGTTAACATGATGATTTGAAAACAATCCTGTTAAAACCTTTTCCAAAAAGTAGTTTTGCTTTTGACCCTGAATGATATCAGAAATATGAGCAGCAATTCACTTTCATGGTATATTGCAAGAAAGGAACACACTTCGTTAAAAGATTCAAGGGTATGGGTCAAAAAATAGCTTCAGTACCATTTAGCTTAGATGCTGGGCCTGCTTACCCCCACTGCTCATTGGCATAGACCACAGCTTACAGAGTCAAAGAATTGGCTTCTGGCTCTATCTTATCTCACTTTAATAATGTTTCTTGTTAGTCTTCTTCAATTCTCTGATCCTCTATGTCGCAGTTTTCTTCATAGGGTCATTGTAACAGTAGGTATAAAGTGAGTCTTGTGTACTCACTTCTGTAGAACATATACTAAAATTGGAACAATACGGAGATTAGCATGGCCCCTGCACAAAAATGACATGAAAATTCGTGAGGTATTCCATGTTTCCTTTTGAAAGTAGACTGTGAAAAATTATTGAATGAGCTGCAAGACACTATCCAGTATAATACAATAATTATTCGGTTCTCATTTGCTTTCCACACAGTGTCTAATCATGTCCTGCATGAAGACAGCAACTGCATAGAAGGACTTGGTTTGGGGAATCCTCTAAGCTCATCCAAAACCTTTCAGAGTGCATTAGTATTCATCCAGCTTGAGTCTCATGCCACTCCTTGATGTCATTAAGCCTTTGGGAGCTTGTACAGGAAGTTTATTTTTTCCCCATCACAAACCAAGCTCTTGCATTCCAATAGAAACACTGTATGGGAAAATAACTATCCAAAGTAAAGAATTTTAAGTGGATTTCTTCAGGATTAGAGCTTAAAAATTCACATTAGCGTCTCTGGACATATTTTAAATGAACTGATCCCTATGAAAAGTGAAAGCATATCACTAGAACTTCGCTCTGTTTCCTTCCATGGTTTGATTTGGCCAGCTGACTCAAGCTCCTGCCACTGTGACCCTCCCACAGTGATGGACTATAACTTTAAAATGTAAGAAAATAATCTCCCCCTTCCTAAAAAAAAAAAAAAAAAAAAAAGAAAGAAAGAAAGAAAAAGAAAATGTCTACCTCAGACAGCTTCAGGCTTATGTGTGATTGGTGTTTTCTCCTTCTCGGATAATTGCATTCATTTTTTTCCCTTTGAGAATTGGAACGTAGTTTCTATTTTGGACTAGGTCTTAGTATAGGCTTCATTTCTGGAGATCAGAAATATCAAACTGGGCTATCAAAGTGGCTCATTAGAGGGTTCCCACCCCCATGAGACCTGAAGAGGACAAAGGGATAAATCTGGGGTTCCAATCCCTACCCCTCAAATGGTGGCTGACAGAAGCCGCACTTAGCCTTCATATAAGATTCATGACAATCCTGGGACTGGCTTGCCTCTGACACTGAATTAGCTATGTGAAGATCCAAGCTGCTCCCTACGTAACTCAGGGCAGAATAGGGATTGCTTTGTAGGTTCCCTGGCTGTTTTAAAGTTTGCTTTTAACCCAGTGACTTTGAAATTTCTCAGTATATTTATGTGTGTGTGTGTGTGTGTGAGCAAAAAAAAGAGTCAGACAGAGGAGAACTGATGTTCCCTAGGGGCGAATCGTGTTTTCCGCTTCCCTTTATAGCAAAGGTTTTCTTGCATTTTATCTTCTATCTCCTCCTACAAGCTAAGATTTGAGCAGTTCTTTTCTTACCAAATTTCAGGGATAGATGCTGTAAGGATATGCACTATCCACTCATTCTTAAACACCTTCTCAGCAATAGAGGGAAAATGCAGGGATCTGCCTTCATGTCTAACAATGCTGTGTGGTATATGGCCTTTTTATTAGATGTCCAGACCACCAAATCCCTATATATTTGTGAAAAACATTTGAAATCTTTAATGCAAAACAATTAAAATAATGATATTTTTATAATGGTGTTTCCCACCAAGCATTAGCTGAATGTATTTTTCTCTTCTAGTAGAGCAGAATGTGATAAAACAAGGAGTGCTTCCATATCCTGAAAACGTCTGGACACTTCATCTTGTAATTTAATTGTGTTACCAGATACATCCTAACGGCTATGTCTTTGGAATGCAATTTGAGAGGAGCAGGAATAGGTTCAGAAAGCTAAATGATAAATTGAAATACACAGCTGATACACAATGGATCCATAATTTAAAATCATTTTGTCTAATTCCAAAGCTCACACATTTACCCTGGCTCCTAATGCCTCATAAAAAGGATAAATTTTTTTTTTTTGCCACACTGACCTAGCCAGAAAAACAGTGAAGATTTATGATGGTCTAGTTCCCTGTTTGTGAACAATTCTTCTATGAAATGGTAAATGTGCCCCATGTTACACTTTGGGGATGTCAAATACAGTGGGTACTGGTAAATTTTTAACTAGGGTTAGTGCAAAATTCGGCATCTTCACCTTTCTCCTACTGACAATACTTCTGCAATTCCCAATAGACCACCTTGAGAGATTTCCCCTTTTGTCTGAGTTAGCATTTGTTATTGGGACACCTGCTTTTCTGCTTGATTTCTAAACAAATTGTTGAAATAGAAATACAGATAAATGATTTTTGGACAAAGGGGAATGGAACAATGCTAGGCCAGTTAGAGGCCCCTCTCTGGTTTAAAACAATGAACAACGTAGTTTGGTAATACGAATGCCTTACAACACACAACTAAACAAAACTCCCCCATGAAATCGATCAGAAATAAAATACTCGTGTTTTACCCATGCCTCAAATCTGATTCCTGCTCCACACCTGTCTTTGAATCATGTTCGTTTTAGTCCTTTATTTGCTCTTGGTGACAAAGCTATCAGCTGAGAGGAAGCAAAGGTACTTTCTCTGTGGAAGAAAACTATTTGCATGTTGACAGTGATGCATATTTTCTCCTTTAATTAGCAGAAAAGTGACAGTTTCATTACAGAGTTTTCATATGTAGTTTTTGGGGTTGAGCCTCCCCCTTCCTCTATTCCATCTCCTCCCCCACTGTAGCTTGAGTCCTTTCACTCAAGTAGTCCCCTTCCTATGTGTATACATTCTGCATTGTATATTCTGTGGTCTTCCTCAACCTTCTAAAACAGATTTCTTCTACACTAGGCCACTCTTGGTTTCATGATCTATATCATCAATGGCTAGACACTCCGTTTGAGAGAGAACATGCTCTATTGGTTTAGTCTAGAATATTTCAATGATATAATAATTTCTAGATGTGTTTATTTTACTGAAACATTCATAATTTCATTTTTCTTTATGTCCCATTGTGTCTAGCAATGACACCGCTAGGTAACCCTAGTTTTAGTCTTCTGTTTGTGTGTGCATATGGAGGAGAAAGGACCACCTTGGGTGTTGTTCCTCAGGCACTGTATCCCCTTTTCTTTCCCTTTTGACCTCTTCCCTTTCCTTGCCTCCCCTTCCTTTCCCTTGTCTTCCCTTCCTTTCCCTTCGCTTCCATTCCCTTCCCTTTTTTTCTCTTCTCCTTTCTATCTGTCCCCATCTCTTTTTTTTTTTTTGAGACAGTGCCTTTTACTGATCCAGACCTCATAAATTAGGCCATGATGGCTGATCAACAAGCCCTAGAGATCCACCTGTCCCTAGCACTGAGATTACAAGCACATGCCACCATGCTTGGCGTTTTTAAATGTGATTTCTGGATATTGAAGTCTATTCGTGTGCTTGCAAGGCAAGTGTTTACTGACTGAGCTACTTCACCAAACCCTATTTTAGTGGTTTGAGAAACTTGCACACTGATTTCCATAGTGGCTGCAGCAGTGAATGAGGAATCCTCTTTGTCTGCTTTCTCCCCAGCATTTTTTTTTATTCACTTTATTCTGTAATAGAAGACCATATCCAGGAATCACAAAAGGTTCACAAGAAATAGAGTCACTTGTGCCTTCTAAATTCTTTCATTAGTAGCTGTTTCTAAGGAATCTCTAATAGGCTTCCTTTCTCTCTTGTTTTAAACTGTGCAAAAGCACAGAATAATTTATTGCGAGAACTGGTCAGTCCTGAGGCTTTTGCTTTCGTGTTAGGCACTGGTTTAGATACTGGATAGTAGACTACACAAAGCAGGGATTTTGACTTACGTAGGTAGTCCTCTATGCTTGTATGCATATGTGTGAGGTAAGAAATTGTTACTATATGTGGAGCAGAAGGGAAACAGCATTGTCTGGCATTTGCAGAAATGGCAAGGAGGCCAGTGTGGCTTGAAGCAAGGAATGTGGTGACTGGTAGGGTAAGAAGCAAGGGGTAAGATTGTGTAGGGACTTTGCTATGCTTTGTATTTCCAGTGTCGCTTGAAGACCTTTGTGGTAGAGGCTTTAGTCACAAGCACTGATGAGAAACGTTAGAAGAAAGTTATGCTGCAAACACATCAACAATTTCTTGCCTCACACATATACACACAGTATCATCCACATAACTACAATCCTTGTGTTGTATATTCTGTTATCCACAGTACATAGAACAGGGATATGCATTTGCAGTGGTTGTGGGATTCTTTCTTTCTCTTTGGTTCCTAGCTACTAAGAAGTAAGTGGACTCTGGGGCACAGCTCCAAAAGCTGAAGAGCCAGCTAACATTGGAATAAAACTTCTGAAATTATGAGCCAACATAAAACTTTCTTATGATTCATTTTATGTGTAAGAATGTTTTGCCTCAACGCATATATGTGCATCTCATGCGTGCCTGGATTCCATGGAGGACAGGAGAGGGTGTCACACCCAATGGAACTGGAGTTTCAGATGGTTGTATGCCATAATGTTTATGCTGGGACTTGAACTTGAGTCTTCTGAAAAGAAGCAATTATTCATAACCACTGAACCATCTCTCTAACCCTCTAAACCTTTCCTTTTTATCATAGGTATTTGTCACCAAAAAAAGCAAAGCTAATATATTCTTCTATGCTATGGCTAAGATACTTCAAATAAAATGGGTGCCACTAGAGAAAAAGTAGCACACGCCAGCTACTGTGCTTAGAAGATATAGAAGAGCAAGTAGCAAACAGTTGTTTTTTTAACTGTCTGTGGACAAAATTAGAGGGTTTATATAGTGCATATAGAATTACTATATTTTTTACTTTTGTGTACATACATCAAAATCACTGGAAACAATTTAGAGAGAATAATTACTTTGGTTTTGGGCCTTACAGTGTCCAGCTGATGGCTGTGTTAATACGTGCACATAAGTAGAACATCATGGTGGTAAAAGTACATGACAAACATGGATATTCATGTCAAAAGGGACAGGTGATGGGGAGGAAAAGGGGGAACCACATATAACATTCAAGTCATGCTATGTGGAACCTTCCAGTTGGATCCTGTCTCCTAAAGTTTCTATAATCTCCCCCAAATAGTGTCATCATCTGAGGACCACAGCTTCACTATATGATCCTGTGGGAGAGGAGTTCCTATTCAAGTAAGAATAGAAAAACACACCTTAAGGTAGTCAGCATGCGACCCTAGGACTCAGCATCAATTAATGACTTGGAGGGCAGCTTAGGCATTGCAGCTCCTTTTTGTTACTTGTGTGATTCATTCCATAACTGCTCATCCTTCAAGTATGAATAACAAGGCTTTCACCTCACAGAATTACTATGACTATTATAATGACACTATAAAATGCCAAAACACCACCATCTTTGGAGCAACCTCTCAGTATTGAGATTTTCTATATAACCATTTGACATTTATGCTTGATAAAATAATTTCAGATGTTTCCTTTTACAAGAATGTTGGGAAGTAAATTATGAACTGATATTTCCATTTTGTAAAAGTTCATAAAAATAAGGTGACTGGTCCAAGATCATCTATCCAGGCAATGGAGTGAAGTGATGAACCCATGTGCCCCAAATCCAGTTGTTATTTTTATTAAGATTTGTTATAGGTATGTTTGGATACCTATAGGTCTAGCTGCAAGTGAAGTTGGATATATGCATAGATCTAACTACAGGTGCATTTGTATATTTGCATAGGTCTAACTGCAGGTGCATTTGTATATTTGCTTAGGTCTAACTGCAGGTGCATTTGTATATTTGCTTAGGTCTAACTGCAGGTGCATTTGTATATTTGCATAGGTCTAACTACACAGGTGCATTTGCATATTTGCATAAGTCTAACTGTAGATGCAATTGGTTATTTGCATTGGTCTAAGAAAAGTTGAAGATCAGCTTTCTAAGTAAAAATTATTCTTTCTATTTTATCAAAACTCCCAATGAAGCCTTGTATATTTAATTAGCATACACACCAATGCATGAGGAAATGGCATGAGAAAGGAGAGCCCTTTAGGAAGAAGATAAATTTGGGCTGCTAGAATACAAAGCGTACATTCAGGAGATGATACCAATCAGCTGTTGACACATCGTGTAATTCGGAGAAAACTGCCTAACATCTTGAATCTTTAGTTTCTTCATCTGCTAAATGAAATCTCAGTATATTCTCATATCTCCTGGCTAGATTTTCCAAACTATATGCCAAGATAAAGATGGAAACACTTAGGGAAAAAAAAATGCTACATATACCACATGTGTTGCTACTATTAAACATCTCTAAGAAAATTCATATCTAGACACCTCTAACATACCTTCTGGGGTTCGTAACTAAGTACATGATCAAAAACTTAAATTCTTTTTACTTTCTAGGGGAAGGGTGAGTGTGGACTAAAATGTTTTTCCTTCGTGGCTTAAATTCATAGAAGTTTTCTTACGTTGCTTAGAAAAAAAGTTGTCCTAACCTTTCCTCCTAGCTTTTCACCATTGAAGATATCACCTGGTGTCTTATCCTACCCTAGCTCCTATAACAAAACACTAAAGATCTTGTCACTTACATACAAAGAAAATCTACTTCTCATAGATCTAGAAGCAGGGAAATCTAAGAGCAATGTGACAACAAGCTAAGAATCTTGTGAGATACGCCATCTTGATTTTCAGAGTTCAAGGGACCTATGTTCTCTGCTTGCTGTATTGTTTTGTGGTGGAGAGGACAAAATGTGTTTTTCAGGCTTCTTTTATAATGTTACTAATCACATTCACAGAGTTCTCATGACTGACATACCTTCCCACAGGTCACATCTTCAAGTACCTGCATAGTGGGGATTAGGGTGTAATGTCTGAATTTAATGGCATTAACAAAAATTGACATTGGCATCTGGATTTTTCTACTACCAGTAGTCATTGCCATGGGCAACAGTTTAAACCTTGCTTGTTTCAATAAACATTTATTATCCATTATATACAAATCATATGATAGGGGTGAAGAAGAAAGTATCAGTCTAAACTTCATGGAACACAGAAACCAATGGGGAGAAGACAGTTTTGCAAAGTATCAGAAACCACACTTAAAGCTACAATAATGACTTCTACAGAGAATGTCAGAAGTGTTCAAAGTGTGCCTAACTCTGGATACAGAGAATTGGACCAAAAGGTTAAAAGTGATATTTCAGTTAAACTGCTAGTTAGGGTCATTGTTGTCAAGGTAATTAACTGGAACAGAGGGCAGTGTATTTCAGCAAAGGGAGATTATTTGTAGTGTTACTAGAATGCTGCCAAATGAGAATGTTGTGTGGGATAAAACTGAGTATGGAAGCAGACTTTAGAAAATGTGTATGGAGGCATGGAGGCTGCTACAATAAATGATTTAATGAGAACAGTAATGGGGTTTGTGTGAGTTATGCACACCTTTACTAAGGGCTTAGAGCAGAACAGCTAGGATGCAATGCCAAGTAGTCTGTGGAAACACGGTCAAGATAGGAACCAAAGTTATAAAACAAAGACATGAAAGTTGAATAAACACACACACACACACACACACACACACACACACACACACATTTGAGTAAACTGTGTAGGAGCTGTTGGCCAATCAAAAGTGGTGTTTGAGGGAAAAAATAGGAAAATCTAAGATTCCCTCTACCTTAGGAGTCTTCACATACAGAAGCAGAGATGAAGAAGGCTTTGGTGGTAGACCAGAACATTGAGACCCAAGATACCACAGTTAAGGTCACAGTAAGTTGGGGGACTTAGAAAATACATTGCAGAGTCACAAAGAAGTTGTAAAGCCATCAGCAAAGTTCCTGATGGGGATGCAGACTCTGACTGGTGTAAAATAGGGTGATAAACAATATGGAGAGAACAGATAAAGAAGCCAGGGAGACATATGCAAAACCAAAAACAGAAAAAACAAAGAAAAAATGAGATAGCCTTTGAAAACCAAGTTAAAGCAGCAATAGAGCAAAACAAATCTATGGAACAAACCAAGTCGAAGAGGGGGTGGAAAAGAGGCTTTTTTATCCTTAATGCAAAAAAAGGCAAGAGTTGGAAGATGGTGTTTAAATGGTAGAAGTCCCGCATTGAAAATGCCCACTGATTTTGAGCACTGTCCTTTCCCAGTCATTATCCTTTTTTAGATTGTTGATAATGCCCAGATCCAAAGACCAAATAGCCATTGGGGTGACTTTGGGGTGGTACTGTTTGACCATAGTCATAGCTTTAAGATGCTGGGACACTGATGTTTCAGAGAAAGAGCAATGTTAATAAAACAACATATTGTACATGCAAGAGGCTTAATTGGAAGATGGGTTTTCCCTGTGGGGATGGGCTAAGGTGACTTGTGGATACTAGTCATTTTTGTGACACAGGGGCAGAAATACCTGCTAGAAACAATTTACAGAGGATATGTTTTAGCTCGTAGTTCTGGAGGCTTCCAGTTTGTTATGGTAGGAAAAACATGGCCCTGCAGCTCAGTTCATGATGGTAGAAGTGTAGTGGGCCTGCTCATATTATGGAAGACCGGGGAATTGAGAAATCAGGGAAGAAGTAGAGGCATCCTCAAGTGTCTGCAACCAGAGATGTACTTCCACAAGCTAGACAAGCTAGATGTCCCTTCCCAAGATACCACAGTGTTTCCAAACTGTATCTCAGCTGAGGAATCAATGTTCAAAATACGACCTAGGGGGAGAAACTTCAGCTTTGAACCATAACTCATGGTGTGGTCACTACATACTTCTCTGGTCAGGAGGGGCACAACCTCACATAGTAGAACAAGTGTTAGTTTCCCACAAACTCTGAGATATTTTAGTGTCAAAATAGCTCATAAGAAAATGGTGTTTATTATGGCAGGACTTTGGTGTGTGTGTGTGTGTGTGTGTGTGTGTGTGTGTGTGTGAGCTATCTTTTGAATTTGTAGCCCTCTCAGAAGTTGAGACTTATTCAGGTGGAAGAGAAAGATCACAGACTTGGTGGCACTGATCAGTTAAGGTAAGCAGTCAGTATTTGTGATAGTTATCAAGGACAAGCCTGGACTCCAAACCTGAAACTTGGCCCAGCGCATATCCTATCTGGCTTATATTTTCTCTGGGAGAGAAGTAAGGATCAGATGGGTGGCAGATACCCGTCCATATGCATATTTATAATATGGTGAATGTGCCATCAGGCTGACTAATTCAAGCATACAAGAACTACAAAGTTTAGATGGAAGCTGATGTTTTCAGGGTTCCAGGATGAGGCTCTGCCAGATCAATGTGCTAACTTAATGAGAGAGAACATTTCCTGATTCAGGAAGGAAAGCAGCCCCCTTGTCCTGGTGAATGCAATGCATGGATCCTTCTGTGCTTTAGAGTTCACCCTTACTCCCCCTTCCCCCTGCACAAAAAGCCCTCACCTGACTCATTGTGAAAATACCCCCAGGGCTTGGATATTGCCCATCTGATATCTCTAGCTTTGCTCCAAGCTGCGGTAATTGCTCTCTGTAAATGTGTTGCTCCTGAATCCCCTCTAATGCAATCCTTTGTTCCTTTCTGCTCATTCCCTCTCTGCTTTTGAGCCACTTCCTGCCTCTCCCTCTCAATAGTCACGGAGTGTTAGACATCTCAGTAATTATGCCTCCTAACATGTTTCTTTCTAATGAAGAAAAAAATCTAATTTTTCTCCCTTCTCGTCAGCTATAAACATTGATGCCATTTGCCATTTATAGCCATTTCTGCACCTTCCCTTGTCTTTGATATTTTTTCCTGTAATGGAGTGCTCTAACTCATACATGTATTTACTACTCTAGCTATGCTGATGTTGTCTCATACTGAACTCATGCCCAACATCCTTCATCGTTTCATTTTTCAAATAATCAAGTTTTACCATACCGGTAAAGCTTGGAGCTCACATGCTGACTAGAATGTGGAGCTTATTAGTCAGTTTCAGGTCATTGTGGCCACAGGCACAAGGGAGATTGGGAAGGTGCTGGTCTCTTTGTTTCTGATGAGGTGAGTGGCTTACTTGATCATGCATTTCCCACCATTGCAATGGTGCCTCACCATAGTTCCCAAAGCAATGTGTTCAAGCGACCATGGGTTGAAATTTTCAAAAGCACTTCTTTTTAAGTAGACTGTCTCAGGCATCTTGTTACAGTGATGGGAAACTGACAAATACATGCTCAGTAAAATGCCTACCCTGTAGGCAGTCTATTTGTTTCTTCCTGTAGCATCTCTGTCTTTAGGTCTCAGCTTGAAAATAAGAGAGGAATTCATTTAACAAAGTGTGAATAAAAAGGGAAAAATATCAAAGCTCTTCAAAGCAGAGTGTACTGTTGGAGGCTATTGTACCGAGACTTTTCCAATGTGAAATGCTTGTCTATTTTCATCTTTTTCTTGTCACCCCCCTGAACTTAAAGTTCCTGTCTGACCTTGTTCCCTTTACCCTTAACCTACTGTCAACAAAGCTAATACCCAACTGCATTTACCATCTTTGGGGATCTCTGAGTTCTACTAATATTGAAAAAATTAGATTTGTTAGAAGCTTAAATGTTTTGGTCTGCTTTCTGTTACTAATAACATAATACCAGAGAATGAGTAAATCATAGGAAGACAGGATTTCATTGGCTCATGGTCATGATCTGAAGTTGACTGACCAGAATATTTGACATCTGGCCACCTCCATGAGGGCCTCCTTGATGGCACAGTTCTGAGATGATTCAGGGCATCAGTTGGCAAGAGACACAGACCAGGCAAGCTGGCTTTCATGGCAGCTCCACTTGAGATGGGTTCCCATCTGGTCACATCTCTTGCTGTTTTATAATGGGGATTACAATCCAGCATGAGTTTTCGAGTCAACAAACTGCATGCAAATTAGAGCTTAGGAATGGCCCTGCCCTGCTACAGGACCTCCATATTTTCATTGCCTAAACACAATAATTAATTCCCAAACTTACTTCCTGTTGGAAGTAGTCTGTATTCTACTTCCCTTTATGTCTGAGAAAGATTTATGTGGGGCTTTCCATTTGTATGTTTGGTGAAACCAAATTTCTTGGGCGACAGTAGCATTTTGACTTTGTCTCATTTCAGTGAGACAGACAAGGAAAGAGGCCCAACAAAGGAATATTCTGGGAAAGAAGTCTATTCCCTAATAGTTCCAGTTTATATATAGAACCCCCAGGAAACTCATGAATTTTAAACAGGATTTAATTTGGAGTACGTACATATTTTATCTTCCAGAGATATGGCGGAGTCTTTATGCAAAACCCAAATAAAAGGATACTTTTAGGGAAGTAGCTGTAACTATGTACTGAAATGCTATCTTTTGTACTGCAGAGAAACTCTCCATAGAACATGGGTCATACTGGCTAAAGGACCCCAGTGGTAATGACAGCAGTCTGCCTGTATATCGTAGACACTGTGAAGGATTTATTGCACTAACTTGGAAGGTAAAAGGAATTCTAGGTAGTCCAATGCCATGAGAAGAGGAGAGAATGCTTTCTGTTTGTGGAAAGAATGGAAAGACTGGGCAATGCATTCACATCATAAAACTTGTCATGGATATCAAGACAGAGTATCTGTAGATAGGTCCCCTCCTAGCAGAGCCCAGACTGTGGTCAGTCCATGCCTATATCTGATGGCTTAGAAGATGAGGTGTGACTAAGATAAAAGTCACAATAATACAGATGAAATTGACCATTCCAAGTAACTACCCATCCATTTTCTCTTAATCGCTAGGAATGTAATCTTGTATGCACTGTTTTGCACAGATTCTGGCTCTCATTCAAATCAACAAAACAGATACCATACACTTTGTTGGATGCTGAAATACAGAAGAAAAGCTTATGGGCCCTGTTTTCAACTTGTGTCTGGAATGTTTTGCTGATGTGAGGATGTGAGGTTGTTCTTTCATGAGATGATGTATAAGTACTCTTACAAATGATTTCTGACACATGAAAATTATACATTTATACTAGTTGCCAGTGGGGTACCATGTGTGCTATTTCCTGTCTAAGTGTCAGAGACAGTGACTGTATGTGATAGCATATATTCAACTATGGTTAGGGCCTTTGAGAAAACTGACAGTACAGGGCATGCGAGTGAAGGTTGCTGGCTCCTGAGCCAGGCATCTCTTTGAAGAATACATACCTGCATACCATTGTGTAAACAAGAGTGAAGTGTAAGACTACGTTTGACTTAGGGTTTTCAAATGAGATGTTTGTGTTCAGCAAACATTCAAGTTCAAAGGCTGTGGAGACAAAACAATTGGAATTACAGAAACATGAACACAGATAGTGTCCTTTGTGACAGAAATGGATAGAAATGAGTGTCATGGCTAAGGTGAAAATCTTGTTTTGTATTACACCAGCTTGTGATTCTTCTATACACCTTCACTCTTCTCACAATGGGTGTTTTTTCCCCTCAGTTCTTTTCCATAGAGAGAAAGGAATCAACCCAAGGACAGAGAGCCCTAGATGGGAGCAAGGTTGAAACTCAAGTACTTATTTTTGGCTTCCCATTCTCTGATGAGCCCATTAGATTATGTCTCCTTTTATTTCTGTTATTTGGATTTTCTGTTCTCTGTGTGTTGACATATTTGAAGTGATAAAATACATTTTTGTTCTTATGTTACTAATGCAGTAGAGGTATTTTTCAATTTTGCCAAGCTACAACACCCTAAACATGGCAAATAACTGCTTTCAGCACTATTTTTTTCCCAAGGCATGCCTTCAAATGCAAGTTAAAAATAGGAATGCAGATGCTAATAACAGTATTGATAAAAGAAACTCCAGCTTCAAAAGTGAGAAATCCAATTATTAAAAAAAACATGATGAAAGTATTTGAGGAAAATATTCTGCAGCAGATGAGAGTACTAATGGAAATTTTAGTTCCATTATTGTACTATTATATATCATAAATTAAATATAGTTTTTTTCCAACATGGTAACCTGAGATTAGTTAAGAGTTTCTGTTCTCATAGCTAATGATTCTGGAGCTGACATTTTATATAACTTGTAGACAAAAAAAGAAAGACAGGAAGGAAGGAGTGAAGGAAGGAAGGGGGGAAGGTAGGAAGGGGGGAAGGAAGGGAGGGAGGAAAGAAGGAAGGAAGGTAGGTAGAGAGGAAGAGAGGGAAGGAGGGAGGAAAGAAGGAAAGTAGACATACTAGGTCAAGAATCTGTACATTGGACTTGGCCCAAGTAGCCTCTTAATGTTCATATGCTGCATCTAAAGGAATTTGGTGCTTATAGACCATGTATTACAAGGTGACCTAATATGTAAGTAGTGTATACTTAGACCAAGGCAACATTAGTTAAAAATACTTTAGTTTTTATATTTCCTTACTCAAGGGGTCTTAAAATACTTCTCAGACCACATGACATTAATTTTCATGACATTTCTTTAAGGAAGGGGCAAAAAATATTCTGCTAGCATTAGCGTTCTTGCATATTTACTTTGAAGAAACTCTGTAAATCTTTATGAATTCTGCTATGTAAACCTTCAGGCTGTTTATACCTTAAGGATGCCTAGTACAGTCTGCTTTATAGATATCAAATCCATGAATATCAATGAAGTATCAATTCTCTTAAGAGCCTAAGATTCTATGCTTAGGGATAGAGAGTGGGAGATGAGGAAGGAGAGACTGGTCTTCCACTATATGGGGATGATCAGAAAAGTGCTTGACTACACTTGTATCTAGGCTGAACAATGACAGGTTAAGGACTACAGACTGTATCCCAGAGGCCTATCTGTGCTAACTTATGGCTTCAAGATACTATCGTTTCTTGGCATAGGAAAGGGAGCTACACTCTGTGCTCAGTTCTTGCTTTAACACAATCTCACCTTCTGTCTAGGACCATAGATCCAATTTGTAGGGCTGCAGCAAACCTATACAACTTACATATCAATGCATCAAACATTAAGTTACTAAATGCGTAACATCCTCCTCTATTGACAAATACGCCATTGTAGTAGCCTGTGGGGCCAGATTCAAGTTTAAAATTCTTGTAATAGGCAGAACTCTAATTATAGACAATGTTACAGGATGGATTGTGTCCCCCCCCTCAAGTTTATATGAGCTGTAAGAAAATAAATGTTTGCTTTTTAACCCACTCAATGTGTGGTGTTTTATGATTGCACTCCTAACAAACTAATGTGCCCTACAAGCATCTGTGCCCATCTCAAGTTCCTGTAAACATGACAAATACCTGTGTAATGTAGTTCAGGACAACTCACCTTAAAGTTAGGGATATTGTTTTGAATTTTTTTAGTAGCCCCAAGCAATTGCATTGTCCATTTAACACTGGATGAACTGTTGCTGTGCTGAAGAAAGAAAGCCAGGTGGGAAGTAAAGCAAGTGACCTTAAGAAGCTGTGACAGAGTGTTTGGATGGAAGTCAAAAGGGATGGACTCTTGAGACTCACCTCTACAGTGATCTCAATTCTGCCAGAGGCCTGAGTGATCCTGGGAATAGATTCTTCTTATATTCTCCATAAAAGCCTAGTCCAGGCAACACCTTGACTTTGGCTTAAAGGAACGCATGGAAATACTTTGGACTCTGATCCCCAGTATTATGGGAAAAATGATAACTGGATGGTGTCATTATTTGCTAAATTTGTGGTCAATCCCCGTGTTGCATTAGAGACTCTTTCACTTTGTTTGGATGTTTAACTCAGGATAAGGTTGTCACATTTCTTGTTGGCTCAGTCTAATGGCTGGCTATGTGCCATAGTTACCAATTTTTATAACATTAAAACCCACCAGAGCTCCTACATAAAATATATTAAGAAACAACTGGAATGGAGAATTCATACTTTTTCTTTTCAAATCAGAGGAATAGTATAATAATAATAATAAAAAGAATTTTAGTTCTCTTTAAGCAAAAGTTGGATGTGAGGTGCAACAGATTTAATGGAGCAATACCAGATGGAAATGCATTAAAATAGCCCTAGCACAAGGTGAGGAGGAATCAAATATGTGCAATAATAATAGTTTGGAGAAAGTGTGTAAGCTGCAGTTGCAATAGTGTGTCTAAATGGAAATGTTTTTACACAGTTAATGGTGCAAAACAATGAGTCATTAATCAACATGGATTGAAAAAAAGATCTTTTGTCATAATTATTATTGTGAGGAAAACAAGTTTAATAATAGATATGTAGATATTTTCAGGGTGCGCAGTGCAGAGGAATGAGATGAAAAACATGGAGGACTATGACAGATAAAGGCATAGAATAAAGAAAAGACAGAGACAAAGTGATAAAAGAAGAGGAGAGTAGTCTTAGAAGAAAGGTTTCAAGAAGGTTCCTGCTGAGCAGGACCAAAAGCATGGAAGGATAGGAACCAGGAATCCACTTCCCTTCCTTGAGTAACCTCCTGACTGAACTTGTTTGTGTCTTGGCTCCTGACTTCTCTCAGTAATGGTTTACATGGGTTAATGACCTTGTCTGGAATTTCTGTATCTCTGATCATGTTCCCACTGGCTGACTTGCTCTTCACACCCATGTTCTGAACTCACTGTCACTGGTCATTCCTTACCTTTGCTTATATCCTATCAGAGATCTGAATGTTGGGGTTTTCTCTTCCCATGTCCAGTGGTCCTCAGTAACCAGAATAAAGATGAGGAAAATGATCCTGAAAGTTGGTGGTCATCACTATTCTTTCAAAAATTAAAAAGTACCCCCCCACCATGTGTGACATGTATTGTGATGAGTGTGTGAGTGAATGCAGGCATGTAGTTGCTATGGTGCTCATATAGTCAAAAGACAACTTTAAAGAGTGGGTGTTTTCCTTTCATTGTGCTGAGGCAGGGTCTCTTGGTTGCTATGCTGTGTACTCCAGACTATCTGGCCTTCAGCTTCTGGAAGGATCTCTGGTCTCCACCTGCTGTTTAACCACAGCATCACTGGGGTAATAGATGTGTGCTATCACATCTGTCTTTTTTTTTCCTTTTGTCTTCTTTTATTGAAAATAGATCATTTTCCTATACAATACATCCTGATTATAGTTTTCCCTCCCTCTACTCCTGTCAGGCCCTCCACACCTCCCATCCTCTCTGGATCCACTCCCTTTCTCTATCTCAGAAAAAAAGGCTTCTAAGAGATAACAGCCAAAAATGACAAAATACAATATGGTGAAGCAAAAGCCATCATGTCAAGTTGGATATGGTATCCCAAGAGGAGAAAGAGTCCCAAGAACAGACACAAGAGACCCACTTGTCCTCATAGCCAGGAGTCTCATAAAAATACTAAGCTAATATGTAGAATATACACACAGACAACCTGGTGCAGACACATGTAGACCGTGTGCTTGTTGCCTCAGGCTCTGAGAGTTCACATGTGCCTTGCTTAGTTGATTCATAGGACTTTGCTCTCTTCGTGTCCTCCATCCCTTCTGACTCTACAATTTTCCAGCTTCCTCTTCCACAGGATTTCTTGAGCTCTGAGGAAAAGGTTTTATGGAGATATCCAATTTAGACTCTTCTCGTCATGTCTGCCTGTTGATCTCTGCATCTGCTCCCATCTGTTGCCAAAGGAAACTTCTTTGATGATGACTGGATGAAGCCCTGATCTATTAGTATAGCAGAATATGGTCAAGAATTATTTTGTTGATTTTTGTAGATCAGTCATGTTTGGTTTTACCTGAGTCTCTAAGCTGCTAGTCTCTGGTTCTTGGTTACCTAAGCAGTGTTAGGTATAGGTTCTTTCTCATGGAATGAGCCTAAATTCACAGAAGATATTGCTTGGCTACTCCCATAAATTCAGTTTCACCATTAGGGACCAAACTCAGGCCATCAGTGTCTTTACCTACTAAGCCATCTTGCAAGCTTATCACCATTATCACCATTGTTTTTGTGAAAAACACCTCTTTGCACAGAAACTGAAAGAATTTGTTGATAAGTTAATAATGCAACTAGTGGCTTACTATTTTATATGACTAATTTAGCAGAGATTTGAAGAATTTCCAATATGAAGTTGAATTTGTTACCCCTTATTTGAAAAATGTAGACCAAGAATTCAGGGGGATTTGTCATTACATGCCTTATTTATCTCTGCTCAGAACACAATAAATGATTCCAATGCTATTCATCTGACAGACAGGGTAAAAAAAAAAACAAACAAAAAGAAGCTCATGAGCATGTTGCTGATGATTATATGAATTATGTATAAATTATGAAGGTTCATGTGATGAACATATTAGTCATATGTAGTGGACAGTCATCCAGACTACAAATACATATTGAGTTCTTAATCTGTCCTGGGTTTTGAGTGTTGACAAGAATACAAGGTTCCTACCTTCAGCAAGTGTTCATTTTCAGGATTGAGAAGACCAAAGCAAATACCAAAACAAATTCTTCCAAATGCAAAAACCATTACACTTGCTATTTTCATATGTCTCCCAAATTTCTTTTTCCCCAAAATTTCTTTGAATGATACATCTTTTCATATTGACCAGACTGAAAGCTTTCCATGATTTTAAACCTTGGGGCATAATTGGATCTTAGTTAGATGTTAATCATTTGCTTCCTGGTAAGTATATAGTTAAACTTTATTATTTATTTATTTATTTATTTATTTATTTATTTATTTATTTTTGATTTAGGTGTAACCAAGTCAGAGACCTGAGATTTATTCTACTAAGGAGTATCTCTGCATCCTATTTTGAATAGGCCTCTTCAGTTGACCCTTTACCTAGAATGATCTTAAATGTTAACACCCTCACCCTCATTCATGATCTTTCAAAAGCTTCTTATCAACCAAGAATATGATGTTCATATTTCAGTGAAGGTACCCTAGTTTTGATCAGCAGGTCCATTCATCTAATCAGTTCCATCTCTCTGATTATTCTGACCCTGCTACAGTGGAAATACTGAAAATTCAGTTAGTATATAGAATTTAGGAATCCTTTCGACTTGCTTTCAGGCCAGGTTCTGAGATGTCCCAATTGCAGTATGCCGTCCAGATTTGCTTGGGTTACATTTTGTCCTCCCCAAAGAGTATACAGTATTATCTTATTTATTTCAGGTGAAATAAGAGACAAGTGCCAGCTTACCAGTTAAGAACCTTGGATATTGGCTTTAACAGATAGCAAATTAGATGTCAGCTATTAAAATTACTCAGAGCCTGAGCTATTCTATCTCTAATATTTACCTATGTATACATAAAATAGACTTCAATTACTTTTTAAAAAATGAGCAAAGGGGGCTAGAGATATGGTTTAGTGGTTAAAAACACAGGCTGTGCTTCCAAAGGACACAGGATTGATTCCCAGCACTCACAAAGTGACTCATAACTCAGTAACTGCAATCCTAGGGTAACTGATGCCCTCTTTGAGACTCCATGAACAGCAGATACCCATGTAGTGAATAGGCACATATGTAGACAAAACATTTACAAATAAAAAATTAAATGTTTTTCATTTAAATTTGAAACAAGATTGTTTTGCATGTCAATCCCAGTTTCTGCACCCTCCTGTCCTTCCCTTATCCCCTCAGGAACGCCCATCCCATTCTGCTCTCCAGGGAGCAGACTTCCATGGAGAGTCTTCAAAATCTGTCATTTCATTTGGAACAGGGCCTAGACCCTCCCCCATGTGTCTGGGCTGAGGAAGTATCTCTCTATGTGGGTAAAAAAAAATTAAATATTTTAAATTTGTCACAAATGGAACCTTCTCTGAGACATTTCCCTTTGACTTACAAAAACGAAGTTCTGAATTTCTTAGAAAAGACGTTAATCTTAGTTACACTATATTCTATTTATATAATTTATAGAATACAGTTTTCTTAGCTACCACCCTCCCCCAGCTGTCTTATTTGTATGATCAGGGTAAAAGTACTATTCTTGTAAGTTTTTCATTAACCTAATATTTAATGTTACTAATAAATAAAATATTTCCTTCCAATGTACAAGGGTGTTGTCATTTCCACTTTTCCTCCCTATTTGATATTAATAAGGAGGCATAGTATTAGTCAGTATCCCATTAGTATAACAAAAGAACTGAATTAGGTTAATTTTTACAAAGAGAAAATGTTTATTTAGCTCATAGTTTTTGGAGGCTGCAAGTCCCAACAGCATCATGGAGGCTCACTGAGATCATCTCTCCGAACTGAATAACCTGCTGTTGTTAGTGTGATGAGTGCTTGCTTGAGAGGAGAAATCATATTCATATTTCTAAATAAAAGACAGCAAAGACACTTGCGTTTCTCCTTCTAAAGACACACTACCAGCACACAGCAGATCTCTGTCTCTTCAGATTTCGCCATCCCTCAGCATCAGCTCATTGGAATACATACTCTGAGCACACGACTCTTGCATCAGGGCCATGGGGATCCACATTCAAATCATAGCAGGCACTGTTCCTTCCAAATGATACATCTATTGGCTTAAGCCTTTCATTGATGTTCCTATCACAAACACTAATTATTTCATTATTCCCTGTATATTGATTTTGGAAACAGGAAGAACATTGTCTGTGACTAATGGAATCTAAGCAGAAAGCACCTTTTGTCTTTACTTATTAAATACATAAGGTATGTAAAATGAATTCTCAGGGGTATACAGAGAAAAAGTTTCCTTGTAGTGAAAACTGATGAAAGCATACATAGTAATGAGCTGAAAAAAATCAAATATTTAGCTTAACATCTTTATGTTAAGTTCTGTAAAAATGGCAAAATGTACATTGACATTTACCTTTAAACAATAGTAGACATAATTAAGTAACACAGAAGTCTCCCTTAATATTTCTGTATCTCACTTACAGTTTTATCATACCAGATCTTGCAAATGAATCCTTGGTAAAATTATCCCGACAAACCCTCAAATCTCTTCACAACCATGTGACCTGAGCAATATTATCTGAACGAGTGCATCAGAAGAGGAAAAGAATTGATATTAGTGTCTTGGTAGATCTTTAACCATCTTTAGAGTGCGTACATGCTCCTCTCAGCTTTCCTTATAGCACTGAATGATTGGTCACAGATTCATTTCCATTTGCCTTTCTCTTCCTAAGCACAATTGCCCTAAAACAGCTATTGTTCTATGAGGGTTTTTTTTTCCTTTTTTCAAATTTGAATTTAAAGCAAGGGTGTTTTCTATGAGTTTCAAAAATTACATTGAAGTGTTTCCTTTTTTAAAATTTATTTTTATTTTACATATCGATTCCAGTTCCCTCTCCCTCCCTCCCTCCCTCCTTCCCTTTCTCCCTCTTTCCTTCTCTCCCCCTGTCACCTGCCCCCTGACAACCCCTTCCCCCACACTCCACATGTAGGGTGATGCCATCCAGGAGGGGTCATCTAAATCTGGCAGGTCATCTGAAGTAGGGACTACGACTTCTCTAGGTTAATGGAATATCCCTTCATGGGGGATGTGCCCATATTTCTTTGATTGGTAAGACAGGAGATATTGTGATTTATTCCCCAGATATTAAGGTGTGTCCTTAATAACCTGGCAGGTTTAGAAGCACTGTACCAGGGACTGAATGTTTCAAAATTGCTCTTTAATCTACAGCCCTATAAAAGTTTTAGCTTTCCCTCAGACTCTTTGCCAACCATTTGGACTAGGCTGAGTGATTTCTTGAATGAGGTGACTCATCGTTTCCTGTTTCACACACACATACTCCAGAAAGGGATGAATCACCAAGAAAAGTGAACCTTGTGCCCAGACTGAAACTCATCCAAATAAAGAGAAAATTCAGCAACTCAGTGCTTCCTTATGCGGGGTGGCCTGTGGCTATCGAAGAGTGGGCTATATGTAGTTCACTTTCCTCTTGGGAGGAAAGTCCCAAGGAGAGGGAGATCCTGACAACCAATCAAATCACTGTGAACTGGAATAGCTCTGAGAAACGAGGAGAGAGAAAATGACATAAAAATGCATCAAGTTAATTTCACGCTTTTCCACCTTCAACTTTTGCACAAATTAAATTTAATGCTCTTCAGCCTGAGTGGTCTGCATGCAAAATGGTATCACATGGTTGGGGCTGATGGAGATAAAGAAGGCTCAGCATTACTTATAAAATGGTAAGAAAATGTTTGTTCTGTGATTATGAGTAACTTTATAATAATTAAAATATGCCTCCCACTTTCCTTAAATGTACTGAAATTTGTGGTAGACATTAAAATTAGAACAGTTATTTTTGTTTGCTACTAAATATCAAGTTAAGGTGGCCAACTAATTCAATGTCATGGTTTTAATTTTCCCATAGACTTGAAGACTTCTATTGTGTAGCCTCTAGAGCTTTCTTTTGTTTTAATGGTTTAGAAACCAAATGTTTTGTTTTGTTTTTTTCATTTGGTGGCTATACTATATATATTAGGAAAAGCTTCATGGAAAGCTGTGGATGTGATGTGATATGATCAAGGTCTACATCACATCCAAAGAACAGAACAGACACATTTCTATTATTCAGGAAAAATACTGAACCCAGCTTTCTAATCAATATGGAAAAAAGCCATATTAATTCCACCAATACAATACGTCCCTGAGTATTAACCAAGATCTGGCCTGTAAATATGTTCATAAAAATCATACCAAAATGCCTTGCCTTTCTGCTTATTGTCCTGCTCAGGAGTTTACGTTTGACCTTCCAGGGATCCTTGGAGAAAGCTGTTACTTCTGGAAAGAAGAGCTGAAATGAATCCTGGATGCTAGAAAGGGAAAGATGGGGTGGGGCAGAGAGTGGGTGTTTACCATTTTACGCCATAGTTAACAATTCCTTCTGCTCACGATACTCCTGCAATACATACTTCTGTTCTATTTTGTAATGTGGTTGTTTCTTAGGGTCTTCAGTGTGGAAGCTGCTGCTTGATGGCCCCAGGAAGAGTGTCTTCCTGTAGTGCCTCGTGTGGGACCCACCGGTCTTTTATGGCAAGGAATTCTATAAGAGAACATTGGTGCACACTTGTACTGGATGCTTTCCTAATTTGCTTTAATATTTCAGGAGACACAAAAGAGATGAGAAAACTTTTTCTTATTTTGTTTCAATGGCAGACAGGATACAAGGACATCGGGGAAACACTGGACTGTCTAGTCAATATCAGCCGCCCTCTAAACCGATTCTTGTAGGAGAGCACAGACAAATCCACTGACTACCATAGGAAAGTAGAAAGGCTCAAGTTACACTGAGCCTTATTTCATGGACAATGCCTGAAGATGTCTTAATCACTGTTCTTTACCCTAGCATATCTGTAAAGCATGACACAAGTGGCAAAGACTTTATCTTTTCATGAGGAATTATAGTGAACATATTTATATTTTAGCCTTTGGGCTTTTTCAGCATTTGTAGAAAATTTTCCTCTAGTCCAAGTAGAATATCTTTGAGAAGTATTTTATATTTGTTCCTGAATGTCATTATTTTCTTTCTTCTACACATCTCTTTAAGAGCCTGAAATTAAAACTATGTCTACGCTTCTCTTTCCTGCAATCCAGCAACATTCTTGTCAACCCCTCAGTCTCTAAGAGTCCTCCTTCCCTTCTCTATCCTTTTCCCATTTTCACCTCCATCTCCTGGATGGGTGACCCCTTCAGCATCAGAGTTGCGTATGTGCCTCTGGGAACACTGTACATCTACTCCAGGAGTGTGTATTTTCTTGAAAATACCTGGAACCCTTTCATCTGCATTTATCTAATTGCACTGTGGTATCAGTGCACATTCGTCGTTCACCATGGACTGTGATGTCCTTAACAGCATGACTGTGTCTTTGTTAACTTTGTATCTCTTGTGTCCTGCCTAGTACCTTGGCATCCAATAAGTATTTGATATATAAATGAATCAAGATCAGTATAAAAGTGAGAGAGTAGAGTATGACATAAAAGAATTAGAGCAATCACATAAAAGGCTGTCAACTCTCCTATTACTCCTCTTCACTTCCCTAGGGGAGACAGTGGCATGTCAGCATGCACAACATGAGGAACTTTGAACCAAAGCTGGTACTAGTCAACAGGATTCACTAAGCAAGCAGACTCATCAGATCTGGTTGACTCTGGATAAGCAGTGGTGGTTTTTTTGTGCTTGTGTGATAAATGAACAGTGACTTTTAGAAGTTGTAGGTATGCTTGTGACATGATAGTACACAGAAAGTGGTTATGATAATCAGGAGTTGCAATTTGTGACCTATTTACTAAGCCAGATGTCTACTATGAAAGGCAACAGTTTGTATTATTGCCAAACAAATTAAGAGCCCTGTATCATTTTCACCATTTTACATATGAAGTGATAGGAAAAGATTGTATCTGAAAATAGTTCATGCAACTACAAAGTGATGGAATGATGTAAATTTACTATATAAGTTCAAGCCAAGATCTACTCTTGTCAGAAGATGACCCTCAACATTCCTATCATCACCGGAGGGGAGTGGATTTCCTCTGATACGTGAGAAAAAGGTCCCCAGATAACTGTGAGAGTCACTGGAGTCCTGAGATTTATTTTTCACTTTTTGCCAGGAGGACTTCAAGATGTCTGCTGTCATCTCCTAGCAATGTATTGGGACTTTGCAAAAGCTACATGCAATCAGAGTCAACAAGGTTCCAGTGTTGCAGGGGCTTTGGCTTAGGAGCTTTGAGATACATTAGGGACATAAAATAACCTTGTGCTCCCTGTTCTTTTTTTCTCAAATCATGTGGTGTTCTCAGGTGCGGGTCCCTCTCTTCTGAGTTTGTCCTGATGACACTGTCCTGTGCTTCCTCTTACTCTCATTCTGCCTCTCAACTTCCCATAGGTATTTTTCCTTCTGCTAAGAAAGCTGTTTCTTGCACACAGTCCTGCAACTTCACCTCTTTTCAGAGAGTTCTTTTCACTTTCTTATCTATTAGATACCTGAATATTGTCTAAGGATATGCACCTTTAGATGTACCCATCAATGGAAGCCATTGGTTCTTCCTTTAGCCCACAAGAGCTAAGGTAGGGTCAGAAAATTCTCTTAAGTCCCACGACTGTACCCTGTGATTTGTATAATCTTGGAAGACAGGGACATGATGGGAGATATCATTTTGTATATGTTTCTCTTATTGGTTAATGAATAAAGCACTGTTGGCCAATAGGAAAGCCTAGGAGACGAGGAAAGAGAAAGGAGTAAGGAGGAATGAAGATGGAGAGTCTGGAGAGAACAGAATAGCCATTCCTCTGTTCTGGATAAGACCATGTGAAAATACATAGAAATGGGTCAATACTTAAGACAGAGCTAGCCGATAAGAAACTAGTACCTGGCCAACAGCATTATATCAAATACAGAGCCTCTGTGAGTTAATTGGGGCTGGCGCGGTGGCAGGACAAGACCAGTGGCAGGCACAAATACCTTACTCCTTACAGGGGACAAGGTTTTATTTTTTGAATTTCTCTTTAGAAGCTTGCAATTAATTCAATACTCTATACTAAATTTTTTAAAAAATATCTAAATACTCTTTAATCTTGGTTTGACTTGTTTGACTTGGTCTTCTGAGACAAGTTCTTACTTCCTTGACCACACTGATTTTTGTTTTTGTTTGTGTGTGGTTTTTTTTTTTTTTTTTTTTTTTTTTTTTTTACAATAGTGGTGTTTGTCATTCATCTCCAGTTTGTGCTTATGGAACATTTAGAAAAGCAAACTTGCCCTCAAAGTTCTGTGTCTGTATGCCTCCTAGCTGCAGTAAGAAATTTATATTATTACTTAGCTGGGAATTATTTATCTCACCGAAGAGCCAGCCTCTATACTGGGGTCTAGAGCTCTCTTCTGTCACTTTTATTGGGTACCTCAACCCCTACCTGCCCTCTCCAGGTTCATGTATATCCTTCTACCAGTAAAGGAGCTTCTCTTCTCCATCAGACACCATATCAACAGCTGTCTTACCAAGGCCCAGGCTCAGTTTGAAGAACTCTCACTACTCATTGTACATGTTGACACCTTACTCTTTCTTTCCCTAAATTCACCAACATAGGACTCCTGCTATATATTTTGTAGAACTCCACCTCCCCCTTTTGAAGATGTATTCTTCCTCTTCCCCTCCTTCTAAGATTCTAATCACATCTTCTGAGGACCAGAACTGACAGTTCCCTCTGCGGGTAGAATGGTTACCCACCTCTACCTTTGCACTCAAAGCCCAGCATCTACTGACCTTCAAGGAGCACCCACATCTGTCCTCTTTTAGGAATTCCATACCTGACATCAGATCACTTGCCCTGAAAATCTGTTTACTACACAACTGGAGTCCTCACTGTCCTCATCCCTCTGGCCCTCTATCTCTACCCCAAGAGTCTGCGTGGAACATCTGTTTACTCTGTAATAAAGAACTTCACCTATCTCCTTCCTGACACCTAATCTGTGAACACTGAGATTAGTCAAAATACCCTCTTTGCCTTTCGTGGCAGAGGCAACTCCCTGAGGAAGGATACTCAAGCACCTGCACATTGGAAGTCTTGTGGAGCCTCTATAAGAGCTTCTAATCAGGGTCATCTCTCCCTTGTCCAACCACCTTCTTGCCTGTCACTTAGAACTTATCTAGAGTACCACTAGACTAATACCATATGGTTGTACAACACCAAAACTACTATCTCAAGACTCACTTTGGAGCTCTTTCATATTCCACATATCAGAGGTCACAAACCATCATTCTTATATATACTGCCCTCTTTGATAACCCACATAAACAGCCACTGGTGATGTCAGGGGCCTTGATTTCTTTCTTTCTTTCTTTCTTTCTTTTTTGTTTTGATTTTTACTTAAATTGGATTCATCTCAGCTACTTCATTCATGAATCAGCACCAATGGCTGTAAGCATCTCAAGCTGTAAGCTCAAGATGGCTGTAAGTTCTAAGCATCTACCAATGGATCCAAGAGGAGGTAGGGGTGAAAAAAACTGATATTTAAAAAACCATTCCATGACTTAACTTCTGATATCAACATCCTATCACAAAACTCAAGCAATATGAAAAGCAAGACAGTTTGACTCCTCAAAAAGAAAAGAAATGATCATAGTAACTTTACTCAATGAGAACAACCTGAACAAAACTAAAGACAACAAATTTAAAGAACAATTTTAACCACATTCAATAATTTTAAGGAAATCTAAAAGAAAATGAATAATTGCCTGATATAAATGTAAATACTGGAAATGAAATCCTGACTTAAATCTCAGGAAAAAAAAAGAGTCAAATGAAATAAGGGTGATCCAGAAAAAAACAAAGAGTTCAAAAAGAGGTTGAGATATTGAAGAAAAACATTTTTATATTTTATTTTATTATCGATCCCAGTTCCCTCTCCCTCCCTCCTTACCTGCCTCCCTCCCTTCCTTTCTTCCTTCCTCTCTTCCTCCCTCTTTCCCTCTCTCCCCACTCACAATCATCCCTACCACCCTCCCCATGTAGGGTGATGCCATCCAGGAGGGGTCATCTAAATCTGTCAAATCATTTTAAGTAGGTACTAGTACTTCTCTCCTGTCTCTAGGTTAAGGCAGTATCCCTCCATGGGGAATGTGCTCCCAAAGTCCTTTTGTGCACCAGGAATACATGCTGGTTCCATTGTCTGAGGTCCCTTAGCCTGCTCAGTCCTTCTAGCTGAGACTCATGTTCAGGGGGTCTGAGTCAGTCCCATACTGGATTCCCAGCTATCAGTATGGGGGCCTGTTAGCTCCTCCTTGTTCAGGTGGGCTATCTCTATGTGTTTCTGCAACCTGGTCTTGTCCTCTCCCTCTGCATCTGGATTCTAGTTCAACTCAGTGTTTAGTTGTGTGTGTTTGCTTCTGTTTCCAACAGGTACTAGATGAGGGCTCCATGATGGTGGATAAGTTAGTTGTTGATCTCATTATCAGGGTATTTAAGGTAGCCTTTCTTCTATTGCTCAAATTGTTAATTGGAGTCAATATTGTAGGTCTCTAGACATTTCTTTAGGTTCAATTTTATCTTGAAACCAATAATGGCTCCCTCTTTTATGTTCTCTCTCTCTCTCTCCCCTCTGGCTTCTATTCCTCCCCTGACTCAATCTTCCTAATCCTGTGTCCTTTCCTCTCCTCCCCCTCTCTTTCTCCTAGTTCCTCTCCCCTTACCCCCCCTCACTTCCCATGTGCTCTGGAGAACTTGTCCTTTCCCCCTTCTGTGAAGGACCTTATATGAATCTCTTAGAATCCACCTTGTATTCTAGTTACTCTGGTGGTATGAATTATAGGCTGATCCTTTACTCTAGGTCTAAAATCCATATATGAGCAAGTACATATCATGTTCCTCTCTTTGTGACTGGGTTGCATCACTCAGGATGGTTTCTTCAAGTTCCATCCAAAACTCAAACAGAAATGATGCTGGAAATAAAAAGGTTCAATAAATCCAATCCAATCAATCCTTGTGGAGAGCAAACAGAATGGGTCACAAGGAAAATGGAATATCAAGAGTTTAAGACAATATAGAGTAATTGGATCATTTGGTCACAGAAAGAGATGAGTGGGAAAAGGGGGATACTTGAAAGATCAAATCTATGAACTGCAGACTCATAAGAAAGAGAAGAATTGATGGGAGGCAGAGGCAGAGGCAGGTGGATCTCTGTGAGTTAAAGTCGAGCCTGGTTAAACCATAGAAAAAAATTTCCAGATCTAGGCAAAGAAATATACTTGTACACAGAACACACAGAATACAAACTATACAATGCCATAATGAAAATGTTTCATGCAATATGATAGTTAAAACAATAAATGTACAAAACAAAGAAAGGCCATTGAAAGCTATAAGAAAAAAAAAATAGTCCCAAGTAATGTTATGAGTGCATTTTCCCTGCCGGTCTGGTCCCAAAATAACACACAGCGATGCTGTATTAGATATAAAGCTGTTGGGCTGTTGCTAGTTTCTTATTATCTAGCTCTGTCTTAAATATTAACCAATTTCTATTAATCTAAGTATTTCCACGTGGTCTCATCTTACCAGAGAGAGGGCCTGGACCTCTGTTCCCTCCAGTCTCTACATCGTGACTCCTCCGTAGTACTACCTTGCATCCTCCTTGTCTCCTATCTTGCTTTCCTATTGGCCAACAGTGCTGTATTCATTAATCAGTAAAAGAAATATATTTACAGAATGACATCTCCCATCATCTCCTCTTTACTGTCTAAATAAAAAAAGGGTTTTAACCTTAGCATAGCAAAATATACCACACAACAGTTATCAAGTAAGAATCACAATTAACAATATTTAGTCCATTAACATTTAGCAAGATTAAAAAGAATATTTCATATTCTATCTTATCTTTGCGAGTCTAAAGTCCTATATGTAATTTATCTCTAATCATAACTAAGAAAAACTATAACAATAACTATCTGTCTTCAATTCCATCAAAGACCACAGAAGAATAATATATAAACTCTAGAAATGACAGAGACAACATGACTGGTCAGTCACGAAGTTCTTCTGTAATGTTCTATCTTTAGCCCATAGGCCATAGTGTGTCTGGCAGACTCCTCAGCAAAGCAGGAAACTTTAAACTGTTTACCTGTATGGGCAGTTTGTCAGTCATTTTCTCTGTGTTCTGGAGAATGTATGGCAGACTCTTCCATTAAATAGGAACCCTGTAGCATTGTCCATCTTGCTTCAGTAGTCAGTTTCCTGTGGGCCCTGCATGTCCAGTTTATACAGCATAAATTCAAACAGTCCAGACATGAGCAGTATCTTGCCCAAATGGCTAGTCTTGCCATATTGAAAGCAAACTCCATAATGAGTTTCTTCTACATCCATCTTCCTTTCTGACGCAGGTGGTGTTGCCAGAAGCAGTTGTGCTTCATTTTCAACAAAAACCCTAAACCATTTTAAATGCCATATTCTGTAGGTCTTTGAAAGGTTTGAAGAATGCTTATTCATCTCAAATACATCTCTGTATATCTAGAAAACCTAACTTAACCCTAAGTTTTGACTATCATAGGTAATTATCTATAATCTTTACTAAATTATATATTATATTTCTAAATGAGCTATATAAACACAATACCTAAACAAAGGGAGAAATATACATATCCCAAAATTGACCTCAAATTGTATCAATAAATAAAAATCCATTCCAAAACAATTATTCATATCTATACAATAATACCCATTTTACCTTTAAAGAGATTGGTTGTGATCATTAACCATTTATAACCAAGCCTATATAATTGAAAACAAACATTTATAAACAATATTTGGGAATTTGGGCATCGTTCTTTCCAAACTTCTTCCTGCTGATAGGGGGCACTGTCATGGGGATCTTAAGAAGACACAGAAATCCTGGATATGGTGGTCTGCAAGGCTGCCTTTCCCCAGCTGTTTTGAGTGTTAGATCATCTGGGACGCTATTTCAGGGGGTCTTGCTTGATCAAACCACATTAGTCTGGAAGGAATCCGTAGCTTTTTCTTTTCTGTGGAAAGAAAAATAGAAATCCTTTTCCCCAGTAACCTGTCCTTAGACTTAAATATTGGAGTCAAAACATTTTTTTTAAGATTTTTTTATTTATTTTATTATTTTACATGTCGATCCCAGTTCCCTCTCCCTCCCGTCCTCCCTCCCTCTTACCCTGTCTGCCCCCTCAAATGCACTCTGACCACCCTCCCCTCCTATCCCCCCACCCCAATTCCACATGTATGGTGATGCCATCCAGGTGTGGTCATGTAGATCTGTCAAGTCATTTGAAGTAGGGACTAGGACTTCTCTCCTGTCCCTACGTTAAGGCAATATTCCTCCATGGGGGATATGTCCTTAAGGTCCTTTTGTGCACCAGGAATACATCCTGGTTCCACTGTCTGAGGTCCCTTAGCCTGCTCAGTCCTTCTAGTTGAGACCCATGATCAAGGGGGCTTGAGTCAGTCCCATGCTGGATGCCTAACTATCAGTATGGGGGCCTGTTAGCTCCTCCTTGTTCAGGTCAGCTGTCTCTATGTGTTTCTGCAACCTGGTCCTGCCCTCTCCCTCTGCATCTGGATTCTAGTTTGACTCAGTGTTTAGTTGTGTGTGTTTGCTTCTGTTTCCAACAGGTACTAGATGAGGCCTCCATGAAGGTGGATAAGTTAGTTGTTCATCTCACTATCTGGGAAGGGCATTTATGGCAGCCTTTCCATAGTTGCTCAAATTGTTAGTTGGCTACAGTCTTGTAGGACTGTTGAACTTTCTTTAGGTTCAGTTTTCTCTTCAAACCAATAATGGCTCCCTCTTTTATGTCCTCTCTCACTCTCACTCTCTCTCTCTCTCTCTCTCTCTCTCTCTCTCTCTCTCTCTCTCTCTCTCTCTCTCTGTCGTCTCTCTTCTATTCCTACCCTGACTCAATCTACCTAGTCACATGTGCTTTCCTCTCCTCACCTCTTTCTCTCTCTATTAACTGCCACCCCACTTCCCATGTACTCTGGGGGAGTTGTCCTTTCCCCCTTCTGTGAGGGACTTTATATGAATCTCTTAGAATACACCTTATATCCTAGTTCCTCTAGTGGTATGAATTAGAGGCTGGTGATCGATCATTTGCTCTAGGTCTAAAATCCATATATGAGCGAGTACATACCATGTTCCACATTTTGTGCCTGGGTTACCTCATTCAGGATGGTTTCTTCAAGTCCATCCACTTGCCTGCAAATTTCAAGATTCCATTTTTTTTTTTTTTTTTTTTTTTTGCAGAGTAGTATTCCATTGTGTAAATGTGCCACATCTACTTTATCCATTCTTCAGTTGAGGGGCATCTAGGTTGCTTCCAGATTCTTGCTATTACAAATAATGTTGTTATGAACATAGTTAAGCGCATGTCTTTGTTGCATGGATGTGGATCATTTGAGTATATGCCTAAGAGGGGGATTGCTGGGTCCTGTAGTAGACTGATCCCCATTTTCCTAATGAACCACCATACTGATCTGCAAAATGGCTATACAAGTTTGCACTCCCACCAGCAGGGGAGGAGTGTTCTCCTTTCTCCACATCCTCTCCAGCTTAAGTGATCATTGGTGTTTCTAATTTTAGCCATTCTGACAGAGGAGTAAGATGGTATCTCAAAGTTGTTTTGATTTTCATTTCCCTGAGAGCTAAGGATGTTGAGCACTTTCTTAAGTGTCTTTCAGTCTTTTTGATTTCCTCTATTGAGAATTCTTTCTTCAGTTCTGTACCCCATTTTTAATAGGGTTATTTGGTGTTTTGTTGACTAGTTTCTTGAGTTCTTTGTATATTTTGGAGATCAGCTCTTAGGATACCATATAAACTAAAAAAAAAAAAAAAAATCAGTAGCCCTACTTCATTCAGATGACAAAGAGGCTGAGAAAGAAATCAGAGAAACATTACCCTTTGCAATAGCCACAAACTGCATAACATATCTTGGGGTAACGCTTACCAAACAATTGAAGGACCTATATAATAAGAACTTTGTGACTCTAAAGAAAGAAATTAAAGAAGATACCAGAAAATGGAAAGATCTCCCATGCTCTTGGATATGTAGGATAAATATAGTAAAAATGGCAATCTTGCCAAATGCAATCTACAGAGTCAATGCAATCCCCATTAAAATCCCAGTACAATTCTTCACTTACCTTGATAGGATAATAATCACCTTTATATGGATAAACAAGAGACATAGGATAGCCAAAACAATAAAGGAACTTCAGGAGGCATTATCATCCCTGACTTTAAGCTCTACTACAGAGCTATACTTCTGAAAACAGCCTGGTATTGGCACAAAAATAGACAGATAGACGAATGGAATTGAATCAAAAATCCTGATATTTACCCACACACCTATGAACACCTGGTTTTCGACAAAAGAGCTAAAAGAATACAGTGGGGCGAGGAAAGCATCTTCAACAAATGGTCTGGCACAATTGGATGAGTGTGTGTAGCAGACTGCAGATAGACCCATGTCTGTCACCATGGAAAAAACTCAAGTCCAAATGGATCAAAGACCTCAACATCAATCCAGTACACTGAACCTCTTAGAAGAGAAAGTAGGAGGTACCCTTGAATAAACTGGTATAGGAGACCGCTTCGTGAACATAACTCCAGGAGCACAGACACTGAGATCAACAATTAGTAAATAGGACCTCTTCAAACTTAGAAGTTTCTGTAAGGGAAAGGACACAGTGGACAAGACCAAACGGCAGCCCACAGACTGGGAAAAGAGTCAAAGCATTTTTAAAATATATAAATTGGCTTGATCCAGCAGCATTTGTATTAATGGTTGTTGCTATTTCCTCAGCAGTCAAACAATGTAAAGGTAACAAAACATCATGTAGTATCCACATGCTTTTTGTGTTTCCCATCTTTATGTGGCTTTTTTTAAAATTACTCTTTCTTTTATGTTTATTTTTTCAATTTTTTTCGAGACAGGGTTTCTCTGTGTAACTTTTATCTTTCCTGGAATTAACTCTGTATACCAGGTTTACTTTGAAATCACAGAGATCTTCTTGCCTCTGTCTCCTGAATGCTGGAATGAAAGGCATGTGCCACCACACCCAGCTGCTCTCTGTCTTTTTATATTCTTTTTTAACCATTGTATCCTGTTTCTTTTTCTCTCCCAAGCCTATGTGTATTTTAAAACACACTGTACACCTTTAGCGGTTTTTGTAACCTGAATCTGTCTTTACTGTAAATCTTTATCTTTTCTGGCCATGAGTTTTTATCTGGAAAACAACCACATTGCTAACATGAAAGCCACAGCTTCATTAGCCACGGTCTATCAAAGATGGTAGCAGGTACTTTTATCGCCAGAACTGAGAGCTGTGCTCACTGCCTCAGTCTACTCTGCCATCCAGCAGCAGGTTGCTGGCTTGGATATGTGGTCACTGCCATTGCCAGCTCTGGTACACTCCATTAAGTTGTTAGCTTTTTTAAATCCTTGGTTTTTTTTGTTTTTGTTTTTGTTTTTTTTTTTTGTTTGTTTGTTTGGTTTTTTTTTTTTTTTTCTGCTCATGATGAGTCAGGAAACTTCCCTTAAAGGAGTTGTGCAAACCTCTGCTTGTCTCTAGCAAAAGAGTCCAACAGAGAAAAATGCTGCTTGTCTTTGTTGTTTTGTTTCTAAAACCCTTTTTTAAGCTTTTGTTGAGTTTTAAGTGGAAGTTCTCAGCCTCCCATTGGGTGCCATTTTGTTATAAGTGGTTTTAAAAAAAGGGGATTATGGTATATATATGAATACTTTGCTTTGGAATGGATTTTCATTTATTGATACAAGTTAAAGTCAATTTTGTGATATTGTGGGTGCCCATAAAGATGGCTGCACTCCATCTTGGCACAAGGACAGAGTTCAAAGCTGTCAGGAATTCACAACACCTAAAAGTTAAAGGTGTGACTACAGAAGGATGTTTCTGCTGTCTTAGTCTAAATAACAACAGACCTGAATCTGAGGTGTGTCTACTCCTGACCTCAAGGCTAGGGAACAAGAAGTTTTGAGCTAAGGTGTGGTTACTAAACCCTTAGAATAAGGGAGGAAGAAAAGTCTATTTGTTCCATATACATGATACCGTGTTCTACTTTTTGGTTATTGTATATAACTCTCTCAATTGCAGCCCCACAAAGACTGCTCCCCCCAAAAAATAACAAATAAAGACAGGGCCATCAAAATAACACTGATTTCTCAATAGGACCTTTAAAAGTAAGAAGGGTTTGGAGCAAGCCTACACTACTATACACAGAAAAATTTCATGTTGTGGTTGAAAAAGATTTTTTACAACTTAACACTGAGCCAAACTAAAATCCAGATGCAGAGAGGGAGGACAAGACCAGGCTGCAGAAATACATAGAGACAGCTGCCCTGAACAAGGAAGAGATAACGGGTCCCCAGAATGATAGCTGGGAATCCAGTATGGGACTGACTTAGACCCCCTGAACATGGGTCTCAGCTAGAAGGACTGAGCAGTCTAAGGGTCCTCATACAGGGGAATCAGGATGTCTTCTTGGTGCACAAAAGTACTTTGTGGGCACATTCCCTATGGAGGGATACTCCCTTAACCTAGAGATAGGAGAGAAGTCCTAGTCCCCACTCCAAAAGACTTGACTAGATGATCCCTCCTGAAGGGCATCATTTTAAATGTGGAGTGGGCAGGGGATGGGAGGGGAGGGTTGTCTATGTGCATGTGCATGTTCATGTGAGGATGGGATAGAGGAAAACAGGGAGGCAGGGAGCGAGAGAAGGAGAGGAAATTGGGATCGATATTTAAAATAAAAATAAAAAAATAAAAAATTAAAAAAAAACAAAAAAAATTGTGATTACAAACAAGTTAGAGAAATGCATGACCCCTTTGCCATCCCTACAGAGCATGGTGGAAGAAACACTTTAGAATGAAGGGAAGATTAAGCATAGCCAAGAGGCTAAAGGAAAAAGAATGGATGATACTAGGATAGTTGTCACTTAAAGTAGCACTAAGAAAAGTCAACATCAAGACAATGAAAACAATTAGTATACATCTGTCAATGGTAGTTTGAATATTATAGGTCCCTATTCCCCAGTAAAATGACACACATTATCCTATTGAGCTAGAGAGCAAGATCCCTCTTCTGTTGTCTACAAGGAATATACATTGTTTCAAGGGAAAAGGGTATTAAGAGGAAATGAGCCAGAATCACTGTTCTGTCACTGACAAATTAGAACAAATGAAAACTTATTAAAGAAGGTAAAGAAGATTGTTTTGATCAAGGTAAGAATTCATCAAAACAACATTGCAATTCTGAATGTATACATGCCAAACTCAAATGTAGTTTCCTAAAATAAACAGTACTAGGCTTTAAGCTATAGAGTAGCCCCAATGCCATAATAATAGAATGTGAACAGTCCTCCACTTCAACAATGGAAAGACAAAAATAAACAGATAGAAATATAATATCATAGACCAAGTGTCCCAAACAGATATTCACAGAAATATTTCATTTCAGTACTACAGAATATTTCTTTCAGCAGTCTTTGAACATTTCTCTAAAATATACCACATATTAGGATATAAAGTAGATCTCAAAAAAAAAAAAAAGATGAAACTTGAAGTATCTCTTTGTATTCTATTGAATGGTGATAGAATAAAGTTACACATGAATACAGAAAGAAATTACCCAAACTGAAAAACCTCACAGAGATTAAACAACACAACATAAGTCACTGAAGAAATTAAGAAGGAAGTAAAGCAATGCTTAGAACTTTATGAAAATTAAAGCTCAGCATACCCCAAACCCTGAGATACAATTAAAGTACTTCTAAGAGGGACATTTATAGCTCTGAGTTCCTTTATTTAAAAAGTGAGAAAGAACTCAAATAAATAACTTAATGATGTACCTTAAGAGTATGGGGGGGGGGGGAAATCAAAAAACAGCAAGCCAAATCTAAAAGAAGTAGATGGAAAGACATATTTAAAAGACAAAATTAATGACATGAAAACAAGCAAACAAAGATCAATGAAATATGAATGTTTTTTTTTTGGTAAGAAAAGCACATGTGGCATCCATGTAGTACAAATGTATGGACATACACACACATAAAAATTTAAATATAAATCATTAAAAATGGGCATGAGTCTGAAGAGAATCCTCCAAAGAAAAAGTAAAAATGGCTAATAAACAGTTTTTAAAGTGTTGAACATCACTAGCCATCACAGATGTGATGTGATGTATAAATTAAAACTACATTGAGATTCCTTATCTCACTTTAGCCAGAATGGCAGATATTAAGAAATCGAATGCTCTATCCAGTAGCTGATGGAAATAGAAGCAGACATCCACAGCTAAACATTGAGCTGAACTCCTGGAATACAATTTCAGAGAGGGTCAAGACCAGGCTGCAGAAACCCACAGAAACAGCTGACCTGAACAAGGGGGGAGCTCATGAACCCCAGACTGATAGCTGGGAATCCAGTATAGGACTGACCCAGACCCTCTGAACGTGGGTGTCTAAGGGCCCTCTGATAATGAAACCAGGTTGTATCCCTGGTGCATGAAAGGACTTTGGGAGCACATTCCCTATAGAGGGTTACTCCCTTAACCTAGAGACAGGAGGGAGGACCTAGACCTTACCCCAAATGACTTGACAGATTTTGATGATCCCTCCTGGAAGGCATCACTGTAAGGAGTAAGGTTTTTCCGCCCGCCGCTGATCTGGTCCCGCCGCCACGCCAGCCCCAAATAACGCACAGAGACTCTGTATTTGATATTATGCTGTTGGCCAGGTGCTAGTTTCTTATCGGCTAGCTCTGTCTTAATTATTAACCCATTTCTATGTATTTTCACGTGGTCTTACTGAGAGCAGAGGAATGGTGGTTCTGTTCTCTCCAGGCTCTCCATCTTGACTCCTCCTTCCTACTTCCTATTTCCTCCTTGTCTCCTAGTCCCACCTATCTTGCTTTCCCTATTGGCCAACAGTGCTTTATTCATTAAACCAGTATGAGAAACATATACAGAATGACATCTCCCATCACATCACCCTCCCTGTGGAGTGGGTAGGTAATAGGAGGGGAAGGGGTGCTTGGGGGAATGGATGGATGGGAGGGAGAGGGAACTTGGATCGATATGTAAAATAAGAAAAAAAAATGTCAACTAAAGCTGGCGAAGAAATATAGAAAGAGGATCGACTGTTAGTGGGTTTCTGAACTGATTCAGGTACTATAGAAATCAGTGTGGCTATTGTGCAAAATGTAGAAACTACCTTATTACTCAGCTACAGAACTTCTTGTCTACATACTTATAGTGAGCTATTGCTCCATCATGTTCATTGCTGTCCTATTCACAATATCTAAGAAGTGAATGCAGCCTAGCTGTCTAAAAACAGATGAATGGATAATAAAGATGTAATACCTATGTATACAATAAAATTTTAAGAAATGAGGTTCTAAAATTTTCAACTAAATTAATGGAACTGGAAAAATTATACTGAGTGAGGTAACATAGTATTTTTTTTAACTATCTAAAATCTTATCAGACGCAAGATCAAGTGGATTTTCTTCTGTATTTTTCTCTAGAACTTTTATAGTTTTGTTATCAATGAGCTTTTAAAATGTTTTCTCTTTTGAGAATTTGGTATAATATGTTTTGATCATTCAGCTCCTCCTCCCAACTTTTTCCAAATCTACCTCCTACCTATAAAACTTGTATTCTTTTTTTTTTTTTTTTAACACCTCAACACAAATTGGTTCTGCCCAAATATTCTCGGATGTTTTCTAATGGAGATGGTTGCCTAACCACAGTCTATGTTCTTAGAGAAAACCATGTTCCTCTTTTCCGGAAGCTGGGATTTGAATTGTGTGCTTGGATTTGCTCTGGCTTGAATATGCACAAATTTTGTGCATGCTGCCATGATCACTATGAGTTCCTATGTACAACCTCCTTGCTGTGTCCAGGGGTCAATATTACCTTTTAGTTATCTACCCTTTGTCTCTTACACTCTGGCTGTCCTATCTTCCACAATCATTCCTGAAACTGGAAACTTGAAAGAAGGGAGCAATATATGTAATGTAGTCTCTCATTTTCTGCATTTATGTCCATGTTAATCGCAATCTACTACAAATACAAGCTTCTCAGAAATCTATTGAGAGGTACACTGCTAGGACTAATGGCAAGTTATTAATAGTTGATTCAATACTGTTCATTCAGTAGAATAATAGAAGTAGATCTTACCTGGAGCCTATGATTTACTAGACATAAGTTCTTTGCCCAATAATGATGCAAGGTGTGCATTTCATCTTGTGAAGCAGGACTTAGATATAATCAGAAACTGGTTACTCCCATGTCTTGCCAGGTCAGTCATTATTGTAGTTCTCCAAGTTCACAGTTGGAGGATGTGGTGAAAAACGGAATATGGGAAGAGATAAATAAGAAATAAGGACATTTTGAAAAAGACACATGGAAACCTACTACTGTACACACTTCTCAAAAGATAGCAAATAAAAAAAAAAAAACCAGTTTCAGGAATGACATAATTCTTTTGAAGCTGTTAAACAGTGAAGAGCAATAGAACCCCCTAAATATTACAGGTTAATCCCATTGCTCTTAGTCACCCTCCATAAATTATTAGGAAGACTTTGTTGTTGAAGATACCATATCATTGAATCTTAGAACATGGCTAGTTTTCACAGCACTGAATGGTGTATTCTACTAGAGGAGAAAAGAGATTTGTTGTTGTTTTGTGACAGTGATTCTTATAGCCAAGGTTGGTTATGGACTCACTATGTAGTTAAGGATGATCTTGAACTCCTAATCACCCTATCTCTAAGTGCTGATACTGTAGGAATATGCCACCTACACCCCGCTGAATGATTTGTTTTGTGATAAGTATCATATAAGGATTAATGTATAGCTTGTCTAGGTGCTCCCAATTAGCATCATTCTTTTAAAAGGTGACTTTCAACATTGAATTGTCTGATGCAATTACTAGAAATCAACTGACTGCATTTATGAAGCTTATTTCTCTTCCATTTCACTGATACATGTTTCTGTCTTTCCCAAATGTCATACAATCTGGATTAATGTAGTTTTAGAACATAACTTAAAATCTGTAGTTTTATCCTTTTTGTTTCAGAAGTGTGAAAAGACTCTTCCATATGTTAATAAGCCATGTTATCTTCTTATTTAGTCTCTCAATTTATTGAAGTAGTTTTGGGGAGGGTCTTATTGCTTACAGTGTTCTATTTAAAATGGTATAATTTTTAATATCCTCTTTATTTTGAATTTATGTTAAAAAGAGCTGTTAGTATATAATTTTCTTTCCCTGTAACCCCCCTCTGGAATTCTAATATTAGGGTAATGTTACTTAGGAAGAGCAAACAAGAAGGTATTTTATGAATTGCTATTTGCAATTTCTTTAATGTCTAGTGGAAATCAACAAAAGAAACTGGATCTTGATTTTTTTAAGGTTTTCATCTATGAATTCAATATAAAAGCTATGAATAGTTTATTTCTTCTTAGTAAGTTTTGGTATTATATTGGCTTCCTCTAATTACAATAAAATACCTAAGGAATCAACTTTGATAGAAGACAATGCTTTATTTTGGCTCAGGGTTTGGAGGTTTTAGTCCATGACTGATTACATTGCTTTTGATTCTGAGATGCAAAAGAGCCTGAGGCAGGATCCTGTGCATTCTCTTTACCTCATGGTAGCTTGGAAACAAAAAGAAAGACATGAAATACCTGTAATCTAGTATATTCCCCAACAAATTCCTTTACACTCAGTCTGACTCCTTAGGGTTTTGACAGCTCACAATAGTGTTGTCGGCTTGCAACTAAGCTTTTTTTTTTTTTTTTTATGCATATAGAGAATTTTTTATTTAATTTTATATAACAAAGTCCAATTAAATGAAAACAAACATTTATACACAATATTTGGGAATTTGGGCGTCGTTCTTTCCAAACTACTTCCTGCTGGTAAGGGGCGCTGTCTTGGGGGATTCGAAGAAGATTCAGATATCCTAGCTGTAGTCTGTAGGGCTGTTTTGTCCAGCTGTTTGGAATGTAGGATCAGCTTGTACTCTGTTTCAGGCGGTCTGGTGTGATCAAACCACATTAGTCTGGAAGGAATCCACATCTTTTCATTTTCTGTGGAAACAAAAATAGAAATACTTTTCCCCAGTAACTTGTTCTTCAACTTAAATTTTGGAGTCAAAGCGTTTTTTTTTTTTTTTTTATTTTACATGTCAATCCCAGTTCCCTCTCCCTCCCTCCCTCCCTCCCTCCCCCCCAAGCCCTCCCTCCCTCCTTCCCTCCCTTTTGCCCTCTCTACCCTCTCCCATGCACTCTAAACACCCTCCCCTCCCAACCCCCCACCACAATACAATATGTAGGGGAATGCCATCCAGTTGGGGTCATGTAGATCTGACAGGTCCTGTGAAGTAGGGACTAGGGCTTCTCTCCTATCTCTAGAATAAGGCAGTTATCCCTCCATGGGGGATATGTTTGCAAAGTCCTTTTGTGCACCAGGGATACATCCTGGCTCCACTGTCTGAGGTCTCTTAGACTGCTCAGACCTTCTGGCTGAGACCCATATTCAGGGGGGGTCCGAGTCAGACCCCTGTTGGCTTCCCAGCTATCAGTCTAGTGGCCCTTAGCTCCTCCTTGTTCAGGTAAGCTGTCTCTATGTACTTCTACCGCATGGTCTTGTCCTCTCCATCTGCTTCTGGGTTCTAGTTTGACTCAGTGTTTATGTATGGGTGTTTGCTCCTGTTTTCAACAGGCATTAGTTGAGGACTCCATGGAGAAGTTAGTTGTTGATCTCACTATCCGGGAAGGGCATTTATGATAGCCTTTCCACGGAAGCTGAGATTGTTAGTTGGGAGCAGTCTTGTAGTTCCCTCGACCTTTCTTTGTGTTCAACTTTATCTTCAAACCAATATTGGCTCCCTCTTTTATGTTCTCTCTCTCTGTCTCTGTCTCTCTCTCTCTTTCCTATTTTCCATTCCTAACCAGGCTCAATCCTCCTGGTCGCACATGCCTTCCTCTCCTCCCTCTCATTTTCTCCTACTTCTCTCTCCATTAGCTGTCCTCCCCCACTATACCTGAGGTCTGGGGGACTTGTCCCTTCCCAGTTCTGTGAGGGACTTTATATGAATCTCTTAGAATACAACTTGTATCCTAGTTCCTCTGGTGATGTGAATTATAGGCTGGTGATCATTTGATCTAGGTCTAAAATCCATATATGAGTGAGTACATACTGTGTTCCTCTTTTTGTGACTGGGTTACCTCATTCAGGATGGTTTCTTCAAGTGCCATCCACTTGCCTGCGAATTTCAAGATACCATTATTTTTTTCTGCAGAGTAGTATTCCATTGTGTAGATGTGCCACATCTTCATTAACCATTCTTCAATTGAAGGACATCTAGGTTGCTTCCAGGTTCTTGCTGTTACAAATAGTGCTGCTATGAACATAGTTGAACAGATGTCTTTGTTGCATTGATGTGAATCCTTTGGGTATATGCCTAAGAGGGGGATTGCCGGGTCCTGTGGTAAACTAATTCCCATTTTCCTGAGGAACCGCCATACTGATCTCCAAAGTGGCTGTATGAGTTTGCACTCCCACCAGCAGTGGAGGAGTGTTCCACTTTCTCCACATCCTCTCCAACATAAGTCATCACTGGTGTTTCTAATTTTAGCCATTCTGGCAGGGGTAAGATGGTATCTCAAAGTTGTTTTGATTTGCATTTCCCTGATAGCTAAGGATGTGGAGCATTTTCTTAAGTGTCTTTCAGCCTTTTTGATTTCCTCCATTGAGAATTCTTTCTTCAGTTCTGTACCCCATTTTTTAATAGGGTTATTTGGTGTTTTGTTGACTAGTTTCTTGAGTTCTTTGTATATTTTGGAGATCAGCCCTTTGTCGGATATAGGATTAGTGAAAATCTTTTCCCAGTCTCTGGGCTGCCGTTTGGTCTTGTCAACTGTGTCCTTTGCCTTACAGAAGCTTCTAAGTTTGAAGAGGTCCCATTTATTAATTGTTTCTTTCAGTGTCTGTGCCCCTGGAGTTATGTTCAAGAAGCGGTCTCCTATACCAATTTGTTCAAGGGTACCTCCTACTTTCTCTTCTAAGAGGTTCAATGTGGCTGGATTGATGTTGAGGTCTTTGATCCATTTGGACTTGAGTTTTGTGCATGGCGACAGACATGGGTCTATCTGCAGTCTTCTACACACCCTCATCCAATTGTGCCAGCACCATTTGTTGAAGATGCTGTCTTTGCCCCATTGTATAATTTTAGCTGTTTTGTCGAAAATCAGGTGTTCATAGGTGCGTGGATTAATATCAGGATTTTCAATTCGATTCCATTGGTCTACCTGTCTATTTTTATGCCAATACCAGGCTGTTTTCAGAACTATAGCTCTGTAGTAGAGCTTAAAGTCAGGAATGGTGATGCCTCCTGATGTTCTTTTATTGTATAGGGTTGTTTTGGCTATCCTGGGTCTTTTGTTTTTCCATATAAAGTTGATTATTATCCTTTCAAGGTCGGTGAAGAATTGTGGTGGGATTTTAATGGGGATTGCATTGAATCTGTAGATTGCTTTTGGTAAGATTGCCATTTTTACTATGTTTATCCTACCTATCCAAGAGCATGGGAGGTCTTTCCATTTTCTGGTATCTTCTTTAATTTCTTTCTTTAGAGTCACAAAGTTCTTATTATATAGATCTTTTACTTGTTTGGTAAGCGTTACACCAAGATACTTTATGTTGCTTGTGGCTATTGTAAAGGGTGATGTTTCTCTGATTTCTTTCTCTGCCTCTTTGTCGTCTGAAAAAAACAGGGCTACTGATTTTTTTGAGTTTATCTTGTATCCTGCTAGTTTGCTGAAGGTGTTTATCAGCTGTAGGAGTTCCCTGGTAGAGTTTATTGGGTCGCTTATGTAAACTATCATATCATCTGCAAATAGAGACAGTTTGACTTCTTCCTTTCCAATTTGGATGCCCTTGATCTCCTTTTGTTGTCTTATAGCATTAGCTAGAACTTCTAGTACGATATTGAAGAGATATGGAGAGAGAGGACAGCCTTGTCTTGTTCCTGATTTTAGAGGAATTGGCTTAAGTTTCTCTCCATTCAGTTTGATGTTGGCAGTTGGTTTGCTGTATATTGCTCTTATTATGTTTAGGTATGTTCCTGTTATCCCTGACCTCTCTAATACCTTTATCATGAAAGGGTGTTGAATTTTATCGAAGGCTTTTTCTGCATCTAGGGAGATAATCATATGGTTTTTCTTTTTCCGTTTGTTTATATGGTGGATCACGTTGATAGATTTTCGTATGTTAAACCATCCCTGCAATCCAGGTATGAAGCCTACTTGATCATGGTGGATGATTTCTCTGATGTATTTTTGAATTCGGTTTGCCATTATTTTATTGAGTATTTTTGCATCGATGTTCATCAGGGATATTGGTCTGTAGTTTTCTTTCTTAGTTGTATCTTTGTGAGGTTTGGGTACCAAAGTTATTGTGGCCTCATAAAAAGAGATTGGCAATAAACCTTCTGTTTCTATCTTGTGGAACAGTTTCAGGAGTAGTGGTATTAGTTCTTCCTTGAATGTCTGGTAGAATGAACTATGGGTACATTAAAGATCTATCAAAACCATGGTTGTCTTTAAAAGTTGGTAATTTCAACTACTTTGACTCCCTCTGAGAGAGAGAGAGAGAGAGAGAGAGAGAGAGAGAGAGAATTGGGGAGTGTGGTGGTCACTCCTGCATAAATTTAGGCATAGGTGTGGAAGCCAGAGGTAAATGTTTGATGTCTTCCCTTAATAACTTTCTACCTTAAATTTTAAATAATTTTAATTTTTAAAAGAACTTCATACATGAATACTGCATCAATCAATTGTACCCTGCCCTCCCATCTCCAACTCTTTCATATTCCCCTCTCTCCCAAATTCATTATATCTTCTTTATTTATTATTAACTACACACACACACACACACACACACACACACCTGAGTCAATTTAATATTGCTCATTTGTACATGTGTCCAGAGATGAGCACCTGGGCAGCTCATCTACAAAAGAAATGATTTCTTCTCCATTCAGTAGCTAATGATCCCCTGCAGCCCTTCATTTATGGGTAAAGCTGTGGCATGTCACTGGTGCTGCCAGTATTTCTACCAATCTTCTTCAGGCCACCATATTGTTGAGATTTCATGGATTCACTTTTTCTGGCATGTCTAAGGTGCACTAATTGCAGCAGCTCTGGGCCACTGGATCTAACAGATTTCTTGTGCAATCCCATGCCTTCCTCCATGCCTTAGTTGTAAGGGCTGCATTGCAGATGCATTAGTTGGGTTGAGCACCTCACAGTCCCCTTTTCTCTACATTTTAACAAGGGAGCTTCCTTGATGATGGGTGAGAGCTGTCTTTATATGTGGGTACAAGGATAAATGTTTAGAATTTAGAATTTACATTGCTTTAGGTACTGCAGTTAGCAACCTGTGGGTCACAACCCCTTTGGGAACCAAATGACCCTTTCACAGGGGTCACAGATCAATTCATAGTAGTTTCAACATTATAGTTATGGAGTATCAAAGAGATTATTTTCTTTCGGGGGTCACCTCAGCATGAGGAACTGTATTAAAGGGTTGCTACATTAGGAGGGTTGAGAACCACTGGTTTAAGAAAATGGTAGTAGGTTCTCTTCTTGGATCCATGAGCTCTACAGCCACAAAGAGTTGGCTAAATTTAAAGTACCAAGATAAACTCCTTCATATTGAGGAAGCCTTAATGCCCCAAAGACAAAAGTCACTATTGTGGCATTGGTGGTATCTTGCTGTTTCAGTACAGCTTACTTTTTGAGGCTGTGTCTCTCAGTGAGCCTGGAGCTCACTGACTTGGCATGATTAGTGGCTATCAAGGCCCGGAAGCTCCTGTGTTCCTGCTTACCCAATACTTGGGTTCAGTCACATGCCACTGCACCCAGAACCCAGCTTTACTTATGAGTACTGGGGATTTGAACTCAGGTCCTTGTGGTTGAATAGCAAACACTTTACTGAGTGAGCCACCACCTAAATCCTTGACAATCTTCTGAATGTGTGGACATGGTATTTCTTTCTCTTACACTTTTGACGTGTGTAGAACCTCCACTGATGTATCTCTCCATTTCTTATAATTATATGTCTCTTATATCATTTCATGTCATTTTGGTTAGAAGTTTGTAAATACTGATTTTTTGAAACAATGGGATTTGTTTTCCCTTCTAATTTCTATGTTTTATTGTTTAATTCCTTCTGATGAATTTGTATTTCTTGCCTTCATCTGAAATAGTTTCTTGTATAATTTGTTACTTTGCCCTCTGTGAACATGTTCTTAATGCAATTATAACTGATTGCTGATTCTTTATCTTCCTTATTATTGTGTGAACTCTTTCAAAATAGAGACTATAACTTCATCATCAACTCAGATTTTCTGTTCTTATTCAAGTTTCTGACTCATAATAAATAATAATTCTTGCTTTTATAGAATGATTACATGAATGATTTACTGGGTAAAAGAATAAGCAGTAGAACTAAGTCAGGAAACCCTGTGTTCTACTTTTGAGCAATGCATTCATTCTATTTTTAGTACAATATTAGTTACCGTCCAGATGCCATTTAAGTAAAGGGCAGGCCTTCCTTCATAAATGTGTAATGTTCATTTTTTTTTTTTTTTTACCTTTTTGACCTTAACAATTGCTGCAATGTTTGGAATGAATATTTCTCAAAGACATTCAGTCTAGTCCTTTTCAGGACGTAACTGATATATAAATGTTCTGATTTACACTCTCATCCCCGGGAACACATCTGCCACTTTGTGCTATCTCGTGGCATCTTGTAATCTTGCTGATACACTCCCATCAGCTTCTCTCTTCCCAACCAGAATGTTTCTGTGTCCTGCGGTGCTGAGGAGGTACCTTGTCAATATATGGAAACTTAATTAGAAATTGCTTCATCAAGATTGAAGAAACAGTATCTCTTGAAAATAAACTAAACCCTCTTCTTTGTTTTGTGTGTCTGAACTAGTTTCAGACATTTGGAGAAGTGACCTTAATCTTTGGTGGGAGTTGCTAAAATCCTCACAAATATTTAATTACAATAAATTAAATGTTTCTTACTCAGATATAAACTTACTTATCCCCAAAACTTCTTAATAATCTTGTGTATCTGTGTGTGTGTGTGTGTATGTGTATATGTATATGATATAAATATATGGATGTGTGCATGTTCATGTCTATAGTTATGGACTGTGGCATGCATAGCACACATATAGAGGTCAGAGGACAATCTCAGATACCAGTCAGTGCTTGCTTTCCACTTATTTGAGATAGGGTCTCATTTTTCTGTTTCAAAAAGTAGTTAAATTATTTGATATATATATATATATATATATATGTGTGTGTGTGTGTGTGTGTGTGTGTGTGTGTGTATATCATATATACACACATACATATATTTGTATACACACACACACACACACACACACACACATAACTATACTACTTTTAAACCCATCCTCTTTATGTCTCTACGTCCCTATCAGTATCTCTCCTCCCCACAAGTGCTTTTCCCACACTCATGTATTTTTGTTTGGTTTCCTGGTGCACTAAGTTTATCCAGAGCCTTCTGTATGATCATGGGTTTAGAACAATCCACTGGGACCTTGCCTAGTGTGCTTACCACTGGGTATACACTGAAGACAATGACTGACCCTCTCCCAGAGTAGCCAGTGGTTCAGTAGGGATGTACAGGGTTTCATAAGCCCCACCTTGATTCACGATGGGTTACTAATAGGCCCAGTATTGTGAAGGCCTACTGCAAGCGACTGCAGCTGCTGTGAGAAGATGCAATGGCTTGATTGTGCTGCCAAGATGACCTCTTCCTGTATCTTCTGGCTCCCCCTTCTTTCCCCATGTCTTCCTCCAGATGTTCTGGTATTTAAAGAGGCCATTGTAACCTTAGGGCTGAGAACAAAACTATCATTTATTCTCAGCATCTTGAGGAATCATGAGTCTCCATTCCTTGCAAAGAGAAGCTTCTGTGACTGTGATTTAGACATGGAATAAAATCCATCCATGCTACAAACATAATATTTACATTCCAATTTGACTTCTCTACAGTGGAGGGGTGCTCATTTGGCTGCCATCATAAGAAACATGCCACTACTATTGCACAAGTGTATCGCGGTTTAATTAGGATCAGGATAAACAGATAGGCCAAATAGATGTTTATTCAGGTAGAAATAACTTAAAACCTAGACAGATGAACACCAGCAGGTTCCACCGGATGCTCTCCTCTCCACTTCCCACCAGCAAGAGAGCATTCCCCAGCTCCAACCTAGTTCTGCTCCTATGTAGTTCCTCCAGTCACTTCCACCCCTGGCTCCACCCCCAATGGGTGTGGTCAGTGCCACAGAAGGAGACAAAATGAATATCCCACTACATAAGTGAGCATAATTTGGCTAGCAGGTTGTGATAATAGTTTGCAGGGTTCACAGGTGGATGAGTCTGCTGATGGTTCTTATCCCTAATGCCTGCAAAACACTTGCTGCCATTCTGAAAACTAGCTAGAATGGAAGGAGCTTGCCTCTCAATTCCAGCTTGCCTTTTCTCTTATTATAACAAAGGTATGTGCTGTCTTCAGCAATAGGGTTTTATAAACTACCTCAGGTGGGCACCAAGAGGGATATCCAGAGTCTACATTGTTTGGGGGATCTCAGGGGCCTCACCAAACACTGAATAATAAAGAGTTATTACATACCTGGCTCTGAGAATTCTTTAATAATTCATGGCGACTAGAAGATAATTACCTAATCATGAAGATTATCTTCTGCCTAATTCTCTTTTTATTGATCTTTTAACTTACATTCTTAAGAATTGGCTTGAAATATGTAGATTATTTTCATATGCCCTTTGTTTCGGTTACCTTCGTTCCCCATTCCCTTTCCTAACTCATTTTCCCACCTTGTCCATTCTTTTAGTATATGCACTATTCCCAATCTCTATTTTCATATTATCTGCATTCTAATACTTCCCTCTCATAAGTCATCTTGCTCCCTATAGCCCCTTTTTCTAGTTTCTTGGTTTCTATAGGCATTCCTAATTCAATGCATAAACCTAATGATCTCAAGCTAGATAGAAGCCACATGTCCTTTGCTGTATGTGGATTCTGTTTATATTTGTTTACTGTGTTACCCATGTTTATCTTCTTGTCTCTCTCCAAATCATCCATCTATTTGCTAATATTCCACTTCCTATGCCAATGTCTATTTCTTTTTATTTATGTACATGTGAGAAAACATGTGTTATCTGCCTGTCTGAGTCTGGCTTATTTCATTTAATAACATGATATCTGGTGTCATCCATTTTCTTGAAAGTGACTTGACTATGTTCTTAATTGTTTAATAATACTCTATTGTGTATTCACTCTTTGCATTCACCATTGGCAGGCATCTAGGTCCATGCCATGGCTCGGTTGTTGTGAATAGTTCCACAATAAGCACAGATGTGAAGCTATCTCTATTGCCCTTGTTCCTTGTAGAGTATTTCTAAGAGTGGTAGAGAGTCTCACTTTTAACATTTTAAACTACTTACATATATTCCCATAAACAGTATATATTTTTTTCTTCAAAGCATCACCAACATTTGCTCTGTTTGATTTGGTGAAAGTAACCATTCTTCTTGGGATGATATACAATCTCAATATAATTTTTCTTATATTTATCTGATGGCTAACTTGTTTTCATTCTTATTAATGATGCATTGCTTTTAATGCCTGTGCTATATTATATTTTCTAAATTATGGCTACTTGTTTTTCCACAAAATTTTGGAAGCCATTTGTGGTTATTTCTTTCTTTGCTTAACTCATCATTTTCAGCATGAATAATAAGAAATGTATATGTTAAATATGGAATATTATTGTTTACTTTCTCTTTCATTTCATTGAGAAGATATTTTTGTGGATACTGTCCCTGTTCTTGAATGAGGAGTCAACAAATTGATATATTGTCATCCATTGGATATGGCACATCTATAAGCATTAATTTAATTTTATCTTCAAAAAAATCTTTCCATGCCACCTCATGGTTTTCTCCTAATTTTAGAGGTTTACTCACAGAATAAGGCAATATTCTTCCAGCAGTAATAAAAACAAAATAGAATGAAGATAGAAAATCAGATCTGGCATTTAGGAGACAGTTTTAATATACCACAAATCCTCATATTGTTGGGCTGCTGCAGAGTTATTAGACTTATTGTATGCCCTGTGAAGCCATAGAACACAAATAACTAATAAGGAAACAAATTAGCTGAAAACATAGTCAGGACATTTCCTCTGTAGTGGTTGATTAATATTTGGTTCATGGAGTAGTGTTTGTATTGATGCAAAACAAAGTGTCCATCCAATAAAGTTCTTGAAGAGTCCAAAGAACTTTTCTCCAAAGTCATGTTGACCATGGTTTTCCACTGTTCACCTGGATTTTCCACTTCACTTGCCAATGGATCCTCCCATTATTAACCATTCTTGTTTCCTAATCTGTCCTCCTTGCCTCAACTCCAGCCTCAGCTGATTACTTTTCAGCACCATCTTTATTCATCAGTTTAGCACCTGATTTTATGATGATGACCTGTGAAGAAAACCATGCTCAACTCAGGTCTGTTTATAGATGTAAATTACTTCCACAGATATTCTGCAACAAAAGGCAGATGATAATCTTGATCCTGACCCTCCATACTGTGTCTTCCCACCTTTCTTCACTTAGTGTGAAATATGAGTGAATTAAGCTGCATTAAAAGAAAATGTGAGGAGAAAGAATTCCTTGAGGAAATAGCCTTATCCACTTTATGATTGCAAGGACTACCTGAAATGCTCCATTCACTTGTGGGGACCAGTTTTCAAACAGACATGACAAAAAACTAGTGAATGGTGACCTGGATATTCAAACTCTCAGAAAATATCAGAAGACAGCCAGAGAGAATATCACTTGTGTTTTCTTTCATTGCCTGAAAGTAATTAAATCTATTTGTAATTCCTTAGAGATGCAGAAGTCTCAGTGGATAAAAATCACACAGGAACCTTTTTAAGGCATGATAAAGAAGCAGATCTCTTTGACCCTGCTTCTACAATGCATTTTGATTTTCACTTTCCTCCACATAAACTTTAGACGCAAATACAATCAACACTCATGACAACTGCTCTGAGAACCTTCTGCCCACCCTCTCTTCTTCCACTCTGTTCTTCTCCAACTCATCCTTGATAATGCAGCCAGAGACATCTTTTCTGAACCTAAAACAGACCATGCAGTATAAGCCTAAATTTATCTTAGCAATTTTTTTTGGCATAAAATACCAAATGCAAATTCATTTTCCTTTTTAAATATTTATTTTTTTTTCATTTTACATACCAACCCTAGTTTCCCCTCTCTCGCCTTCTCCCACCCCATCACCTCCCCGTTTACACCCCCACCCATTCCTCAGAGGAGGTAAGATCTTCCCTGGGGAGTCAACAAAATTTAGCATACTTACAATGTTCTAAGTAATCTGCTCCAGCTACTGTTTCTATTCCTGCCACACTAGTCAGTGTCCTTCTCCAGAAACAGGCTAAGTATTGACCTATGCATCTGTTGTCATTCCTGTCCCTTGGACCTGATAGTCTCCTATCATTGTCTGTCTCCTTGTCAGTTTGCAATGAGACTTAGGTACTCGTACGAAGCACTTCATTCCTTGCTGCTATAACATCTCCTTTTCCCCCTCCTTATACCTCTTAATACTCTCAGAAAATACCCATGTACTTATTTTTTCCTTTTCAAACTTCAGTTTTACACTCATGAGCCTAAAATTTCCATTCAGTCATTACTGCATCTGAAATACTGAGGGCATTGTTTGACCATTGTAGGAGACAAGAAAGATTGGTTAGCAGGAGATACCTCCCTGAACCTAGATGTCACCATGTCGACAGTCAAGTGCAACATGGCTTGTTCCTTAAGTGAATGCTTATTTAAATTTCAACATTGTGTCTGCAGCAAATTTTATTTGTGATGCCAGCAAGGTTGAAAGCATGGAGCTCGAGTCCCTTAGTTTGCATTCTCTGAGTAATATGCTAGTTATGAAACTCTTTGCACTTTAATATTTTAAAATGTTTTATTTGAAAATTGTAGATTATACAGCACCTCACTATTTAGAAACAATTGGAACATATACAGTGCTTAAAAACAGTATATGGCATGAGCTAAAACCTCAAATGTTAGTTATTAGTAGTAATAGTAGTAGTTAAGGTTTTTATATGATTGTATAGCCAACAGACTATTCCTTTTATATGAGAATAAATCCAGTGACAACATGAATTATATAATGTTGCAAACTTGAACTATGACTTTAAAGTTTGTTCTATAAAAATAAACATATGCTATTTCTTCAATGCTATTTTTCCTGATATCAAGTTTATTGTAAAAAAATAATTATCATTTAATTAGTTGGAAGAGAAAGAAGGGGAAAAGAGTCTTGAATACAAAATTTCCACTTTTGAACCATTAGGTAACTCATAAAATTTATTCTAAGAAACTCTTCTGCAAAACATAAAATTTACAGTGATGATGCCTATATAGGTATCTGGATGTAAAAATATGAGGAATAACACATTGATGTTTAACATCCAAGTGAAACGGACATTTGAAAAATACCAGTTATATTATAATCAGCATTATTTATCAGGAGAAACAAAGCCCTAAGTTTCTTGTTTGCATTTAGAAGGGAATTAAGAAGTCAATACAACATTCATAATTTTGCATATCTATCAAACATTAACATTCACCTTAAGCATTAATCATTCTCCACTTATATGAATAATTGAAACTGGCATTACTTAAGTTTTTTTTAAAGTCTCAAAGGAAATAGTCTATTTCTAAGGACCAAATATCCTTGGAAGGTTGTTGTTGTTTTTGTTTTTATCTTGATAACATGAGACTACTTCCTGGTTGTATTGTATAGCATATTAAAATTTAACACCAATAGCTTGTATCTCAAGATTATCCCAAACTACTGTTAAAGCATACTAAATTTTAAATTTTGTCAAACTGTATTAGGAAAATCCAACACTTTGTTGGAAAGTTCATTGGATGATCTTTAGGTTGGAAAAGGCCTTAAGGTCAAGAACAGTTGACTCGTCCCTCCCCCAACCCTGTGCCCTACCCTGCCCACTGTCCCTCTGCTCTGGTTGAGCACTGGGACAGAGGTCAGATCCAACAATCCTGTCACCTTTGGGGAACTTCTTGGAGCTGTTCTGAGCATATTAGACCTGCCTACCCAGGCAGGACCACCCAGAATCCCTGCTTGCCTGATCTCTGACCCCCAACGTTAGTCCTCTTCTGGAGTCCTGGGCCCCTCCCAGAGATCCACCTATCCCCTTGGGACCATCCTGAGTCCCTACCTGCCGCCCATCGCCATGCCTCTGCTAGAGACCTGCCTATTCACGCAGGACCACCCGGAATCCCCGCCTGCCTCATCTCTGACCCCCACCACCAGGTCTCTGTTGGAGTTCTGGTCTACTCCATAAGATCCTCCAATCTTGTCAGGACCATCCTGAGTCCCTACCTGCTGGATCTTTGACACCCATCGTCAGGCCTCTGCTGGAGCCTGATCCTTGACTCCCATTGCTGAGCCTCTGCCTGAGGAAAGACCTCCTAGAGCTTGAACCAACAAGAGCTACAGACATCAAACTTCTGACCCGAATTAGCTCACCGGGGGAATACCATAGAGAGAGAGAGACCCCACCTGCACCTACTGGAAGAAGTGATGGGAAGACAGCAATACAAGAAAACACCTAACAATAGAAAAACAAACATGACACCATCAGAATCTAGGGGTGCTACAACAACTAGACCTGAACACTCCAAAGCAGATGAATCAGAAGAAAATGACTTAAAAAAATCTTCATAAAAACGGAAAGCCAAGAAAAAAACAATTAAACTGGTGAAGGAAACAGTTCAAGATGTGAAAACTGAATTAGAGACAATAAAGAAAACACAAGGAATGCTGGAAATAGAAAAAGTGGGCAAACAATCAGGAACTACAGACACAAGCATAACCAACAGCATACAAGAGATGGAAGAGTGAATCTCAGGCATTGAACATAAATTAGAGGAAATAGATTCATTGATCAAAGAAAATCGTAATCCAACAAATACTTAACACAAAACATGCAGGAAATGTGGTCCACAGTGAAAAGGCCAAATAGTAGGCATTGAGAAAGGGGAAGAAGGGGAAGAAGCCCAGCTCAAAGGTGCAGAAAACATATTCAACAAAATCATTGAAGAAAACGTTCCAAATCTGAAGAAGGACATGCCCATAAAAGTACAAGAACCATACCAAATACCAAATAGACTTGACCAAAGAAAAAAGACCCCTCAACACATAATAATCAAAATACCTAACATACAGAAGAAAGAATATTAAGAGTAGTGAAGGTAAAAGGCCAGGTAACATATAAAGGCAGACCTATCAAAACTACACTTGACTGATTCATGAGAACTCTCAAGGCCAGAAGGTCCTGGATAGATGTTCTACAAGTACCAAGAGGGTACTATACCAAGCAAAACTCTCTATCACTATAGATGGAGAAAACGAGATATTTAATGACAAAACCAGATTTTCACAATACATATCTACAATTCCAGCCCTACAGAAAGTTCTGGAAGGAAAACTCCAAACCAAGGAAGTTAACTACACTCACAAAGATATAGGCAATAGATAATCCTACTTCACCAGAACCCAAGGGTAAAGCAGGGCTAATATATTCACAATACCAATGCCGACCACAAATCTAAAACAAACAAGAATTAACATATCAATGGTCCTTATTTTCCCTAAACATTAATGGTCTTAACTAGCCTATAAAAAGATACAGGCTAATGGAATCGACACGAAGATAGAATCCACCCTTCTGATGCATACAAGAAACACATCTAAGCTTCAAAGACAGACATTACCTCAGGGTAAAGGGCTGAGAAAAGATCTTCCAATCAAATGGACCCAAGAAGCAAGCAGGTGTAGCTATCCTAATATCTAGCAAGTTAGACTTCAAACCAAAATCAATCAAAAGATATGAAGAAAGTCATTGCATATACATCACAGGAGAAATCCATTAGCACAAAGTCTCAATTCTGAACATCTATGCCCCAAATACAAAGGCACCCACATTCATAAAAGAAACACTGATGGGAGATGTCATTCTGTATATGTGTCTCATACTGGTTAATAAATAAAGCACTGTTGGCCAATAGGAAAGGAAGATAGGAGGGACTAGGAGACAAGGAGGAAGAGGAAGTAGTAAGGAGGAGCCAAGATGGAGAGAGCAGTAAGCGGCAGCCGGCTCCAGGTAAGAAGACCATGTGGAAATACATAGATTAACACAAATGGGTTAATACTTAAGACAGAGCTAGCCGATACGAAAGTAGTAACTGGCCAACAGTATAATATCAAATACAGAGTCTCTGTGCGTTATTTAGTGTTAGCGCAGCGGCGGGACAAGACCAGCGGTGGCAGGCGGAAAAACCGTACTCCTTATAAAACACTACTAAAACTCAAAGCTCACATAAAACCTCACACACTTATAGTGGGAGACTTCAACACACCACTCTCACCACTAGACAGGACCACCAGTCAGAAACTTAACAAAGAAACAAAAGAACTAACAGAAGTTATGTCTCAATTTGGTTTAACAGACATCTATAGAGCATTCCATCCAAACACAGAAAAATAAACCTTCTTCTCTGCTCCATGTGGAACCTTATCTAAAATCGACCACATATTAGGGGACATAACAAACCTCAATAGATACAAAAGAATTGGAATAGTCCCCTGTATCTTATCAGACCACCATGCTTTAAGTTGGAATACAATAACAACACAAATCATAGAAACCCTACAATCTCATGGAAATTGAACAATGAACAATTTCATCCTACCTGGGTCAAAGAAGAAATAAAGAAAGAAATTAAGGACTTCCTAAAATTCAACGAGAATGAATACAAATACCAGAACTTATGGGACACCTAGAAAGCAGTGCTACGAGGGAAGTTCATTGTGCTAAGTGCCCATATGAAGAAAACTGAGGATAATCACATTAGAGAATTAATAGCACAACTGAAATCCTTAGAAAAAAAAGAAGCAAACTTACCACAAAGGAGTAGACTCCAGGTAATAATCCATTTTAGTGCTGAAATCAATAAAGTAGAAACCAGGAAAACAATAAAAAAAAAAAATCAATGCAACAAAGAGTTGGTTTTTCGAGAAAATCCACAAGATAGACAAAACTTTATCCAAACTAACGAAAAAGCAGAGAGAGAACATGCAAAATAACAAAATCAGAAACAAAAAGGGGGTCATAACAACAGATATTGAGGAAATCCAGACAATTTTCAGGTCATACTTTGAAAACCTGTACTCCACAATATTTGAAAATTCAAAGGAAATGGGCAAATTTCTGGATAACTATCACGTACCAAAATTAACTGAAGAATAGATGAACTGAAGAATAGACCTATAACCCCTAATGAAATAGAAACAGTCATCAAAAGACTTCCAACTAAAAAAAGCCCAGGGCCAGATGGCTTCAGTGTATATTTCTACCAGAAATTCAAGGAAGAATTAATACCAATACTCCTCAAATTGATCCACACAATAGAAACAGAAGGTTCTTTACCAAACTCTATAAGGCCACAATCACCTTTGTACAAAAGGCACACAAAGACACAACTAACGAAGAAAACTGTAGACCAATATCCCTCATGAACAGTGATGCAAAAATACTCAATATAATACTGGCAAATCCAATCCAAGACTACATCAGAGAAATAATCCACCATACCAAGTAGGCTTCATACCTGGGATAGTTTAACATAAGAAAATCTATCAACACGATCCATCACATAAACAAAATGAAAAAGAAAAACCAAATGATTATCTCCCTAGATGCTGAAAAAGCCTTTAACAAAACTCAACACACTTTCATGATAAAGGAGAGATCAGGGATAACAAGAACATACCTAAACATAATAAAAAGCAAGAAAGAGTAAACCAACAACCAACATCAAACTGAATGGAGAGAAGCTTAAGGTTATTCCTTTAAAATCAGGAAGAAGACAAGGCTGCCCTCTCTCTCCGTATCTCTTCAGTATTGTACTTGAAGTTCTAGGTAAAGCAATAAGACAGCAAAAGGAGATCAAGTGGAAAGGAAGAAGTTAAACTTTCACTATTTGCAGATGATATGATAGTTTATATAAGTGACCCAAAAAACCCTACCAGGGGACTCCTACAGCTGATAAACACCTTCAGCAAAGTAGCAGGGTACAAGATAAAAAAAAAAAAAAAATCAGTAGCCCTACTTTATTCAGACAACAAATAGGCTGAGAATGAAATCAGAGAAACATCACACTTTACAATAGCCACAAACAACATAAAGTATCTTGGCTTAATGCTTACCAAACAAGTGAAAGACCTATACAATAAGAACATTGTGTCTTTAAAGAAAGAAATTAAAGAAGATACCAGAAAATGGAAAGATCTCCCATGCTCTTGGATAGGTAGGATAAACACATTAAAAAATGGCAATCTTGCCAAAAGCAATCTATAGATTCAATGCAATTACCATTAAAATCCCAGTATAATTCTTCACTGAGTCTTGTTTTTTCATATAAACTTGACTCAGGATAGCCAAAACAACCCTGTACAATAAAGGAACTTCAGGAGGCATCATCATCCCCAACTATAAGCTCTACTACAGAGCTATAGTCCTGAACACATCCTGGTATTAGCACAAAAATATACATGTAGACCAATGGAATCGAATTGAAAATCCTGATATTAACCCACACACCAATGAACACCCGATTTTTGACAAAACAGTTAAAAGTATACAATGGGAGGAGAAAAGCATCTTCAACAAATGGTACAGGCACAACTGGTTGATGGTATATAGAAGACTCCAGATAGACCCATGTGTATCGCCTCACGCAAAACTCAAATCCAAATGGATCAAAGACATCAACATAAATCCAGCTACACTGAACCTCTTAGAAGAGAAAGTGGGAGGTATACTTGAAAATATTGGTACAGGAGACCGATTCTTGAACATAAATCCAGTAGCACAGACACTGAGATCAATAATTAATAAATGGGACCTCCTCAAACTTAGAAACTTCTATAGGGCAAAAGACATAGTTGACAAGACCAAATGGCAGCCCACAGACTGGGAAAACATCTTCACCAATCTTACATCTGACACAGGGATGATCTCCAAAATATACAAAGAATCAAGAAACTAGTCAACACCAAATAACCTTATTAAAAAATGGGGTACAGAACTGAGTAGAGGAAATCAAAAGGGCTGAAAGACACTTAAGAAAGTGCTCAACATCCTTAGCTCTCATGGAAATGAAAATCAAAACAACTTTGAGATACCATCTTACTCCTCTGTCAGAATGGCTAAAATTAGGAATACCAATGACCACTTATGCTGGAGAGGATGTGGAGAAAGGAGAACACTCCTCCACTGCTGGTGGGAGTGCAAACTTGTATAGCCATTTTGCAAATCAGTATGGCAGTTCCTCAGGAAAATGGGGATTAGTCTACTACAGGACCCAGCAATCCCCCTCTTAGGCATATACTCAAATGATCCACATCCATGCAACAAAGACATGCGCTTAACTATGTTCATAACAGCATTATTTGTAATAGCAAGAAACTGGAAGCAACTTAGATGCCCCTCAACTGAAGAATGGATGAAGTAGATGTGGCACATTTATAGAATGGAATATTACTCTGCAGAAAAACAAAAAAAAAAAAAAACAAAAAAAAAACAAAAAACAATGGAATCTTGAAATTCACAGGCAAGTGGATGGAACTTGAAGAAACTGTCCTGAATGAGGTTACCCAGTCACAAAAAAGAGGAACAAGGGTTTTACTCGCTCATATATGGATTTTAGGCATAGGGCAAAGAATCACCAGCCTATAATTCACACTGCCAGAGAAACTATGATACAAGGAGAATTCTAAGAGATTCATATAAGGTCCCTTACAGAAGGGGGAAGGGACAAGATCTCCAGAGCATTTGGGGAAGGGAGGCAGTGAGTGTAGAGGGAATTAGAAAAAATGAAAGGGAGGAGAAGAAAGCACATGGTACTAGGAAGACTGAGTAAGGGGAGAAATAGATGAGAGGAGAGAGAGGGAGAATAAAAGAGGTAGCCACTATAGGTTTGAAGAGAAAATTGAACCTATAGAAATATCTAGAGACCTACAAGACTGACCTCAACTAACAATTTGAGCAACAGTAGAAAGGCTACCATAAATGTCCTTTCCTGATAATGAAGTCAACGACTAACTTATCCACCATCATGGAGTCCTCATCTAGTAGCTGATAGAAAAGAAGGAAACACACACAACTAAACACTGAGCCGAACTGGAATCCAGATGCAGAGAGGGAGGGCAAGATCAGGCTGCAGAAACACATAGAGACAGCTGACCTGAACAAGGAGGGATTAATGGGCCCCCAGACTGATAGCTGGGCATCTAGCATGGGACTGATTCGGATCCCCTCAGCTAGAAAGCCTGAGCAGTCTAAGGGACCTCAGACAGTGGAACCAGGATGTATTCCTGGTGTACAAAAGGACTTTGGGAGCACATTCACCATGGAGGGATACTCCCTTAGCCTAGAGACAAAAGATGTAGATGACTCCTCCTGGAGGGTATCACCCTACATGTGGAATCCTGTGGGGGTGGGTTGGAGGAGAGGGTGGTTGGGGAACATGAGCGGGTGGGAGGGAGGGAAAGAGAACTGGGATCGATATGTAAAATAAAATAAAAGAATAAATTAATATTAAAAAATTTCCTGGAAAAAAATAAGAACAGTTGACTCCTCAAAATATCCTACCCTACATAATGGGTTTCTTGTGTATGGGCATTTGATGTCTTAGCTTGAAAAATTTGCTCTGAGTTCAGAGAAAAACAGGAAGATAAACGCAATTATTTTCACTGACAAACATGGAAATGTATTCATAAGAACTTCCCCCCCCCCTTTTAAAAAATTTCATTTAGAGTCAAGCTTGTTTTACATGTCAATTCCATTTCTCTCTCCCTCCCCTCTTCCCCTGTCCTTTACCAATCCCCTATCCCATCCCCTTTCTGCTCCCCTTTGTGCTCCCCAGGGTGAGGCCTTCAATAGGGGGCCTGCAAAATCTGTCATATCATTTAGAACAGGGCCTAGGCCCTTGTCTAGGTGATAGAGTATTTCTCGATGGTGAATGGGCTCCCAAAGTCCATTCATATACTAGGAATAAATACTGATCATATACTAGGGATAAATACCAGTGGCTCCACAGATTGTCCAGGCCTCCCAACTGACACCCATGTTCAGGGGGTGTCATTTGGTCCTATGCTGGTTTCCCCGCTATCAGTTTGGGATCCATAAGCTCCCTCTTGTTCAGGCCAGCTGTTTCTGTGGGTTTCTCCAACCTGGTTTTGAACCTTTGCTCATCACTCTCCCTCTCTGCAAGTGGATTCCAAGGAGTTCAGCTCAGTGCTTATCCGGGAGTGTCTCCTGCTTCGATCAGCTGCGGGATGAAGGCTCTAGAATGTCATATAAGGCAGTCATCAATCTTATTATCATTTAAAGTAGCCTCTCCAGTATTGCTTAGATTCTTAGTTGGGGTCATCCTTGTAGATCTCTGGGCATTCCCTAGTGCCAGATTTCATTTTAAACCTATAATAGCTCTCTCTATGATGGTACCTATTTTCTTGCTCTCCTGTACTTCCCCCACCAAATCAATCTTCCTTCTACCCCAGGAAGCATCTCACCTCTTCTCGCCTTCTCTTTCTCCTAACTCCCTCTCCCATTCTCCATGCTCAAAATTTGTCCAGGAGATCTTGTCCTTTTCCTCTTCTCTGGGAAACCATGTATGTCTCTCTTAGGGTCCTCCTTGTTTCTTAGTTTCTCTGGCAGTGTGGTTTGTAGGCTGATAATCCTTTGCTCTGTGTCTAGAATCCATATATGATTGAGTACATGCCATGTTTGTATTTTTGTGCATGGTTTACTTCACTCAGAATGGTTTCATCTAGTTCTATCCATTTGCCTGGGAATTTCAAGATTTCATTTTTTTTTTATCCACTGAGTAGTATTCCACTGTGTAAATGTACCACATATTCTTATCAGTTCCTCATTTGAGTGGTATCTAGTTGCTTCCAGGTTCTGGCTATTACAAACAATGCTGCTAGGAACATAGTTGAACAGTTGTATGTTTGTGCATCTTTTGGGTGTATGCCTAACAGTGGAAGTGGTGAATCCTGTGGTAGACTGACTCCGATTTTCCTGAGGTACCCCATACTGATTCGCAAAGTAGCTGTACAAGTTTACACTCCCAACATCAGTGGAGGATTGTTCCCCTTTCTCCACATAAGCTGTCATTGGTGTTTTGATTTTAGCTATTATGAGTTGTTTTGATTTGCATTTCCCTGATGGCTAAGGATGTTGAGCACTTTTTTAGTGTCTTTCAGCTATTTTGGATTTCTTCATTGATAATTCTTTATTCAGTTCTGTAGCCCACTTTTAAATTGGATTATTTGATGTTTGGGTGATTTGCTTTTTGAGTTCTTTGTACATTTTGGAAATCAGCATTTTGTCAGATATGGGGTTGGTAAATATCTTTTCCCATTCTGTGGGCTGCCGTTTTGTCTTGTTGACTGTGTCCTTTGCCTTACAGAAGCTTCTCAGTTTTGGGAGGTCCCATTTTTTTTAATTGTTGATCTCAGTGTCTGTGCTACTGGTATTATGTTCAGGAAGCAGTATCCTGTACCAATTAATTCGAGAGTACCTCCCTCTTTCTCTTCTAAGAAGTTCAGTGTGGCTAGATTTATGTTAAGGTCTTTGATCCATTTGAAACTAGGAGTTGTACATGGCTATAGATAAGGATCGATCTGCAGTCTTCTACATGTCAGCATCCACATGTGCCAGCACCATTTGTTGAAGATATGTTCTTTTTTCCAGTGTAAAATTTTAGCTCCTTTGTCAAAAATCAGGTGTGGGTTAATATCAGAGTTTTCAATTTGATTACATTGGTCTACCTACCTATTTTTGTGTCAGTACCAAGGTGTTTTCAGGACTATAGCTCTATAATAGAGTTTGAAGTCAGGGATGGTGATGACTCACGAAGTTCCTATATTGTACAGGTTTGTTTTGGCTATACCGAGTCTTTTGTTTTTCCATATGAAGTGGAGTATTGGCCTTCTGTGGTCTGTGAAGAATTGTGCCATTATTTTCATGGGGATTGCATTGAATCTGTAGATTGCGTTTGACAAGATTGCCATTTTTACTATGTTGATCTTACCTATCCAAGAGCATGGGAAATATTTCTATTTCTTCTATCTTCTTGAATTTCTTTCTTTAAAGACTCAAAGTTCTTGCTATATAGGTCTTTCACTTGTTTGGTTAATGTTACCCCAATGTTGTTTGTGGCTATTGTAAAGTGTGATGTTTCTCTGATTTCATTCTCAGTCCATTTATTATGTGTATATACTAGGACTACTGATTCTTTGTAGTTAACCTTGTATCCTTCCACTTTGCTAAAGGTGTTTATCAGCCGTAGGAGTTCCCTGGTAGAGTTTTTTGGGTCACTTATGTAAACTATCATATCCTCTGCAAATAGGGAAAATTTGACTTCTTCCTTTCCAATTTGTATCCCCTTGATCTCCTTTTGATGCCTTATGTCAAGTACAGCATTGAAGAGATATGGAGAGAGTGGTCAGCCTTGTCTTGTTCCTGATTTTAGAGGAATCATGTTGAGTTTCTCTCCATTTAGTTTATGTTGGCTGTTGGCTTACTGCATATTGCTTTTGTTATGTTTAGGTATGTTCCTGTTATACTTGATTTCTCCAAGACCTTTATCATGAAGGGGTGTTGTATTTTGTCGAAGCATTTTTCAGCATCTAGTGAGATAATCATGTGGTTTTTTATTCAGTTTGTTTATATGTGGATTACAATGATAATTGTTGTATGTTAAATCATCCCTGCATCTCTTTGATGAAGCCACTTGATTTTGGTGGGTGATTTCTCTGACTTTTTTACTGGACTAAATTTTCCCATATTTTATTGAGTATTTTTGCATCAATGTTCATGAAGGATAGTTCTCTTTCTTAGTTGTGCCTTTGTGTAGCTTGGGTACCAAGGTAGTTGTAGTCTGGTAAAAAGAGTTTGGCAATGACTCTTCTGCTTCTATTGTGTGGAACTTTTTGAGGAGTATTGGTATTAGCTGTTGTTTGAATTTCTGGTAAAATTTTGCACTGAAACCATCTGGCCCTGGGATTTTTTATGTGAGAGACTTTTCATGATTGCTTTTATTTAATTAGGAGTTACAGGTCTATTTATATTGCTTATGTGTTCTTGATTTAATTTTGGTAAGTGATATCTTTCCAGAAAATTGACCATTTCTATAATTTTTTTAATTTTGTGGTTGTTCATAAGAATTTCACCAAATGCCATGTTAGTCAAAAGAAATTATTTTTAGGCTGAATGGCTTTCTAATATCCTAATTTCTCTGCCTATCTTCATTGATTAATCTATAAATGAAGCTGCCAATTTAGTGACTGATATGTTCATCAAACATACTCTGTTAGAAAAAAAATTAAAATTTCTATTAGTAAACTCTGTAGTGGCAGCTGGCCTTTCCAGTAAATTTGTGTTAGTGACCATGCCCCTTACGGCATGGCTTCAATGCAGACATGACTGGAAAGTAGAGAAGGGGAGGGCTGTCTCTCTCTCTGCCCTCTTGATCTGATCTGCTACTCAATAGTGAGAGCCCACAAGAAATAGGACAGCCTGTCTGGCTTCTGGTTATATCTGCTTCTGAATCCATGCCCAAAGGGACATGGTCACTAACACCAATTCACCGGCCAGGCTAGATGCCACTACAGAACTCTTGACAATTGATGCTTAAGTCAACTTTGTATTTTCCAAAATTTAATCTCATCCTCATTAAAAAGAAGTCTAAGTTAGTTTCTCCCATCTCTCATTTGGATCTCTCTCTCTCTCTCTTTCTTTCTCTCTCTCTCTCCTTCCCCCCTTTCATTGTTTCTTACATTTGGATTTCTAGAGCTTATGTCCCTCCAAGGCTACTACTAACTTCTCTAATTCTTGACTATAGACCATTCAGTTGTTCTTCTGTTACATTTTTAGTAAGCAGACTCCATTCTTGCCCCTCCTTCAGGTAATGACTCTCCACTCAAGTTGCCACTGTACTCGTTGATTGCCAAAGACCAACGTCCTGTGTATCTATCTCCAGTAGCACTGCCCAGTCCTTCTGTGCTGCCAACTTCTGCCAGCCAAAGACTATCTATAAAACCCAATAAGCCTTCCATAAACTTCTGAGGATGGGCAGTGAGAATCTTCTGCTTCTACCTGAAGCTTTTTCTTGAGCTCAAAATCTTCATCTAACCTTAATTCTACTAGGATCATTCTCATTCTCCATTTGTATATCAACACTCAATTGTCTCAAGACTAAACATCAGATACCATTCAGCTTGTTCATATCTTCACAAGCTGGGTATCACAGGAAACAGAAATCCAAGCATCCTCTCAACAATTGTGATGCCAGATATTATTCCAAAAAACACTACCAAAATAACCTATGTCTAGAAGCCTAAACATAACAATCTGTCAGCTCCAAATATTAGCACTCCCTTAGTAATGTTTATGAGAAAAGCAACTTACATAATGCATAATACAATATTTTCAAAATATCAATTATATATATGGAACAGTAATTAAAATAGGTTGTAAATACATGCATGAATGAAGACCGTCAAAGCGCAGTTGAATGAAAACAATACAAATTATAAAAATGGAATTTCATGAAGAGATGCATTTCTGAGTAGAAGCCAAACTGACATTTGAAATAGGTAATTATTCGAATATAATTCACTAAAAATCCAATTCCTAGTACGAACCACAATAAATCAATGACTATATTTCCCTCACAGACCATAAACAAAAGGAAACACTGAACATGTTTTGAGAACTGAAAACAATATTTGGGAAATTCTATAAGGAGAGTAGAAGATGCCTATAATTATTGTACTTGAGGTTTCACCAAATAGGAATTTTATGTCAATGACATTCATTGTTGTGGTCTGAATAGGAAGTGTTCCCCAGTGTTCATGTGTTAAATTCTTGTTAGCCAGTAGATAGATTCAACCATTAAGATTGAATTGAGTCTTGAAGGCTAACATCTGGTCTATGGGTCAATCCTTTGACAAGCCTGATGGCATTATATGGATGTCAACTAAAGCAGGTTAGGTCTAGTTGCAGGAAGTAGGTCACAGGATTCATGTCCTGGAAGGGCTTACTTGCACCTAGCTCCTCCATCCTACTCTTTGCTTCCTGATTGCAACTAGATACCTGGCTATGTTCCATTATGCCCTTCCACCGCCATATTCTGCCTCACTGCTGTCCCAGAACAATGGACACTGCTGGTCATTCACGCTGACCTCTGAGACCATGACTTAATCAGTTGACTTTTTTCTGAGGTATTTGTGATAGCAACAGTCTAACAAACTCACAAGCCATGCTTAATATATGAAACAAGGACACTAACTAAACCTATCCCTATAGAGCCAGATAATTACATTTCAATAGCAGGTGTTAAGCACGTGATGATAAAGCTGTATCTGGAAGGTTCCTTTCATGTGAAGCTTCCGGCACTTTGACATACAGGAACCTCTGAAGAGCACAGCTGCGATATTCAAGTACAGGCGATGCAGGATTGCAGGGAGGATGGTGTGAATTGGAGCAAGAAATGTAAGCACAGAGGAAGCACAATAGATGCAAAGCCTGAGAAGAAACTTTTTAGCTTTTATTAAGATTCAAAAGTAAAAGCAATGTGCCGTGGCTGAAGGAAAGATATTTGTATGCTAAGTAATGCAAAGATGTACAAACACTAACATGAACAGCAAAATACATGGAGATGAGAGGGGGTAAAATAGGAATCAAGTGAAAAAACAATGCATTAGCAGTGTCACTTATGATGACGAATAGAATGTTTATTTGGTTTTGTTTGCCATATTGACAAGTAGTTGTCATCTTCTACTCTTAAAGAAAATTCATTCTTGAGTTACTTTGATACGAGGATCAGTTTAGTATGTCTTCCAAATTTAGTCCTGAATCTTAGAGTTCTGATGCCTTCTTTGTCTTTGAGAAATGGCTCTAGTGCCTCATACTTTGTCCATCATTTCTTGCTATCATCTCTTGCCATACACCTAAGGGAACAGTCTATATCTATAAAGCCATTTATCTTAATGCTATTTATTTTGCTGTGATAAAGTGCCCTGATTTTAAAAAGAAAACAGGTGAGAAAGGTGTTTATTTCAGTTTACAAGTCCAGGGAGAGTCCTGGGAAAAGTTCAGGTAGGAATCTCATATACCTAGTCACTTACATTTCCACAATTAAGAGCAGAAGAAATGGATAATGTTTGCTTATTTTCAGCTTGATTTCTCCATTCTTGTCCAGTTCAGGACTGTCTTCTTATGAAATGATGTACTCTGCGGTGGCCTGATTATTTACACACAAATTAACTTAAAATAATCCCCCACATTCAAACCCACAAGCCAACCCAATATGAACAATCCATCACTGATAATTTCTTCTAGGTAATTCTAGGTTGTATCAAGTTGACAATTAAAGCTAGCTATCATATCAGGTAAGATCATGATTCCTACTCCTGTAGTTTGAATTGGGTAATTGGACACAATTAAAGTTCAGAACCACTGGCCCAGCCAATACTTGGAGTACCTGAGTCACTGCTAGTCCTTGTTCCATTAATAGACAGGAGCAATGAAGACATGCTTTCTTTTTTATATTTTTTAATTAGTTACAAAATAATGGACTTTGTGACATCTTAATCCAAACACATACAGATCAAGCTTTACTCATAGCCACCCTCCCCCCTGCCTTGCACACCCTTTCCTTCCCATGGTCTTTTTCTCTTCCAAATACTCCCCTTTCTGTATTCATGTCACATGTACTTATGTTGACACAGTGTGATCCAAATTTGTCACACAACAGAAATCATGTGATATTTTATTTTCCTTCTTATGAGATCATTCTTCTTCCTTTTAGAGATCTTCCTCCCCTACACTTAGCCCCATTTCTACTTTATTGTACATAGAAATCTAGATTCTGCCCAGAAGGAAGTATTTGATATTTGTCTTCCTAAAAACCTGGCTTGTTTTATGTAATATGGTGTATAGCTGTACTGAATTCCATATAAGTGAAGTGATTTCACTTTATTTTTGAATTGTGTGTGTGTGTGTGTGTGTGTTAATGCTTGTGTGCTTGTGCTTGCCCATTGTGTACGTGTGCATGTACCTGAGTGCACTATGAAGGTCAGAGTCTTCAAATCTCCTTGGAACTTGAATTTCATCAGAAGGTTGTAAGCTTCCTGACACAAGTAAGAGGAATTAAACTCCTGCCCCTCAAAGAAGCATTGTGTGCTATAAATCTGTGCAGACATCTCTCTGCCTATCTGTTTATTTATTTCTGTAATCTCATTCATTTATTGCTGCAAATACCACTGTATGTGTAAATATGTTATACTTTTTTTTTAACCTTTAGTCTGTTGATGGATTTCTAGACTCTTTTCACAACTTGCCTATGGTGAATAGTTTAACAATAGGTTATGAATATGGAGCTATTACTATAGAATGATGACTTAGATTCTTTGGGGTACATTCTTAAGATGTAGTTTAATTAGTTGGAAGTTCTGTTTTCAGGTTTTCATTTTTAAAAATAACCTTAGCTATTTGTATACTAGCTGAATCAGACACATAAGCAATGGCAGTGTATAAATGCCCTCCTTTCTTCATATTCCTGTGAGCAAATGTTAAATGTTATTCTTTATTTTTTATGATGATAGCCATCTTGACTAAGATGAAATATGGAATCAGTAGTTTTGATTTGCAGTTTTCTAGAGGCTAAAGATGCTGAACCTTTTCTTTTACAATATTTATTGGCTACTTTAACTTTTTTTTTGTAGAAAGGTAGATTTAACTTATTTTCTCATTTACTAATTCAATGATTTTTGGTGGTTAATTTAGAAGTTCTTAGTGGATTCTTAATATTAATCCAGATATAGATATTCAGATCATATAGATAATTTTCCTTCTGGAGGCTGTCCCTTCACTCTGTTCCTTTCTTAGACACAGGGTTTGCTGTTGTTTTGTTTTGTTTGTTCCATTCAACCATTGTCAAGTTGACAATGAATATCGATCACCCACTCTCCTCTCTCTGTCTCTTCATCTCTGTCTGTTTGTCTCCCTCTGTCTCTCTTTCTGGTTATGTGGGTTTTACGATATCATTCTACTTATCTTCCACTCCACATTTGGCTGCTTTAAGTCTACATGTTCTGTAAGTTATTGTGTTTTCAGGGCATCAAACTTTATGCAGATGCAGTATGCACCTACTTAGGAGATTTAGTTAGTTGAATGTTCTCTGCGTGTCAGACACTTCAGGCAAAATTGTCTATTGATAATTATAATCTCAATTTGCATAATCTACTTTTATGATTAAGAAAATCACCCTTACTTCTGGGTAAGATGTGGATTAGAAGCTGCTTCCATGTGATACAGAGAAGAACGAGGTTCACAAAAATACTTATCAAGTGAAAGAGGAAAGACTTTCAAAATCACAGTGGAGAAAGCAAAAAGAAGTAAGCAATCTGGGCTCTGTCTGTATAACTCACCAGGAGCAGGAGGAGAATCTGAAAGATAAGATGCTGAAACTGGTGAAAAAAAAAATTAGCAATCCCAATGACCAGCCACCATTCTTGTAAACCCAAATTCAGTTCAGAGATTAGTCAGATATGGACTTATCTGGAGTGATGGATCCATTTGTTCATTCCCCATGTCTCAAAGTCCAGATGCCATCTTATAGGGAAGCATGTTGTTAATAACTAACTTGGGGATCTGAGAACAAGGGACAGTGACAAATTTACAATCCCTTAAGGGCCAACACTGAGAGGCAGTCATAGGAGTGGGAGTGACACCCGGGAAAGTTTGGGTGACAGGATGTTTGACAAACTGTAAAGTGTACAGGGTGAGGTAGCCCTAATTTCAGTGGTCAGGAGATGACATTACTTGAAAGCAACTTTAGAATCTGATCTGATAAGCCCCCAAGTCTGATGTCAGCAGATGGATCAACCTTTGAAGTCCTCTATGTGTTGTGAGTTAACTCTCTCTCTCTGTGTGTGTGTGTAGACAGACAGACAGACACAGAGAGAAAGAGTTCTGATGTTGTAGCTGACTATCCCCAACATTTGCAGCTTTGTTCCTCCAGGAGGATATGTAAAGTGCAATGTGTTTCATGAGTGCAGAATGGGATGACAAATGGAAAGTTTGTTTACATACATTACTCCCAATATATGTTGCATGGGCCCCTGGCAAGAACCCTGGGGTGTACAAATCTGGGAAACTCAAGAATATGGAGTGTCTTCCCAGGTGACAAACTGCCAACTATATGTTTTTAGAAAAGGTCCATGGTACATAAAGAAGCAAAGATACTGAAGATCAGGTGGTTCTGGCAGGTATCGGACATTTGTCTAGCACAAGCTCAGCACCAGCGTAAGTAAGGGAAAGGAAATAATCTATACATTCATTTGATTCATCTCTCATCCCATTGAAAGGCCCAAATTAAGAGGATCAAGAAAAAGGTAACCTAAAATTTTTATTTATTCTCAATGTTTCCCCATTCTTCTTAAATATACTTTTAACAGTTTTTTTTAAAAATTATGTATTATATATATATATATATATATATGCATGTGTGTGCATATATATGTGTGTACATACATACATATATATTGCCTACACACACATACACACATACAAATATACATAAATACATACATACATACATACATATATCCATGAGCATGTGAGCATGCCTGGTGCATGAAGAAGTCAGAAGAGGGCATCACATCCCTTGAAACTGGAGTTACAGATGATTGTGAGTTAACATGTGGGTTCTAGGAACTAAATTAAAATTCTCTACAAGAGCAACAAAAGCTTTTAATTTCTGAGCCATCTCTCCAGCCCCTAGTTATACTTTCAGTAGTGTAGTGTATGTTTGTCTTGCTTTACAAAGCTTGCATATATTTATCTTTTACTACCCTTCTAATATTTCATCTAACTTTTTTAATGGAGTTTTTGGTATTAGGCAACTAAACTATTCTTTGTATCATTTCCCCTAGGTTTTATTTAACTTTACTTCCTTCTGTATTTCTTTCCTTCCCCCTTCTTATATATCATTTGTTCCCTATTTCCATATATATCTTGATTTAAACTTCAAAGTGTATTACAATTTATTTTTTGCCAATTTTGTCCTATGAACATTGGTGGCATAATGGTTATTTTAATCAATTTCAAAAGTACTCATCATGTTCAATATGGTATTGATATTACAGACCATGGTTTTCTCATCTTTGAATGCACTAGGAAACAAACCCAGAAGTATGGGATGTGCATTAGAATCCAGAAGACACTGCAACGAACAAATGGATCTTTTTTTGTTGTAGTTTAGTTTTTTTTTTTTTTTTTTTTTTACAGAGTCTCTCTACATAGCCTACATAGCCTTGGCGATCCTGGAAATCCTTTATAGACCAGGATGGACTTGAAATCACAGATACATCTACCTTTGCTTCTGAGTGTTGAAATTAAAGACATAAGCCACCACAATTAGCCCAGATGTATTATTTGCCACACAGGAAAAAAAAAAAAAAAAGGCAATACCATGACCATTCCAAAAGATCATAACTCCTCAATTTCAGGAAAGGGTACTAAAATGGCGAAATGCTAAATAATGAGCTTAAAAGTTGATATATATATATATGCATGTATATATAATAAGTTACTTCAGAGGTGATATGAAACAGGTAAATCAGCAAGACGGATGCAAAAGTTAGCATGGATGGAGATGTGAGCAAGGACACTGGAATTCTGAAGGAAGAAATCCCCAAAGGAAAGTCGAAACTGAAATAAGCAGTGACTCAAAATAAGCTCTCATAGCTTGTCAGACCAGAGTGGAACACACAGCGAGAAAATCACAGAAACCATACAAACACAGAGATTGAATGCTGAGTGCATTCGTGAATGGCTAATAAGTTATTAAAGAAGTCAGAGAGGAAATTTTAAAATTTCCAGAATCAAGTTGTGTTAGGGTTTCTATTGTTGTGAAGAGACACCATGACCTTGGCAACTCTTATAAAGGAAAATATTTAATTGGGGCTGGTTTACATTTTCAGAGATTTAGTTCAATATCGTTATTGGCAGGAAACATGGTGGCAAGCAGGCATGCATGGAGCTGGAGAAGGAGCTGAGAGTTCTACATCTTGATCAGTAGGCAACAGCAAATGAACTGTGACACTGGGCTTACCTTGAGCTTAGGTGACTTCAAAGTCAGCCCCCACTGATATACTTCTTCCAATAAGGCCACAGCTCCTGATAGTGTCACTCCCAATGGGGACCATTTATTTCAAACAACCACACAAGTGAAAATGAAAGCACAAGTTACAAAAACCCTTGTGATATAGCAAAGGTAATTCTGACAGGAGAGTTTATAGCTATGAATGTTTCTGGAAAAACCATAAGGAGACATGAAATAAATAACATTATGGTACACTTCAACACATAAGAACAAGAACAAGCCAAATTTAAAATCAGTAGACAGAAAGAAAAACAAACACCAAAGCAGAATGAATGAAATGGAGTCCCAAATAATAGTATATATGTAGACTCAATCAAAGAGTTGGTTCTTTTAAATAACATATAACATTGGCAAACCCTTAGCTTAGCTCTTTCAAAAGAAAGAGCAAAACAAGATTATCTTAGTAAAATAAAATTGAAAAAGGTTTCCTCTATTAGACACCAGTGCAACAGATAACCATTAAATCCAGAGGAAGTTTTGGGCATACTTTGAAATGTTATAGTGTAAAACACTTTCAGGCAGGGGAGGTGGTACAGAGGGTGATGCCATCAACATTCTCTCATGTGTGGATTCTAGCTTGTAATGTGTGTATATTTGTAGATGTGGGTGATGCCTGAAAGTCAAGGACAGAGAACAAGGAAGGGTAAAATGATATACTAAGCAAAGGTACCAGGTGACAGAAGGACACAAATTACTTGGAAAAGGAAAGGAGACTAGGGAAATAAATGGGGGGAGGGAGGAGAAGATGAGGGAAGACAATCAATTAAAACAAATTTTGTTTGAAAATGCCATGATACGTATGACTGTATGCTATTTAAAAATATGTAAAGAGAATCTCTCAATAAAGAAACACGTAGAGACAGCTGACCTGAACAAGGAGGAGCTAATGCCCCCCCAGACTGATAGCGGGGATCCAGCATGGGACTGACTCACACCCCCTGTATATGGGTCTCTGCTAGAAGGACTGAGCAGTCTAAGGGACCTCAGACAGTGGAACCAGGATGTATTCCTGGTGCACAAAAGGACCTTGTGGACACATCCCTCATGGAGGGACACTCCCTTAACCTAGAGACAGGAGAGAAGTCCTAGTCCCTACTTCAAATGACTTGACAGATTTACATGACCCCACCTGAATGACATAGCCCTAAATGTGGAATGGGGGTGGGGAGATGGGAGGGCAACATGGTCTGGGTGCATGTGATGGGGGAGAGAGTGTAAGAGGGAGGGAGGGAAATGGAACTAGGATAACATTTAAAATAAAAAATAATTAAAAAATAAAAAAAAAGAATTAAAGAGAAGAAAATGGTCTACCAGATCATTTGAGCTAATAGTGATGTTCTATAAGTCATTCTCAAAATAGGAAGAGAAAAAAAATTACAAAATTCATTCTATGACACAAGGATTTCCCAAAACAGATAAGCACACCAAAAAATGCATATTTAGAGTTTAGTGTGTAACTAAGTGGGAGAAGGCTTTGCTGATCAGAAAGAAAAATATCCATTACATTTATTGCTATTTATGTTTTCTAGGAAAATGTTCATGACTTCTTTTGATGGGATAGGTAGACTGGTCACATTGTTAGTTTTAGGGTAGTCTAGGCTATATAGTGTGACCCTGCCTCAAAAAATAAAATAAAACACATACACACACACACACACACACACACACACACACCCACCCCTTGTAGACCAGTGTTCCTGGGGAACATAATAAAAATTCCTCAAAAATATGCAAAAACCAAACTCAAAATATTATTAAGAGAGCAGTAGATTTCATTCCTGGGACTTAAGGATAGTTCAATACATGGAATCAATAAGTAAAATATTGTGCTCCGATTCCTTTCTTAAGCTTACAACAGGATCTAAGCCCAGGGAATGGTTCCACCCACAGTGGTAGTCTTCCCATCTCAACACAATCAAGGCAGTCTCCCAAAGACATACTACAGGCCAACCTCATCTAAACAATTCCTTATCAAGAGTCTCTTCTCTATGATTTTAGATTGTTTCATTCTACATGATTCAAACTAACCATCACACCCATCATGATGAATTTTTTCCTCCAGCTAAATGAATAAAAAGAACTCCTTTTCCTCAAGTTGTTTTGGTCATATACTTTGTTATGTCAAGGGGGAAACTAATACATTTGGTAAAGGCCCAATTGGGGAATGTTGGTTATGGAATGTGGGAGATAAGGGAAGGACATCCACGATGCTAATGAGTGTCTTGGGCTGAGTTGGAGGTAAACAGATTATTCAGACTTTAATAAGGAAATTGAATCAAAATGCTTTGCACACATATTTTTCTATTTAGCTCAAGCTGTCAACTTGTTATTGCTTAAGAGTCATGTAAGGGAGCCTCAATTGGGGTACTGTCAGATCCGATTGGTCTATGTCTGTAAACTTGTTTTGACTGATGATTAGTATAGAAGGGCTCAGTCCCACTATGGGCTACAGCATCCCTATGTGGTTGGGCCTGGCTGTGTAAGGAAACTAGCTAAGCATAAGCCTATGAGTAGGCTGGACAATGAGCCAGCAAGTAGCATTCCTCCATAGTTCCTGCCTCCAGGGTTCTGCCTTGAGTTCCTGTCCAGACTGCCTTCAATGATGGCAACCTGTAAGCAGAAATAAACTCATTCCTTCCTAAAGTTTTGGTTGTGTATGTATTACAGCAAAAAAAGTGAGACTAGAATTGTTTTTGTTGTTGCTGTTGTTGTTGACAGTTTATCTCATTAAGTATGAAGCCCTTTTCTTACACAACTTTTACATCTGCTCCAAAGCCTAACATGACCATGTTTTCTCTGCCCTTCATGCTGTGCTAAAAGTTCTTAGAACATTTTTTTTTTACCCATAATTTCAAATGTAAACCCAATAAAGGTCATTTAAATAGCTATCATATTCATCAGTTAACACTTGTTAAATATTCATAGAAACAGTACAACTCCAAATATTCTGTTAAATTGGTTGAACAGCTTTAATACTGCATTAAACGTAATCTAAAGATAAATTCTAAAAGTGTGTTATAAAACTACTTATAATAATCATATAAACATGTGGAAAATATGGAAAAGGATAAAGAAGAAAACCAAAGTCTTTCAGAACTTTCATGCAAAGTTGACAATAGCTATGGCTAGCATTTGAACAAATTGGAACAATATTTATATACCAAGTTTCTTCACATCTTTATATATCCATGCATATTTTAGCATCCTATACTTATGATATAACACTATATGGAGTGGTATAACCTAATTTCCACTAATCTTGCTTTTGGACAATTTTTTTTAACCCTCAAAAGTCTCATAAAACATCATTTAAATGTATTTTACTGTATACAATTATTTTAGTGGACTATAGCTAAATTATCCATCAGATCTTTTCTAACTCTTATTTTAAATAATATTTTGGCAGTGTCTTCCTTTGCTCCTTTGATCACTCAACAAAAATTTTCAAAGGCTTAAAAAAAAACCTGTGTGTATATGCCATGTGTATTGTTATGTTGCATTGTTGCATGTATTGTTATGTGTGAACGTGAATACATGGGTGCCAGAGTACACTTGTAGAGTTCAAATGACAACCTTAGGAACAGATCCTCAGTTTCCACCTTGTTTGAATCTGGTCACTTTGATGTTTGATCAATATGATGCTATATGGCAGCTAGCTGACCTAGGCACTTCCTGTCTCTCCTTCCCATCTCTTTGTGGGGGACTGGAGCTACAGAGATTCATTATGGCACTCAGCTTTTATATAGTTCCAGGCATTCAAAATGATGTCCTCACACAAATGGGTTATCTGCTGACCTATACTAATCAGTTCTCAAAAGCCTTGTCATTTGTTAGGCTCCCAGGTTAATAACTGGTTGAGCCTTGGAGACATCAAAGTGAGTAAGTATGAAAGATATCATGTAAAAACAAATCATTGTGATAAAGTCTAACACATATTGGTGTATATCTGCATTTCATTTCTATTATTTGAGGTTATAGTATAGAGGATTTCTTGGCCAATATTCGTAAGCATTCTAAAGCCCATAGATGTTATTGCCTAACTGCTTTCTAAAGTGAGTCTATCAATTTACAATCACATTGGCCATGTGTCAATGTTAAAATTTCTTGCTACTATCAGCGTATCATTAGTGTTGTATAAATATTTACATATTTGGTAGTTAAAAAAGTATGTGCCACTGCTCCTGGCAACACCACCTGCATCAGAAAGGAAGATGGACATCAAAGAAACTCGTTATGGAGTTTACTTCAAATATGGCAAGACTAGCCATTTGGGCAAAATACTGCTCTTATTTAGACTTATTTAGATTATTGACTTTATGGTATATAAATTGGACATGCAGGACCCAGGGGAAACTGACTGCTGATACAAGATGGACATTACTACAGGGTTCCTGCTTCATGGAAGAGTCTGCCAAACAGTCTATAGGACACAGAGAAAAATGACTAACAAACTGCCAATAAGGTGGACAGTTTAAAGTTTCCTGCTTTGCTGAAGAGTCTCCCAGACACACTATGGCCTATGGATTGAAGATGGAACTTTACAGAAGAACTTCGGGTGACTGATCAGGTAGTGAGTTGTCTCTGTCATTTCTAGAGTTTATATATTATCCTTCTGTGGTCTTTGATGGAGTTGAAGACAGATAGTAATAGTTATAGTTTTCCTTTATTAATATTAAAGATAAGTTACATATAGGACTTTAGACTCACAAATATAAGATAGAGGAAAGAATATTTCCTTTAAGTCTTACTAAATGTTAATGGGCCACATATTGTTAACTGTGATTCTTATTTGATGAAAGTTGTATGATATATTTTGCTAGGCTAAAGTTAAAACCTTTCATTTTATTTTAGACAGAAAAGATGAAATGATGGAAGATGTCATTCTGTAAATATGTTTCTCTTATTGGTTAATGAATAAAGCACTGTTGTCCAATAGGAAAGCAAGATAGGCAGGACTAGGAGACAAGGAGTATGTGGGAAGTAGTAGGGAGGAGATTCAACAAGGAGGACAGAAAGAGCAGAACGCCAGGCCCTCTCTCAGGCAAGATGAGACCATTTGGAAATACTTAGATTAATAAAAACGGGTTAATATTTAAGACAGAGCTAGCAGATAAGAAATTATTATCTGGCCAACAGCTTTATATCTAATAAATAAATAAATAAATAAATAAATAAATAAATAAAAATTTTATGAAAAAAAAAAAGTATGTGCCATAATTCACTTTTCCTGCCCTTGATGACTGGTGGTTAAACATGATTTTTACATGTTAATCAGCTTTTCCTTTTCCTTTTGTGAACTTTTTTTGTGAAATATCTATTTCCATTGCATATTCTACTACTGAAGTGTTGTTGTTGTTCCTATCAATATGCATAGTCTTTTCATAAAGTTATTTACTTTTTGTGGTATACTTTAGTAAATATTCACTCTCAACTTGTATGTCCTTCAATTTTGTTTGTATTTTATATCCTTTATAAAATTTTAATCATTAATTTAATATTTAATCTTGCATCCCTTCACCACATAGAATATTACATTATTTCACCAGCATTGGTCTGAAGGATCTATTTAAGTAATTATCTTTTCTATGCACTTTTTCAGTTATAAAAACATTGTGGTCAGATAAGCCCCTATGAGAAAAAAATTGGGGGGCTCCTTTTTAAGTTAATGGGCTACAGGGTTTATTGATGGACTCAGTTCTGGAATGGGTGAAGATAGTCATTATGATCTCAGGAAACTAGCAATCTGCTTCTTTTAGCATCTTCCTTTGGTGGACTCATACTAATTTGTAGGCACAGAGCTCTTCTATAGCTTTGGCTTCTCTGTTTCCTTTATAATTCTGACAGCAAAGTTTCTCTTTCTTTGCATGTTTTTAATTTCAGACCCTCTTGCTAATCAGTTGCAGTTCTTCATGTTTCACTGTTCAGATTCACGAGCATGATCTTGTCATCTGCACATAATCAGTTTCAGTTTAGATTGCTAGCCAATATATAGATTTTTCAGTACTTTATGGAAGGGGGGGGGATCTGCTTTGAGCAGTAAGCTAGAATAAATTGGGAAAAAGTGACAGTAATGGCGTAATGCCAGTTGATACCAGTGAGAGTCGATTACATGCAGGTATTGGAAGTCCTATGGGGGGCATTGATGTAAAAAAAGAATATTGCCTATTAAATTGTGGTGGATAATTCAGGACATCTTGGTATAACCTATGGTCTATAGTCAGCCAGCTCTCTATACTTACCCAAATGTCTTAACCTCTATGAAGTCAAAGCTGGATCATCTAAAATGTATATTTTATTGTCTTTAAAATAATGATGATGATGATGATGATAAAATCTGTGAGATGTCTAAGCAGGTAAATGTTCTCACCATTCAAGACTGATGACCTGATTTCAATGCCTAAAACCTAGAGCTGAAAGAGAGAATTAGTTCACATGAGTTTATTCTGACTTCCATATATATGCCACGATATTCTCTCCCTCTCTCTCTCTCTCTCTCTCTCTCTCTCTCTCTCTCTCTCTCTCTCTCTCTCACACACACACACACACACACAGAGCATTCTAATAGTAAAGATAGTTCAAGTCCCACATTGGCTCTAATTTTTAATACAATGTTTGGCAAAAGTAAAAGATTCCTGTGTTCTATAAATGTGTTCTTTAATGAACATACAGGGATACTATAATTCTTACCTGTGAATCAAAGGAAGTGATGCATTTCCAACACAAATCCTGATGGAGTTGAAAAAAAAAACCCTGATATCCATAAGAACAAATATGTAGCTACCCAGTCCTTGGTTAGAAGCTAGTTCGGGTAACAACAGTGTGAAAAATAAATTTATCATTTTAGAAATTTATTTTGAACTCAGTGCTAAAGCTTGTTAAACTTCCAAAGAGAACAGTATACATCCTTCCAAATCCAACAGTCAAAAATCAGAAATATCAACAGAAAACTGTTCAAGGACTCCTCTGTTAGTGTGTGTGGGGTATGATAATTAATGCTAGTTGCCTGAAATGCATCCCCCCAAATCTTAGTAACTCTGTCCAAATCTTTCTGGATCATATTCCAGTGTGGAAACCTAATGTGTGACCCTGTGTGATTATTCACAGAATACTGGCTTCTCCAGATCATGCTGTTGTTAAGGATCCTTCACATCTCTACACAGGCTCCTTTGCTTTTTTCTGGCAGGAAGCAAAGGGCCAATAAGGGGCACAGGATATATCCTGTCTCATCCTTTGACAGAGCCCAGGGACATGAACCCACCCTGATCCCAGGGGAGGCTGAGGTATAATCTCTTGCTGGAGGTCAAGAGGAGGAAACCAAATTAGTAACAGTTAACATGTCTTTGATCTAATGTATGAAATATGTGCTTAGTAGGGGGCAAAGAGCCAGAGCTCACACAATGGGAAGCTTCTATCTCATGACTGTACCAGTAATAATGACATTGTCAACAACAGTTGTTTCCTAGAAGCTAAAACTAAATTTTCATACAAAATGAAAAGAATTAACCAGAGTAATTTTGAAAAAAATGTCTTATTAATGCAGAAAACATATGAATAAAGTTGACAAAAATGACTACATTTAATATCAACTTTGGGTAATTTTTTTTCTCAAAGCTGATTTTTCATAAATTATGGTTGAATTTTCAATTTTAGGAAAAAAAAATAAATGTTCACAAATGGTTCAGGATGTCACTCATGATTTCTGTATAATATTATTTCTTATGTATTTTGATGTTGTTTGTTGGTAGCAGAACCTTTGTGATGAATTCTATTTTAACAGAGGGTATATAACTCAACCATCCTTCTGCCTCTATCTTCAAAGTTATAGGTATGTATCACCACATCTAGCTTTATTTTGCATGTAGATAGATATCAATTGCCTTGAAACTGATTTTTTTCTCAGTTCCACATAAGAAAACTAAAAGAAGTATACATTGTATCTTCCAGTTTTGTTGAAATAACCATTTAAAGTGTCTTGACTGGCTCTCAAGGCTGACTTTATCTATCATTCACTCCCATTTATAGTTATTATGGAATTCCCTTTCTTTTCCTTTTGTCCTTTTCTACCTTTCCCAAAGACAAAAGCCACTATTGCGTCACCTAGAGTATCTTGTTTTTTGAGGCAGTCTCTCAGCCTGGAACTCACTGATTTGGCATGATTAGGGAGGCCTGAAAGCTCCTCCATTTCAGCTTCTCCTGTACTTGGGTTACAGTCACATGCCACCATATCCAACTTCACTCATGAGAACTAAAGATTTGAACTCAGGTCCTTGTGCATGCATAGAAAATTCTCTACTGACTGAGACAACTTTCCAGCTCCTTGGCAATCTTTTGAATGTGTGGACATGGTATTTCTTACCCTCTTGCACTTTTGAAGTCTGCAGAAGTTCTGGTGATTTCTCCTCTCTAGTGATTTCCCCTTTCATTTTTTTTTTTTTTTTTTTTTTTTTTTTTTTTTGGTAATTATAATTAATGGTCTCTCATTTTCTTTGTCAGCTTGGTTAGAAGTTTGTAAGTGTTATTGATTTTTCAAAACAATGAAATTTGTCTTCACTGATTCCTCCCCCCCCCCCTGTAATTTCTGTGCTTTGTTTATTTCCTTTGGATGAATGTATGATTTTTACCCTCATCTGAAACAGTTTCATGTGTAATTGATTACATTTCCCCCTGTGAGCATGTTCTTAATTTCTGAACATATTATAATTATTTGTGTATTTTTATCTTCCTTATAATGATGTTAACTCTTTCAGAACAGAGAATATAATTTTACCAGTTGTCTTTAACACTGTTTTGGCTATATCTGTTTCTCATACTACATTGACTTGACTGCCAGTTAGCCAGTAACTTGCAACATTCATTAGCCTTAATCAAAATATCCAGCTTCATTCATGCACATAAAAATAGTATTGCTGCATTGAATAGAGGAGTGATTCTGATGTAATGCTGTGTTGAGTTAACAATAGAAAGAAAATATTCCTAAAATTCCCCAGATTGGGAATTATTATATTTTTTTTTTCTGGTTGACTGACACATTCAAATTTTTTGGCTTTTCCAAAGCCGGTGGTTTTGAGCAGGAAGGTAACATTCTTTTTCTTCAAATGCTTAACAAAGAATTTTCTTCAATTGGATAGCACAGAAATGGCATCTTGCATCTGTTTTTCAATTTATGAAAACCATAACTCCATTAGAGAGGGAGAACATAAAGGCAATTTTCCTATCAGCTTGGTTAGAAGTGCTTTTATCAATAGTCTTCCTTTCAGTTGCCTTCATTTTGTCATAATATACCACCAACGATTCCAAAGAATGTTGCAATTAAAATACATTTACGGAATCATGTTGTTATGATACTGGTATCCTACATTGTGGAGTATTGCATCCCTATGGGATTATACATCCATATTTATCAACTCTTAACCAGATTAAGACCTTATTAGGAGGAAATACTTTGAAATTTGCATTAACATTAGCTACACAATTCTAGATATTATCATTAGATAGCAAAATTTTTCCTAAAGGAATTCCTAAAGGAATAATTTTAGAATGAAATTTTGATGACAGAAAGTATCAGTGTTAAATTAGTAAAGTTTTATATAATTTAGCAAGTTGTTAGTTTCTCCTCTTTCTGTTGTAAATAGTTAACATGTTCATTTTTACAACTGTCCTACACTAGCTGAACACCTACTAAGTGTGAAGTAGTGTTTTTCTTGTATGTAAGAACAGCATGTCAAATAAGACATACACCCACTCATTTGTATAATGTATGCAAATAATTAAGGGTGGGCATATAATAAAACTCTAATTAACCATTAAATGATTTTACTGATTGGTACTCGCTAGCATGGGAAGTATACACCATATGTTCTTAAATGAAAACCAGCCAGATTTAAATTAATGTGTAAAATGTATAATTTTTACAAAAATATGTTCTTAAAATTGAAAGTATACATGTCTATAGTAATTAGTTCTGTGTGATGATATTATAGGCAATTATTTCTGTGATTTGCTTGCTATATTCCCGTGGTTTGTTTTACCCATGTAACATATTTATAAATAATCAGAAATGATACATATAGTGAGAAAATCTGATATGTTCTCAAAAATGACATGGGTGTAAACAGTATACAAACATAAAGCTATAGATCTGCTGATCTGTCAGACTCTGGAATGCAGTGAAATCTTTTAATTGTCTTTAAATCTTTGAGAAATTTCTAGAAGTGGTAAACTGTTTTGCTTGTTAGTTTTGCTTGTTATCTCAGATGCCATTGTCTTGTAAAAGCAGAAAGCTTTGCAGGGTACAAGGCAAAAAAAAAAAAAAAAAAAAAAAAAAAAAAAAGATCTCATCTTCCTTTAAATGCCATCAAGGAAAATTTAAAATGTATCAGTGCTAGCAGGAAAGAGTCAGTTTTGGAATTAGAAAAATAAACCATGGTGTGTGTGTGTGGGGTGGGGGGGGATTTTGTTTGTATTGTGAAGAAAACAGTTGAAGAGGCAAAAGAAGCTGAGAAATGACACTATTTTAAACATTTGTTGTTAATAGTGAAAACTGTTGTTCATACATGTGTTAATTTTCCCAGAAATAGACTACTCAAGAACCTGTCCACATTTCCAATACAAGAAGTTAAGAAGACATGCTTTGCTCTACCAGGTTGAGAGGAGCAAAGCTGTCCTTTTTGTGGTACCCTGGGAAATAAAACCATTGATTCTTCAGTGGCCACAGCCATGCAGGGGTTGCAAATGAAGGGCCAGTGACAGTTTCTGAGCACTTTCCTTTGAAATGAAAAATTCCATTTTGAAGGGCAACTCATTAAAACAAGCTTGTTCTAAAACAATGCTTCTCAACCTTCTTAATACTATGACATCTTAATACAGTTCCTCATGTGGTAACCTCAACCATAAAATTATTTTGTTGCTACCCCATAACTGTAACTTTGCTATTGTTATGAATCATATGTAAGTATCTGATATGTGACCTCCCTCAAAGGGGTTGAGACCCACAGATTGAAAACCACTGTTCTAAAAGGAGGTAAAACATTCCATCTTTCAGGTAAGCTCACTACAACTTAGGAAGTAAACAACTCAATAGGCTCAAGAAGTTCCTGAAACTGATCAGACACACTAGACTTTTTCCCTCAAGCATGTATATATAAACAGTAAGGATTGCTGAGGGAGACTCCCAGGACCACTACACCACTTGGAAAAGATAGCCCTCAACCTGTTGAGCTACTGTAGGCTGTGCCCCAGTTTTCATCCTTCATGAGCATCCCCTGTGTTGGGGATGCAACTTTGTCGACACACATGTTCTTGAGTTACTCCTGGAAGTAACTGCAATAAACTCACTGGCTTGCTTAATTGCAATTTGCGGTACCCAGAATTTGTTCTGTTCTCAGTTTTGTAGCAGGAGTGAGTCGATGTTTGGTCACATCTCTTGAGAAATATGGTCATCCAATTGTTTTCTTTTGGGGTAATAGTAGATTATTAAGAAATTTTAAGTCTTAATGAAGACAATTGTTTTTCATAGAACAGCAAGAGATATTATTCTATTATATTGCTCCCATTATAATATGTCAATTCATTACTTAATGGATGCAACTTATTTGTTTAAAAGTATCATTGTCCTCTGTGGCAAAGGGTTTTAATCATAATAATTTAGACATCAAATAAAAAAAATGTAGATGATGACAAGACTTGGAGTCTAAGTTCATCCCCCTATACTCTAAGTTGCCCAAAATCTAGTCCATAATTTACATTATTTCAAAGTTCAGTAATTTAATGAAATGGAATTCATTATTTTGGCGATTTGACTAATTATAATTCAAATTAAATTTGAGTGAAGTTTTAAATACTGTATTGTTTTATTCAGTGATATGATGTGAACTAGTCTTGATTATGCAAAGTGAATTTCTTCCAGGTGCTAATGAACTATCTTTGTCTTCTTTCCTCCAATATATGAGTTGACAAATTTCTGTCAACGTGTGTTGACAGAATACAAGTGGCTGGGTTGCAGTGGGACTTACCAATCCAGGTTGATACTAAACCCTTTGCAACTGGACCTTTCTTCTTAGGTTTTTTTTTTTTTTTTTTTTTTTTTTTGCGGTAGTGGGAGGGAGGTAAGAAACATAAGGCTGTCAAGACAGTTTATGTTTAGACTGTGCAGCAGTGGTACAGATGTCTGGCATGGGCCAAGATGGTTAACACTAAACATCCTGAGTACTGTGACTCAGCAAAAAAAAAAAAAAAAAAGGCCGACATTGAGTATCTTGAGAACTGCAAAGTAAACTGTGATATAATCTGTTATCTATCTATTTTGTGTGGGTTTTGTATAACTATGGCCTTGAAGTAAGAGGGAAGTGCCTTTACCATCACCTTTTAAGCCTGTCTATGTATGTTTGCCTGTAGGCCCCTTTGCCAACATCAATTCTCTCTATGTGGCAATCTACATGTATGGTGTGTCTGCCTGTGGGCAGCTCTTATGTGACAAGGTATGCATAGGTATGCCTACCTAGGAGCCTGTGTGCTGGTGAAAAAAATGTGTTTTAGCTGCCATGGCTCCTTACTTTCTCTTCCACCTCTTGGCCTCTGGGGACTCTCTTCATTTTGACATCAGAGTTTGGACCTCACAAGGTCTATGATCTAGTCAATAATGATGCTTTAAAGAATCTTCATGAATCTTGTAGTATTCTGAAAAGATGGTGAAATATCACTGGTGATAGAAAAAGACCTATGAATCTATACTATAAGCCTTGTGTGTTTGACAGAAAAAAGTTAAATGAATGAACCCACACATGTTATTAATTGGTGAACATTTAAAAAAGAATAGGATTCATGTGAGAAAATATTATGGATTACTGGGTGTCAAGAATAAGGTTATATAACAGAGACAAATGAGAAAGTGACACAGACCTCAACTCTGAGAATCCTTGGGATTCACCCAACTTGTTCACTCAGACCTGCTACTTCAAAGCTCCTCAGTATGTTTCTACTCTTCATGGCTTTTACCTAACTCTCAAATGTGTGGCTAAACCCAACGGTAAAGGGTTTAAGATGTTTTGCTTGGGGAAACAGCACAGAAATGTTCTGGGCAAACATTCTTTCTTTCTTCATTAAGAATGACATATGCCATATAGTTCATTTTAGGTGACATTTATGATATGCTTAAGTGTGTGTATGTGTAAGATAAATAGGTGATAGCTTGTCAGAGAGATTCAGTGTGTAAAACATGGCATAAAAACAGGACAGCAGTCTATATATAAGTAAAAGCTGAATAATATTGCTTAGATTTCTCCCTATTTTCCCTGAAAAGTCAAATAATATTCCTATTCATCTGATCCTAAGTATTGCTTGACTTTAAATGTATGTCTATGTTCATATCTTGATATGAACAAATTTTTTTCTTGCTTTTGTAGATCCAGTTTATTCTCACAAAAGTCCCTCCCTGTGATCCCATGTCCCACACCCAAACATTCAAGGCTGGATTCAAATATTTTTTCTAATTCTAACTTTCCTTGAACTAAGTGAAAGTGGTAACGGTTCTCTCTGATTGAGAATATGCAGTTTCTGACTTCAGGTTTTGAATTCATCATATAGAATCACATGTATTTTGTATCTCTTTCCCCATTAGATACTGAGTTATAAGGGCACACCTTCTGAATTATGAGGCTTTATAACTCTAGTATCTGGTACTTTAGTCTTACAAATTATTTATTGATTGGCTATCCTGATTAAATGAATTTGTGTTGGCAGAGGAGAAGGCTTCAAGAATTGAAAGCCTGAAAGAGAATTCAAGGAAGATAGGTGAAGGAAAAAGCCTTACTCTTCTGAGATGAACTTCATTTACTTGACAATTTCTTTTCCAGCTGACCTTGTGTGGAGGCCAGTGCTGGACTAAGCTTTGTGTACCGGTAGCCAAGCCCTTAGTTGGGGTTGGGGAAGGTTATTTGCAAAGCCCATGTTTCTCAACTTTGTTAAAAAGCTTTTCCTTGAGAGCTCTCCTGCTGGATGCAGCCACCTATTGTGATGTATCTTTTGTGAAAATTCCACAGAAGTCTTCACCAAATTGTTCAATTAATCCTTGAAGAATTTCTTTTTTTTTTCAATCGCCGAATAGATGGTGTGGATGTATTGAACAGATAGGAGAAACATTGTCACAAGGATAAAGGAAAAGGAACTCATTTTCAACTGGTAGATGTCTCAGTGTGTGAGATAATTTGCAACAGTTCTTGGTGTTAATGACTGTCAGCATCACACACAACTGTGCCATCACCTTGGGATTACAAAAGTAAAGGGTTCAGGGATGATTTTAAATGGGTATTAGTAAATGTATGAGGCAATACTCGATACAAAATACTTTCCCTTGTACAGAAATGCTTCCTTTGTAGTTAAAAGAATAGTACCTGAGGTAGAAGCAGTTTTAAATCATATTATAAATGCACTCTGGACAACTAGGAACAGTTCACGGGGACTTCTGGGGCTGTCCTTCACTGGCAAGGAGGCTGTAGAACCAAGGACACCTTCACAGACCTATTGAATGTGTACCTTTTGTAGGTAGTTGCTCTGTTTGGGATGCTTTGGTTGAGTACTGGTATACTTCTATACTGTTTTCTACTGGGTTGTCAACAAGTTTTATTATTAAAATTAAGACTTTTTATATCAGATGAGGGGTGAGGTCAGATGTCCCCTACATCAACAGGGTTCACTTCCTGAGTGCTGCAGCTCCACCTCCCCCATGCCCACCACCCCTGTCTGCCACCCACAGCAGGTGGGAGAGCTGGCCCTGAGGTCATGAGAGCATGAGAGCTGTCCCTGCCCCTTGTCTGCTGCAGCACTCAGGAAAGTGGTACCTACACTGGAAAGCACAGTAGAGCTGGCCCTGAAGGTGTAAGTATGGGAGAGCCAACTGAGGGCAGCAACGCAGAGAACTGGCCCCACCCCTTGCTCATCAGTGCAAGGGGTGAACTAGTCAGGGAGAAGGGGCAATGCTAGAGAGCTCACCATGCTGTTGAAGACAGAAGAAAGCTGTCAGGCTGACCAATCAGGACACTGCCTGGAAGCAATGTTATGAATTGGCCCATCCCAGCATCCACCCCATCTATGATCTACTGGAGCATGTGAAAGGGCTGGTCCTGCAAACTAAAATAAGCAGCTCAATGGACAGATTAAAGTAGGAATGTATGCACAATAAAGAAAAAAGAACAAGGAACAGAATTCAGGAAAACAGCTGTCATATCTTTGAAGGAAAAGGGAGGAGAAAAAGAAAAGTTGGAAGAAATGAAAGAATATATAGAAATCATCCTTTACATTGAAGCCTGTTCAGAAAGCTATAGGGAAAAGTCCTAGAAAAGAGAAGACATTTGAATATAGAGTCACCTAGAACTTCTAAGAATTAAAGATACTTACTAGAACTTTTTAGCATAAATAGAAATAATAAGACCAGGCAAAAGGGAATGAGATACATTAAAATAAAAATATAAGAAACAATATAAGAGCAATTTTAACTGAAAACTCTCAATTTTGTACTTTTTTTTTTCAGAATGGCACATTTTATGTGGAGATCTGTGTCCACTTACACAGGAATCTAAAACACCTTGGGTATCTACTCGCTCTTTGCATAGATAGTTCTTGATCCATGCTAACAAATACAAGAGTGTAATTGTTCTGTTTCTTTGCCTTGCAAAACTCCAAATCATTAACTTATTCCAAAGCTTCCATGCAGGATTGGTCTAACTACATTCTACAGTTCTTTGAATTATCGCCTCAAAGCCTGTTCACAAATTACTCACTCACTTCCTCCATCTCCTTCCATTTCCCACCGTTTCCACCAACTCAAGCAACATAAACAGCTGGGGACCAAGTGGTGAGACACAGCAGCTTATGAGGTACATCTGATGCTCACGTCATAACAGCTTCTAAGGATCATTTTTGTTTATATCTATGAGCTACTTTGAGGGATAAAAATGCTGTGTTTCTCAAGTTGCACGTAAGAAGTAACTGTTAATTTACTCTTAAACAGTTAAAAGCCAATGAATATGGGGGGCGGGGAGGTGATCAGCAAGAAAACCAGACTATAAGATAAACACCGAAACTTACATTCTGATTTTAACTCATTATTTTCTCTTTCAATCACTCTTTCTTTCGGTGTTTTTTCCTCTTTATCTAATTCATTCATTATTGAATTGTTTTCATGTATAAGAAGCTGTTTTTGCCTAATGAGATTTTATTATTGAATACAAAGTTTATCCTAGTTTGCTGATGTATTAAAAATAATTCAAGGGCTTTCTATGGAAACCTTTGAAAATTACAATTTCGTTGAGTCTACATTTGTTGTTGTTTTGAGGCAGCATTACTAGTGAGTTCATTGTGATCTAGAATTTTCTATATGGTCTTGCTGGCTACCAGCTTGCTGACCTTGTTTTTCTGCCTTCCAAGTGTAATGATTACAGGCATACACTACTATATTCTGTGTGAGTGTCTGAATTGTTATAGGAAAAGTTTTCAACATAAACATTTGGTAATTTACTTCAGTTTGTATAAATAATTCATGGTTGCCTTAGCATAAGAAGGAAAGATTTATTCTCAAACAACATAAAGATTACTATAGCATATAAGCATATAGCTTATTGTAAACATGAAAGATATCTATTTAAAGAATATGATATTGAAAATAATGGAGTTAATTATTTATTCATAATAATGTATGTGTATGTGCCTGAGTGTGTATATACGCAACAGATGCATGGAGGTTACCCCAGAGTCATGAAGAAGGCATTGGAAACTCGTAGAGTCAGAGTTACAGCAGTTAGAAGATGTTCCACATGAGTGATGGGAATGGAACCCAGGTCCTCTGCAAGAGCCCCTAACCATTGAGCCACCTCTCCACCATCTAGTACTATATTATTGCAGCATTATAATGCAGACATTGTTTCTCTTTATGTGCTGCATACAAATTAAAATATAAACACACTAATAATACATTTTAAAAATTAAGGATGATTTGTTTTGAAGTCTTCTATCACAGGCAGGATCTGTCATTACATTTGATTACAGAATGCTACAGCATTATTCATGCTGCAGCTTTCAGCTGTATCAATCAGCAACAAATTTTCTCCTAATAATTCCTAATCAAGAAAACAGATACTCCTGTATTACAGTCAACTGTGGTTACTTGTAAAATGCTCTTTTGACTGATTAGTTCAATATAAAAACTGTGGTCAGAAAGGTTTGCCATCAATTATGTCAACATAGCCCAAAATAGTTTAAGGGGGGGAAAGCCAGAGCACAGTGCATTTAGTCTGGGCAACAACCAAGACAGTCACCGCATATCCAGGGCTGAACTAAAGGAAAGTGGTGGCATTTCTTAAGTATCACCTGTTCAAAACTCATCTCAGAGCCAACCAAGGTTTTAACATTAGAGATGAGAGCCATCTCATCGTTCTGTAGATGAAAACTTTAAGGCTCTATTCTTCTAGTATCCAGAAAATATTTCCATGATTTATTCATTCCAAACAGCACTTACAAATATGAAATATCATTATGTATGTTTAAAAAAATTTTAAAACTACTACTAGTCTTAAATTTTTAAGAAACTACTGAACAGGTTTCAAAGAGAATACACTAAAGATGTTTTCCATTAAACACAAAGTCTATCAGTGGGAAAAGCCCTTTGTTAATCAGGAAAGCTAAAGTCTATGTACAGTTTACCAAGTGAAATTGAGTTAAGCATGTTTCAGGTTTCAAAATGCTAATGTCATCTTAATAATTGAAATGCATTTATTAAGACAGGCCATTCAATAGCAGGAAATTTGTTTGATTTTTCCTTTGCTAAAATGATCATTTCACTTTGGTTTGCATGTTTGGTAACATACTACCCATGCCTTAAAAAATAATTTATAACAAGCACACATTCTGATTAAATAAATATGTATATTATTAGATTTCTTTGTTTTTCAAAAGAAGCATGATTTTGAGCTGAGGTAATTGTCATGTGATGTAGAATCATAATGGAAACAAACCTCAGGACATGCTTTGAGGCTTTGAGATGGGATAACGAACCTAAATTTGCATAACACCATTACATGGACTGAGGTGCCAGACTGAACAGGAAGGAGAAAATGAGTTGGGCATCAACATTCTTTGCTTTCTGTTTCTGACTGTGGGTACAATGTGACCAGCTCACCCAAGCTCCTGTGTTGTGATTTCCCTGCTATAATGGCCTGTACCAATCCAAGAGCCTTTTTCTTCCTGGCTCGCTTTGGTCAGGTATTGTCCAGCAAAAAGGAGAGTAACCAAAATAGAAAACTGATATGAACATGTGTGCCAAGGCTACAATGCACCTCAGCACTCGGTTGACCCTTGGAATTAGATTGTGGTAAGAATGTGGACAACTTTGGAACATCTGTCTGGATGAGCCCTAGAATTTTGCAGTGTGGCAAGAACAGGAATGTGAGTGAGTTTTAAGTTTCAAACAAGACAGATTTGAAAACAGTTATAATCATGAAAGAGATTATGTCAGTTACAGAGAAACTTAGTGTTTTTCTCTAGGATAATGGGAAAGAAACTGACACAGGAGCTGGTCTATAAGTGAACATCTGATTATTTTTACTAGAAAAAGTTGCAAAAGAGTCATTACTTTAGATTAAGGTTTAGTTGTTATCAGACATTTCCTGTCCAGATTGCCTGGTCCTAAATAACCAAGTCAGAGGCTGAATATGAATGTAAATGCTTGGCCGATAACTCAGGCTTGTTGCTAGCTAACTCATACACTTAAATTAACCCATATTTATATCTATACTTTGCCACATGGCTTGGTCCTTTATTGGGATGGCACATGCATCCCTTGCTCCCTGTGCATCTGGCTGGTGATTCCACCCTCCTCCTTCCCATCATCCTAAGTTTGGTCACTCCACCTATACTTTCTGGCCAATCATCATTTTTAAACCAATTTGAGAGACAAAACATTACAATGTACAAGGGGATTATTCCACAGCATTCCCCCCTTTTTGTCTAATTAAAAAGAAAGATTTTTAACATTAACATAGATTATATACAATCAAAACAGCTATTAAGTAAGAATTACAGTTACAATATCCAGTCTATTTGTATTTGTCAAAATTACAGAAAATATTTAATTATCTATCTAATCTATATGAGTCTAAAGTTTTGTATCTAATTCACTTTCTATTATAACTAAGAAAAA